>NC_091992.1:75753043-76953043 GCF_044704955.1 Pristiophorus japonicus
CTCCCCTCTCCCCCTCCCCAGTGGAGGCTGAGGGGAGACCTTATTGAGGTGTATAAATTATGAGGGGCCTAGATAGAGTGGATAGGACAGACCTATTTCCCTTAGCAGAGGGGTCGATAACCAGGAGGCAGAGGTTTAAAGTAATTGGTAGAAGGTTTAGAGGGATTTGAGGGGAAATTTCTTCACCCAGAGGGGTGGTGGGGGTCTGGAACTCACGGCCTGAAAGGGTGGGTAGAGGCAGAAAACCCTCACCACATTTATAAAGTACTTGGATGTGCACTCGAAGTGCCGTAACCTACAGGGCTACGGACCGAGAGCTGGAAAGTGGGATTAGGCTGGGTAGCTCTTTGTTGGTCGGTGCGGACATGATGGACCAAAATGGCCTCCTTCCATGCTGTAAATTTCTATAATTCTATGATGACCCGAGCCCCGTGTGTCTCTCTCTCTCTGTCTCTAGGTGGACTGTCTGGTGTTACAGTTGCATCGTATCGGGGAGCAGCTGCAGAGGATGAACACCCAACGAATGGACGATCTCTTCTGCCAGCTACGCGACGGCTTCCTGCTCCAGGACCAGCCCTCCTCCCTGTCCCGACTGCTGCTGCTGGAGATCATAGAGTTCCGAGCCGGTGGCTGGAAGATGTCTGAGAACGCCCAGAAATATTACTACAGCGAGGTGACGGACTGAGGAACGCTGTGGGGGGGGGCGGGGAGGGGGGGGAATCCGGAGGGGGAGGACCAAGGAGCACCGAGAGAAAGGACGGAGCCAGGGCCTTTTCCTGAATGTGACATTTTCCAGCCAAATGAAACAATTGGGAAGATTTGAAAGTTGACTGTTGTGGTGGCGGAGACTCGCCAGCAGAGGGAGGCGATGGTCCACCTTCCCCCATCTTCAGGATTTAACTTTCTTCGCTACCATTGGAAGTGAATATTGGGCGGGGCTTGGGGCAGGCAGACGAGGCGAGTCTGCCCGATTTGTGCTGCCGCCCACGGTTGAATTTCTACCCCGAGGTTTGATTTTAATATCATCTATTTCTCGAGAATTGGCGTGAATTGCTTCCCTCCTCCCTCCCACTCCCCCGCACGGTGAAGTGTATCATAGCCCCTCCTGTTCCCCGCTGCCCCCTCACCACCCCTGGCACGGCAGCTCCGCCAGCTGACCGTGGGCACTGCAGTTAAACCGCGCGTGGTGTCTGCCCTTCGCCCGGTGCCAGCACCAACACTGCCCGCTGTGTCGCCTCACTCGCTCGCGACACTGCCCGTCGCAGTATTGCGGTGTGGGGGGGTCGAGCTGTGCATGCGGGGAATAACCAGAACCGTCGCACCAACATGTTCCAAGTGCTTCATCCTCCCCCCTCCCACTGACCCCCTGCTCCGTCCCCTGATCCCATTCCCCCTCCCATTGCCCCCACGGCCCCATGGCCTGGATGCAAAGAGCTAACTGTAGCCCAGGGCCCTGCAGCTGCTACGTGCCCTGGGGTTCCCCACTGCCCTCGAGTGACACTGTCCTGAGGGAGTGCCGACACCGGCTGGGAGTGTGCCCCCTGTGCCCCCTCCCCCCGTCACTCAGGACGGGTCTCTTTCTCCCCCTCCCCACCCCCGCTGATGCTGCACATCCTTAGCATTAGTTACAGTTGATCAGGTTTGAGAAGTTTTTTGGCAATAAAGAAGCTGGTTTGATTTTGCACAAGGTTTCCACACCTTGTTATCCTTCATTAAACCGCCAAGAGGTTGAAGCCCCGTCTGAGGGCCGCAGGAACAGGAGGCCATTCAGCCGCTCCATTAGATCATGGCTGATCTGCATCTTAGCGCCATTTACCCAGGGTAGATGCTGAGAGGTTGTTTCCCCTGGCTGGAGTGTCTAGAACCAGGGGGCACAGTCTCAGGATAAGGGATCGGCCATTTAAGACAGAGATTGAGGAGGAATTTCTTCACTCAGAGGGTGGTGAATCTTTGGAATTCTCTGCCCCAGATGCTGAGTCTCTGAATATATTCAAGGCTGAGATCGATAGATTTTTGGAGTCTAGGGGAAATCAAGGGATATGGAGATCGGGCGGGAAAGTGGAGTTGAGGTCGATGATCAGCCATGATCTTATTGAATGACGGAGCAGGCTCGAGGGGCCATAGGGCCTACTCCTGCTCCTATTTCTTATGTTCTTATGTATCCGCCATATCCCTTGATACTACTCTTGCCTAACAAAACTCGATCAATCTCAGTGTTGAAAGTTCCAAATTGACCCTCAGCAGCCACAGCCTTTTGGGGGAGAGAGTTCGAGATTCCCACCAGCCTTTGTGTGAAGACGTGCTCGCTGACATCACCCTGAACGGCTGAACGCTAATGTTAAGGTTACGTCCCCTTGTTCTGGATCCCCTCCACTGGAGGAAATAGTTTCTATCGAGCCTCTCAAACCGAGCCTAACATCATAAACACCTCGATCAGATCATCACTCGGGCGCTTTAGGTACGTACACCTGATACCAGAGGAGGCACGGACTGCACCAGACTCAGTGCGCCTCCTCGGCATTCATCATTTGTGAGCCTGGATGGTGAGTTTCTGTGAGCTATTGCCTCTCCTCCTTGACCTCTTGTTGTTTGAGCTTTTAAAATTCAGCTCAGTCTCGGCCACAGGGGCTGGGCATCCCCAAGTCCAGCTCTGGGACACGGAATCTGCAGGTAGCCCCTCTGTCTCTCGTTTAGCCAGTTCCCCCACTCTCCCAGAGGCGGTCACTCCCGCTGGGTTCCGGTTCCTTTCTGCTCCCTCGCCCAGAGTGCCCATTGTTCGGGCCCGAGTCCAGAGAGGGGCGAGCAGCAGCAGGCTGCTCCGCCGTGAGGGGCATCACAACTGATTCTGATCCCGTCATCGCCCCACTTCTGTGGGCACGCATCCTTCCCAAGTGGGTAGTGATCGGAGCTGGGACCCCTGGCTGATTTCCCCCCTCCCTCAAAACATCACCACAAGATCCGAAGTGCTCAGCAGCCCGTTACTGCCCTGGCTGGAACCGACTAAGTCCACGCACGGTCCAGGGAATCGATCGATGCCCGGGGATCTTCTGGACATGGGCTTCACCGTGCTCAGTCCGCTGACTTCCCCCCCGAGGGGGCTTCACCGTGCTCAGTCCGCTGACTTCCCCCCCGAGGGGGCTTCACCATGCTCAGTCCGCTGACTTCCCCCCCGAGGGGGCTTCACCGTGCTCAGTCCGCTGACTTCCCCCCCGAGGGGGCTTCACCGTGCTCAGTCCGCTGACTTCCCCCCGAGGGGGCTTCACCGTGCTCAGTCCGCTGACTCTCCCCGAGGGGGCTTCACCATGCTCTGTCCACTGACTCCCCCCGAGGGGGCTTCACCGTGCTCAGCCCGCTGACTCCCCCCGAGGGGGCTTCACCGTGCTCAGTCCGCTGACTTCCCCCCGAGGGGGCTTCACCGTGCTCAGTCCGCTGACTTCCCCCCGAGGGGGCTTCACCGTGCTCAGTCCGCTGACTTCCCCCCGAGGGGGCTTCACCGTGCTCAGTCCGCTGACTTCCCCCCGAGGGGGGCTTCACCATGCTCTGTCCACTGACTCCCCCCGAGGGGGCTTCACCATGCTCTATCCACTGACTCCCCCCAAGGGGGCTTCACCGTGCTCTGTCCACTGACTTCCCCCGAGGGGGCTTCACCGTGCTCAGTCCGCTGACTCCCCCCGAGGGGGCTTCACCGTGCTCTGTCCACTGACTTCCCCCGAGGAGCCTGAACCCCGTGCTGGCCGAATACTGCCGGGCAGTAGAGAAACAGCAAGTCAGGACGTGGCAAACAAAGTCGTTTTATTCATCAAAAGTCAGCGGTGACCCAGCCGAGCAGAAGGAAGGGGAAGTGCCATATCTACGAAAGGATATACTTGCTTTGGAGGCAGTTCGGAGAAGGTTCACTAGGTTGATTCTGGAGGTGAGGGGGTTGACTTATGAGGAAAGGTTGAGTAAGTTGGGCCTCTACTCATTGGCATTCAGAAGAATGAGAGGTGATCTTATCGAAACGTATAAGATTATGAGGGGGCTTGACAAGGTGGATGCAGAGAGGATGTTTCCACTGATAGGGGAGACTAGAATTAGGGGCCGCCCATTTAAAACTGAGATGAGGAGAAATTTTTTTCTTCTCAGAGGATTGTAGATCTGTGGAATTCGCTGCCTCAGAAAAGCTGGGTCATTGAATAAATTTAAGACAGAAATAGACAGTTTCTTAACCAATAAGGGGTTATGGGGTGCAGGTGGGGGAAGTGGGTCTGAGTCCATGATCGGATCAGCCATGATCGTATTGAATGGCGGAGCAGGCTCGAGGGGGCAGGTGGCCTACTCCTGCCCCTATTAATGTTCTAAATGCTCTCAGCGCGGGAGTGTTACATTGGTCGTTGGCCACCTTGACAAAGGTCACCCTCCCCGAGGGCAATTCAGTGCCTGGCCCGGTGCTGCCGGGACCAACAGCTGGGCTTAACCTCCCCCCGCGTGCCTCTCACGGTCGCAGTGCCGCACCACACCCGGTGAAGGAGCCGGGAAGGTTCTAGCGAGCAGCGCATGGGGAGGTTCTAAGCGCCCCCGGGGCGGGGGGAGGTCCCCGATATGGTACGGTCCGCCGCTCTCAATTTGGAGTATCCTTGATCTCTTCAATCCCGTCCCCCACATCTTCTTGGCCAAGTGTATTTCCTTGGAGGGGGCTCACTGGGAATTTCTGACTTGCAAGCCACAAGTCAACAAGTGATCTGGAGCTGGTGAAACATTTGCGTTCACATTAAGGTTAGTCTTGGTTATTTTCCCAGGTAGGGGAGGGGCTCGGAGGAGAGGCTTGTGGCTGGACTGTTCCTTCAGTGAAGGACTTTCTAGGTGGCTTTCGATCAATAAATATTTCCCCAAAGTTTCCGCTTTCTCTGGACGTTGCAAAGCCCTCGACAACCGATGAACCACTTTTGTGATTCAGTCTCTTAAACACAGCAACAAGACCCCACCAACATCAAATGAGAATCTGTTTTCGTGCTGTTGGTTGAGGGATAAATATTGGTCAGGACACCGGGGAGAACTCCCCCTGCTCTTCTTCAAAATGGTGCCGTGGGATCTTTTACATCCACCTGAGAGGGCAGACGGGGCCTCGGTTTAATGTCTCATCCAAAAGACGGCACCTCCTACAGTGCAGCTCTCCCTCAGCACTGCACTAGGAGTGTCAGCCTAGATTATGGGCTCAAGTCTCTGTAGTGGGGCTCGAACCCACAACCTTCTGACTCGGAGGTGAGATCAACTGAGGCAGGCCATCGGGAAAGAAAGGTTGCTAATTGTCAATCCCACAGAACCACTGGCAGACACTTCTGGCTTGCAAGGTGTTCTCTCTCGATGGTAACGTACCTTTAAGATGCAGTTGCGGTATCGGTGTGAGCTGCTCAGGGTATGGAGGCACCGAGGTGGATGGAATCCTTTCCCTTTCCGCACAAACCGCTTTGTCCCATGAGTATTTCAATTCTGTTCCTGGCAGGAGGCCGTGCCTGTGGGTTAGGGATGGGGGGGGGGGGGGGGCGGGGGTGAAAGGTCAGCTCGCTCCCGACTGTGGCATGCACTGGGAACCGAAGTGAACCGTACTGTTGATCCCAGGTGGGATTTTCCAACCCGCGCTCCTGGAAAGCGAGGCCCTCCCGGGGTGAGTGTAGCCTCGGTAAATCCATTGCCCGGGGGGATTGAGTGAAGAAAGGAGAGATGGAAGACGGAGGGAAGGGGGGGGAGGGAAACGGAGAGAACTGGGTGGGGGTGAAACAGATCGGTTTTGGGGGCAGCGTATAGGGATGGCAGGTGGAGTCATAGGGGAATGGAGAGACAAATGGGGAGTGGGGAGATAGAGGTGTGGGGGATGGAAAGATAGATCGGGGGGGTGGAGAGACGGGGGAGTTAGAGAGCAGGGGGAACGGAGAGACGGGTGGGTGGGGGGAGAGAGACATATGGAGTGACAGAGGCGTGGAATCGAGCGACGGGCGTGGATTGGTGAGAAGCAGCTTCTGGAAGATTGTGCCCCTCCCCCATGGGCCCTGACCGTGCTGCACAGCAGCTCCACGGGACACGGCCCCTTGTTCCGGACAGTGAATGTCGGCAGGTTACTCCGATCGAGTGTGCAACCCAGCCTGGCTCGTTCCTGTCCATTCTCCAACATCACCCTCACCTCTCACCTGCCCCAACACTCAGCAGGTTCAGCCTCTGACTTAAACCCGGCCCAGTCACAGCCCTCTCCAGTAATGTCACGGGCTCTTCCTAACAATGGTTCTTGTGCTCATTAAAATGGGGGATGATGATGTTCGATTCAAACACTACCAGGGCAGGTACAGCATGGGTTAGATACAGAATAAAGCTCCATCTACACTGTCCCATCAAACACTCTCAGGGCAGGTACAGCACGGGTTAGATACAGAGTAAAGCTCCCTCTACACTGTCCCATCAAACACTCCCGGGGCAGGTACAGCATGGGTTAGATATAGAGTAAAGCTCCCTCTACACTGTCCCATCAAACACTCCCAGAGCAGGTACAGCATTTTTCAATAATCATAGCCTGACTAAACATGTTGATGCACGCTTTCTTGTGTTTTTTTGCTAAACCCCTGCACAGGATACAAGACCCAGTTTCCTGCCTGATGGGCATCATCCTCCCATCCCTCGCCTCCCACTTTCGCCCTAGTGTGACCTGTGGTGTATTGCTGCACTACTCTGGTCCCTGATCCTCTGACATTCCTCTCGCCCTTCCTGATGTTAAAGGGACCATCCCACGCATTGACTATCCTCACTGCATCATTCAATGTGTTGATGTCAACAACAATTTCCATTTATGTAGCACCTTTTAAAATAGTAAAACATCCCAAGGCGCTTCCCAGGAGTGTAATCTGACGGCGAGCCATGGAAGGAGATACTTGGGCAGATGAGACAAAGCTTGGTCAAAGAGCTCGGTAAGGAGGAGAGAGGCAGAGAGAATTCGGGAGGGTATTCCTGAGCTTAGGGCCCAGGCCGCCAATCGTGGAGCGATTATAATCGGGGATGCTCAAGAGGCCAGAATTGGAGGCGCGCAAAGATCACGGAAGGTAGGTTGTAAGGCTGGAGGAGTTTACCGAGATAGGGAGGAGCAAGGCCATGGTGGGATTTGAAAACCGAGTCAGGGAGGGAGTGTACGTCAGCACAGCGGGCAATGGGTGAATGGGAGTTGGTGTGAATTAGGATACGGGCAGAGGCCGGCCAGGAGAGCGTTGGAAGATTTGCGTCTCGAGGTAACAAGTCATTTATGGAGAGGGCTGGGCGGAGATTGATCACACTGTCTCTCCCCTTAACTCATTCTTTCCCAGCACCTCAAGCCTTTGGAAATCCCGCTCCCCCGCCCCTCCCACCCACTCCCCCCTCTGCCTTCCCTTACAAACTACGTGCTTCCAGAACCCACCCATTTCTGATTTATCTCCCAGATTAGAATGATGCAGCACAGCAGGCGACCACTTAGCCCATTTGGAAGAGCGCTCCAATTAGTCCCACTCCCGTTCTCTTTCCCCATAGCTCTGCAAATATTTGCCCCTCAAGCGTTTATCCAATTTCCTTTTGAAAGTTACGATTGAATCTGCTTCCACCGCTCTTTCACAACAACTCGCTGTGTTTAAAAAAAAAAAATTATTCTCATTCCCCCCCCCCGCTCCGGTTATTTGCCAATCACCTTAAATCTGTGTCCTCTGGTTACTGACCCTCCTGGCGCAGTTTCGTCTCATTTACTCTCATCAAAACTCTGCATAATTCTGCAAACAATCTCCTACTCGTGTTCAGTTTGGTGTGGACCCAAGCTTCTAGAATAATACTGTGTCACAAGGTGTCATGAAACACCCTTATAGAATCCCTGCGGTCAGGGGTCAAGGGTTAAGGTGCAAGCCTAGCACAAGAAAGTCCAACCAGCAGAAGGATTAAATGGCGGGTGCGAAGCAGATTAAAACATGGCACTTGATGTAGATGGGCTCTTCTGCGAGACGGTGCTGGAGATGCCATGGATGGGTTAGCGTTGCTATGGTGAAGGATGGGCACCTCCACTTTTGGCATAACTAAGTCACTTGCTAGGAAATTCTGCTACATCACTTCCTGTTGTAGGCACAGTTATTTTTTCAAAAGTTACATTGAAGAAACTTTCAGTAAAACAAATACATTTTCCCGTTTGAACATCAGAACAGTAATCTCGTTACCTAGTACAAAGCAAACATGTTTTTATATACAACAATTTCATCTCGGGATCAAAAAGACATTTTATAAATATCTCCAGACGTATAGCTATCAGCCGGACTGAGCCCCCGGTGACCAATCGGATGCGATTTTATTTAAACTCATGCTCAAAAGCAAACACATACAGCGAAGTATGGCAGGTGAGGGCAGGGCAGCACAAGATGACGGCTGAACCGCCTGTTGCAATGGCGAGGAGGTCACACTTGGCAGCACGCCCAGCTCTTTGACTGATCTCCGCACAGCCTTCATAAACATTGAACAGTTGTGGGGCAGGGGCGCGGGTTTAAATGAACAGTGGCTGTTAGGCCCGTAGTCTGCACCGGTCAAGGAGCACTCCATTTACATGGGATTGGGAGGAGAGGCAGTCTCTTACTCAAACTAATATACATCTACTTTAGGTTTGGCCAATTCTGGCTGTGTGTGGGCGAGAAAGGAGTCACCCGTGCTGTGTACGGACCTGAAATGAGCAGCAGATGAAGACTGGACTTTTGCTGTCAGGTTATGTAGCAACAGGAGGAGGCCATTCACCTCCTGGAGCCTGTTCTACCATTCAATGAGGTCATGGCTGATCTGTATCTTAACACCTTGGTTCTGTAACTCAATACCCTTGTCTAACAAAAATCTTATCAATCTCCGTTTTGAATTTTGTATTGACCCCAAGCCATTTGGGGGGGGGGGGGGGATGAGAGTCTCAGATTCCCACTGCCCTTTGTGTGAAGAAGTGCTCCCTGATTTCACCCCTGAACGGCCTGGCTCTAATTTTAAGGTGATGGACTCCTCCCACCAGAGGAAATAATTTGTTTTCCATCTACCCCATCAACTCCTTTAATCGTCCTACATACCTAAATCAGATCTCCCCTTAATCTTCCAAACTCAAGGGGACACAAGCCCAGTCCTCATAACCGAATCCTTTTAGCCCCGCTATCATTCTGGTGAATCTACACTGCCCCCCTCCAAAGCCGATACATCCTTCTCGAGCTGTGTGCCCAGAATCGAATGGCGTACTCCAAACCCGATGGTTTTCTTCCTGAAGACCAGCGGCTAGACCAACTGGACCATCCAGTTCACGTGGGGACGGTGGGCTGAGGAAGTCCGAGGGTTCAGTAGTAGGCAGCTCTGGAGGGAGTCCTCCAACTGAACGGAGGAGCCAGAGCGGGAGGGGCTGAGCAGGCCAGGGTGAACAGGTCCTTAACCGGAGAGCGGCACCCCCAGTGGATCCCATTGGTGCCCTTGGGCAGAAAGCATGCAGAGTCAGTGAGAGGGTACCTGATGCGTATGGGACCATGGCCATATTCCCAGAGCCCTCCTGCCCCATGCAGTGGTAGCTCATGGCCCTCCGACCCCTATACACCCCATGCAGTGGTCACTCAACCCCCTGTATAATGGGGCCAGTCTTCATTTTTTTTTAAATAAACATTTCTGCTGTCTTCAGGACTCCAGACTGCTTCTCTGCTTTGGCATGGTGGTTTAAAAAAGTGGGTTTTAAGGAGCGTCTTAAAGAAGGAGAGAGAGGCAGAGAGGTTTAGGGAGGGAATCCCAGAGCTTAGGGCTCCAGACGGCTGAAGGCACAGCCGCCAATGGGGGAGCGAAGGTAAGCGGGATGTACAAGAGGTCAGAATTGGAGGAGTGCAGACATCTCGGGAGGGCTGTCGGGCTGGAGGAGTTTGCAGAGATAGGGAGGTGCGAGGCCATGGAGGGATATGAAGACCAGGATGAGTTGCCGGACTGGGAGCCAGCGTAGGTCAGCGAGCACAGGGTTGATGAGTGATCGGGATGCGGTGCGAGTTAGGACACAGGCAGCCGAGCTTGAGATGAGCTGAAGTTTATGGAGAGTGGCAGATGAGAAGCCGGCCAGGGGAGCAGTGGAATAGTCGAGGTGACAATTCAGTTATGGACGAGCAATTGAACCTTTCCAGATTTTGAAGTGCCCCACAGACGCATCTGGTTTTGGAATGGGGGGACACGATGGGTTGAGGGGGGGGGGGGGCACGGCGGAGTGGGGGGAACATGTAGAATAGATCTAAGATGCATTAACCAGAACAAAAGCAAAATACTGCAGATGCTGGAAATCTGAAATAAGGACAGAACATGCTGGAAATACTCAGCAACATCTATGGAGCTTGTCACTGAGTTAACGTTTCAGGTCGATGAACCTTCAAGGGTCACCTGTTTCTTGCTCCACCGATGCTGTCTGACCTGCTGAGTATTTCCAGCATTTTCTGATTTTATGCATTAACCGGTATTTTGACTGGGAGGGAACAAGGTAACTATGGAGACCACAGCTATGGGCTGCACACAGCTGCTGGTCTGAAAGGATGTGACAATAGATCAGAAAGGATAAACAAAGATGTGACAATTAAAGACGAGCATGTAGTAATGACTGTGCTGCTGGGCCATGAGGAGCCTGGTCACCTCCAGCGAGTCAGACAGTGTGCACTGCTGGAGAGTCGTATCAACCTCCATTCCATGGGACCTCTCAAAGTCGCAGGGAATGTGCAGACATCCCGCTAACATTGCGGAGCAGAAGAAAACCACATTTCAAAATGGCAGAAGAGTCAAACCTTGTTTTGTGTTGCAGACGTCAAATCACAAAGAATGGACATGGTATGCTTACGGGTACAGGACTGGGTACGGGTTCAGATACAGACGGGTACGGGATTGGGTATGGGACAAGGTATGGGACGGGGTATGGAACAGGACGGGTTCAGATATGGACGTGGTACGGGACGGGGTACGGGGTATGGGACGGGGTACGGGACAGGGTACGGGGTATGGGACGGGGTACGCGATGTGGGATGGGACGGGTTCAGATACGGACGGGTACGCTACACACCAAGCTGAGCGTAAATGCCAATTTACAAATGGTGCACGTTTCATCACCCATTCACAGCCAATCGGTGAAGCCGATTGCTGCTCTACGCCCTGAGTCCTCCAATCGGATCAGCCCCCTACTCAAACCCACAACAGCTTGACTTTTCCCGCTGAGATTCGATGTACTCGTGGATTCGGAATTTGGGTTCGTTGGATTGATTGACAGATCGGTGTTTCAGTTCCCTGAAAGGAGACAGGAAGTTCATTATTGCCCGGGTAAATGGGGTCTGTTTATTGCCAATTCGCTGCGCCATCCTAGTGACGATTCTGCCTGTTTCCGGGGTACTGTTTCCTTGGCTCACTCCTTCATCACCCATTGGCCTCTTTGTCTAGAACGTAAGAAATAGGAACAGGAGTAGGCCATTTGGCCCCTCGAGCCTGCTCCACCATTCAGTAAGATCATGGCTGATCTGATCTTAGGCTCAGCTCCACTTCCCTGCCCTCTCCCCATAACCCTTCACTCCCTTATCTTTCAAAAATCTGTCTTATCTCCACCTTAAATATATTCAATGACCCAGCCTCCACAGCTCTCTGGGTAGAGAATTCCAAAGAGTCACGAAGAAATTCCTCCTCATCTCCGTTTTAAATGGGCGGCCCCTTATTCTGAAACGATGCCCCCTAGTTCTAGATTCCCCCACGAGAGGAAACATCCTCTCTGCATCTACCCTGGTGCAGCCCCCTCAGTATCATATACGTTTCAATAAGATCACCTTTAAGTCTTCTAAACTCCAATGAATAGAGGCCCAATCTGCTCAACCTTTCTTCATAAGACAACCCCTTCATCTCAGGAATCAACCTCGTGAACCTTCTCTGAACTGCTTCCAATGCAAATATATCCCTCTTTAAATAAGGAGACCAGAACTGTATGCAGTACTACAGGTGTGGTCTCACCAATACCCTGTACAGTTGTAGCAGGACTTCCCTGCTTTTATACTCCACCCCCTTAATTGTCATACTTGTCTTAATAACTCAACTAGTTGTCCTTTAGTGAAAGGGAAGCCACTACCACCAGTCCACACATCCTGAATGTCCTCAGGACAATTAGGGTTGGACAATAAATACTGGCTTGCCAGACTTACCCATATCCCTATTGCAAATCAAATAAAAACTTACTTTGCCACAGCCAGGAAAGCAAGCTCGACATTGATGCCAGTTTTGGCACTGGTCTCGATGAAAGGAACTCCATACTCCTGTGGGTCAGATAAAGGCACAGTATTAGTATAGGGCCAGTCACAGATATGTTACTAACAGCTTAAACAAACCTGTGCAGAAACCACGTTGTATCACACATTGGTGCAGATATCACACACTGGTGCAGATATCACACACTGGTGCTGATGTCACAGTGTAGCACACATTGGTGCAGATATCACAGTGTATTACACACGGGTGCAGATATCACAGTGTATCACACACTGGTGCCGATATCAGAGTGTATCACACACCGGAGCAGTTATCACGATGAATCACACACTGGTGCAGATATCACACACTGGTGCAGATAACATAGTGTATTACACACTGGTGCAGATATCACACACTGGTGCGGATGTCACACACTGGTGCAGATATCACAGTGTATCACACACTGGTGTAGATATCACACACTGGTGCAGATAACATAGTGTATCACATACTGGTGCAGATATCACACACTAGTGCAGATGTCACACACTGGTGCAGATATCACAGTGTATCACACATTGGTGCAGATATCACAGTGTATCACACATTGGTGCAGAAATCACAGTGTATCACACACTGGTGAACATATCACACACTGGTGCAGATATCACACACTGGTGCAGATATCACACATGGGTGCAGATATCACAGTGTATCACACACTGGTGCAGATATCACAGTGTATCACACACTGGAACAGATATCACGATGAATCACACACGGTGCAGGTATCACAGCGTGTCACACACTGATGCAAATATCACAGTGAATCACACACTGGTGCAGATATCACAGTGAATCACACACTGGTGCAGATATCAGAGTGTATCACACATTAGTGCAGATATCACACACTGGTGCAGATATCACACACTGGTGCAGATATCACAGTGTATCACATACTGGTGATGATATCATACACTGGTGCAGATATCACACACTGGTGCAGATAATACAGTGTATCACACACTGGTGCATAAATCATAGTGTATCACACACTGGTGAAGATATCACACACTGGTGCAGATATCACAGGGTGCCACACACTGGTGGAGATATCACAGTGTATCACATACTGGTGGAGATATGACAGTGTATCACACACTGGTGCAGATATCACACTGCTGCAGATATCACGCACTGGTGCAGATATCATAATGTATCACTCACTGGTGTAGATATCACACACTGGTGCAGATATCACAGTGTATCACACACTGGTGCAGATATCACAGTGAATCACACACTAGTGCAGATACCACAGTGTATCACAGACTGGTGCAGATATCACAGGGTATCACAGACTGGTGCAGATATCACAATGAATCACACACTGGTGTAGATATCACACACTGGTGTAGATATCACACACTGGTGCAGATATCACAGTGGATCACAGACTGGTGCAGATATCACACACTGGTGCAGATATTACACACTGGTGCAGATATCACACACTGGTGCAGATATCACACACTGGTGCAGATATCACAGTGTATCATACACTGGTGCAGATATCACGATGAATCACACACTGATTCAGATATAACAGTGAATCACCTACGGGTGCAGATATCACACACTGGTGCAGATATCATGATGAATCACACGCTGGTGCAAATATCGCAATGTACACACACTGGTGCAGATATCACAATGTATCACACACTGGTGCAGATACAACACACTGTTGCAGATATCACAGTGCGTCATACACTGGTGCAGATATCATGATCAATCATACACTGGAGCAGATATAACACACTGGTGCAGATATCACACACTGGTACAGATATCACAGTGAATCACACACTGGTGCAGATATCACAGTGAATCATATACTGGTGTAGATATCACAGTGAATCACACAATTGTGCAGATATCACAGTGTATCACACACTGGTGCAGATATTACACACTGGTGCAGATATCACAATGAAACACACAGTGGTGCAGATATCACAGTGTATCACACACTGGTGCAGATATCACAATGAATCACATACTGGTGCAGATATCACAGCGAATCACACACTGGTGCAAATATCACGATGAATCACACACTGGTGCAGATATCACAATGAATCACACAGTGGTGCAGATATCACACACTGGTGCAGATATCACAATGGTGCAGATATCACACACTGGTGCAGACATCACAATGTATCACACACTGGTGCAGATATCACAGTGTATCACATACTGGTGCAGATATCATAGTGAATCACACACTGGTGCAGATATCAAAATGTATCACACACTGGTGTAGATATCACACACTGGTCCAGATATCACAGTGTATCACATACTGGTGCAGATATCATAGTGAATCACACACTGGTGCAGATATCAAAATGTATCACACACTGGTGCAGATATCACAATGTATCACACACTGGTGCAGATAGCACAGTGAATCACACATTGGTGCAGATATCACAATGTACACTCACTGGTGCAGATATCACAATGTATCACACACTGGTGCAGATACAACACACTGGTGCAGATATCACAGTGGAATCACACACTGGTGCAGATGTCACACACTGGTGCAGATATCACAGTGTATCACACACTGGTGAAAATATCACACACTGGTGCAGATATCACAGTGTATCACACACTGGTGCAGATATCAGTGTATCACACACTGGTGAAGATATCACACACTGGTGCAGATAACATAGTGTATCACACACTGGTGCAGTTATCACAGTGTATCACGCACTGGTGCAGATATCACACACTGGTGCAGATATCATACACTGGTGCAGATATCACAGTGAATCACACACTGGTGCAGATATCACAGTGAATCATATACTGGTGCAGATATCACAGTGAATCACACACTGGTGCAGATATCACAGTGTATCACACACTGGTGCAGATACAACACACTGTTGCAGATATCACAGTGCGTCATACACTGGTGCAGATATCATGATCAATCACACACTGGGGCAGATATAACACACTGGTGCAGATATCACACACTGGTGCAGATATCACAGTGAATCATATACTGGTGCAGATATCACAGTGAATCACACACTTGTGCAGATATCACAGTGTATCACACACTGGTGCAGATATTACACACTGGTGTAGATATCACAATGTATCACACGCTGGTGCAGATATCACACACTGATGCAGATATCACAATGTATCACACACTGGTGCAGATATCACAATGAATCACACAGTGGTGCAGATATCACAGTGTATCACACACTGGTGCAGATATCACAATGAATCACATACTGGTGCAGATATCACAGCGAATCACACACTGGTGCAAATATCACGATGAATCATACACTGGTGCAGATATCACAATGAATCAGTGCAGATATCACACACTGGTGCAGATATCACAATGGTGCAGATATCACACACTGGTGCAGACATCACAATGTATCACACACTGGTGTAGATATCACACACTGGTGCAAATATCACAGTGTATCACATACTGGTGCAGATATCATAGTGAATCACACACTGGTGCAGATATCAAAATGTATCACACACTGGTGTAGATATCGCACACTGGTGCAGATATCACAGTGTATCACATACTGGTGCAGATATCATAGTGAATCACACACTGGTGCAGATATCAAAATGTATCACACACTGGTGCAGATATCACAATGTATCACACACTGGTGCAGATAGCACAGTGAATCACACATTGGTGCAGATATCACAATGTACACTCACTGGTGCAGATATCACAATGTATCACACACTGGTGCAGATACAACACACTGGTGCAGATATCACAGTGGAATCACACACTGGTGCAGATGTCACACACTGGTGCAGATATCACAGTGTATCACACACTGGTGAAGATATCACACACTGGTGCAGATATCACAGTGTATCACACACTGGTGCAGATATCAGTATATCACACACTGGTGAAGATATCACACACTGGTGCAGATAACATAGTGTATCACACACTGGTGCAGATATCACAGTGTATCACACACTGGTGCAGATATCACACACTGGTGCAGATAACATAGTGTATCACACACTGGTGCAGATATCACACATAGGTGCGGATATCACAGTGTATCACACACTGGTGCAGATATCGCAGTGTATCACACACAGGTGTAGATATCACACACTGGTGCAGATATCACAGTGTATCACACATTGGTGCAGATATCAGTGTGTCACACACTGGTGAAGATATCACACACTGGTGCTGATATCACAGTGTATCACACACTGGTGCAGAAATCACAGTGTATCACACACTAGTGGAGATATCACAGTGTATCACACACTGGTGGAGATATCACAGTGTATCACACACTGGTGCAGATATCACACACTGGTGCAGATATCACACACTGGTGCAGATATCACAATGTATCACACACTGGTGTAGATATCACACACTGGTGCAGATATCACAGTGTATCACACACTAGTGCAGATAACACAGTGTATCACAGACTGGTGCAGATATCACAGTGTATCACAGACTGGTGCAGATATCACAATGAATCACACTCTGGTGTAGATATTACACACTGGTGCAGATATCACAGTGTATTACAACACTGATGCAGATATCACACACTGGTGCAGATATCACAGTGTATTACAGACTGGTGCAGATATCACAATGAATCACACACTGTTGCAGATACCTGTGATATCTGCAATAGTGTGTGATATCTACACCAGTATGTGATACATTGTGATATCTGCGCCAGTGTGTGATATCTGCACCAGTGTGTGATACACTGTGCATATATCACAGTGTATCACACACTGGTGCAGATATTACACACTGGTGCAGATATCACAGTGTATCACACACTGGTGCAGATATCACACACTGGTGCAGATATCACACACTGGTGCAGATATCACAGTGTATCACACACTGGTACAGATATCACGTTGAATCACACACTGGTTCAGATATCACAGTGAATCACCTACTGGTGCAGATATCACACACTGGTGCAGATATCATAGTGGAATCACACATGGTGCAGATATCACACACTGGTGCAGATATCATGATGAATCACACACCGGTGCAAATATCACAATGTACACACACTGGTGCAGATATCACAATGTATCACACACTGGTGCAGATACAACACACTGTTGCAGATATCACAGTGCGTCATACACTGGTGCAGATATCATGATCAATCACACACTGGAGCAGATATAACACACTGGTGCAGATATCACAGTGAATCACATACTGGTGCAGATATCACAGTGAATCACACACTAGTGCAGATATCACAGTGTATCACACACTGGTGCAGATATTACACACTGGTGTAGATATCACAATGTATCACACACTGGTGCAGATATCACACACTGATGCAGATATCACAGTGTATCACACACTGGTGCAGATATCACACACTGGTGCAGATATCACAATGTATCACACACTGGTGCAGATATCACAGTGTATCACACACTGGTGCAGATATCACAATGAATCACATACTGGTGCAGATATCACAGCGAATCACACACTGGTGCAAATATCATGATGAATCACACACTGGTGCAGATATCACAATGAATTACACACTGATGCAGATATCACACACTGGTGCAGATATCACAATGGTGCAGATATCACACACTGGTGCAGATATCATAGTGAATCACACACTGGTGCAGATATCAAAATGTATCACACACTGGTGCAGATATCACAATGTACACTCACTGGTGCAGGTATCACAATGTATTACACACTGGTGCAGATACAACACACTGGTGCAGATATCACAGTGAATCACACACTGGTGCAGATATCACACACTGGTGCAGATATCACACACTGGTGCAGATATCACGATGAATCACACACTGGTGCAGTTATCACAGTGAATCATACACTGGTGCAGATATCACACACTGGTGCAGATATCAGAGTGTATCTCACACTGGTGCACATATCACCTGTCTATTTGTCCATGAAAGGACAAAATATGTCAATGAGCATGATGTACGGCGAGCTTAGATAGAGTGGCTGATTTTACAGCTGCATCCAACCTTTGGGCAACCTTACCCACCATGGCACCTATCAGGAACTTATGGGCAGTGTGCGAGGCTCCCGAAGGTAGGATACATTTGTGTGTTTGAAGCTCGAGCCCACAGGTCTGTGCACCAGATCATTAGCTTGCATTTATATAGCGCCTTTCACAATCTCAGGACATCCAATGAAGTACTTCTGAAGTGTTATCATTGTTGTAATGTGGGAAACGCGGCAGCCAATTTGCACACAGCAAGCTCCCACACACAGCAAATTGATAATGACCAGATGATGTGTTGTTATTATTGATACTGGTTGAGGGATAAATATTGGCCAGGACAGTGGGGAGAATTCCCCTGCTCCTCTTCGAATAGTGCCATGGGATCTTTTACATCCCCCTGAAAGGGCAGACAGGGCCTCAGTTTAACGTCAAAAAGTTAGTATGCAGGTACATCAAGTGATCAGGAAGGCAATTGTGAAGTTGGCCTTTATTGCAAGGGGGCTGGACTATAAAAGTAGGGAAGTCCTGCTCCAATTGTACAGGGTATTGGTGAGGCCACACCTGGAGTACTGCGTACAGTTTTGGTCTTATTTAAGGAAGGATATATTTGCATTGGAGGCTGTTCAGAGAAGGTTCACTAGGTTGATTCCTGAGATGAAGGGATTGTCATATGAGGAAAGGTTTAGCAGGTTGGGCCTATACTCATTGGAGTTTAGAAGAATGAAAGGTGATCTTATTGAAACACATAAGATTCTGAGGGGGCTTGACAGGGTAAATGTGAGAGGATGTTTCCCCTCGTGGGGGAATCTAGGACTAGGGGGCATAGTCTCAGACTAAGGGTTCGCCCATTTAAAACAGAAATGAGGAGGAATTTCTTCTCTCAGAGGGTCGTGAATCTTTGGTATTCTCTGCCCCAGAGAGCTGTGGAGGCTGAGTCATTGAATATATTTAAGGTGAAGATCGACAGATTTTTGAATGATAAGGGAATAGAGGGTTATGGGGAGCGGGCAGGGAAGTGGAGCTGAGTCCAAGATCAGATCAGCCATGATCTTATTGAATGGCGGAGCAGGTTCGAGGGGCCAAATGGCCTCCTCCTGCTCCTATTTATTATGTTCTTATGTCTCATCTGAAAGGTGGCCCCTCCGATAGTGCAGCTCTCCCTCAGTACTGCACTGCAGTGTCAGCCTTGATTTTGTGCAAAAGTCAGACTTGAACCCTTGCCATTCTGACTCAGAGACGAGAGTGCTAGCCACTGAGCCATGACTGGGTACTTGCAGATTTAACATTGTGGAGAACAAGCTGGGAGGTCAGGGTTGTAGGTCAATGGGTGGGGGTGGGGTCCTCTTACCCTGGCCAGTTTCTCTCCTTCTTCCCTCTTGATGGCTCTCTCGCTGGTTATGTCGGCCTGCAACAAGAAAACAGAGTAATATGGCTGGCCATTGGGTATTTCAGCAGGACATGGCTACTCAGGTTGGCCAAGCTCAGAAACTACTTGACGGTCAAGAGCGAGAGACGGGCTTCCCTGGGCCAAAGCAGAGATAAAGGCAGATGAGAAGATGGACCGTCCAAAGCACTGTGTGGGATGGAGATGAAGTGATAGGCAAAATGGAGAGATTTCTGCATCGCTCAATCTATTCTAACGATGCTTTCACATTTCAATGGCTGCTCGTCCCTCCCTTTCCAATCTTTAAAGTGTTTCCCCACAACCTTTTGTGTATCTCTCTGTCCATCTCCAATCCCTTGGTTTGTGTCTGTCCCATAACCCTTGTGTCTCGATGCGAGTTAGGTCACGGGGCAGCCGAGCTTTGGTACACCTCTAGTTTACGTAGGGTAGACCATGGGAGGCCAGCCAGCAGTGCATTGCCGCAGCAGTGTGGGGCGCCCCGACCTGTGTGAGAGCACCACCGTAGGTCGGGGCTATAAACAGAGCTGGAGCGCCAGGCCCTGGAACATCGTGGGCGAAGGTACGGCGAATGAAGGTACGGAACCCAGAAGAGTCGAGGACCCAGGGGAGGCACGGGCCAGCCCACATAGTGATATGTCTGCGCACTAGGTCCGTGCAGCAGAGCAGATCTCCAGTCGTCCTGGTTCAACCCTTGCCACTGGATAAAGGCCTAGCTCTGTCAAGCCCGTGTGTTGGCTGGTCACCACACATTAAAAAAACTCTACGCACAGGTATCTTGCACCCCCTCAATTGGAGTTCAGGACTGGAACATCGGGTCCTTCATTGAAACATCTGTAAACTCATGTGGAAGCAAGTCATCCTCGTTCGAAGGACCGCTTATGATGATGATGGAGTAGTCAGGTCTAGAGGTAACAAAGGCATGGATGAGGGCTTCAGCAGCGGATGAGCTGAGCTGAGCACTCTCCACTTATTTTTCCTTTTCCCCAAAATTTCCCTGCTCCCCCGCTGAAGCTGTGGGGCACAGTTCCATGGGTGCTCACCATATTACCTCACCGAGTCGCCATTGTGTGCAGGCCATGACACTGAGTGTCTCAGGTGATCTGACCACGATATGAGAGCTGAGTCTAATCGCCTCACCCAGTTACCCGCAGGAGTCCCTAAATGCCAATCAGGAACCCTCGTTGATATACCCCCCCCTCAGCTAAATGGCACTGAGGCCAAGTGTGGTGCCCGTATCAATGCCTGTCAGAGCTCAGCACCTTCCCCTCCCCCTAGTCGAAGGGTGGTCAGTCCTACAGTGCTGCTTCACTCACTGATGTCCATTGACATGTCAGTGACCTCTGACCTGTGGATCACTGCTCTAAATGGCCCAATCATTTCAGCTTTGCGTTTAATTAAACCTTTGTGTTGTAAATGATGAAACAACGTTGTGATTGTGATGCTGTGCCATTTTCTTAAAATTCCGTTATACAACATAAAATGAAATTAGGAAATGGTACCCACCTTGTTACCTAGCAACATGATAACCACATCCTGTTGTGCATATTCATGTACCTCTGTTAACCAGGCCTGAAAGAGAAAATAGCAGATAAATGTTGTAAACACCCTTATTTAATAAGTTCTTTATCATTAGGAAATGGATGTTGCAAAGTGGCACAGGTCTCATTGACCAATCCTGAGACTCATATAGAAGATCTCCTGGCACTCCAATCCACCAACCACCAGCTTTGCAACTCCAAACTCAAGTACTGCCAGCAACAAACACGATACTAAGTACAGGGGTTAGATACAGAGTAAAGCTCCCTCTTCACTGTCCCATCAAACAGTCCCAGGGCAGGTACAGCATGGGTTAGATACAGAGTAAAGCTCCCTCTACACTGTCCCATCAAACATTCCCAGGGCAGGTACAGCACGAGGTTAGATACAGAGTAAAGCTTCCTCTACACTGTCCCATCAAACACTCCCAGGGCAGGTACAGCACGAGGTTAGATACAGAGTAAAGCTCCCTCTACACTGTCCCATCAAACACTCCCAGGGCAGGTACAGCACGAGGTTAGATACAGAGTAAAGCTCCCTCTACACTGTCCCATCAAACACTCCCAGGGCAGGTACAGCATGGGGTTAGATACAGAGTAAAGCTCCCTCTACACTGTCCCATCAAACACTCCCAGGGAAGGTACAGCACGGGTCTTGCATACATGTGACTACTGGCTAATGAAGTTTCTAGAAAGAACCACACACCAATCCTTTCCATTGCTCTAGTGTTAGTGTTGGATCAGTGTGAGGATACAGCAGCAGCATGTATCCCCTCCTCCAGATGATAATATCTCTCATGGTATGAATATCCCTGGGCCCCAGTCACCCACTGGTGCCTCAGCCCAAGTGCTTGGTCTTGACGTATCAACCCAAGTGATAACGCTTGACAAATCAGCTACTGGAGGGCAAACCTGGGGCAACTAGTGATGGGTGATAAATATTGGTGTGCCAGGGACTCCCCCACCCCGAGAACAGGTTGAGTTACCCGGTGCCCCTGTGGGATGGTGTGTCAGGTGTCACGAGAATCTGTTACCTGGGCCTTGCCCCTCAGGGAGGATATACTGGCCCAGGAGGGGGAGCAGCGCAGATTCCCCAGAATACCCAGGGCTAAAAGGGTGAAATTATGAGGACAGGTTGCTCAGACTGGGCTTGTATTCCCTCAAGTATAGAAGGTTAAGGGACGATCTAACTGAGGAGTCGATAGGGTAGAGAGAGAGAAACCATTTCCTCTGGGGGGAGAATCTAGAACAAGGGGCCATAGCCTTAAAATTAGAGCCTGGTTGTCCTGGGGTGATGTCAGGAAGCACTTCTTCACACAAAGGACAGGGGAAATCTGGAACTCTCTCCCCCCAAAAATTGTTGAGGCTGGGGGGCGGTGGGTCAATTGAAAATGTTAAAACTGAGATAGATACATTTTTGTTCGGTAAAGGTATTAAGGGGTATCAAGGGTTATGGAACCAAGGCGGGCAGCTGGTGTTAAGATACAGATCAGCCATGATCTGACTGAATGGTGGAAGAGGCTCGAGGGCTGAATGGCCTCCTTCTGTTGCTATGGGAGCAGGCCTTTGGGAGGAAGTGGGGGGAAGTTGCTTCTAACCCTGAGAATGTGAAGCCTTTGTTTAGCTTGGCTTCGAACCAGCCTGACTCACCAGTGCGCTCCATTTAGAAAGATATAAAGAGAACATAATATGATATTCTGAGACGTGACTACTTGAGGAATATTACAGCTCGTTAAGTAATGAGTTGAGAGTATAGCAAGGGTGCTTTGTACCTCTGTGGCTGACCCTGCTGCTTTATCTCTATTGATTTTCCTCAGCCTGCCCCAATCAGCCAGCCTGTGTCTGCCTGTTTGACGTCACTCGCATGTCATCTTTTGTACTGGAGCATCCAGATGAGCCTTGACATTTACACTATCAGTTGCAACAGAGTTAAGGTTGCTCATAATGGATGGAAGCTGTATTCTGTGCCCTGCCTCTTGTAGCAAACAAATGCTCCACTTAAGCTTCAAATCCTCTGTCCTACGCACTCCCGCCCTGCTTCCCGGCTGTTTGAGATCGAGACTCGTCGCGTCCTCTCCGACACCACTCCATTCTCCACCTTGCTCTCAAAGGGGTTGCTCTGCACAGCCTCGCTCCCAGAGGAGAGTTTTAACCACAGACAGCATTTCTTGGCAATTTGGGGAAGGGGGGTGTCTCCCCAAGGACAATTAGGAGGAGCAGCGGATACCGATTGACGATAGGTGTTCCTGATGGGTGCTCCACACCAGGTCCCCGATATTTTTAAATGGGCAGTCCCAGAGAAGGTTCACTCAGTTGATTCCGGAGACATGGGGGTTGACTTATGAGGAAAGGTTGAGGAGGTTGGGCCTCTACTCATTGGAATTCAGAAGAACGAGAGGTGATCTTATCGAAACGTATAAGATTATGAGGGGGCTTGACAAGGTGGATGCAGAGAGGATGTTTTCACTGATGGGGGAGACTAGAACTAGAGGGCATGATCTTAGAATAAGGGGCTGCCCATTTAAAACTGAGATGAGGAGAAATTTCTTCTCTCAGAGGGTTGTAAATCTGTGGAATTCGCTGCCTCAGAGAGCTGTGGAGCTGGGACATTGAATAAATTTATGACAGAAATAGACAGTTTCTTAAACAATAAGGGAATAAGGGGTTATGGGGAGCATGTGGGGAAGTGGAGCTGAATCCATGTTCGGATCAGCCATGATCGTATTAAATGGCGGAGCAGGCTCGAGAGGCCTGTGACCTACTCCTGTTCCTATTTCTTATGTTCTTATTCCCGCTAAGCTCCGGGCTGGTAGTCCCGCGCAGGACACACAGCCGGTTAAAGGGACCACGCACGGGAAAAAAATGAGAGAGGGAACTCCCTCTCCGTCCTCCCTTCCGCCTACAATCCGCACAAGGTTAGAAAACCCGAGGTTGGCGTCACATACCCAGTGCAATTTTACACCATCTGTTCCTGCTCGCTCCAATCTTGCTGGCACCACCCCTCGCTGGGTCTACGCCTACTTGTTGTAAATCTGCCTCCTTGTATACCTACAACCGCCTCAATCCCGCCACTCCGGCTGGCCCAAGGCTGGGATCGGGCCTGGGACCTCTCGGCTTTCCAGCACCACTTCCTTCCCTCTCAGCGCGGCTGAACTACCACCTCTAGCCAAGCCTGCTTTGCTGGTTCCCCACTCTGTGTTCTTCCCTGCCCCAAGGGTTCTGGCGTGTACAAAGTATGGCTTTGCGGGCCACCTCTTCCTGTGTGAACCCACACAGCAAGTGTCGTCTGGCTATTTGACCATGGAGGGCATCACCACCCAGCCTGTTGTGCAAAATGGGGTGGGGGAGGGTAACTTCAAAACTAATCTGCAGAAACAATATTTCAGTGAGTGAGGAGGCCAATCTGTGGAACAGGGTTCCTAGGGCGATGGTGAGTATTGATTCATTCAAATGCAAATGAGATCATAGAATGATGGAAATTTACGGCATTGAAGGAGGCCATTCTTTGATTTAGGAGATAGATTTCTTTCAGAAAATGACATTTTGGAATACTGTATGTGAGTGATTTGAGGCCCGACATGTGGCGAGTGTAGCGTGCTTGGGAGGAAGAGGGAACTTTGGACTGATAGTTCCCACAGCTCTCCCCCACTGGGGTTTCCTCGCCTCATGTCTGGGTCAGTCGTAGAAACAAAACATAGAAACATAGAAACATAGAAAATAGGTGCAGGAGTAGGCCATTTGGCCCTTCAAGCCTGCACCACCATTCAATAAGATCATGGCTGATCATTCACCTCAGTACCCCTTTCCTGCTTTCTCTCCGTACCCCTTGATCCCTTTAGCCGTAAGAGCCATATCTAACTCCCTCTTGAATATATCCAACGAATTGGCACCAACAACTCTCTGCGGTAGGGAATTCCACAGGTTAACAACTCTCTGAGTGAAGAAGTTTCTCCTCATCTCAGTCCTAAATGGCTTACCCCTTATCCTTAGACTGTGTCCACTGGCTCTGGACTTGCCCAATATCGGGAACATTCTTCCTGCATCTAACCTGTCCAACGAATTTTCTACGTTTCTATGAGATCCCCTCTCATTCTGCTAAATTCCAGTGAGTATAAGCCTAGCTGATCCAGTCTTTCCTCATATGACAGTCCCGCCATCCCTGGAATCAGTCTGGTGAACCTTCTCTGCGCTCTCTCAATAGCAAGAACGTCCTTCCTCAGATTAGGAGACCAAAACTGAACACAATATTCCAGGTGAGGCCTCACCAAGGCCCTGTACAACTGCAGTAAGACCTCCCTGCTCCTATACTCAAATCCCCTAGAAATGAAGGCCAACATACCATTTGCCTTCTTCACCGCCTACTGTACCTGCATGCAGACACATTGATGGAGATCGATTGCTGTGATTGGTCAACAATGCCATTATTGTTGTATTGTGCGACTCATGATCATAAGCAGTCCCTTGGAAATGAGTCCTTAGGTGGCTGAACAGTCCAATACGAGAACCACAGTCTCTGTCACAGGTGGGACAGACAGTCGTTGAGGGAAGGGGTGAGTGGGACTGGTTTGCCGCACGCTCTTTCCGCTGCCTGCGCTTGGTTTCTGCATGCTATCGGTGAGGAGACTCGAGGTGCTCAGTGCCCTGCCGGATGCACTTCCTCCACTTAGGGCGGTCTTTGGCCAGGGACTCCCAGGTGTCAGTGGGGACGTTGCATTTTATCAGGGAGGCTTTGAGGGTGTCCTTGTAATGCTTCCTCTGCCCACCTGGGGCTCGCTTGCCGTATAGGAGTTCTGAGTAGAGCGCTTGCTTTGGGAGTCTCGTGTCTGGCATGCGAACAATGTGGCCCGCCCAGCGGAGCTGATCAAGTGTGGTCAGTGCTCCGATGCTGGGGATGTTGGCCTGGTTGAAAACGCTAACGGTGGTGCGTCTTTCCTCCCAGTGGATTAGTAGGATCTTGCAGAGACATAGAAACATAGAAAATAGGTGCAGGAGTAGGCCATTCACCCCTTCGAGCCTGCACCGCCATTCAATGAGTTCATGGCTGAACATGCAACTTCAGTACCCCATTCCTGCTTTCTCGCCATACCCCTTGATCCCCCGAGTAGTAAGGACTACATCTAACTCTTTTTTGAATATATTTAGTGAATTGGCCTCAACAACTTTCTGTGGTAGAGAATTCCACAGGTTCACCACTCTCTGGGTGAAGAAGTTTCTCCTCATCTCGGTCCTAAATGGCTTACCCCTTATCCTTAGACTGTGACCCCTGGTTCTGGACTTCCCCAACATTGGGAACATTCTTCCTGCATCTAACCTGTCTAAACCCGTCAGAATTTTAAAAATTTCTATGAGATCCCCTCTCATTCTTCTGAACTCCAGTGAATACAAGCCCAGTTGATCCAGTCTTTCTTGATATGTCAGTCCCGCCATCCCGGGAATCAGTCTGGTGAACTTTCACTGCACTCCATCAATAGCAAGAATGTCCTTCCTCAAGTTAGGAGACCAAAACTGTACACAATACTCCAGGTGTGGCCTCACCAAGGTCCTGTACAACTGTAGTAACACCTCCCTGCCCCTGTACTCAAATCCCCTCGCTATGAAGGCCAACATGCCATTTGCTTTCTTAACTGCCTGCTGTACCTGCATGCCAACCTTCAATGACTGATGTACCATGACACCCAGGTCTCATTGCCCCTCCCCTTTTCCTAATCTGTCACCATTCAGATAATAGTCTGTCTCTCTGTTTTTACCACCAAAGTGGATAACCTCACATTTATCCACATTATACTTCATCTGCCATGCATTTGCCCACTCACCTAACCTATCCAAGTCGCTCTGCAGCCTCATAGCATCCTCCTCGCAGCTCACACTGCCACCCAACTTAGTGTCATCCGCAAATTTGGAGATACTGCATTTAATCCCCTCGTCTAAATCATTAATGTACAATGTAAACAGCTGGGCACCAGCACAGAACCTTGCAGTACCCCACTAGTCACTGCCTGCCATTCTGAAAAGTACCCATTTACTCCTGCTTTTTGCTTCCTGTTTGCCAACCAGTTCTCAATCCACGTCAGCACACTACCCCCAATCCCATATGCTTTAACTTTGCACATTAATCTCTTGTGTGGGACCTTGTCGAAAGCCTTCTGAAAGTCCAAATACACCACATCAACTGGTTCTCCCTGTCCAAGCATGATTTCCCTTTCACAAATCCATGCTGACTTGGACCTATCATGTCACCTCTTTCCAAATGCACTGCTATGACATCCTTAATAATTGATTCCATCATTTTACCCACTACCGATGTCAGGCTGACTGGTCTATAATTCCCTGTTTTCTCTCTCCCTCCTTTTTTAAAAAGTGGGGTTACATTGGCTACCCTCCACTCCATAGGAACTGATCCAGAGTCTATGGAATGTTGGGAAAATGACTGTCAATGCATCCGCTATTTCCAAGGCCACCTCCTTAAGTACTCTGGGATGCAGACCATCAGGCTCTGGGGATTTGTCGGCTTTCAATCCCATCAATTTCCCCAACACAATTTCCCGACTAATAAGGATTTCCCTCAGTTCCTCCTTCTTACTAGACCCTCTGACCCCTTTTATATCCGGAAGGTTGTTTGTGTCCTCCTTAGTGAATACCGAACCAAAGTACTTGTTCAATTAGTCTGCCATTTCTTTATTCCCCGTTATGACTTCCCCTGATTCTGACTGCAGGGGACCTACGTTTGTCTTTACTAACCTTTTTCTCTTTGCATATCTATAGAAGCTTTTGCAGTCCGTCTTAATGTTCCCTGCAAGCTTCTTCTCGTACTCCATTTTCCCTGCCCTAATCAAACCCTTTGTCCTCCTCTGCCGAGTTCTAAATTTCTCCCAGTCCCCGGGTTCGCTGCTATTTCTGGCCAATTTGTATGCCACTTCCTTGGCTTTAATACTATCCCTGATTTCCCTTGATAGCCACGGTTGAGCCACCTTCCCTTTTTTATTTTTATGCCAGACAAGGATGTACAATTGTTGTAGTTCATCCATGCGGTCTCTAAATGTCTGCCATTGCCCATCCACTGTCAACCCCTTAAGTATCATTCGCCAATCTATCCTAGCCAATTCACGCCTCATACCTTCAAAGTTACCCTTCTTTAAGTTCTGGACCGTGGTCTCTGAATTAACTGTTTCATTCTCCATCCTAATGTAGAATTCCACCATATTATGGTCACTCTTCATCAAGGGGCCTCGCACAACGAGATTGCTAATTAATTCTCTCTCATTACACAACACCCAGTCTAAGATGGTGGTTTTTCTCCAGCGACATGAGGTACATGGTCCGTGTCTCTGAGCCATACAGGAGGGCGGGTATTACTACAGCCCTGTAGGCCATGAGCTTTGTTATGTATGTAAACATTATAACTGCGTAAGACTTGCCACCAGAGGGTGCACGTGTTGGAGACCCAAGGGTCACCTGCACACCTCAAGCAAGCGAGTATAAAAGGTTGTCTGCCATGCTGCTTTGGCACTCTGGAGTTTTATTAAAGAGACTAAGGTCACATGAATTTAAGCTCACAGTACTCAGTCTTGTGGAGTTATTCTAAACATAACAATTGGCGACAAGTAACAGATCACGAACTTTCACGTGGTTATGGCTGCCGTTGGTTTTCTTGAGCGATTTGTAGAGGGTGATGATTGGGAAGCCTTCGTTGAACGTCTCGACCAGTACTTCGTGGCCAACGAGCTGGATGCGGACGATAAAGCGATCAAGCGCAGGGCAATTCTCCTCACAGTTTGTGGGTGTACAACATACGGCCTCATCAAGCATCTGCTAGCACCAATGAAACCAACGGAAAAGACATAGGCAGAGTTGTGTATTCTGGTTCGGGAACACCTCAAGCCGAAGGAGAGCATCTTAATGGCCAGGTATCGCTTCTATATGCACCATCGCTCCAAGGGCCAGGATGTGGCGAGTTATGTCGCCAACCTAAGACGCCTTGTGGGACCTTGTGATTTTGCTGGATATTTGGGGGAAATGCTGTAGGACTTTTTCATGCTTGGAATCGGCCACGAGGTCATTCTTCGCAAACTGCTGTCTGCCAAATCCCCAGACCTGAACAAGGCCATCATGATAGCCCAGGCTTTCATGTCCATGAACGATAACACTAAACAGATATCTTTGCAGCATCGAAGCTCACTGGCAAGTACTGTGCATAAAATAACACCATTAGCAGGCAGAAGAGTACATGGCAGGGCCTACACGTCTGCAGCTGCAAGACCTAGGATGACCCAGAGTTCGCCGTGGGGCGTGAATGCGAATCCATTAACACCATGTTGGCGCTGCGGGGATAATCATAGAGCCCATCAATGTCGATTCAAGCACTACGTGTGCAAAGGCTGCGAAACAATGGGGCACCTCCGGCGAATGTGCAAACATGCTGCGACTCACCACGTGGCAGAGTCGGCAGAAGATGGTTGATCCGAAGCGGATCACAAAGAACGAGTAAGAGAAGCAACTCAACCCGAGGCCGAGGAAGAAGTGTATGGGGTACACACCTTCACCACCAACAGCCCTCCTATAATGCTGAAAGTCAAATTAAATGGCATTCCAGTTTCCATGGAGTTGGACACAGGGGTAAGTCAGTCAATTATGAATCAGAAGGCTTTTGAGAAACTGGGGCAACAAGGCACAAAGGCCCAAACTGAGCCCAATTTATACAAAGCTGCGCACTTACACCAAACAGCTCATACCAGGCATTGGCAGTGCGGCAGTGAAGGTATCGTACGATGGAGCTGTGCATGACTTATCACTGTAGATTGTACCAGGCGCTGTTCGGCAGAAGCGGGCTAGGAAAGATTCGATGAAACTGGGATGACATCAAAGCACTATCTTCGATGAATGATGCCTCGTCGCTCAAGTGCTGAGCAAATTTCTGTCACTATTTGAACCAGGCATCGGCACCTTCACAGGCGCCAAGGTGCAGATCCATCTAGTCCCTGATGCACAGCTTGTTCATCACAAGGCTCGAGCGGTTCCATATATAATGAGGGAGAAAGTCGAGATCGAACTGGAAAGACTTCAACGAGAGGGATTCATATCGCCAGTTGAGTTCAACGAGTGGGCCAGCCCAATTGTTCCGGTGTTGAAAAGCGACGGCACGGTCAGAATCTGCGGAGACTACAAGGTAACTAGGTGAGTCTCGTTGCAAGACCAGTGTCCACTACCCAAGGCGGATGACCTGTTCGCAACGTTAGCAGGGGGGAAGTTGTTCACCAAATTGGATCTAACCTCCGCTTACATTACACAGGAGCTGGCTGAATCTTCGAAAAGATTGACGTGCATCAACAGACACAAAGGACTGTTTATATACCACAAATGTCCTTTTGGGATCCGTTCGGCTGCTGCCATTTTCCAGAGGAACATGGAGAGTCTGCTGAAATCGGTTCCGCGCACCGTTGTGTTTCGAGACGACATCCTGATCACCGGTCGTGACACCACCGAACACCTGCACAATCTGGAAGAGGTTCTAAGTCGACTAGACAGAGTGGGACTCAGGCTGAAACGCTCCAAGTATGTTTTCCTGGTGCCAGAAGTCGAATATTTGGGGAGAAAGATTGCGGCAGACGGCATCAGACCCACGGACTCAAAGACGGAGGCCATCAAGAATGCACCCAGACCACAGAATGTGACAGAGCTGCGTTCGTTCCTGGGACTCCTCAATTATTTTGGTAACTTTCTACCTGGGTTGAGCACTTTGCTGGAACCATTGCACATGTTGTTACGTAAGGGTGATGATTGGGTTTGGAGTAAATCTCAAGAGACAGCCTTTAATAAGGCCAGAAAACTGCTATGTTCTAACAAGTTATTGTATTGTAAGATCCGTGTAAACATTTAGTGCTAGCTTGTGATGCATCTTCGTACGGGGTCAGGTGTGTGTTACAGCAAACCCATGTATCAGGCAAACTGCAACCGGTTGCATATGCATCCAGAGGTCTGTCTAAGGCTGAAAGAGCCTACAGTATGGTCGAGAAAGAGGCATTAGCATGCGTATACAGGGTTAAGAAAATGCACCAATACCTATTTGGACTCCGGTTCGAGCTTGAAAACGACCACAAACCGCTCATTTCGCTGTTTTCAGAAAGCAAAGGTATAAACAGCAGTGCTTCGTCCCGCATCCAAAGATGGGCACTAACATTGTCTGCCTATGACCATGTTATCCACCTCAGACCAGGCACGGAGAACTGTGCAGATACCCACAGTCGGCTATCATTGTCCACCACCGGGGTGGAAATGGTGCAGCCGGCAGACTTGCTTCTGGTCATGGATGCTTTTGAGAGCGAGGGGTCACCTGTCACGGCTCACCAGATCAGGACCTGGACCAGCCAGGATCCTGTGCTAATACTTGTAAAGTTGTGTCCTCAATGGGAGCTGGTTGGCTGTTGTCGGGGAAATGCAAGATGAAATTAAGCTGTTTCACCGACGTAAAGATGAAATGTCCATCCAGTCGGATTGTCTCCTATGGGGGAATTGTGTGGTTTTGCCAAAAAAAGGCAGGGAAATGTTTATACGCGACCTACACAGTACCCACCCAAGCATAGTCATGATGAAGGTTATCACCAGGTCGCACGTTTGGCGGCCTGGCATTGACTCGGATTTGGAGTTATGTGTACACCAATGTAACACTTGCTCTCAGTTGAGCAATGAACCAAGGGAGGCCCCACTGAGTCTGTGGTCATGGGCCTCCAAACCATGGTCCAGGGTCCACGTAGATTTCGCTGGCCCCTTTCTAGGAAAGATGTTCTTAGTAGTAGTGGACGCTTACTCTAAATGGATTGAATGTGTAATCATGTCATCCAGCACACTCACTGCCACCATGTTCGTCACCCATGGCTTGCCCGACGTCCTTGTCAGTGACAATGGACCATGTTTCACCAGCTCAGGATTCACAAGTTTATGACCCACAATGGCATCAAGCATGTCAGGTCTGCCACGTTTAAGCCCGCATCCAATGGTCAAGCGGAACAGGCAGTCCAAACCATGAAGCAGAGCTTGAAACGCGTGACGGAAGACTCCTTGCGGCCCGCTTTTCTCGGGTTCTGCTCAGCTACCGGACGTGACCCCACTTGCTTACCGGGATTCTCCCGGCAGAATTGTTAATGAAGAGAGCACTCAAAACCAGGCTCTCCTTAGTCTACCCGGATCTTAATGATCATGTGGAAACCCGGCGTCACCGGCAAAACATGTACCACGACCGCGCCGCTGTATTGCGTGACATTGATGTAAACGACCCTGTGTTTGTCCTTAATTACGGTCATGGTCCTAAATGGGTTGCTGGCACTGTCTTGACCAAGGAGGGGAATAGAGTGTTTATTGTCAAACTATGTAATGGACAAACATGCAGAAAGCATTTGGATCAGACCAAACTGTGATTCACTGACAACCAGGAACAACTTGAAGAGGACATCACCATCACCGATCCACCAACACACACCCAACCAGCAATCGACCTCGCTGTTAATCAGGAGGACCCACCATGCCCAACAGTCCTGTCAGACCAGCCGTGCCGTAGTGCAGCAATGGTCCGACCAACTCACCCATACCAGGGTTCGAACTCAGACGTTCAACTAGGGAGTGAAGGGCACTGGATCATCTCAACTTGTAAATAATTTGTATCAAAGACCTTGGGGGGACGGGGGGGGGGGGGGGAGTGATGTTATGTATGTAAACATAATAACTGTGTAAGACTTGCCACCAGAGGGCGCACCTGTTGGAGACTCAAGGGTCACCTGCACACCTCATGCAAGGGAGTATAAAAAGTTGTCTGCCATGCTGCTTTGGCACTCTGGAGTTGTATTAAAGAGACTAAGGTCACATCAGTTTAAGCTCTCAGTACTCAGTCTTGTGGAGTTATTCTAAACATAACAAGCTTGGTGGTAGGTTTGAGTGCCTGGTCTTGAAACTCTTTTCCTCAGGCGGCCGAAGGCTGCACTGGCGCATTGGAGGCGGAATTGAATCTCGTCGTCAATGTCTGCTCTTGTTGATAAGAGGCTCCCGAGGTATGGGAAATGGGCCCCGTTGTGCGAGTACCAGGATGGTAGAAGGCGAACCTTTGCCTTTTCTCGGCTAGCAAATCCTATGTTCTCATCTGACGTCCATGGGGGTCAGTGGATAGTGATCAGGAGTGTGAACACTGGCTGTTTATTCCTCCTCCCTGTCTCACCCCCCCATATCCCCCCCCCCATCCCCCCACTCCCACCCCCTCCCACTCTCCCAGCATGGATTCCTGTCCGACCGCTGAGACCAGCGAACTCATCCCACGTGTGAGGATCAAATCTATCAGCTGTGGCTCAGTGGGCAGCACTCTCGTCCCTGAGTCAGAAGATTGTGGGTTCAAGTCCCACTCCAGAGACTTGAGCACATAAATCTAGGCTGATACTCCAGTGCAGTGCTGAGGGAGCGCTGCACTGTCAGAGATGCCGTCTTTCACATGAAATGTTAAACCGAGGCCCCGTCTGGCCTCTCATGTGGATCTCAAGATCCCATGGCACTATTTCGAAGAAGAGCAGGGGAGTTATCCCTGGTGTCCTGGGACCAATACTTATCCCTCAATTAACATAACAAAAAAACACAGATTATCTGGTTATTATCACATTGCTGTTTGTGGGAGCTTGCTGTGCACAAACTGGCTGCTGCGTTTCCAACATTACAACAGTGACTACACTTCAAAAAGTGCTCCATCGGCTGTAAAGCGCTTTGAGACGTTCAGTGGTCGTAAAAGGAGCTATATAAATGCAAGTCTTTTTAATCTATGGCTCAGAATGGTGCGCTTCTCAACTGAGACATGAGATAAAACAGGGAAGGAAGTGCCGGATTGGAGGGGATGGTGGGAACGCTTTCATATCCCTCTCCGCCTTTAAGGGGCTGCCTTTTCTCCGCAGGGTCCCTGAATCGCCCCACACTGCTCTGTGAGTGCGGCTGTCTACTCGTGTTCTCTGATTATAAAGTGGAACTTTGCCACAAGCCTGCTGTCTGTCCTGCCCGGTTTTTGCAGTGCCATCCCTCACCCAGGAGTTACTGAATTCTCCACAGTCTCCCTCAGTGAGCCCAGCGTAGGGCTGTGGTTCTGCCCCCTCACTCTGCCACTGCCAGGCTTGACAAGGTGGATGCAGAGAGGATGTTTCCACTGATGGGGACTAGAACTAGGGGGCATAATCTTACAATAAGGGGCTGCCCATTTAAAACCCTCTCAGAGGGTTGTAAATCTGTGGAATTGGCTGTCCCAGAGAGCTTTGGAAGCCGGGACATTGAATAAATTGAAGACAGAGATAGACAGTTTCTAAACCGATAAGGGAATACGGGGTTATGGGGAGCAGGCAGGGAAGTGGACCTGAGTCCATGATCAGATCAGCCATGATCGTATTAAATGTCAGAGCAGGTTTGAGGGGCCGTATGGCCTACTCCTGCTCCTATTTCTTATGTTCTTATGGCGACCGAGACACTCGCCCTTGGGAAGGAATGTAGGAACAGGAGTCGGCCATTCAGCCTCTTGAGTCTACGCCGCCATTCAGGCACGTGCCATGGACGCCTACTGCGCAGTTCGATCCAATGTCACTTGCCATATTGGATCGACCGGTGCCTGTTTTATGCGTGTAAGACAAGCGCGGTGGCACAGGGTTTCTGGGCCACTGTCTCAACATTGAGTGAGGAGCTGGACACTGCCAGGCATCTAACCGGTAAGAGTCAGCGGGCAGGGTTTCTGTTGTAGTGTTTGTGTATTTGATCATCTGGGCACGGTGCATGGAGGGAAGGCAGGTGGGCATCGATCTAACATTGAAGCAACAACAGCCCCCATGTTCTGTCCATTTGGGCCATGTGTATCTTGCCGTAGGCAATTAGGACCATATAGCAGTGCCTGGTTTCCAGTCGTCTTGGACCCCCTTGCCACTGGACCAAAACCTCGCTCAGCTAAGCTTGTGTGGTAGCCGGTGTGCAATGGCCACCCCACATTAAAAGAACTCAAGCACAGGCATCTTCCACTCCTTTAACATGAAGTTCGAGAGCTGGAACGTCAGGACCCTCATGGACAACTCCAACAGTGACAGGCCGGAATGCCATATCGCCATAGTTGCCCGAGAACTTAGACGCTTTGATATCGACATTGCCACCTGAAGCGAGACCCGGCGGGCAGGGGAAGGCCAGCCCAGGGAACAAGGTGGAGGTTACACCTTCTTATTGAAAGGGAAACCAGAGGAAGAACGCCATCTCCATGGAGTCAGCTTCGCCATCAAAAACGAGCTGGTCGACCGCCTCAAAGACTCCCCCTGCGGGGTTAATGAACGCCTCATGACGCTTCGACTCACCCTATCCCGAAATCAATGCGCCAGTCATCAGTACTTACGCCCCAACACTCGATGCAACAGATGAGACCAAAGAGGGTTTTTACTCCAGCCTCGAAAAATTCCTGTCCCGCGTCCCTGCGGACAACAAACTGATCCTCCTCGGTGACTTCAACGCCAGAATTGGCAAGGACACAGCCCTCGGGGGAGGCGTGATCGGCAGAGAAAGGGTAGGGAAAGCCAACTCCAGCGGTACCCTACTCCTGACAAAATGTCTAGAACACAAACTCCTCAACACCAACACCCTGTTCCGCCAGAGGGCCAAATACAAGGCATCGTGGCAACACCCTCGCTCCAAACATTGGCACCTGCTCGACTATGTTATCGTCCGAGCCAGGGATCGCAAGGATCTGCGTATCACCCACGCCATGACAGGAGCTGACGACTGCTGGACAGACCACCGCCTACTCCGATATGTCATTGACATCAACATAGCCCCAAAGTGGTGACGGCAGCAGAAGCAGTGCCGCAAAAAAGTCAATGCCGGGGCACTTAAGGACCCAGCTAAGAGAGCCCTATACAGTCAATGCCTCACAGCTAACCTGGCATGCCTAAGAAGAGACGCTCGGTCACTCAACCAGGAAACACCAGGACTGGTTTGATGAGAATGACCAGTGGATCCAAGAGCTAATAGATCGCAAGTGCAGGGCATTTCTGAGCCTTAAATAACAACCCAACTCGGGAGCAGCAAAGCAGCATTACAGACGGCTCAAGACTGAGGTCCAACAAAAAACCTGGAACCTAGCACAGAAGATACAGCAGCTGGCCAACAGCCATGACGTGCGAGGATTCTTCATCGCAGTCAAGGCCACATACAGTCCAAACTCCCAAGGCCCCACCTCGCTGCTGGCCAAGAACGGGGAAACGCTCATCAAGGACACCGAGGCAGTCAGGGCCCGCTGGAAGGAGCACTTCGAAGATCTCCTCAATCGAGACTCTGCCTTTGACCCAAGTGTTCTCGACTCCATCCCGCAGCATGCTACCCGCCACCACCTCAGTGAGACCCCGACACTGCACGAGGTAGAAAAAGCCATAAGACAGCTTAAAAACAACAAGGCTACAGGAGCGGATGGAATCCCTGCCGAGGCGCTAAAGTATGGCAGAGAGGTGCTGTTGGCGGATACATGACCTCATCTCTCTCATCTGGAGGCAGGAGAGCATGCTGGGAGATCTCAGAGATGCAGTGATCGTGACCATCTTTAAAAAAGGGACAAATCCGACTGCGGCAATTACAGAGGAATCTCCCTGCTGTCAACCACTGGGAAAGTCGTCGCGAGAGTCCTCCTCAACCATCTTCTCCCTGTGACCGAGGAGCTCCTCCCGGAGTCACAGTGTGGATTTCGTCTCCTACGGAGCGCAACAGACATGATTTTTGCAGCGCGACAGCTGCAGGAAAAATGCAGGGAACAGCGCCAGCCCTTATACATGGTCTTCTTCGACCTTACAAAGGCCTTTGACTCTGTCAACCGCAAGGGTCTATGGAGCGTCCTCCTCCGTTTCGGATACCCCCAAAAGTTCGTCACCATCCTCCGCCTGCTCCATGACGACATGCAGGCCGTGATCCTTACCAATGGATCCATCACAGACCCAATCCACGTCCGGACCGGGTCAAACAGGGCTGCGCCATCGCCCCAACCCTCTTCTCAATCTTCCTCGCCGCCATGCTCCACCTCACAATCAACAAGCTCCCCGCTGGAGTGGAACTAAACTACAGAACCAGTGGGAACTTGTTCAACCTTCGCTGTCTCCAGGCCAGGTCCAAGACCACCCCAACCTCTGTCGTCGAGCTACAGTATGCGGACGGAGCCTGCGTCTGCGCACATGCAGAAGCTGAACTCCAGGGCATAGTCAACGTATTTACTGAGGCGTACGAAAGTATGGGCCTTCCCCATACATCAGTAAGACAAAGATCCTCCACCAGCCTGACCTTGCCGAACAGCACTGCCCCCCAGTCATCAAGATCCACGGCGCGGCCCTGGACAACGTGGACCACGTCCCTTATCTCGGGAGCCTCTTATCAACAAGATCAGGCATTGACGACGAGATTCAACACCGCTTCCAGTGCGCCAGTGCAGCCTTCGGCCACCTGAGGAAAAGTGTGTTTGAAGACCAGGCCTCCAAAACTGCCACCAAGCTCATGGTCTTCGGGCTGTAATAATACCCACCCTCCTGTATGGACCTGAGACATGGACCATGTACAGTAGACACCTCAAGTCACTGGAGAAATATCACCAACGATGTTTCCGCAAGATCCCATAAATCCCCTGGGAGGACAGACGCACCAATGTTAACATCCTCGACCAGGCCAACATCCCCAGCATCGAAGCACTGACCACACTTGATCAGCTCCGCTGGGCAGGCCTCATAGTTCAGATGCCAGACACGAGACTCCCAAAGCAAGCGCTCTACTCGGAACTCCTTCACGGCAAATGAGCCAAAGGTGGGCAGAGGAAACGTCACAGGGACACCCTCAAAGCCTCCATGATAAAGTGCAACATCCCCACTGACACCTGGGAGTCCCTGGACAAAGACCACCCTAAGTGGAGGAAGTGCATCCGGGAGGGTGCTGAGCACCTCGACTCTCATCGCCGAGAGCATGCAGAAACCAAGCTCAGGCAGCGGAAGGAGCGTGCAGCAAACCAGTCCCATTCTCCCTTACCCTCAATGACTATCTGTCCCACCTGTGACAGAGTCTGTGGTTCTCGTATTGGACTGTTCAGCCACCTAAGAACTCATTTTAAAAATGGAAGCAAGTCTTCCTCGATTCCGAGGGACTGCTTATGATGATGATCTTTAGGAACATTTTGTCACCCGTCACCCCTGTGCTCGCTGGCTGTGGAAGAAAGAATCTATGAACACCTGGCTTAATTTAGAGGGAAGGGTTAAATTCTGTTTTTTGCTATGCTTAAAGAAATAATAAGACTAGAAAAATAGCCACGCTTTTTAGCCTTGAAACTTAGAGATGCAATTAGGTGACCATCTGGTATTAAAAGGGAGTCTTCTTTCTCTCGAAGTGAAATTCTGAAAGTCTCCGCCTGAGTTGATTTAAGCTAAATTTCCTCGACAGATTCTGGCGTAGTCGGCAGGATCTCTAAAAAAAAAACGAGATCCAAAAGAACTAAATTTAACTTTTAAAGAGAAAAGAGGAATATTTCCTCGACAGATTCTGAACTAAATTTTTAAAGAGAAAAGAGGAATATTTCCTCGACAGATTCTAAAGAAAAGAGGAATTTTTAAGGACCTTCCTAGCTGAAAGGAGAAAGGTGCCTAGGCCGTCCTAGCTGAAAGGGGGACGGGCCGCCGAGATCCCCGAGAGGGTGAGGCATAAGGTAGCTACCGCTAAGAAGCTAAAATAACAAAAAGGCAAAAGGAGACCCCGAGCTGAGCGGAAAAGAGAACACCGGTGAGCGCTTTGTAAATTATTGTATATTTTGTAGGATTGTCCTAACTCTCATTTCAGAAAAGATCGCGAGACGTTGCACCCGGAAGAATGGGAAACGGCTCTAGTCGAGCAGGGCGCTTGCGCCCAGCTCCTAGAAAAGGAAAGAAGGACGACCTCTCAACTGAAAGAATGAAAGTACATCCTAAGACTGAGAAGAGAATCCGTAAGGTAGTAAAGCAACGAGAGAAGGTAGGAGATCCCATTGTGCCGCCCGGCTCGCCGGCGGACACTGTAATTAAAGAAACAGGAGACGACAGATACGTGGTAACGTTTAGTAGCGATTTGTACGGTTGGTCTGATGGGGATTGGCCATCTGGAGGAAGTTTTAAATTGTCCTTAATTGAGGAATGGAGACAGACCACCAAAAATGGGACAGGGGACCCCAGTTGGGATAAAGATTATATGGAGAATTGTTTTAAAAAATGGACAGAGGTGGCAAAGAGGCACCAGCCCCTAAAAATAAAAAGAAAGAGGAGGAGGGTAAGGAGAAGCCCCCTCCCTCTTACAGCCCCCCGAGTGCCCCGGTTTTGACCGCTTCCCCTGTCGGCTTATATCCCCGTCTTCCAACCACCAAGCCGGATGATTGGCAGGAGATTATAGAAATAGTGGCCGCTCAGCTAGATAAGACAGGCCGATTCCTCCACTACCCCCACGACACAAGCCCCCGTGTAATGATCAGAACAACGGCTGTCCTAAAGCCCTGGACACCGGGAGAAGCTCGGGATATGATATCAGCTGCCCCTAATCCTGTTAAGAAGCCAGTAGCCTTTCACAACTGGCTTGAGCAAACCTGTACCATTTATTAAAGGGAGCTAAAAAGCATGGAGATATAGGGGAAGTCACCCGCTGCTTGCAGAAAGCAGAAGAATAGATTTTACAGGCAGATGGAAAAATAGTTGGGACGAGCATGCAGGAATACCAATGGATCAAAATGAACCTTTGGCAGTCCAAACCTTGTTAAATTGTATGTTGCCACAACAAGCAAGAACATACAAAATAAGAGTTTTGGACTGGCAAGGAAAAAGTTGGAAAGAGACAGTTACAATACTGGCTAACATGGATAGAGAGGGACTATTTACCTATAAGGAAAATATGGCTAAAACAGGTCAGTAAATCAGCAAAAGGGACGAGGACAGGCACAGAATAATCAGTATAGGGATGCCCCGGAGGCTTAGTGGTACAGGCGGCAGCCCTCCGCTTATCGGCAGACATAGAAGAAAACCCTCTGGCAGTAGTAAAAGTAGGAGACACTTATATGAATTTCCTGGTGGATACCGGTGCTACTATGTCTTCTGTACCATCCTCTGTGGGATTACCTGTAAGCAACACCACCGTCTTAAGTATGGGTGTGGCCGGTATCCCCATGAAAGAATTTTTATCTGAACCTACCAAATTGATAATTGAAGGACAATCAGTTAATGATGAGACTTTGATAGTCTCTAAAACAATGCCGCTCCCTTTATTAGGAAGACAGACTTTGTGCAAACTAGGAGCCACAATTTATTGCACAAAGGAAGGAATGTACATGGAGCTCCCTCCAAATAATATACATCAGTTCTTTAATGGGATTAAAGAAGAGAAAAGGGAGGATAACAAAGAAAAGGCTGCCCTCTATTGTTGGAAATTGAATGGCAACTTCTATTCCCCCTTGATAAATGAAGTTATACAAAACTTAAAAGCTAAATTTGACTATAATACTAAAGAATTGATGTATATAATTTTGACAAGCTTTGAGGCAGTTCAGCTTCACTGTACAGCCTGGTACACTCGCCAAAAAGCTGAAACTTACCAGTGTTTGGTACAATCCTTTTTAAATAAAGAAGAAATAATAGAAGCTACGCCCCGCATTTATTTTGGACCAGAAGGATTGGGGGTAGCCATCGATTTGACACCCTTACAGCAACAGCGGTTTAGAGAAGCGAACTCGACACCCCATCTGACATTGGCTGTAAAACCGCCAGCGAAACCTAAAGATATGGGTCCGATGATTGTAGGAATAGAAAAAGAAAAACAGCAACAAGGCTATCAACCTTGGGCAGTAATAAAATTACAAAATGTTCAGATAGACTTTATCAACCACAACAGGGGGATTCTCCAGTGGAAAGGTAAAAATCATGCCTCCACTTTTGAAAAACAGCAACCCCCGGAACAACCAAGCCCTAAGCTGCCAATGGCCTTGAATCAAGTATCTTCTGAACTTTGGGAAAAGCATAAGAATCATGTTGGGCAAGTACATTCTGCAGTACCCCATCGGGTACAATTAATAAAAAATGCCGTGTTACCAAGCATTAGGCAGTACAGACTGCCTCCAGAGGCAGAAAATGGGATAGAGCCAGTCATTTCTGCATTATTGGAACAAGGAGTTTTAGAAAAGACACAGAGCCCGTGTAACACTCCGATACTGCCCATACCAAAGGTTAATAGGCCGAATGAATGGAGATTTGTGCAAGATCTGAGAGCTATTAATAAGATAGTAGTCCCTATCACCCCTGTGGTACCGGACACCAACATTATACTATCTGCTATACCACCAACAGCAACTGTCTTTACTGTAATAGACATGTGTTCAGCTTTTTTCTCTATCCCGTTAAATCAAGAAAGTCAGTATCTGTTTGCTTTCACCCACAAGAAGCAGCAGTACACATGGACCAGGTTGCCCCAAGGATACACCGAAAGCCCCGCAGTATATGCAGCAGCAGTAAAAAGAGACCTCGAAGACTGTTCATTATCAGACCAGTCTGTACTGCTGCAGTATGCGGACGATTTGCTTGTGGCTTCTAGCCACGGATACAGGTGCATGCAAGATTCCTTGAAACTGTTACAGCACCTATGTGAAAGAGGGCACCGAGTGTCGTTACAGAAGTTACAATTTTGTCAGACTCAAGTCCAGTACCTGGGTTTTCACATATCTAAAGGGCAAAGGCAGCTAGGAGCAGAAAGAATTCAGACAATTCAAAGGGCCACCATACCAAAGACAAAGAAATATATCTTGTCATTTTTAGGGATGGTTGGGTACTGTAGACAATGGATCCCCGATTATCGAGAATGGGATGCGGTCCTAAGATCAGCCGCCCTAAAAGATGCCCCACCCAAGGTGGAGTGGACCCCAGAGAGAGAGGAGGCATTTAAACAGTTAAAGAAAGCTATTACTAATGCTCCAGCGTTGGGACTACCGAATTATGGTAAACCTTTTCAGATGTATGTGAATGAGAAAGAAGGATTTGCAACAGCAGTACTAACCCAAGAACATGGAGGGGGAAATAGACCAGTTGCTTATTATTCGGTTTTGCTGCCTCCAGTAGTAAGAGGAATGCCAGCATGTCTATGTGCTGTAGCTGCTACTGCGGTCATGGTGGAGAAGTCGGTACCTATTGTTTTGGATCATCCATGTACTGTCATTACAGCCCATGCTGTGTTATTACTTTTGAATTCAGCTGCCACACAACACTTTACAGCATCTCGAAGAACAGGTTATGAAGTATTACTGCTGTCACACCCTAACTATACCTTTCGACGTGCACCGGTAGTGAACCCAGCCACCTTTCTTCCTACTAAAGAAGTAGAGGATCCAGACTAGCATGATTGTCTGTTAACGGTGGAAGTAGCCACCTTACCAAGACCAGATTTGCTCACAGAACCCATGGACAATCCTGATCTTATTCTCTATACGGATGGATCATCACATAGGCCGTCGGATGATTTGTTTTTGGCAGGCTATGCTATTGTAAATCCCCACGAAACTGTTGAAGCATTCGCCCTGCCTCCCGGAACCTCGGCTCAGGCTGCTGAATTGTTTGCCTTCACTAGAGCTTGTATAATAGCTAAAGATCATACTGCTAATATCTATACTGATTCTAGATATGCATTCGGTGTGGTCCATGATTTTGGACAACTGTGGAAAAACAGAGGCTTTATCACCTCTGGTGGAAAGCATATTAAGCACTCTCAACTGGTGCTTAATCTATTAGCCGCCATTCAGTTGCCAAGTAAGGTAGCCATTATCAAATGTGCAGCTCACACAACCGGTGAGGATGAAGTATCAGTAGGAAATAGGAGGGCTGACAAAGCAGCCAAACAGGCCGCTTCGGCACCGGCAGACTGCCTTCAAGCAGTCTCGATTTCCCCTCCACAGGTACTTGACATCCAACAACTTAAAACAGCCCAACAAGAAGTTACCATGCAGGAAGAAAGAACTTGGGAAAACCAGGGTTGTTTTAAAAAAAACGACATTTGGTATCACCCTGATGGGCGAACTGTTTGCCCTAGATCTCTATTTTTTCCCCTGTCTCGCCTAGCACACGGTCAGGCTCACATGGGCAAAGGAGGGATGATACATGCTATTAATGCACAGTGGTATGCACCAGGAATAACAGTAGTAATTGAGAAAGTTGCTAGAACATGCCAAATTTGTCAACAAAATAACAGAGGTAAAACACCTGCTGGATATGATCATCTACCCCAACCAAGTATGCCCTTTGAAAATTTGCAAATTGACTTTGTCCACATGCCTCCAGTATCAGGTTTTAAGTATCTATTAGTTATAGTAGATATGTTCACAAGGTGGGTAGAAGCGTACGCCACTAGGAAAGACGATGCCCGAACAGTAGTAAAAATTCTATTTAAAGAAATAGTACCAAGATATGGGATACCTATGGGAATCAACAGTGACAGGGGAACTCACTTCACCGGAAAAATAGTGCAAAACCTTGCAGAAGCGTTAGGGTTCCAGTGGAAGTTACATATACCATATCAGCCACAGTCCTCGGGAATGGTAGAAAGAGTAAATGGGACAATAAAATCTACCCTTACCAAGGTATGTCAGGAGACTGGACTGAAGTGGCCAGAAGCCTTACCATTAGTATTGTATACAATGAGAAACCAGAAAAACCGAAACACTGATTTGACACCACATGAAGCCTTATTGGGAAGACCAATGCCTACTGGCGTAAAACCACCTCTGTCAGATGAAAAAATAGCATTAATTTGGAATGATGAAAAATCACTAAAGTATGCTCAGGCCATGTGTGAAATAGCAAGAAGTCTGCATGAACAAATAAAGCAGACACAGGTGCCCCGTCGGAAGGAACCCTTTCAGACCTGGAGATCAAGTGTTAGTAAAAACATTAAATAAAGAATCCTTTTCTCCTAGGTGGAAAGGACCGTATCAGATAATTCTCACAACACGAACCGCTTTGAAGTTGGAAAAGCACCCGAACTGGGTGCATGCAACCCGCTGTAAATATTATTTCCCCGACGAATTACAGCCGAAGGAAAAGGCATTGAACCAGGACGTACTATGGTCGCCCGACTAAGAAAACAGCCATCTTCTCGCTGAAGAACTGTACCTGCTCTTGTATTAAATATTTGGACTTGAAAATATTGCCCAAAATTCACGGACGGATGTCAGAGCTCATTTGTGTGCCAGTTTGGGCCTTTATTATTTGGGTCACTGTTACTATCGTGTGGACGTGTTGTTATTGTAACAACTTATTTCAAGAGTGGTATAGAAACAAACAAGAAAGGGAAGATGGAAAGGAACTCTTGGAAAAATTATAAATGGACGTTAGGTATACTGATCATTTTAGCGACAGGGAACTCCTGGCAAGAGGAAGAAGTCCTAAAAGAAGGAAAAATATGGTATGGGAAAGAAGTAATAGTATAAGGCAGCAAGGCAATTTTATATGCCCAGTAGGCCAAAGTTGTAAAGTAGGGAATTTTACGGCACGATGTGAGGCATGTGGAATGAAGGAAGAAAGAGGGGAATTCCAGTTTATATTGGGGAAAGGGTATCGGTTGTTCATAGAATACCAGGCCGATGTGTGGATGAAGTGTACCCTGAGCACAGGGAAAAACAAGAGATGGGGGTACATAGGAAGGCCGGACAGGAGAAAAGGTAGTTATTCTTTTACAAGTATGGTAGAAGGGCAGCGGATGTTGTGCATGAATAACACCCCGGTGAATGGAGGAGACCCATTTGTGGTAAAATGATCAGTAAAAGAATCCGACCACCCAGAAGACCAGGACCCGGGACATCTAAAAAGGATACTGACCACTTGCATCCCAGTGATAAGATCCCCAGGTGTATTAAATCTAACAATACAAATTAAATATCCCCCAAAGAAAGAAGATGGTTGCCACACAACCAATGTTAAGGTATCTTTTGAAAAAGAAAGACCCCAAAGAAAGAAACGGGATGTATTAGAGACTGTGTTAGGTGGAGTGGGAGCAGGAATAGGAGCATTGAACTCCATGGATATCGAGACCCTACAAAATAAAATCCAGGCCGTCGGGGGACTGGTAGGGGAAGATATAAAGATCAGAAATGCCTGGGATGAAGGATTACAGCAGTACTGAAGCTTGCTATACACCCCATAGTAATCGTAGGTGTGGTTATGCTTGTATTATTAATAATCCTTTGCGGAATGTGGATAAAATTAAAAAAATGTAATTAGTCAAGTAATAGGCCTGCTCTCCGAAATAGAAAGAAAAGGTATATACATGAAAGGAAGGTTAAGTGGCTTAGAGGAAAAGGTTGATGAAGACGAATATCTCCAAATGCGACCCTATCCTGAAGGGTATACACCCCCTTTTGCTCAAGAAGAGAATACAGAAAATTGTGTTGATCTAAAAAATAAAAAGATCAACAAGGAGGGAATTGTGGAAGAAAGAATCTATGAACACCTGGCTTAATTTAGAGGGAAGGGTTAAATTCTGTTTTTTGCTATGCTTAAAGAAATAATAAGACTAGAAAAATAGCCACGCTTTTTAGCCTTGAAACTTAGAGATGCAATTAGGTGACCATCTGGTATTAAAAGGGAGTCTCCTTTTGCCTTTGCTTATCAGACTGTGAACAGAGAGAAACTATGCAAGGACAGACAGAGTGTGTACCTCCCGAGACGACCTTTGTACTCGCGGGACTAATGAATAAGATTCTTTTTCTATTTCTGTATTCAATTTCTGTATAAAGATAAGTGCAATTTGCTTGTACGACAGAGTTCTGCCTTGGTACAGTCCAAGCAAGCTCTCCAAGATATCTTGCTTTTTAAAATAAATTCTTTCTCTCGAAGTGAAATTCTGAAAGTCTCCGCCTGAGTTGATTTAAGCTAAATTTCCTCGACACTGGCCTACATTGGCAACCGGTCCAGCAACGCCTCAATTTTAAAATTCTCATCCTCGTGTTCAAATCACCCAATGCCCTCGCCTTTCCCTTTCTCTGCAACCTCCTCTAGCTCCACAACCCAAGATCTCTGCATTCCTCCAATTCTGGCCCCTTGTGCATCCCAATTTTAATCACTTCATTATTGGTAGCCGTGTCTTCAGCCATCCCTCACTTCTCTCCTCTTTAAACCCGACATCTTTGACCAAGCTTTTGGTCACCTGTCTTAATATCTCCTTATATGGCTCGGTGTCAATTTATGTCTGAAGTTTAACATAACTTCTCTGCTTTTCAATTCTATCCCTATAGAAATTAACCCCAATGCTTGGTTTGTTCTTTTATAATCTTATGATCATGCGTTACTACTTTTCGTGATTTGTGCATCTATATCCCAGATCCCTTTCCATCTCGCACCAAGTTAGACTCTTATTGTCCAAGGTGTATGCAGCCTCCTTAGTCTTCCTACCAAAATGCACCAGCTCACCATAATCTATGTTGAAATTTATTTGCCAATTACACACCCATTTTGGCTTTTAACTTTTAATTAATGTCTTCTTGTAATTAGTTACAGCCGTGTTCAGTATTAACTTTAGCCCCAAATTTGATGTCATCCACAAATTTTGAAATGATACTTCCGACTCCCAAGTTTAAATCGTTTATGTCAAGAGGGAGCTTTACTCTGTATCTAACCCGTGCTGTAACTGCCCTGGGAGTGTTTGATGGGACAGTGTAGAAACATAGAAACATAGAAAATAGGTGCAGGAGCAGGCCATTTGGCCATTCAATGTGATCATGGCTGATTATGCAACCTCAGTACCCGGCCCCTGCTTTCTCTCCAATCCCCCTGATCCCTTTAGTCATAAGGGGCACATCCAAGTCCCTTTTGAATATGTTCAATGAACTGGACTGTGGCAGAGAATTCCACAGGTTCACAACTCTCTGGGTGAAAAAGTTTCTCCTCATCTCAGTCCTATATGGCTTGCCCCTTATCTTTAGACTGTGATCCCTGGTTCTGGACTTCCCCAACATCGGGAAAATTCTTCCTGCATCTAACCTGTCCAGTTCCATCAAAATTTTAAAAGTTTCAGTGAGATCCCCTCTCATTCTTCTAAATTCCAGTGAGTATAAGCCGAGCCAATCCAGTCTTTCCTCATATGTCAGTCCTGCCATCCCAGGAATCAGTCTGGTGAATCTTCGTTGCACTCCCTCAATAGCAAAAACGTCCTTCCTCAGATTAGGAGATCAAAACTGAACACAATATTCAAGGTGTGGTATCACCAAGGCCATGTACAACTGCAGTAAGATCTCCCTGCTCCTATACTCAAATCCCCTCACTATGAAGACCAACATGCCATTTGCTTTCTTTACTGCCTGCTGTACCTGCATGCCTACCTTCAATGACTGATGTACCATGACACCTAGGTCTCGTTGCACCTCCCCTTTTACTAATCTGTCACCATTTGAAAGTCCAAATACACCATATCCACTGGTTCTCCCTTATCCACTCTACTAGTTACAGCCTCAAAAAACTCTAGAAGATTTGTCAAGCATGATTTCCCTTTCATAAATCCATGCTGACTTGGACCGATCCTGTCACTGCTTTCCAAATGCGCTGCTATTACATCTTTAATAATTGATTCCAGCATTTTCCCCACCACTGATGTCAGGCTAACCTGTTTTCTCTCTCCTTTTTTAAAAAGTGGGATTACATTAGCTACCCTCCAATCCATAGGAACTGAACCAGAGTCATGGAATGTTGGAAAATGAGCACAATGCATCTACTATTTCTAGGGCCACTTCCTTAAGTTCTCTGGGATGCAGACTATCAGGCCCTGGGGATTTATCAGTCTTCAGTCCCTTCAATTTCCCTCACACCATTTCCTAACTAATAAGGATTTCCCTCAGTTCCCCCTTCTTGATAGACTCTCGGTCCCCTAGTATTTTTGGGAGGTTATTTGTGTCTTTCTTAGTGAAAACAGAACCAAAGTATTTGTTCAATTGGTCTGCCATTTCCTTGTTCCCCATTATGAATTCACCTGGTGCTGACGACAAAGGATCAACATTAGTCTTCACTAATCTTTTTTCTTCACATATCTATATATTATCTTCCTAACACAGATGAGGCTGCACACAGGGAGGTTAAAGTAACAGTGACCTCAGTCTTTATTAAGACACTCCAGAGTGAGGAACAGGCCTTAGGGGCCGGCTTATATACAGTGCTCCCAAGGGATGCTGGGATCCCCTGGGACTTTAGAGGATGAGCTCCCTGGTGGCGGAACATAGGAGTGCATGCTTTACAGATACACAACATCACTCCCCCAACAAAGTCAAAGTGAAAACTATTTACAAGGTGAGGTGGTCAGGAGCCTTTCTTTCCCTGGTGGACCGCCTCAGTACAAATGTCTGTTCTGGTGTGTTCGCTGTGCCCTCGCTGGTCTGGCATGTTGTTGGCCCTGCAGAGCTGCTAGGTGAGCCTGGCCTTACTGGGCTGTTGGGCGTGATGGGTTCGATTTCCTGGTCCGGCGTGGTGTCGTTGATCCTTTGGGTGTGTGTTGTGGGCTCGAAAAAGGTGGTGTCTGCTGTGGGTTGTTCAGGGCAGTCTGTGAACTGCAGCCTCGTTTGGTCCAGGTGCTTTCTGCAAATTTGTCCATTGTCTAGTTTGACTACAAACAACCTACTCCCTTCTTTGGTTATCACCGTGCCCGCGATCCACTTGGGACCATGTCCATAGTTTAGCACATACACAGGGTCATTCAGATCAATTTCCCGTGACACAGTGACGCGACCATAGTTTACATTTTGTTGCTGCCGCCTGCTCTCTACCTGATCATGCAGGTTGGGGTGAACCAGCGAGAGTTTGATTTTAAGTGTCCTTTTCATGAGTAGCTCAGCCGGGGGCACCCCTGTGAGCGAGTGGGGTCTCGTGCGGTAGCTGAGCAGTACTCAGGACAGGCGGGTTTGGAGTGAGCCATCTGTGACTCGTTTGAGGCTCTGTTTGATTGTTTGTACTGCCCGCTCTGCCTGCCCATTGGAGGCTGGTTTAAACAGGACCGAGGTAACATGTTTGATCCCATTGCGGGTCATGAATTCTTTAAATTTGGCACTGGTGAAACATGGCCCATTGTCACTGACCAGTATGTCAGGCAGGCCGTGGGTGGCAAACATGGCCCTCAGGCTTTCAATGGTGGTGGTGGCGGTACTTCCCGACATTATTTCACATTCAATCCATTTTGAAAAAGCATCCACCACTACCAGGAACATTTTACCGAGAAACGGGCCCGCATAGTCGACATGGATCCTCGACCATGGTCTGGAGGGCCAGGACCACAAACTTAGTGGTGCCTCTCTGGGCGCGTTGCTCAACTGAGCACACACACTGCATTGCCGTACACAGGACTCTAAGTCAGAGTCGATACCAGGCCACCACACATGGGATCTGGCTATCGCTTTCATCATTACTATACCTGGATGTGTGCTGTGGAGATCTGAGATGAACATCTCCCTGCCCTTTTTGGGTAGCACTACCCCACAACAGGCAGTCTGCCTGAATGGACAGCTCGTCCTTTCGCCGCTGGAGCGGCTTGATTGGCTCTTGCATTTCAACGGGGATGCAGGCCCAGCTCCCATGCAGTAAACAGTTTTTTACTAGGGACAGCAGAGGATCTTGGCTGGTCCAAGTCCTAATCTGACAGGCCGTGACAGGTGATTTATCATTTTCAAACGCTTCCATGACCATCAATAAGTCTGCGGGCTGCACCACCATCAACAAGTTTGCAGGCTGCGCCATTTCCACCCCCGTGGTGGGCAATGGTAGCCGACTGAGAGCATCCGCACAGTTCTCGGTGCCTAGCCTGTGGCGGATGGCATTGTTATATGCTGAGTGAGTGCCCACCTTTGTATGCGAGCTGAGGCATTAGTATTTATCCCCTTGTTTTCAGCAAACAGGGATGTGAGGGGCTTGTGATCGGTTTCCAGCTCAAATTTGAGGCCAAACAGGGTACTGATGAATTTTCTTTACCCCGAACACGCTAATGCCTCTTTCTCAATCATGCTGTCGGCCCTCTCGACCTTAGCCAAGCTCTGGAAGCATAGGCGACAGGTTGCAACTTCCCTGCAAGTTAGCTTGTTGTAATACTCACCCGACTCCGTACGATGACGCGTCACATGCTAGCACAAGTCTTTTACATGGGTTATACAATACAAGCAGCTTGTTGGAGCATAAAATGTTTCTGGCTTTCTCAAAAGTAATCACTTGGTTTTTTTCTCATACCCAGTTCTCACCTTTGCGCAATAACACATGTAGGGGCTCTAAAAGGGTGCTTAACCCCGGTAGGAAGTTACCAAAATAGTTGAGGAGTCCCAGGAACGACCGCAGCTCCGTGACGTTCTGTGGCCTGGGCGCGTTCCTGATAGCCTCTGTCTTGGCATTTATGGGCCGAATGCCGTCCACCGTGATTTTTCTCCCCCAAAACTCCACTTCTGTTGCCATGGAGACGCATTTCGACCTCTTCAGCCGCAGCCCTACGCGATCCAGTCGCTGGAGGACCTCCTCCAGGTTTTGCAGGTGCTCGGCGGTGTCCCGACCCGTGACCAATATGTCGTCCTGAAAGACCACTGTGTGTGGTACCGACTTGATTAGGCTCTCCATGTTTCTCTGCAAGATCGCTGCAGCCGACCGAATTCCAAACGGGCATCTGTTGTTGATGCAGGTGAGGCCCTTCGAGGACTCCTCCAGCTCCTGCGTCATGTAGGCCGAAGTCAGGTCGAGCTTGGTGAATGTCTTGCCTCCTGCCAGCGTCGCAAATAGGTCGTCTGCCTTAGGTAGCGGGTATTGGTCCTGTAGCGAGAAACGATTAATAGTTACTTTATAATCGCCACAAATCCTGACCGTGCCATCACTTTTGAACACTGGAACAATTGGGCTGGCCCACTCGTTTAATTCCAGTGGGGAGATGATGCCCTCGCTTTGCAGCCTGTCCGGCTCGATTTCCACGCTCTCCCTCATCATGTGAGGTACCGCTCGCGCCTTGTGGTGAATGGGTCGTGCCTCTGGGACCAAATGGATCCGCACCTTCACCCCGGAAAAGTTTCCAATGCCTGGCTCAAAAAGGGAAGGAAATTTGTTAAGAACCTGGGGACATGAGGCCTCATCGACATGTGATAGCGCTTGGATGTTATCCCAGTTCCAGGGGATTTTGCCCAACCAGCTCCTTTCAAGCAGTGTGGGGCCATCGCCCAGGACAACCCAGAGTGGCAGTTCGTGAAACTTGCGCTCGATGGTGACCTTGACCATGGCGCTGCCCAGGACAGTGATAAGCTCTTTGGTGTACGTTCTCAGTTTCGTGTGGATGGGGCTCAGGGCTGGTCTGAATACCGTGTTGCACCACAGTCTCTCAAACATCTTTTTACGCATGATGGATTGGCTAGCGCCAGTGTCCAGTTCCATGGCTATGGGTAAGCCATTCAATTTTACGTTTAGCATTATAGGTGGACATTTCGTTGAAAATGTGTGCACCCCGTGTACTTCAGCATCTGCCTCCTCTCTCTGAGGCTCGAAATTGCTTTGATCCACCATGGACCGATCTTCCTCTGCCACGTGGTGGTTAGCAGGTTTTGCAGAGCTTGCAGCTCGTTTGCAAGCTCATTGGAGATGCCCCATTGTTCCACAGCTCTTGCAAACATACCCTTTGAAGTGGCATGAATAGGCTGAATGGAAGCCTCCACAATGCCAACAAGGTGTGAATTGCCTTGCATTCATCCTTTGTTGGGGACTCAGTCATCTGGGTCACCTGAGGCCTGCTAGCTGTTGCAGACTTGTTGGTTCTGCCCTGTACATTTCTGCTCGCAAACATAGTTCCAGTTAATTTATGAACATTGCTAGCACTTGTGTGCTGATAGATTTGTTTGGTGTCATCACTGCTGGACATAAACGCCTGTGTTATCGCAATGGCCTTACTGAGGGTCGGTGTCTCTACAGTCAAGAGTTTTTGTAGGATGGTCTCATGGCCAACGGCCAGTACAGAAAGTCTCTGAGCATTTGCTCCAGGTAGCCATCAAACTGACATTGTCCTGCAAGTCGCCTTAGCTCGGCGACGTAGCTCGCCACGTCCTGGCCTTCAGATCGCTGGCACGTGTAGAACCGATACCTCGCCATCAGCAAGCTCTCCCTCGGGTTAAGATGCTCCGGAACCAGTATACACAGCTCCTCATATGACTTATCTGTGGGTTTCACCGGAGCCAGAAGATTCTTCATGAGGCTGTAGGTCAGTGCCCTGCAGACCGTGAGGAGGACCGCTCTCCTTTTTGCAGCGCTTCCTTCTCCGTCCAGCTCGTTGGCTACAAAGTACTGGTCTAGCCATTCGACATATGCTTCCCAGTCCTCACATAAGAACATAAGAACATAAGAACATAAGAATTAGGAACAGGAGTAGGCCATCTAGCCCCTCGAGCCTGCTCTGCCATTCAACAAGATCACGGCTGATCTGGCCGTGGACTCAGCTCCACTTACCCGCCCGCTCCCCGTAACCCTTAATTCCCTTATTGGTTAAAAATCTATCCATCTGTGATTTGAATACATTCAATGAGCTAGCCTCAACTGCTTCCTTGGGCAGAGAATTCCACAGATTCACAACCCTCTGGGAGAAGAAATTACTTCTCAACTCGGTTTTAAATTGGCTCCCCCGTATTTTGAGGCTGTGCCCCCTAGTTCTAGTCTCCCCTACCAGTGGAAACAACCTCTCTGCCTCTATCTTGTCTATCCCTTTCATTATTTTAAATGTTTCGATAAGATCACCTCTCAATCTTCTGAATTCCAATGAGTAGATGAGGGTTAAATATTGGCCCCAGGACACCGGGGAGAACTCCCCAGCTCTTCTTCGAAATACTGCCATGGGATCTATTATGTCCACTTGAGAGGGCAGACAGTTTAACGTCTCGTCCAAAAGATGGCACCTCCAACAGTGCAGTGCTCCCTCATTATGGGCTTGAATCTCTGGAGTGGGTCTATGAACACATAATCTCCTGGCTCAGAGGTGAGAGTGCTGCCCACTCAGCCACGGCTGACACCTAGTTAGAGTAGGAGATGGTGCGATTGTTCTGTTTTCAGTACGTCCTCACAAACACAAACAAGATGGCTGATAACTTCAGGAAGCCTTTCAGGTGACTTGAGCTGTTTATTCTTGTAAACAGCACTGGCTGCAATGCCACAGTAGTCCAGTGGGTGGAGTTATATATATCACAATTACTTCTTCATTAAGGAGGGAGAAGTGTAACAAACAATCATACATAACTTGCATGGTTATACATAACAAAAAATATGGACTTATTTTACCATATTTACAAACAAGCTTAACCACTTATATATATTACAGCGATGAGTTTTGAACACGGTGAGGAGATTGGGCAATGGAATAAAAATGGTAAAATGGATTGTTTTATCGCAACATTAACACGGGATCAGTCCACCGTTTGAGTTCCCCAAATCTATTCACCTCAGAATCATGAAATTGGAAGCATCTTACCCTAATGTTGTCAAACGATGACTTGTTCGTGATGTCATACAGCAACAGGAGCGCTGCAAAGAGAGAGCAACAGTTTAAAGTCCAACCAAAGGCCAATCACCAACCCTCACACCGTGTAACTACCATACACTTCCATCCACCCCCATCAACATCATCTAACCAAGCCTTCACAATTTCCAGCTGTATGTGCTCGCAAACCCACATTGGCTCCCGGTCCCGCAAAATTCCAATCCTTGTTTCCAAATCGCTCCATGGCCTTGTCCCCTCGATATCTCTGTAACCATCTCCAGCCCTACGACCCGCCGTGATCTCCGCACTCCTCCAACGCTGGGCTCTTGAGCATCCCTGATTTCCATCGCACCACCACTGGCGGCTGTGGCTTCAGCTGTTGTGATGTATTTGCTTCGTGGATTCTTTGCTTAAAAATTCATAGCAACACATTGCTATTAAGAACTAGTTGGTTTATTAGCAAAACGTTTAACAATCACACTACACATTACCAGTTCATCCACCAGGCTCACAACCACCTGCCTCATCGTGGATCCCCCTGAACCCAACTGGCTGGGGTTTTATTGAGTCTTGTGAACATCATGGTAACTATTTGGAAGAGGCAGGCTAAATTCTTGTCTTATCAAGTCAAGGAGCTCAGCTGAGTTGGGTAGGGAGTAGCTAAGCCATTGGGACCTAGCCAGTTCCATCCTACATCACTGGACTGCAGATTTCAACCAGGCCTTCCATAAGGAGCTGACAATTGGCTTCAACACCCAGGGTAGGGAGCCAAATAATATCCACTAGTGCTCCAACTCCTGATCACCAGCCAATGACCTCCTTCCAGAAAATGGAGGTCAGGCAAGGGCAGAATCAGGATGTGATGCCCCTGATGTCAAATAGCTGATTGGCATGGACTGTCTATGCCCACACATCAAGAATGGGCACATAGGTAAGGTACAGAGGGTGACCGGCAATCAGTCAGTGCCTTAGGAGAGGGCAACGGACAAAAGTGCTTGGAAAAGGAGGGGGAAAACCACTTGAATGAGACCCATCCTCAAACAAATTAAATGTGAATTAGCAGGCATATCTTCCCTGGATTTGCATTCAGTTCTTGACTGCCTCTGTGGAAAAACTTGGAGCGGGTGATCAGGGCCTACTGAAAATCCTTGCGGGGAGCCTGAAGACATCCAGGTGCCTGGTTGAGGCAAGGGGAAGTGTGTAGCAAGCTGTGGCTGGGTTGTTCTTGGTTAATGAGTGGTCCTGGAGCTGTTGTCCAGGACTGGAGGTGGTGGGGGATTGGGAGAGGCCGGGGGGGGAGTGGAGGGGGGGGCGGGGGGGGGGGAGGAAGTCTTGGAGCTATTGCTGAACACTGGTGTGGAGGCCTGGAATGGTTGCTATGGGCTGCTGTTTTAGGACTGGAATGGTTGCTATGGGCCAGTGTTTATGCCTGGAATGGTTGCTAAGGGCTGGTGTGGGCCTGGAATGGTTGCTAAGTGCCCATGTTTAGACCTAGATTGGTTTGCTAAGGGCCGGTGTGGCCCTGGAATGGTTGCTAAGAGCCCATGTTTAGACCTAGATTGGTTGCTAAGGGCCGGTGTGGGCTTGGAATGGTTGCTCAGAGCTGGTGTGGGCCTGGAATGGTTGCTAAGGGCCAGTGTGGAGGCCTGGAATCATTATCCGTGTATGCACCATCGGAGCAGGCCGGGGAGCGGAAGGAGCAGCGTGGCGGAATACCGCTCCAGGGAGCAGCACGTGCTGGAGCAGGAGAGCAACGGCAGTGAAGAGTGAATTCACCAAGATCCAGGTCAGTGATTGGAGCGTGGGCAGATACAGCAGGAGCAGCAAGGTCGGGGCGAAGCAAAGGCGAGAGATTGTAGACGGACGAGATCGGGGCCCAGGAGAGGCGCGAGTTCGGGGCCCAGAAGAGGCGAGGGCCGAGGGGCAGCACGAGCCAGCCCACACTGCGATATGTGTGCGCACTCGGTCCGTGCAGCAGAGCAGGTCTCCAGTTGTCTTGGTTAACCCTTGCCACTGGAGCAAGACCTAGCTCTGTCAAGCCCGTGTGGTGGCTGGTGTGCAACGGCCACCACACGTTAAAAAAAATCCAGGCACAGGCATCTTCCACCCTTCAATTGGAGTTCGGGATCTGGAATATTAGGTCCTTCATTGAAACACCTGTGAACTTTATGACAGTCATCCTCGATTTGAGGGACTGCCTATGATGATGATGATATATTATACCTAACCATCATGTTACATTTAAATCTTTACTGCCACATTAATACAAGAAAATGTTAACAAGCTCTCGCTCGCTAGCTGACTACAAAAAAATCCAAATCTAGATAGGATTACATTCAGCACAGTGACAGACCATTTGGCACAACCAGTCCATGCTGGCGTTTATGCCACTTGAGCCTCCTCCTGTCTTTCCGCGTCTAAATCTATCAGCATAACCCGCTATTCCCTTCTTCCTCATATGTTTATTCAACCGCCCCTTAAATGCATCGATACTATTCGCTTCATCCACTCCCTGTGGCAGCGAGTTCCACATTCTCACCACTCTCTGGGTAAAGACGTTTTTTACTGAATTTCCCTGTTGGATTTTTTGCCGACTATCTTATATTGATGGCCTGTAGATCTTCTCTTGCCCACAAATGGAAATATTCTCTCTGTATCCACTCTATCAAAACCTTTCATGATTTTAAAGGCCTCTATTAGGCCATGCCTCAGCCTTCTTTTTTCCAAGAGGAAAGAGACCCAGCCTGTTGATCCTTTCCTGACAGACTGTCCTCACCCTTGTTTGTTAGTGGTTGTCAGCCGGGCCTGCTACTCAGCTCACATTCTCAGCCTCTGACAGGCCAGAGATTTCAGTGCTCAGCTTTAAAACTGAAATCAATTGCTTAAGATGGGAAGTTAATGGGAGCCCTGGGGACTGGGCTGGCTCAAGGTCAGCTCCGGCAGTGAGACAGAGAGAGCTCGGGGCCTGGCCCAGCCTGGACTGATCGTTGCTTCACTCCCATCAGCAGCGTCCCTACCTTGTGCGTCTCTGTAATAGGCGTGGGTGACACTGCGGAATCGTTCCTGCCCAGCCGTGTCCCAGATCTGGAGATAGAAACAAAAAGCAGAGTGGTCTCTCTCTTTCTTTCATTTACTTGTCGCTCAACCCTCGCCGAAAATAACCGCGCAACGCAAGGTGAACGCACGCGCGACGGGTACTGGGAGCGGGGTACGTCAGTCTAACCGAGCTGGGATCTTGGGAATGTGCCATTTTGTGTTTCCTTCCACCCACCCGGACAGTACTGCCACCTCATGCACATTAAATCCTCTTGGATTCCTTTATAAAGATGGAGCATGTGCGTGTAAAACACACAGCAACTTGTATTTATATAGCGCCTTTATTGTAGTAAAACGTCCCAAGGTGCTTCATAGCAGTGTTGCAAGACAAAACAGATAAACCTGACACCGAGAAGAAATTAGGGCAGGTGACCAAAAGCTTGGTCAAAGAGGTAGGTTTTAAGGAGTATCTTAAAGGAGGAAAGGCCAATGGAATCTTGGCTTTTATTGCAAAGGGGATGCAGTATAAAAGCAGGGAAGTTATACAAGGTATTGCTGAGGCCACACCTGGAATACTGCGTGCAGTTTTGGTTTCCATATTTACGAAAGGATATACTTGCTTTGGAGGCAGTTCAGAGAAGGTTCACTAGGTTGATTCCAGAGATGCGGAGGTTGACTTATGAGGAAAGGTTGAGGAGGTTGGGCTTCTACCCATTGGAATTCAGCAGAATGAGAGGTGATCTTATCGAAACGTATAAGATTATGAGTGGGCTTGACAAGGTGGATGCAGAGAGGATGTTTCCACTGATAGGGGAGACTAGAACTAGAGGGCATGATCTTACAAAAAGGGGCCGTCCATTTAAAACTGAGATGAGGAGGAATTTCTTCTCTCAGAGGGTTGTAAATCTGTGGAATTCACTGCCTCAGAGAGCTGTGGAAGCTGGGACATTGAATAAATTTAAGACAGAGATAGACAGTTTCTTACCGAGAAGGGATTAAGGGGTTATAGGGAGTGGGCAGGGAAGTGGACCTGAGTCCATGATCGGATCAGCCATGGCGGAGCAGGCTCGAGAGGCCATATGGCCTACTCCTGTTCCTATTTCTTGTGTTCTTATTGTTGTGTATCTGTAAAGCATGCACTCCCATGCTCCGCCATCAGGGAGCTCATCTCCTGAAGTCCCAAGGGATCCCAGCATCCCTTGGGAGCACTGTATATAAGCCGGCCCCTAAGACCTGTTCCTCTGGAGTGTCTTATTAAAGACTGAGGTCACTGTTACTTTAACCTCCCTGTGTGCAGCCTCATCTGTGTTAGGAACACAATAACTTGCGACGAGAATACGAATCCAACGCAAAGATGGAGCAAACTGTGGGCATCCTGGAGAAGTTCTCGGAGGGTGAGGACTGGGAAGCCTATGTCGAACGGCTAGACCAGTACTTTGTAGCCAATGAGCTGGATGGAGAAGGAAGCGCTGCAAAAAGGAGAGCGGTCCTCCTCACAGCCTGCGGGGCACCGACCTACAGCCTTATGAAGAATCTTCTGGCTCCGGTGAAACCCACAGAAAAGTCGTATGAGGAGCTGTGTACACTGGTTTGGAGCATCTTAACCCGAGAGAGACAATGGTGATGGTGAGGTATCGGTTCTACACGTGCCAGCGATCTGAGGGTCAGGACGCGGCGAGCTACGTCGCTGAGCTAAGGCGACTTGCAGGCCAATGTGAGTTTGATGGCTACCAGGAGGAAATTCTCAGAGACTTTTTTGTACTGGGCGTTGGCCACGAGACCATCCGACGAAAACTTTTGACTGTAGAGACACCGACCCTCAGTAAGGCCATTACGATAGCACAGGCGTTTATGTCCACCAGTGATAACACCAAACAAATCTATCAGCACACAAGTGCTAGCAATGTTCATAAATTAACTGGAACTGTGTTTGCGAGCAGAAATGTACAGGGCAGAACCCACGAATCTGCAACTGCCAGCAGGCCTCAGGTGACCCAGATGACTCAGAGTCCCCAACAAAGGATGAATGCAAGGCAATTCACACCTTGTTGGCGTTGTGGAGGCTTCCATTCATCCTATTCATGCCACTTCAAAGGGTATGTTTGCAAAAGCTGTGTAACAATGGGGCACTTCCAATGAGCTTGCAAACGAGCTGCAAGCTCTGCAAAACCTGCTAACCACCACATGGCAGAGGAAGATCGGTCCATGGTGGATCAAAGCAATTTCGAGCCTCAGAGAGAGGAGGCAGATGCTGAAGTACATGGGGTGCACACATTTTCAACGAAATGTCCACCTATAATGCTAAACGTAAAATTGAATGGCTTACCCTTGGCCGTGGAACTGGACACTGGCGCTAGCCAATCCATCATAAGTAAAAAGATGTTTGAGAGACTGTGGTGCAACAAAGCATTCAGCCCAGCCCTGAGCCCCATCCACACGAAACTAAGAACGTACACCAAAGAGCTTATCACTGTCCTGGGCAGCGCCATGGTCAAGGTCACCTACGAAGGCACGGTGCATGAACTGCCACTCTGGATTGTCCCAGACGATGGCCCCACACTGCTTGGAAGGAGCTGGCTGGGCAAAATCGCCTGGAACTGGGATGACATCCGAGCGCTATCACATGTCGATAAGGCCTAATGTCCCCAGGTTCTTCACAAATTTCCTTCTCTTTTTGAGCCAGGCATTGGAAACTTTTCCGGGGCGAAGGTGCGGATCCACTTGGTCCCAGAGGCATGACCCATTCACCACAAGGCGCGAGCGGTACCTCACATGATGAAGAAGTGGAAATCGAGCTGGACAGGCTGCAACGCGAGGGCATCACCACCCCAGTGAAATTCAGCGAGTGGGCCAGCCCGATTGTTCCAGTGTTCAAAAGTGATGGCACGGTCAGGATTTGCGGCGATTATAAAGTAACTATTAATCGTTTCTCGCTGCAGGACCAATACCCGTTACCTAAGGCAGACGACCTATTTGCGACGCTGGAAGGAGGCAAGACGTTCACCAAGCTTGACTGACTTCGGCCTACATGACGCAGGAGCTGGAGAAGTCTTCGAAGGGCCTCACCTGCATCAATACGCACAAGCGGCTGTTCATCTACAACATTTGGATGCCCATTTGGAATTTGGTCGGTTGCAGCGATCTTCCAGAGAAACACGGAGAGCCTACTCAAGTCGGTACCACACACGGTGGTCTTTTAGGACATATTGGTCATGGGTCGGGACACCGCCGAGCACCTGCAAAACCTGGAGGAGGTCCTCCAGCGACTGGATCGCGTAGGGCTGCGGCTGAAGAGGTCGAAATGCGTCTTCATGGCAACAGAAGTGGAGTTTTTGGGGAGAAAGATCGTGGCGGATGGCATCCGGCTCACAGACGCCAAGACAGAGGCTATCAGGAATGCACCCAGGCCACAGAACGTCACGGAGCTGCGGTCGTTCCTGGGACTCCTCAACTATTTTAGTAAATTCTTACCGGGGTTAAGCACCCTTTTAGAGCCCCTACATGTGTTATTGCGCAAAGATGAGAACAGGGTCTGGGGAAAAAAAACAAGTAATTGCTTTTGAGAAAGCCAGAAACATTTTATGTTCCAACAAGCTGCTTGTATCGTATAACCCGTGTAAAAGACTTGTGCTAGCATGTGACGTGTCGTCGTACGGAGTCGGGTGTGTATTACAACAAGCTAACGTTGCGGGGAAGTTGCAACCTGTCACCTATGCATCCAGGAGCTTGCCTAAGGCTGAGAGAGCCTACAGCATGATTGAGAAAAAGGCATTAGCGTGTGTGTTTGGGGTAAAGAAAATGCATCAATACCTGTTTGGCCTCAAATTTGAGCTGGAAACCGATCACAAGCCCCTCACATCCCTGTTCGCTGAAAACAAGGGGATAAATACTAATGCCTCAGCCCGCATACAAAGGTGGGCACTCGCGCTATCAGTGTATAACTATACCATCCGCCATAGGCCAGGCACCAAGAACTGTGCGGATGCTCTCAGTCGGCTACCATTGCCCACCACGGGGGTGGAAATGGCGCAGCCTGCAAACTTGCTGATGGTGGTGCAGCCCGCAGACTTGTTGATGGTCATGGAAGCGTTTGAAAATGATAAATCACCTGTCATGGCCCGCCAGATTAGAACTTGGACCAGCCAAGATCCTCTGCTGTCCCGAGTAAAAAACTGTGTACTGCATGGGAGCTGGGCCAGCATCCCCGTTGAAATGCAAGAACCAATCAAGCCGTTCCAGCGGCGAAAGGACGAGCTGTCCATTCAGGCAGACTGCCTGTTGTGGGGTAACCACGTAGTGCTACCCTCAAAAAAGGGCAGGGAGACATTCATCTCGGATCTCCACAGCACACACCCGGGTATAGTAATGATGAAAGTGATAGCCAGATCCCACGTGTGGTGGCCCGGTATCAACTCTGACTTAGAGTCCTGCGTACGGCAATGCAGCGTGTGTGCTCAGTTGAGCAACATGCCCAGAGAGGCACCACTAAGTTTGTGGTCCTGGCCCTCCAGACCATGGTCGAGGATCCATGTCGACTATGCGGGCCCGTTTCTCGGTAAAATGTTCCTGGTGGTGGTGGATGCTTTTTCAAACTGGATTGAATGTGAAATAATTTCGGGAAGCACTGCCACCATCACCATTGAAAGCCTGAGGGCCATGTTTGCCACCCACGGCCTGCCTGACATACAGGTCAGTGACAACGGGCCATGTTTCACCAGTGCTGAATTTAAAGCATTCATGAACCTCAATGGGATCAAACATGTCACCTCGGCCCCGTTTAAACCAGCCTCCAATGGGCAGGCAGAGCGGGCAGTACAAACAATCAAACAGAGCCTTAAACGAGTCACAGAAGGCTCACTCCAAACCCGCCTGTCCCGAGTACTGCTCAGCTACCGCACGAGACCCCACTCGCTCACAGGGGTGCCCCCGGCTGAGCTACTCATGAAAAGGACACTTAAAACCAGACTCTCGCTGGTTCACCCCAACCTGCATGATCAGGTAGAGAGCAGGCGGCAACAACAAAATGTAAACGATGGTCGCGCCACTGTGTCACGGGAAATTGATCTGAATGACCCTGTGTATGTGCTAAACTATGGACATGGTCCCAAGTGGATCGCAGGCACGGTGATAGCTAAAGAAGGGAATAGGGTGTTTGTAGTCAAACTAGACAATGGACAAATTTGCAGAAAGCACCTGGACCAAACGAGGCTGCAGTTCACAGACTGCCCTGAACAACGCAAAGCAGACACCACTTTTTTCGAGCCCACAACACACACCCAAAGGATCAACGACACCACGCCGGACCAGGAAATCGAACCCATCACACCCAACAGCCCAGTAAGGCCAGGCTCACCTAGCAGCCCTGCAGGGCCAACAACACGCCAGCCCAGCGAGGGCACAGCCAACACACCAGAACAGACATTTGTACCGAGGTGGTCCACCAGGGAAAGAAAGGCTCCCGACCGCCTCACCTTGTAAATAGTTTTCACTTTGACTTTGAGGTGAGGAGTGATGTTGTGTATCTGTAAAACATGCACTCCCATATTCCGCCACCAGGAAGTGTATCCCCTGAAGTCCCAAGGGATCCCAGCATCCCTTGGGAGCACTGTATATAAGCCGACCCCTAAGGCCTGTTGCTCACTCTGGAATGTTTTGTTAAAGACTGAGGTCACTGTTACTTTAACCTCCCTGTGTGCAGTCTCATCTGTGTTAGGAACACAATACTTATGAAAGAGAGGTAAAGAGGCAGAGAGGTTTAGGGAGGGTGTTCCAGAGCTTGGGGCCCAGGCCACAGAAGGCACGGCCACCAATGATTGATTGAAATCAGGAATGCTCAAGAGGGCAGAATTAGAAGCGTGCAGACATCTCTTGGGGTTGTGAGGCTGAACGAGATTACAGAGGTAGGGAGGGGCGAGGAGAAACAAACCCACTTATACATGTGGAAATAACCCGGGTCTAATTGTGGTTTTTAAGTGGTTCTTGGAATATGGACGACACTGGCCGGGCAGTATTCGCTGCCCATCTCGAATTGCCCGGAGGGCCATTAAGAGGCAACCACATAGTGGAGGTCTGGAGTCACATGTAGGTCAGACTGGGTAGGACAGGCTGCCTCCCTCCCTGAAGGACATTAGTGACCCATTGGTCTGGAATTTAATCGAGGGGTTCGGGGGATTTATAAATAAGCTAACGGATACCCGGAGTGAGATTTTGAATCAGCCTCATCTGAACAATCCCCTGCATATTTTAACGCACACGCATATTTCTTAGCTGACTGGTCCCCGGGAGCGTGTCAGTATTTACAGTGGGTCTCTTGGGAGTGTGTCAGTATTTACAGGGGGTCCCCGGGAGTGTGTCGGTATTTACAGGGGATCTCTGGGAGTGTGTCAGTATTTACAGGGGGTCCCCGTGAGTGTGTCAGTATTTACAGGGGGTCCCCGGAAGTGTGTTAGTATTTACAGGGGGTCCCCAGGAATGCATCAGTATTTACAGGGGGTACCCGGGAGTGTGTCAGTATTTACAGGGGGTCCCCGGGAATGCGTCAATATTTACAGGGGGGTCCCCGGGAGTTTGTCAGTATTTACAGGGGGTCCCCGGGAATGTGTCAGTATTTATAGGGAGTCCCTGGGAGTGTGATAGTATTTACAGGGGGTCCCCGGGAGTGTGTCAGTATTTACAGGGGGTCCCCGGGAGTGTGTTGGTATTTACAGTGGGTACCCGGGAGTGTGTCAGTATTTACAGGGGGTCCCCGGGGAGTGTGTGTCAGTATTTACAGGGGGTTCCCGGGAGTGTGTCAGTATTTACAGGGGGTCCCTGGGAGTGTGTCGGTATTTGCAGGGGGTACCCTGGAGTGTGTCAGTATTTAAAAGGGGTCCCCGGGAATGCGTCAGTATTTACAGGGGGTCCCCGGGAGTTTGTCAGTATTTACAGGGGGTCTCTGGGAGTTTGTCAGTATTTACAGGGGGTCCCCGGGAGTTTGTCAGTATTTACAGGGGGTCCCCGGGAATGTCAGTATTTACACGGGGTCCCCGGGAATGTGTCAGTATTTACACGGGGTCCCCGGGAATGTGTCAGTATTTACACGGGGTCCCCGGGAGTGTGTCAGTATTTACAGGGGGTCCCCGGGAGTGTGTCAGTATTTACAGGGGGTCCCCGGTAGTTTGTCAGTATTTACAGGGGGTCCCCGGGAGTGTGTCAGTATTTACACGGGGTCTCCGGGAATGTGTCAGTATTTACACGGGGTCCCCGGGAATGTGTCAGTATTTATAGGGAGTCCCTGGGAGTGTGTCAATATTTACAGGGGGTCCCCGGAGTATGTAAGGGTGCAAAGAGTATTCCAATGGTTTAATTCAATGGATTACAATGCTGTCCTCGTTAGGTTTGACTGACTGTTAATAAGCCGCAGAGATTGGGAACTGCTGTGAAATACAAAGGGAATTGATGTTTGTTTGATAGGCCGCTGTCCGGTGATTCGCGCCGGTGCCACTCCAGCTGTTGCCACAATGGACTGACCTGTAACTTGACCTTGACCCCGTCCACAAGCACCACCTTATTCTGTAAAACAAGGAGAAAAACTGATGAGCACTGAGGAGTGAGCGTAGTACGCAGAGGGAACAGGCCTCTGTCAGCACACCACCAACGACTAGTGTCAAGCAAAACAACACACATAAACAATCATTGAGGCCCACATATTGTTAGCACGCCATTGACCCTCCTGTACTATTGACCCTCCTGTACTATTGACCCTCCTGTACCACTGACCCTCCTGTACCACTGACTCTCCTGTACCATTGACTATCCTGTACCACTGACCCTCCTGTACCACTGACCCTCCTGTACCACTGACCCTCCTGTACCATTGACCCTCCTGTACCATTGACCCTCCTGTACCATTGACTGTCCTGTACCACTGACCGTCCTGTACCACTGACCGCACTGTACCATTGACCATCCTGTAGCACTGACCCTCCTGTACCATTGACCATCCTGCACCATTGACCCTCCTGTACCACTGACCCTCCTGTACCACTGACCGTCCTGTACCATTGACCATCCTGTACCATTGACCCTCCTGTACCACTGACCGTCCTGTACCACTGACCGTCCTGTACCACTGACCGTCCTGTACCACTGACCGTCCTGTACCACTGACCCTCCTGTACCATTGACCGTCCTGTACCATTGACTGTTCTGTACCACTGACCCTCCTGTACCATTGACCATCCTGTACCATTGACCCTCCTGTACCACTGACCGTCCTGTACCACTGACCGTCCTGTACCATTGACCATCCTGTACCACTGACCCTCCTGTACCATTGACCGTCCTGTACCACTGACCCTCCTGTACCACTGACCGTCCTGTACCATTGACCGTCCTGTAGCACTGACCCTCCTGTACCATTGACCGTCCTGTACCATTGACCATCCTGTACCATTGACCGTCCTGTACCACTGACCCTCCTGTACCATTGACCGTCCTGTACCACTGACCGTCCTGTACCACTGACCGCACTGTACCACTGACCGTCCTGTACCATTGACCATCCTGTACCACTGACCGTCCTGTACCATTGACCGTCATGTAGCACTGACCCTCCTGTACCATTGACCATCCTGTACCATTGACCGTCCTGTACCACTGACCGTCCTGTACCACTGACCGTCCTGTAGCACTGACCCTCCTGTACTACTGACCGTCCTGCACCATTGACCGTCCTGTACCACTGACCCTCCTGTACCATTGACCGTCCTGTACTACTGACCGTCCTGTACCACTGACCGTCCTGTACCATTGACATTTATCAACTCAGCCATCAGGCAACGTTCCTTATTTCTATTTTTAACCCACGAAAATATCTGACCTTCTTTCACTCACAAACATCATTGCAAGTTGGCCCCATTTACGGTGCCCTCACCACTCCCCCATTCACCCCCCCCGCCTGCTATTTACCGCTGCCCCTTCTCGCTATCCCCCCATTTACTGGTGCCCCTCACCTATCCCCCAATTACTGCTGCCCCGCCCCTATCCTCCCATTTACTGCTGCCCCTCCTCGTTATCCCCCCATTTACTGGTGCCCCTCCCCTATCCCCCATTTACTGGTGCCCCTCCCCTATCCCCCATTTACTGGTGCCCCTCCTCTATCCCCCCATTTACTGGTGCCCCTCCCCTATCCCCCCATTTACTGGTGCCTCTTTACAAAATTAAAGCAATAGTCAGTTTAGACAATAAACCTAATTAAAAGACACACTGGTGCTTTAATTCATTGATAATTTCTGCAGAAGTTTCCTTCTGGATCGCTGTTCGTGAGTCAGGATAGCAGTAATTGCATTAAGAGGCCAGCAGTGAGGTCGGGACACGAGGCCGGTATAGGTGCGGTAACTAACCACCAAAGCGCGAGCGGTTGGAGAGAGCGTGGAAAGGCGCAGCACTGCCTGTGCATGGAGAGCAGCGCGCTGGAGCTGGAGCCGGGGGCCGGGGGCCGGGGTTCGCTGTCAGTATTCTATGGGCAGATACACGAGCTGAAAAACAGGGAGAGAGGACCTGAAGGAGGGAGGTGGTTAGTCGGAATATGTGTGTGTGTGAGGCCCATGCAGCAAAGCCTGGTCTCCAGTTGTTTTGGATCCCCTTGTCATTGGACTAAGACCGTGCTTTGTAAAGCCCGTGTGGTGGCTGGTGTGCAACGGCCACCTGACATTAAACAAATTCACATACAGGCATCTTCCACCCTTTAAAATGAAGTTCTGGACCTGGCCCGCATTGATTTCATCAGTCACCTTAGAACTCATTTAAGTGTGGAAGCAGGTCGTCCCCGGCTCCGAGGGACAGTCGAAGAAGATGATCATTGGCCAAACAGTTCCACTGTCCGCACTGTACCACTGACCCTCCTGTACCACTGACCCTCCTGTACCATTGACCGTCCTGTACCACTGACCCTCCTGTACCATTGACCCTCCTGTACCACTGACCCTCCTGTACCACTGACCCTCCTGTACCACTGACCCTCCTGTACCACTGACCCTCCTGTACCATTGACCCTCCTGTACCATTGACTGTCCTGTACCACTGACCGTCCTGTACCACTGACCGCACTGTACCATTGACCATCCTGTAGCACTGACCCTCCTGTACCATTGACCATCCTGCACCATTGACCCTCCTGTACCACTGACCCTCCTGTACCACTGACCGTCCTGTACCATTGACTGTCCTGTACCACTGACCATCCTGTACCATTGACCGTCCTGTACCACTGACCGTCCTGTACCACTGACTGCACTGTACCACTGACCCTCCTGTACCACTGACCGCACTGTACCACTGACCCTCCTGTACCACTGACCCTCCTGTACCATTGACCGTCTTGTACCACTGACCCTCCAGTACCATTGACCCTCCTGTACCACTGACTGTACTGTACCACTGACCCTCCTGTACCACTGACCGTCCTGTACCACTGACCCTCCTGTACCACTGACCCTCCTGTACCACTGACCGCACTGTACCACTGACCCTCCTGTACCATTGACCCTCCTGTACCATTGACCGTCCTGTACCACTGACCCTCCTGTACCACTGACTCTCCTGTACCACTGACCCTCCTGTACCATTGACCCTCCTGTACCATTGACCGCACTGTACCATTGACCGCACTGTACCATTGACCCTCCTGTACCACTGACCGCACTGTACCGTTGACCATACTGTACCATTGACTGTCCTTTACCACTGACCCTCCTGTAGCACTGACTGCACTGTACCATTGACTGCACTGTACCACTGATCGTCCTGTATCATTGACCGTGTTCAACTAGTTTAGCTACAGAATCTGAGCACGTTTGTGAGACATAACTCTAGGTCCATGCTGACTGCTGCGCTCTTCGGATGAACATTGTAATGTACGTACCTGTGAGTTTGGTCACAGGTTTGTGTCCTCTCCCTATTTATTGGGGACTTGGCCTGGAGGGTGTTGCACAGAGCAGTTCCTTGCAATAAGTTCTTAAGTCTGTTCTGCGGTCTGGAGGAGCCCGTGTTCCATGTTTTTATGGAGTGTGTGAGGTTGCAGCCCCTGTTCCATTAGTTAAAGGGGCTGCTCCTCAAATTCTGATTGCACTTCAGTCCCACACTCCTGATCTTTGGGCACCCTGTGCGGAGGGGAGCGGGTAGGTCTGAGGGCCTCCTCGTAGGACTGCTCCTGGGCATGGCCAAGGGTACCATCAGCCGGTCTAGGCAGCGGGCGGTCGAGGGGGTCGTTCAGCCTGACTGCCTGCCTCTCTTCCGCGCTTACATCCGAGCCAGGGTGTCCCTGGAGATGGAGCATGCAGTGTCCACCAGTACGCTCGCGGCCTTCCGCGAGAGGTGGGCGCCGGAGGGACTGGAGTGCATCACCCCCGGCAACCGAATTTTAATTTGATTTATTTAATGCCAAAAGTTTAATTTGTTTATTTGTTGGTTTAGTGCCCCTTTAATCATGGGGCACTTGTATTAATGTTCAACTTAAAATAGTTGTTGAGCTGTTGAGTTGGGAGTGGCTTAGCCAGTCACGTGATGTTCACAAGACTCAATAAAACCCCAGCCAGTTGGGTTTGGGGGATAAACGATGAGGCAGGTGGTTGTGAGCCTGGTGGATGAACTGGTAATGTGTAGTGTGATTGTTAAACCTTTGTTAATAAACCAACTAGTTCTTAATAGCAATGCGTTGCTATGAATTCTTAAGCAAAGAACCCATGAAGCAAATACATGACAGACATAGGAATTGGTCAGTGGGCTATTTAACTATGGGAGACATTGTGGTGGAAGTGGGGATTGTGGCGGAGTGATCAAAGTTCGTTTATGGTTCAGTCTTTCTCGTGTTACACCAGCCAGCTCCTGCTCCCTAAAAGGCACAGCTTTTGCACTTGGAGGGGAATTCCATCGAGTTTTCACCATCACTGCGGTTATTTGCATGGAAGTTTGGCCTCTGACCCCACAAACACGACGCAACTGCCATTTTCTGCCCAGTTTCCGTCAATCTTCACCAATGTTAGGGTGGATGAGAGGGCGATTCCTACGGGAATTCACCCCCAGAGAGTTCATAAAACTATCTCGGGCATCTTTCCTGTTTCTTCACTTGTTTCTTTGATCCGAGCTTCTGTCCTGTCTGGCCCGGGTGCTGGGTGCTCTGTCCTGTCTGGCCCGGGTGCTGGAGGCTCCGTCCTGTCTGACCTGGGTGCTGGGTGCTCTGTCCTGTCTGGCCTGGGTGCTGGGTGCTCTGTCCTGTCTGGCCCGGGTGCTGGGTGCTCTATCCTGTCTGGCCCGGGTGCTGGGTGCTCTATCCTGTCTGGCACGGGTGCTGGGTGCTCTATCCTGTCTGGCCCGGCTGCTGGGTGCTCTATCCTGTCTGGCCCGGGTGCTGGGTGCTCTATCCTGTCTGGCCCGGGTGCTGGGTGCTCTGTCCTGTCTGGCCTGGGTGCTGGGTGCTCTGTCCTGTCTGGCCTGGGTGCTGGGTGCTGGGTGCTCCGTCCTGACTGGCCTGGGTGCTGGGTGCTCCGTCCTGACTGGCCTGGGTGCTGGGTGCTCCGTCCTGGCTGGCCTGGGTGCTGGGTGCTCCGTCCTGTCTGTCTGTCTGCTCTGTAGACATTAAACACTGAGAGCATGCACATGTGGCAGGAATGAGCATGCAGCACTGTCACAGACAGTAGAGAAAGTGCAGGGTGTTAATGACTTCAGTGAAATGAACAATGAAGGATTTAGCCTTTTGTGATCCCCGCAGTGTGAGTCAGTGAATCAATTAAGGTAATAGTTTCTGCTCTGAAATGTCACAATTTTCATAAAGGTGCTGGAGATGAATGAGAATCCCATTGCTCCCCATTCAACAGAACAATCACAGACCCCGAGCCATTTAACAGCAGCAGATGAAACAGGCAGAAGGTCAGAGGTTACCTCGATTAAGCAGCGGCGAATGTGAGCTGGCACTCGAAGAGGAAGTTCATTTGCAGCCTCTTGCTATTCTGAGTTACTGAGGTGTCAAATGTCACGATACCAGGAGTGCAGGAAAACACTTCATCACTGACCTTCAAGTCAATTCGTTTTTTTTGACTCATAGTCAAGTCAATGAAACCTTTTCCTCTCAAAATACAGACGTGGTTCCTAAATTCTGAATTAACCAACACCAGAGAAAGAAAGACTTGCAATTCTATAGTGCCTTCCATATCTTCAAGATACCTCAAAATGCTTTACAGCCAATAAAGTGCTTTTGAAGTGTGGTCACTGGTGTAATGTGGGAAACGCAGCAGGCAATTTGCAACCAGCAAGCTCACACAAACAGCGATGTGATAATGATCAGATCATCTGTTTTTGTTATGTTGATTGAGGGATAAATATTGGCCAGAACACGGGGGATAACTCCCCTGCTCTTTGAAATAGTGCTATGGGATCTTTTACGTCCACTTGAGAGAGCAGACGGGGACTCGGTTTACCATCTCATCCGAAAGACGGCACCTCCGACAGTGCAGCACTCCCTCAGTACTGCCCCTCCGACAATGCAGCGCTCCCTCAGCACTGCCCCTCCGACAGTGCGGCGCTCCCTCAGCACTGCCCCTCCGACAGTGCGGCACTCCCTCAGCACTGCCCCTCCGACAGTGCGGCACTCCCTCAGCACTGCCCCTCCGACAGTGCGGCACTCCCTCAGCACTGCCCCTCCGACAGTGCGGCACTCCCTCAGCACTGCCCCTCCGACAGTGAGGCACTCCCTCAGCACTGCACTGGGAGTGTCAGCCTAGATTTTTGAGCTTAAGTCTCTGGAGTGGGACTTGAACCCACAACCTTATGACTCAAAGGCGAATGTGCTGCCCACTGAACCGCAGCTAACACCTTGAGGCTCTGTCTGGAAATAAACCCATGTTTTTTGAACTTCAGCTATTTTATATTCGATTTTTTTTTCCTGTATGCCTCATGTTACGAATCCTACACCTGGGAGTCATATTGGAATAATCGAGTCTAGAGGTGACAAAGGCGTGGATGAGGGTTTCAGCAGCGGATGAGCTGAGGCAAGGGGTGGAGCCGGATGATATTACGGAGGTGGAAATAGGTGGGTTTGGTGATGGAGGTGATGTGGGGTCAGTGTGATAGAGCTCCACCTAGTGGACTACTAATGTAATAACAATAAACATAGAAACAGAAAATAGGTGCAGGAGCAGACCATTCGACCCTTCGAGCCTGCACCACAATTCAATATAATCGTGGCTGATCATGCAACTTCAGTACCCCACTTCTGTCTTCTCTCCATACACCCAGATTCCTTTAGCCACAAGGGCCATATCCAACTCCCTCTTGAATACATCCAATGAACTGGCATCAACAACTCTCTGTGACAGAGAATTCCACAGGTTCACAATTCTCTGAGTGAAGAAGTTTCTCCTCATCTCGGTCCTATATGTCTTACCCCTTATCCTTAGACTGTGACCCTTGGTTCTGGACTTCCCCAACATTGGGAAAATTCTTCCTGCATCTAACCTGTCTAAACCCGTCAGATTTTTATATGAGATCCCCTCTCATTCTTCTAAATTTCAGTGAATATAAGCCTAGTCGATCCAGTCTTTCTTCATATGTCAGTCCTGCCATCCCGGGAATCAGTCTGGTGAAACTTCGCTGCACTCCCTCAATACCAAACACGTCCTTCCTTAGATTAGGAGACAAAAACTGTACACAATACTCAAGGTGTGGTCTCACCAAGGCCCTGTACAACTGCAGCAAGACCTCCCTGCTCCTATATTCAAATCCTCTCGCAATGAAGGTCAACATGCCATTTGCTTTCTTAATTGCCTGCTGTACCTGCATGCCTATTTTCAATGACTGATATACCATGACATCCAGGTCTCGTTGCACCTCCCCTTTTACTAATCTGTCACCATTCAGATAATAATCTGCCTTCCTGTTTTTGCCACCAAAGTGGATAATCTCACGTTTATTCACATTATACTACATCTGCCGTGCATTTGCCCACTCACCTAACTTGTCCAAGTCACCCTGCAGCCTCTTAGCATTCTCCTCACAGCTCACACTGCCACCCAGCTTAATGTCATCTGCAAACTTGGAGATATTACATTCAATTCCTTCGTCTAAATCATTAATGTATATTGTAAATAGCTGGGGTCCCAGCACTGAACTTTGCGGTACCCCACTAGTCACTGTCTGCCACTCTTTGCTTCCTGACTGCCAACCAGTTCTCTATCCACGTCAATACATTACCCCCAATCCCATGTGCTTTAATTTTGTACACTAATCTCTTATGTGGGACCTTGTCATGTGGCAAGGTCATGTGACACAGTTCTGGTCGTAGCCATCTTGTAAGTGTGTGTGTTTATGGAGTGGTGTCTAAAGATATCACAGTTGGAAGCTCCTCTCAGGGTCACATGGGACGCCGAGGTTGCAGCATAGCTCAGCCTGAGACAGTGGCCAGGAACTATCCACCCTAGGGGGACAGAGTCCCCCCACTGCTCACAGTCCACTGTCTTCCCCCGCTCATCAGCTACAGTGATGCTGAGCGGTAACTCATGTCAGCAATACTCCAGCTCAGGCCTCGTAACAAGGCTGTGTTCACAGGCCCGAAATCACCTTCCAGCCCGTCGTTGTCCTCCGCAGTCAGGAGTCATAAGAACATAAGAAATAGGAGCAGGAGTTGGCCATTCGGCCCCTCGAGCCTGCTCCGCCATTCAGTAAGATCATGGCTGATCTACCTCAACTCCACTTTCCTGCTTTATCACCACATCCCTTGATTCCCTTAATATCCAAAAACCTATCGATCTCTGTCTTGAATATACTCAAGGACTGAGCCTCCACATCCCTCTGAGGCAGAGAATTCCACAGGTTCACCACCCTCTGAGTGAAGAAGTTTCTCCTCATCTCAGTCCTAAATGGCCGACCCCTTATCCTGAGACTGTGACCCCTGGTTCTGGTCTCTCCAGCCAGAGAAAACATCCTCCCTGCATCTACCCGGTCAAGGCTGGACATATCAGCCCTCCCTCCCCCACTTGCCCAGCCACTGAACCCCTGTTCCAGGCTGTGGGGGACAGTGTTCACTCTGCTGCCAGTGTATGACCACTGCGAACAGGTTGGGGACGTGGGAGGGCCCTTTAAGCAACATGTAAGCAAATAACAGCATGGGTTCGAGATCAATCACGGCACGCTGCATTGCTTATGTTATTTTTAGGCCTGTCTGCGATCCTTGTGCTTATGCTCAATTGCCGACACTTGTTTGCGAAGTGACGTTGTGTGGAAAGGTTAAACCTTCTGCCTGGGCCTTACCCTCAGTTGTCATGGTGATCTGGTGTCAGCTCATCAGCACCGCTTAACCCTGCCTTGCCCGTGGGCCGAGTACCGACAGGTGAGCAGGTTACAGGATCACCCCCGTTAATTGTCTATCCTCGAGTCGATTTATTCCCCCCCCCCCCCATCGCTCCGTGAAGGGCTTGGGACGTGGCCAGGCTCCAGGTCCCACCAGGACCAGCAACCATCCGAAAGCTCACCCAAGTCAGTGAGTGTCGCTCGGCTAGATCGTTGGGGATGGAGGGTGGGACGGCCAAGCCAGATCCTGTCCTCACCCTGTACACACGCTAACCTAATCTGCCCGGCGGGAGCGGGACTGGTTCCAGTCGGACACTCGCTTTACACCCCACGCAATTTTACTCTCCACTGAGTCACAGGGTGTGTGTGATCGTGTGTGCGTGCGTGTTTGTTTACATGTGTTTGTGTGTGAATGTTTGCGCCTGTGTGTGCACGAGTGTGTGCGTGTGTTTACATGTGCTTGCGTGCAAGTGTGCGCGCGTGTGTGCATGTATTTGCGTGCATGTGTTTGCGTGCATGTGTGCATGTGCGTATGTGACTGCGTGTCTGTGTGTGCACGTGTGTGTGCATATGCACATGTATTTGTGTGTGTGCGTGTGCGTGTGTGTGAACGCATGCGTGTTTCTCCCACACGCACACATACCAGAAGGGGCTACCAGGCAGTGACTGTGAGCAAGAACCCTGGCTAATGTTCTCGTCCCTACCATAAGGGCACTGAGGCCAAGCATGGTGCCCCAGCGTGGGGCACAGAGTGGGAATGGAACCCCGGGGCTGTCGGGACTGTACCGCCCCGCAGCATGTTGATTTTATTGTCTGCCTGTCAATGAACCCGTTTGTGAACCGTGTATTCAGGGGGAAAGGAGGGAATTTGAAGCCTGCTGGTGCCCCGGAATCTCAATAATTTGACGGAAGGAGTGATCAAAATATCAGACTTACTCTGAAAAGAGAAAGTGGCGATTGTCACATGATCAAAGTGATACTTAGGGAGAGATCAATAAATAAATAAGACTTGCATCTCTATAGCGCCTTTCACGACCACTGGATGTCTCAAAGCGCTTTACAGCCAATGAAGTACTTTTGGAGTGTAGTCACTGTTGTAATGTGGGAAACGCAGCAGCCAATTTGAGCCCAGCAAGCTCCCACAAACAGCAATGTAATAATGATCAGATAATCTGTTTATTTGATATGTTGATTGAGAAATAAATATTGGCCCCAGGACATCAAAACAGTGCTATGGGATCTTTTACGTCCACCTAAGAGGGCAGTCAGGGCCTCGGTTTAATGTCTTATTTGAAAGACGGCATCTCTGACAGTGCAGTGCTCCCTCAGCACTGCACTGGGAATTTCAGCCTAAATTTATGTGTCCAAGTCCCTGGAATGGGATTTGAACCCACAACTTTTGGACTCAGAGGCGAGTGTACTGCCCAATGAGCCACAGCTGACACCCAGGGAATGAGGAACAAGGAACAAAAACACAGTGCAGAAGTCAGAATAAGGCAATGCAAACACAGCTCACACATAGGGAACTGGTCCAAACAAGTGCATAGAGAGGTCCCAGCAGATAAACATTACCCCACTAGAAAGAAAAGAAAGAGAGAGAGAGAGCGAGAAAGAGAAAGAGAAAGAGAGAGAGTGTGAGAGAGAGTGTGAGAGTGAGAGACAGAGACAGAGACAGAGACAGAGAGAGAGAGAGAGAGAGAGAGGGAGAGAGAGAGAGAAAGAAAGATCCACTGAAAGCAGTCAATAGGACAGGTGCAGACAGGCATTGACACGAATACCTATTATCCCGACATATATACCACCCAGACATCACAAGACAAGAAACACGCAGGCCTACATGTCTGAACAAACTGTTGGAATGAGACCACTGAGCCAAGACTCTCTCTGTTCCTGTGAAGGCAGAACCGATATAAATGGAGAGGAGAGAGAGTGATGAAGCTGGGAGAGAGATGCCAGTAAACGGTGGGCTACGATTGGCCCCCCTCCCCCAACAGAAAATGAACAGCAGATGAGAAGGGTATCAGTGAGCTATTCGGCCATGGGGGATATTGTGCTGGAAGTTGGGATTGTGGTGGAGTCACACAAAGGTGACCCACACAAAAACATCACCACAGTGAGATTTCAGCTGAGACATGAAACAGCGCAGGATGATGGAAGGACTAAGGTCGGAACATAGGAATTGCTAGACCGACGGTCCATCCATCCCAAACACCAGAGGTAGAGAGACTGCAGTGACTCATTCCAAACCCCAGGGGCAGAGAGACCGCAGTGACTCATTCCAAACACCAGGGGCAGAGAGACCGCAGTGACTCATCCCATACACCAGAGGCTGAGAGATCGCAGTGATTCATCCCAAACACCAGCGGCTGAGAGACTGCAGTGACTCATCCCAAACACCAGGGGCTGAGAGACCGCAGTGACTCAGCCCAAACACCAGGGGCTGAGAGATAATGTCTAACCAATCTCAAGCACAATGATGAGGGTTTCCAGCACATGGTCCCATACACCAAGGTGGGAGACCAAGGAAACCTGTCCCAAGCACCAAAGGGAGAGACAGAGTCAGACCATATTATCATCATCATAGGCAGTCCCTCGGAATCGAGGAAGACTTGCTTCACTCTAAAAATGAGTTCTTAAGTGACTGAACAGTTCAATACGGGAATTACAGTCTCTCTCACAGGTGGACAGATAGTCACTGAGGGAAAGGGTGGGTAGGACTGGTTTGCCGCACGCTCTTTCCGCTGCCTGTGCTTGATTTCTGAATGCACTCGGCATTGAGACTCGAGGTGCTCAACGCCCTACTGGATGCACTTCCTCCCCTTAGGGTGGTCTTTGGCCAGGGACTGTAAACAGCCGTAAGACAAAGGTCTTCCACCAGCCTGTCCTCGCCGCACAGCACTGCCCCCCAGTCATCAAGATTCACGGCGTGGCCCTGGACAACGTGGACCATTTCCCATACCTCGGGAGCCTCTTATCAACAAAGGCAGACATTGACGATGAGATTCAACACCGCCTCCAGTGCACCAGTGCAGCCTTCGGCCGCTTGAGGAAAAAAGTGTGTTCGAAGATCAGGCCCTCAAATCAGCCACCAAGCTCATGGTCTACAGGGCCGTAGTAATACCCCACCTCCTGTATGGCTCAGAGACATGGACCATGTACACCTCAAGTCGCTGGAGAAATACCACCAACGATGTCTCCGCAAGATCCTGCAAATCCCCTGGGAGGACAGACGCACCAATGTTAGTGTCCTCGACCAGGCCAACATCCCCAGCATTGAAGCACTGACCACACTTAATCAGCTCCGCTGGGCAGGCCACATTATTTGCATGCCTGACACAAGGCTCCCAAAGCAAGCGCTCTACTTGGAACTCCTTCACAGCAAACAAGCCAAAGGTGGGCAGCGGAAACATTATAAGGACACCCTCAAAGACTCCTTGATAAAGTGCAACATCCCCACCGACACCTGGGAGTCCCTGGCCAAAGACCGCCCTAAGTGGAGGAAGTGCATCCGGGAGGACGCTGAGCACCTCGAGCCTCATCGCCGAGTGCATGCAGAAAGCAAGCGCAGGCAGCGGAAAGAGCGTGCAGCAAACCTGTCCCACCCACCCCCTCCCTCAACGACTATCTGTCCCACCTGTGACAGAGTCTGTGGCTCTCATATTGGACTGTTCAGCCACCTAAGAACTCATCTTAAGAGTGGAAGCAAGTCTTCCTCGATTCCGAGGAACTGCCTATAATGATGATGACAGGAATTTCAGCAAGAAGCCACAGAGCTAAAGCACTCCTAACACAAAGAAAACCATCTCTGACTCTCACTCCCACATTGCTGGTCAGGGTGGTTTCCAGAGATTCGTGGCTCTTTCGAGTTGCTGAACTTGTTTGGTGAAAAAGTAAACCTTAAATTAATAACATATATCAAGTTAAATGCATAAGTGAGGCTGTGGTTGTCTGGGATACAAACACACAACATTCCCTTCATATTTCATCTATTTGTTTTTGGGGAAAAAAAAAGACAGGTTTTTCCAGTAGATTATTGAAAGATTACATCATTCAGACCTGGTGGGAGCATTGACGGAGTGTTGGTGTGAAATGTGCGCGGGGCTTGGGAGGTTATATCTCAATCAGTCCATCGCTGTCCTGAAGATACAATATTACGATTTAAAAAAAGGAAGACTTGCATTTCTATAGCACCTTTCACGACCACCGGATGTCTCAATGCACTTTACAGCCAATGAAGTACTTTTTGGAGTGTAGTCACTGTTGTAATGTGGGAAACGCGGCAGCCAACTTGCGCACAGCAAGCTCCCACAAACAGCAATGTGATAATGACCAGATAATCTGTTCTTTTGTTATTGATTGAAGGATAAATAACTCCCCTGTTTGTCTTCAAAATAGTGCCGTGGTATCTTTTACGTCCCCTGAGAGAGCAGACAGGGCCTCGGTTTAGCATCTCATCTGAAAGACAGCACCTCCGACAGTGCAGTACCCCCTCAGCACTGCACTGGAGTGTCAGCCTAGATTTCGGTGCTCAAGACCCCTGGAGTGGGACTTGAACCCACAACCTTCTGACTCAGAGGCAAGAGTGCTACCCACTGAGCCACAGCTGACACACCCCATTCAGTTCCACAAAAACAATTTGTGGGGTGCTCAGTGTATACAAATAATTGGGTGGGTGGGGTGGCTTGACCCATCCACCTCCACGGAGGTGTGTGGGGGACCTGACCCATCCACCTCCATGGCACGAACCTGGTATTGCAGTACTTCCAGGAACGGTGCAGTGGCTCTAGGCCTTTTGGCTAAGAGCATTGGCGCAGAGTGATCCTTGAATGGGCCCAAGGTGACCTCTGGCGTTTGTGATTTGACAAAGAATTGGAACGATTGGCTACGAATTTCAAAAAAAAAAAATAAAAATAATTGGTGTTGGTAACCCTTTGTGCATCACATTACCAGATAGAGCTAGCTTTGTGCTGAAACTGTTCCTTGTTGGACTATAACTGGTTGTGGTGAAGTTCTACAGGTTTCAGCAAGCCTCCTGTGAGCAGTCAATCTTCATGGCTGAACCCAGTGACTGTTGGCTTGAGATTGGGAAGGGAACACACTGAAGCCCCATTCTGTCTTGATCCAACATCCACATACAGACACCTTCCGGTAGAGACTGGTTGCTAGTGACCAGGAGCAGGAACCCTGACATTGTTTGCTCCTGGAATGGTAGCGCCCCCAATGCTAACCTAGTTAAGGTCAGTACTGACCAGGAATCAAACCTGGGGGCTTCTAATCTGTATGGTTTAGTAATACAGCAGAAGCCTTTAGTCACTAGGCCACGAGGGAGCCTGTACCACAGCACTGGTATGAGCATGGATTAACATTACCACCTCAGTTCAAGACTGAATGTCATTTGCCATTTATTCATGTTGGGCAGTGTGGAGCATGCGTTGGCAGTGGACATCAGTTACCGTTAGCAACGCAGGGCTGATTTTCCACTTTAGGCTACGTTTAGGCTTTTTGGACCTGCAGCTCGTCACCTAGTTTCCACGGTGAGCTCAGTTCGAGTTGCCTGGGCAGCTTTAGCCTTGTGCAGGAAGCCAGCCTAACGAGGCTTGTCTAAAATCTAACCGGCAGGTTAAACTCAATGCAAGATGTGTGCACACTTAACTTAATGAGTGGCTGCAAATGAGGATAAATACCGTTTCAGTCTGGAAGAGAATGGGTAGAAGGGAGAGGAAGTAGTATCTGGAAAGGGTGAGGTGAAAGCAAACCTAAAATGGAGGGAGGAGATGGGTTCTATGGGTGAGCGATGGGGTGGCGCAGTGGCCAACTCTTGCTTCAGAGCTGGATAAATGGACGTGAAACTGCGCGTGGTGGGTGCGAGGAGGGTTTGGCTTGTTTGGAGCTCAGAGTACTCTCCTCGGAAGACCACCTGTTCCTGGTGACAAAGCTCAATGTCGTACACCCTGCTGGCCGACAAATGCAGAAGACCAAGGGCACACTTTAAGGAATCTGGCAAACCCAGACTATCCGGCAGTACCCGGTATCGAGCGCACAGTCAGCCCGTTCCACATTTATTGCTTGCTCATGCCAGGGCCTCACACAACCTTACTCTGTCACGGCATCTCCAGCAGATCCATACCTCAGGGGGACACACCTTTGAGATGCAACCTACAATGGAACACCTTACACCCTCATCACCAAAAATAGACCTTGGTTCCTGCTCTTCAATGAGCCCCCAGAGGCCAATTTCATGAGACCTCTGTTCCTCATTCTGGTTGTATCCTGCCTCGCCCTCTGCATGACACCACCTAAATGCTGAGTGCCTTGCCAGTGACTATGTCCGCCATATTTGTCTTCTCAGAATAAAATGCCCGCTCCTCCCGAACACCTGTCACTAAGCTGTTATCCTATTTTTCTTTATCTGTACAAATAGATGAGATTCTCCAAAACACTTACATAACATAAGAACATAAGAAATAGGAGCAGGAGAAGGCCATTTGGCCCCTCGAGCCTGCTCCGCCATTAATAAGATCATGGCTGATCTGATCTTGGCCTCAACGCTACTTCCCTCCCCGCTCCCCATAACCTTATCGTTCAAAAATCTGTCTGTCTCCACCTCCAGCCTCAACAGCTGTCTGGGGTAGAGAATTCCACAGATTCACGACCCTCAGAGAAGAAATTCCTCCTCATTTCCATTTTAAATGGGTGACCCCTTATTCTGACTTCCATCTGAACCTTTGTTAAATATGATGGACAGCAAGGCTCCATAGCCCAATTGCTGGGATGGCCAAGTGGTCCCATTGCTTACAGCTGCCCATGCGATTACCATTGAGAACGACCCTCTGTCTCTTATCTCTTGAAATAAATACAAAAAAGGTCAAGGATGAGTCAGCCCATTGAAGCTCACCCCTCTGGTACTCTTCCTCTCCCAGTACACATTCCATTGGGAATGTCCCGAATGCCTCTACGATCAGACCTCTATTACTGCTGGAGTAAAGAAGTTCACAAGATCACTTGGTCACGAGATAATTGTGAATGAGGAAGGTCATTCGGCCCAACTTACATAAGAACATAAGAATTAGGAACACGAGTAGGCCATCTAGCCCCTCGAGCCTGCTCCGCCATTCAACAAGATCATGGCTGATCTGGCCGTGGCCTCAGCTCCACTTACCCGCCCGCTCCCCATAACCCTTAATTCCCTTATTAGTTAAAAATCTATCTATCTGTGACTTGAATACATTCAATGAGCTAGCCTCAACTGCTTCCTTGGGCAGAGAATTCCACAGATTCACAACCCTCTGGGAGAAGAAATTCCTTCTCAACTCGGTTTTAAATTGGCTCCCCCGTATTTTGAGGCTGTGCCCCCTAGTTCTAGTCTCCCCGACCAGTGGAAACAACCTCTCTGCCTCTATCTTGTCTATCCCTTTCATTATTTTAAATGTTTCTATAAGATCACCCCTCATCCTTCTGAACTCCAACGAGTAAAGACCCAGTCTACTCAATCTATCATCATAAGGTAACCCCCTCATCTCCGGAATCAACCTAGTGAATCGTCTCTGTACCCACTCCAAAGCCAGTATATCCTTCCTTAAGTAAGGCGACCAAAACTGCACGCAGTACTCCAGGTGCGGCCTCACCAATACCCTGTACAGTTGCAGAAGGATCTCCCTGCTTTTGTACTCCATCCCTCTCACAATGAAACATAATTCATCCATCCACAACAACCGTGCACTCCCCCATTGCTCCATCTTATTGTTTCTTCAATGATTCCAGGATTTTCACTCCCACTTCTTTGCCCAGAGGTTTATTCCAAGTGTTGATCACTCTCTTCGTGAAGTAGAATCACCTGATATCGCTCCCCAAGTTACCTTTTACTGGTTTGAAAATATGTTCCCGTAACCAACTCACACTAATTATTTTAAAGTATTATTCCAGATTAATGTTTCCCACACCATTTACAATCTTCTCTCATAAGATCTTCTCTCAGATGTCTCCTTTCCAGGCTGAAAATCCTAAGTCTCTCCAATCTTTCCTCATAACTCAGACTACAAGTCAGCCTCGTAGCCCTTCTCTGCACTGCCTCCAGTGTTTGAATGACTCCCTTGTTATTCACTGGCCAGAGCTGGACTCAGTGCTCAAGGTGTGGTCTGACCAGAGCCCTGAACAGTTTGATTGTGACTTCCTCTGACTTGTATTTGACAGTTTTGGTGATATAGGTCAACATTCTGATGGCATCATTGATTGCGCTCTGCACTGGATTGGACATGTTGAGTATCAACTTTACTCAGACCGTTCGATTTCTTTCAACTTCATCCATAGCTATTTCAACACCATTCATGGAGTACATGTGCTACCTTTTGCTTCTGACAGCACTCTATTCTGCATTACATTCCGTGAGACCACTATCCCTCATTGTTTGGCCCACTCACATACTTTGTTTTGCCCATTCTGTAATTTTTAGCTTGCCCCCTTGCATTCCACAGGCTCTCCTAGTTTGGCATCATCTGTAAATCTGACCTATTTGCATCGAGTTTCAGAATCCAAGCCATTCACCTAAATTAGAACCAACAGTAGTCCCAACACTGAGCCCTGGGGCTCCCCCACCCAGTCCATGCCCGGACCCTGACATTATCCCTCCAACCAATGCTTCTTGTTTTCTACCCTCTAGCCAATTTCTTAACTGTACCCAAAGTTTCCCCTGAATCGGCACAGTTTTGTGCTTAACCAGAAGCCTTTCATGTGGAACTTTGCCAAGTGCCTTTTGGAAATCTAAATACACAATATTGTCCGATTTACCACAGTGACTTGGGTTATCGCTGTGAACATGGTGGCAATTCACTCATTTAAGATGACGTCCTCTGTTTCCACCTCCTGCCTGGATAAACCGACAGTTCGGCTGGGTTACAGAACACGCTCAACACCAGATGTGTTCAGAGACGCGGTCACTGAGCTGAAGAATGTTTCCAGTATAAGTAGGCTCACAATAAAGAAAAAACTTGCATTTATATAGTGTCTTTCATGACCTCAGGATGTCTCAAAGCGCTTTACAGCCAATGAAGTACTTTTAAAGTGTGGTCACTGGTGTAACATAGGAAAGGTGGCACAGCAAGCTCCCACAAACAGCAACGTGATAATGCCTAGATAACCTATTGGTTAGGGATGTGGATTGAGATAGAAATATTGACCAGGACACTGGGGAGAACTCAACTGCTCTTCTTCGAATAGTGCCGTGGACTTGTTTACAATCAACTGAGAGGGCAGGTGGGGGTCTTGGTTTTAATGATTTATCCAAAAGATGGCACCTCTGTCAGTGCAGCATTCCCTCAGTCCTGCACTGTACTGTCAGCCTAGATTTTATGCTCAGGCCTCCGGAATGGGGCTTGAACCACTACCTTCTGACTCAGAGGAGAGAGTGGGACCACTGAGCCACGGCTGACACCTTAAGTCGCACGTGTTAAACCATCGGCTTAGTGTTAATGGTTGGGCAGATTGTGGGCAGCCCATGCGGTGGATTGCTGATACGGGCTCCCGATGAGCGGGGGGGTGGGCAGGGGGTCCCCACCGGGAGCACGTGTCATCGCAATATCTCAAGAAGCTGAACTGTGACGGTTCATGTCGTTGGGGGCATTGGGCCTGGTGTTTCTGGTCCCTTTCATGAACCTTGACATCAAGGAGAGCTCTTCAATGGGTCTCTGTCTGTACGGGGTGTGTTCAGGCCAACCGGTTATACCAGCAAAAGCAATCACCAGCTTCAGAAAATCTGACAAAGCACCTCCCCCCCCCACCGGAAAACAGAGACCTCTCGTCTGGCCCCGGAGATATGAGGAATGAATGAGTTACACAGACTTCGTAAATTAACCTATAGCTATACTCACATTCAAAGAGTTTACTCACCCACACTCACATTCCCCAAAGTAATACACAGAAGCCGGAAGGCACAGTACAAATACTAAAGAATTAATTTTGGCAGTGCATTTTTGACAGCATGAATTTTTATATTAAAATTGATGGTTCATTTTAAACACTTTCACACTTCACAATAAAATAGATTATCAATCTAACTAGGAAAAAAAGGAACAACAAAGTTAATGTTACAAATTCACGGGTCTACACCAGATATTCTCTCAGGTTCAGCGTTTCCACCCTGAGCTCAGCCCCCGAAACCTTCATCCAACTCCATACTCGCCCAGTCCAATGCTGACCTGCATTGTCTCCCAATGCCGCAAATTTAACATTCTCAACCTTATGGTTAAATCCCTCCAAAAGGATTTGAGTATAAGAGTAAAGATGTCTGACTGCAATTATACAGGGCCCTGGTGAGACCACACCTGGAGTACTGTGTGCAGTTTTGATCTCCTTACCGAAGGATGGATTTACTTGCCATAGAGGGAGCGCAACGAAGGTTCACCAGACTGATTCCTGGGTTGGGGGGATTGTCCAATGAGGAGAGATTGAGTAGAATATATTCTCTAGAGTTTAGAAGAATGAGAGGTGATCTCATTGAAACATACAAAATTCTTACAGGGCTCGACAGGATAGATGCAGGGAGGATGTTTCCCCTGGCTGAGGAGTCTAGAACCAGGGGTCACAGTCTCAGAATAAGAAGTTGGCCATTTAGGACTGAGATGAGGTGAAACTTCACTCAGAGGGTGGTGAATCTTTGGAGGGCTGGGGAGGTTCAGTCTTTGAGTATATTCAAGACAGAGATCGATAGATTCTTGGATATTGAGGGAATCAAGTCATATGAGGGTAGTGCAGGAAAGTGGATTTGAGGTAGAAGATCTGCCATGATCGTACTGAATGATGGAGCAGGCTTGAGGGGCCGAATGGCCTAATCCTGCTCCTAATTCTTATGTTCTTATGGCTTAACCTCTCCCTATCTCTGTAACCTTCTCCAGGTTACAAACCGCTCCCCCCCTCCCACAAACTCTCTGTTCCTCTGACTCCACTCTCACCTCACCACCCCCACCACCCTACTCTCTGGAATACCCTCCCCAGACGGCTCTGCCTCTCTCTCTTCCTTTAAGAGCCTTCTTAAAACTCACCTCTGACCAAGCTGACCCGCTGACATCACCGAGGGTGACAATAAAGGAAAAGCTTTGCCGGATCCCCGAAGCCAAAGGGATGGAGGTTAGCTAGAGGATTAAGGGGACGGTGGGACTAGGCCTGACTGAAAAATCACACCGTGAATGGAGCAGCTCGATTGTTTTCGTGCCGATACCTGTCAGGAATGGCGGTTCTGAAACGACTTTGGAAACTGAGTGAGGTATCCCGGCCCGAAGCTTGCCCAATCAATTGGGTGGAGGCATTGATTGGGGAAAGCCAATTATCTCACCACCTTGGATCTGACCGGAGGATACTGGCAGCACCCTTTAACAGAGTCCGCGAAAGAGAAAACGGGTTTCGCGCTGCCCAAGGGGTGTGACCAGTACACCATGCTGCCGCTGGAGTGCTTAGGGCCCCAGTCACCTTCCAAAGGCTCACGGACCCAGCGTTGAGGCCCCATACCCGGTATATGTGTCAGCATACTCACATGGCTGCATTATCTTTAGCACAGAATGGGAGCATAGTGGTTATGCTATTGAACTCATAATCCAGATGCCTAGACTCATGATCCTGAGACGTGAGTTCAAATCCCACCATGGCAGTTGGGGAATTTAAATTCAGTTAATTAAATAAATCTGGAATTAAAAATCTAGTATCAGTAATGGTGAGATGGAACTACTGGATTTTTATAAAAACCCATCTGGTTCACTAATGTCCTTTAGGGAAAGAAATTTGCTGCCCTTACCCGGTCTGGCCTATATGTGATTCCAGACCCAAAGCAATGTGGTTAGCTCTTAACTGTCCTCTGAAGCCACTCATTTGTAACAAGAAACAAAAATAATAAAACCAGATGGACCTCTCAGCACTGGCTTTGGACACGATAAAGGCACATCCAGCCCAGTCAATCCTGCATCTGGAAACTTGTGCCGAAAATTGGGAGAGCTGTCCCACAGACTAGTCAAGCAACAGCCTAACATAATCATATCTTTCAGCCAATGTCCCAGACTTCTCCATCACCATCCCTGGGCATGTCCTGTCCCACCGGCAGCACAGACCCACCAGAGGAGGTGGACAGTGGTATACAGGCGGGAGGAGTGGCCGTGGGAGTCCTCAACATTGACTCTGGAGTCTCAAGGCTTCAGGTCAAGCATGGGCAAGGAAACCTCCTGCTGATTACCACCTACCGCCCTCCCTCAGCTGATGTATCAGTACTCCTCCATGTTCAACATCACTTGGAAGAAGCACTGAGGGTAGCAAGGGCACAGAATATACTCTGGGTGGGGGACCTCAATGTCCATCACCAAGAGTGGTTCAGTACCATCACTACTGGCTGAGTCCTGAAGGACATAGCTGCCAGACTGGGCCTGCGGCAGGTGGTGAGAGAACCAACACGACGGGAAAAACCTACTTGACCTCGTCCTCACCAATCTACCTGTCGCAGATGCATCTCTCCACGACAGTATTGGTAGCAGTGATTACCACACTGCCCTTGTAGATAAAGTCCCGTCTTCACATTGAGGACACTCTCCAGCGTGTTGTGTGGTACTACCACCGTGCTAAATGGGATAGATTCAGAACAGATCTAGCAGCTCAAAACTGGATATCCATGAGGCGCTGAGGGCCATCAGCAGCAGCAGAATTGTATCCCACCACAATCTGTAACCTCATGGCCCGGCATATCCCTCACTCTACAAGCCAGGGAACCGACCCTGGTTTAATGAGGAGTGCAGAACAGCATGCCAGGAGCAGTACCAGGCGTACCTAAAAATGAGGTGCCAACCTGGGGAAGCTGCAACAGAGGACTACATGCATGCTAAACAGTGAAAGCAGCATGCTATAGACAGAGCTAAGCGATCCCACAATCAACGGATCAGATCAAACCTCTGCAGTCCTGTCACATCCAGTCGGGAACAGTGGTGGACAATTAAACAACTAACGGGAGGAGGCTCCATGAACATCATCCACAATGATGGTGGAGCCCAGCACGCGATTGCAAAAGACTAGGCTGAAGTGTTTGCAACTATCTTCAGCCAGAAGTGTCGATCCATATTGGCCTCCCCCTGAGGTCCCCACCATCACAGAGGCCAGTCTTCAGCCAATTCGATTCACTCCATGTGATATCGAGAAATGGCAGAACACACTGGATACAGAAAAGGCTGTTGTGCTGAAGATTTGTGCTCCAGAACTAGCCGCGCCTCCAGGCAAGCTGTTCCAGTACAGTTACAACACTGGCATCTACCTGACAATGTGGAAAACTGCCCCAGGTATGTCCTGTCCACAAAAAACACGACAAATCCAATCTGGCCAATTACCGCCCCATCAATATACTCTCAATCATCAGCAAAGTGCTGCAACATGTCATTGACAGTGCTATCAAGGGCACTTACTCACCAATAACCTGCTCACCGATGCTCAGTTTGGGTTCCGCCAGGACCACTCTATTCCAGACCGCAATACAGCCTTGGTCCAAACATGGACAAAAGAGCTGAATTCCAGAGGTGATGTGAGAGTGACTGCCCTCGACATTAAGACAGCATTTGACCGAGTGTGGCATCATCAAGGAGCCCGAGTAAAACTGAAGTCAATGGGAATCGGGGAAAACTCTCCACTGGCTGGAGTCATTCCCAGCACAAAGAAGATGGTTCTGGTTGTTGGAGGTCAATCATCTCAGCCCCAGGACATCACTGCAGGAGTTCCTCAGGGCAGTGTCCTAGGCCCAACCATCTTCAGCTGCTTCATCAATGACCTTCCCTCCATCATAAGGTCAGAAGTGGGGATGTTCGCTGATGATTGCACAGTGTTCAGTTCCACTCGCAACCCCTCATATAACGGAGCAGTCCGTGCCCACATGCAGCAAGACCTGGATAACATTCAGGTTTGGGCTGATAAGTGGCAAGTAACATTCTCACCACACAAGTGCCAGGCAATGACCATCTCCAACAAGCGAGAGTCTAACCACCTCCCACTGCATTACCATCGGCGAATCCCCCACCATCAACATCCTGGGGTCACCAGTGACCAGAAACGTAACTGGACCAGCCACATAAATACTGTGGTAACAAGAGCAGGTCAGAGGCTGGGTACTCTGTGGCGAGTGTCTCACCTCCTGGCTCCCCAAAGTCTTTCCACCATCTACAAGGAACAAGTCAGGAGTGTGATGGAATACTCTCCACTTGCCTGGATCAGCGCAGCTCCAACAACATTCTAGAAGCTCGACACCATCCAGGACAAAGCAGCCCACTTGATCAGCACCCCATCCAACACCTTCAACATTCACTCCCTCCACCACCAGCGCACCGTGGCTGCAGTGTGTACCATCTACAAGCCAAGGCTTGTCCGACAGCACCTCCCAAACCTGTGACCTCTATCACCTAGAAGGACAAGGGCTGGAGGCGCATAGGAACACCATTACCTCCACGTTCCCCTCCAAGTCACACACCATCCCGACTTGGAAATATATCGGCCGTTCCTTCATTGTCGCTGGGTCAAAATCCTGGAACTCCCTCCCTAACAGCACTGTGAGAGCACCTTCACCACACGGACTGCAGCGGTTCAATAAGGCGGCTCACCACCACCTTCTCAAGGGCGATTAGGGATGGGCAATAAATGCTGGCCTTGCCAGCGATGCCCATATCTTGGAACGAATGTAAAAAAAGACTAGGGTTGACATTTCCGCAATGTAGGGGCTGTATTATACAGTCTAAAGATATTTGGGGTCATGGCAAACCCAGAGAAGTGTCACATTGGGTGGTCAGACCCCAAATGCTTCGGATAGACTGTAGGGGTTGGGTGGCGAAGTCTCAGGCAAACAAAGTGGAAGTTATAAAAGCCCCGACTGGCCATGGAGTAAGAAGCAAGCTGGAGATTTTTCAGGTATCGTTGGGTGGTATGGACTATTGATTCCAGACTTTGCCACACGAACCTTCCTATCGACCTGACTAAACCTGAGGCACCAAACCCAGTGCGGTGCAGCCTGGTGACAGAGACTGCTTTCAGGGACCCGAGCCAAGCGCTGTGTAATGATGTGGTCCTCATGGTCTCAGACTTGAGCCAAAATTTCATTTTGCAAACCGATGCCCCGGAGGAGGGTTTGGGAGTTGTACTCTCCCAAATAGTTGAGGGAGTGGAGCATCCCATACGCTACCTGAGCAGGTACTGTTGCCTAGGGAACAACGGTATGCTGTGGTGAGAAGGCGTGTCCAGAGATAAAACGGGCTGCAGAAACCTTGAAATACTACCTACTGAGGCGCCAGTTGGTCCTAGAGGGCATAATCTTAGAATAAGGGGCCGCCCATTTAAAACTGAGATGAGGAGAAATTTCTTCTCTCAGAGGGTTGTAAATCTGTGGAATTCGCTGCCTCAGAGAGCTGTGGAAGCTGGGACATTGAATAAATTTAAGACAGAGCTAGACAGTTTCTTAACTGATAAGGGGATAAGGGGTTATGGGGAGCAGGCAGGGAAGAGGAACTGAGTCCATGATCGGATCAGTCATGATCGTATTAAATGGAGCAGGCTCAAGGGGCCGTATGGCCTACTCCTGCTCCTATTTCTTAAGTTCTTTATCATGTGCCCTTCAAATGGATGAGGCCTAACATAGAAATGTACGCCCGTGTCACTCCAGCCCTATTTAAGGTGGAACAGCGGGCTGGAGTGGCTCATGGGAACGCCGATACCCTCTCCCGAGTGACTGCCTCATTGCACAGGCTGTTGAGTCCGATGGCTCTGTGCTGGGGGGTGTGTGGGGGGGGGGGGGTGGTTGTGTAGCGGGGTGATTGAAGTCCGGTATGTCAGTCACAGGTAGATGAGGGCCCTTATCCCTGAGTAAGGGTATGGCCCCTTTAAGAGATCTCACCTTTAAGAGGAAGGGTATGACCCCTTTAAGAAACCTCCCCTTTAAGAGCAGGAGTATGGTCCATTTAAAAACCTCACCTTTAAAAGGTAATTGCAACTGGAGTGGGAGCAGACTTTCCCCAGCCGGCTGAATATGAAAAGGCGACGTTCCCTCATTTATTTTTTGGGTGCGCAGCCCGTTAATGGAAAGCGCGGCTCATTCAAATTTCCGCGCATACGCGGTTTCCCCAGACCGCTGCACGGCCGCGCAGCTTAACAGGAACGCCGCTTTGAGAGTAGCAGAGAGAGGCTGAGACTTGGAGAGTTTGCCAGGAATATTGTTTGTAGGTGAAAGGAGGTTTCGAGAGGATAGAACCGTGTAACAGAACCCATTGACGAGGGTTGAACACGTGGCCTTTATAACAAGATGGTCACATTTTGCACGGCTTTAAAACAATTGTGCTCCAATGTAAAATGAATTAACATCTTTAAAGCAGCAGATTTGCTGGCAGCCAAGAATTCATTCTCCACTTAACGTCGATGAGCTTCACTTAACAGCTTGTTTCTCTCCAGAGCCAAGGCATCTTGGAGAAACCGAGCCAGATTTAAATGTCATCTTCGGCAAGTAAACCCAGCGGGTGAGCAAAAGTTGGAGGCTGAACGATAACTGGATGGAATTCAGTCAATCCGAGAATATATTAGCCTAGATTTTCCAATATGACTAGAAACAGCTTTCGGACACCCTTGGATAGAAGCAGGCTATTTTCACCCCGTTTTCCGAGGCTGCCTCATTTGCCAGGGGACACCGGTAGAGAGTGGGAAAAGGCAGGTTCGGGAATGGTGACGGGAAGCACACAGAGTGACAGCTTCTGAGACCACACCAGCTCAGGCTGTGTGTCAGCTGTGGCTCAGTGGGTAACACTCTTGCCTCCGGGTCAGAAGGTCGTGGGTTCAAGTCCCACTCCAGAGGCTTCAGCACAAAAATCCAGGCTGACACTCCAGTGCAGTGCAGTGCTGAGGGAGTGCTGCACTGTCGGAGGTTCCATCTTTCGAATGAGATGTTAAACCGAGGTTCCAACTGCCCTCTCAAGTTGAAGTAAAAGATTCCAGGGCACTATTTTGGAGAAGAGCAGGGGAGTTATCCCCGGTGTCCTGGCCAATAGTAATCCCTCAATCAACATAACAAAAATAATCATAATCATCATCATAGGCAGTCTCTCGGAATTGAGGAAGACTTGCTTCCACTCTTTACATGAGTCCTTAGGTGGCTGAACAATCCAATACGAGAACCACAGTCTGTCATAGGTGGGACAGGTTTGCCGCACGCTCTTTCCGCTGCCCGCGCTTGATTTCTGCACGCTCTCGGCGATGAGACTCAAGGTGCTCAGCACCCTCCCGGATGCACTTCCTCCACTTCGGGCGGTCTTTGGCCAGGGGCTCCCAGGTGTCAGTCAAAAAAATAGATTATCTGGTCATTACCATATTGTTTTGTGTGGGAGCTTGCTGTGCACAAATTGGTTGCCACGTTTCCTATATTTACAACAGTGACTGCACTCCAAAAGTACTCCATCAGCTGTAAAGCGCTTTGAGACGGCCGGTGGTCGTGAAAGGCGCTATATAAATGCAAGTCTTTCTTTCTGTCTTTCTAACACCACCGGCAACCTGTTTGTCATTATTCTTACTTAAAGGCTTCCTGTTCAGTCTGTGTTTTTGTCGGCTGATTTAGTTTTCGTTTTTCGCTCTCCCTTCACGGATCGGCGGGAGAGCGCGAGCAGTTTAACCCTTCGTACTAACATTTGGGTCTTGAATTAAAGCGAAGGAATGGGAGGAAGGAAAGCGAGAGAGGGAGAGTGATGCAGAAGTGTGCAGTGAAAGGGTGCCTGATCGAGGGCGATGTGACAGTGCAGAGGAATTGGGAATGGGCTCTGGGTCGGGAAGCGAGGGGAGATTGGGATTATTCAAGAGTGCTGGTCGACCCTGTGAAGAGAGGAATGTAGGTTTCAATGGAAAGATGGGCCGAATGGATACTTGTCCCTTTGTATATTACTGTCCTCCCCCCACGCCCACAGCACCATTAGCAGAAGTACGAGTGTGGGGCAGTAATGAGTAGGATGTGGGGACTGTGTAACCAGTGACTTGTGTTTTGTATGTAAACCACAAGATGACAAACATCTCCTTAAATGAGATAAGGAGCAAGTTGAAAGGATATATAGAAATATAGAAACATAGAAAATAGGTGCAGGAGTAGGCCATTCAGCCATTCGAGCCTGCACTGCCATTCAATGAGTTCATGGCTGAACATGCAACTTCAGTACCCCATTCCTGCTTTCTCGCCATACCCCTTGACCCCCTATTAGTAAGGACTACATCTAACTCCTTTTTGAATATATTTAGTGAATTGGCCTCAACAACATTCTGTGGTAGAGAATTCCACAGGTTCACCACTCTCTGGGTGAAGAAGTTTCTCCTCATTTTGGTCCTAAATGGCTTACCCCTTATCCTTAGATTGTAACCCCTGGTTCTGGACTTCCCCAACATTGGGAACATTCTTCCTGCATCTAACCTGTCTAAACACGTCAGAATTTTAAACGTTTCTATGAGATCCCCTCTCATTCTTCTGAACTCCAGTGAATACAAGCCCAGTTGATCCAGTCTTTCTTGATATGTCAGTCCCGCCATCCCGGGAATCAGTCTGGTGAACCTTCGCTGCACTCCCTCAATAGCAAGAATGTCCTTCCTCAAGTTAGGAGACCAAAACTGTACACAATACTCCAGGTGTGGCCTCACCAAGGCCCTGTACAACTGTAGTAACACCTCCCTGCCCCTGTACTTAAATCCCCTCGCTATGAAGACCAACATGCCATTTGCCTTCTTAACCGCCTGCTGTACCTGTATGCCAACCTTCAATGACTGATGTACCATGACACCCAGGTCTCGTTGCACCTCCCCTTTTCCCAATCTGTCACCATTCAGATAATAGTCTGTCTCTCTTTTTAAAACCAAAGTGGATAACCTCACATTTATCCACATTATACTTCATCTGCCATTTGCCCACTCACGAACCTATCCAAGTCACTCTGCAGCCTCATCGCATCCTCCTCGCAGCTCACACTGCCACCGAACTTAGTGTCATACGCAAATTTGGAGATACTACATTTAATCTAAGCCGACTGACCCGGTTCGATTCAGGAAGGGGCCATTCCCTCCATCCGGCGGCGTTATTGGGTGTCCGGGGACTTCCGGAGTGGAGGGCTTTTCAGGACAGACACGGCGGCTACCTAGGGGTAAGTTTAAGGTTAATGGGAAGGGGAATTGCGAGAGGTGTACAATGGGCGGGCGATCCGATATCACCCAGTTTACACCATGGACTTTTGCCTATGGTGCTGGAGGGCTGATTGGGGGGACGTGATGGCACAGGAATCACTAACTCAATCCTCCCAGCTCAAAGCTACTCTTCAGCAGAGTTTGACTCCCACTCCCGTCTTTACCCGGCCTTCAATCCCTGTGATGCCCTTTTTAATTCAAGGCCCGAATGTTAGTGCGAAGGGTTAAACTGCTCGCGCTCTCCTTTCAGTACAGATTGAGATGCCGTGACCAACATTCCTTGGGTTGCAATCCTGTCAGTTACTGAGCGTAACTGATGGTGCCCTCCAGCGCTGACCCTGTGAAGTCAATGGGGAGGCACTGCGGAGGCACGGGGCACGGGACATAAGAACCATTCAGGTGCAATCCTACTTCATTCACCCCCCCTCCCCCCCCCCCCCACCCCGGCCATTGGTGGCCATGCCTTCAGCTGTGCTCCTCCAATTCTGGCCTCTTACACATCCCTATTTTACTGACTCCACCATCGGCAGCCTTGCCTTCAGCTGCCAAGGCCTGAAACTCTGGAAATCCCTCCCTAAACCTCTCTTCCTTCAAGACGCTCCTTAAAACCTGCCTCTTTCTTCAGTCCTGATATCTCCTTATGTGGCTTGGTGTCAAATTTTGTTTGATAAGGTGTGAAATGCCTTGGGGTGTTTTACTACGTTAAAGGCACTATATTAATTCTAGTTGTTGTGTCTAGGCCCAAACCTCTAGAATTCCCTCCCTAAACCTCTCCGCCTCGACCTCCTTTTCCTCCTTAAGTCCCTCCTTAAACCTTACCTCTTTGACCGAGCTTTTGATCAACCCTCCCGACAGCTACTTCTTTGGCTTGCCATCAATTTTTGTCTGATTATGCCTCCCTAAAGCACTTTGGGACTTTTTATTCTATGTTAAAGATGTCTGTGCTCCTCTAATTCTGCCCTCCTGAGCATCCCTGATTATAATCGCTCAACCATCGGTGGCCGTGCCTTCTGTTGCCTGGGCCCCAAGCTCTGGAACTCCCTCCCTAAACCTCTCCGCCTCTCTACCTCTCTTTCCTCCTTCAAGACGCCCCTTAAAACCTGCGCGAATTTCTACTTATGCGGCTCGGTGTCAAATTTTTTAATCTCATAATACTCCTGTGAAGCGCCTTGGGACGTTAAAGGCGCTATATAAATACAAGTTGTTGTGTTGTTACATAAATGCACGTCGTTGCTGTGACAACTCCAACTCGCACAAGACGAACAGTTTCATTTCCATCTGTAGAATTGCTGCTGAAAGCGGCGTCCAATGTCTCAGTGGGCATCTCTCGATGGGCATGGCCACGATTGGCACGGTGGATGAGAACATGCCGTCAGGGCTCACTCCTCCTGTGCCAGTGCGGGAGGCCAGCTGGCAGCAGGCTGTGGCCTCTGGGTCGAGTGAGTCAACGGTTACAGCCCGGCTGTATCTCGTTCCTCTTGTGGTTTCCTGTCACTCTATCCAGCTGAGGTTAAGGGAGCAGACGGGGCCCCTTCTGTCAAGCTGCTGACCTCCTCTTGGAGCTGAGCCACTGAGAGATTCAGGCTTGCAAGGCCAGAAACCCCAGCTCATTTCAAAAGGCAAAATCGGGGACACCAATGCTCATTCCTGCCTTCTTAGGCAGTCCGCCGGAGTCGAGGATGACTTGCTTCCACGCTAACATGAGTTCTCAGGTGGCTGATGAGTCCAATGCGAGACCCACAGTCTCTGTCACAGGTGGGTGGGGCAGACGGTGGTTGGAGGGATGGGTGGGGTACTTGGCTTGTCGAACGCTCCTTCCGCTGTTTGTTCTTGACTTCCGATTGCTCCCAGCGAAGAGACTCGAAGTGTTTGGTGCATTCCCGGATGCTCCTCTTCCACTTTGAGCGGTCTTGGGCCAGGGATTCCCAAGAGTTGGTGGGGATGTTACATTTTTTCAACGAGGCTTTGAGGGTGTCCTTGAAGTGTTTACTCTGCCCTCCTGGGACTCGCCTGCCGTGACGTAGCTTGGAGTACAGCGCTTGTTTCAGGAGTCTAGTATCGGGCATGCGGACGATGTGGCCCATCCGTCGCTGATTGAGCGTGGTCAGTGCTTCGGTGCTGGGGATGTTGGTGTGAGTGAGAACGCTGACGTTGGTGCGTCTATCCTCTCAGTGGATTTGCAGAATCTTGCGGAGGCAACGTTGGTGATACTTCTCCAGTGCTTTGAGGTGCCTGCTGTACATAGTCCATGTCTCTGAAGCATATAGGAGGGCGGGTATCACTGCTGCTCTGTAGACCATGAGCTTGGTGCCAGGTTTGAGATCCTGGTCTTCAAACACTCTCTTCCTCAAGCAGCTGAAGGCTGCACTGGCACACTGAAGGCGGTGTTGGATTTCGTCATCGATGTCTGCCCTTGCTGATAGTAGGCTCGCGAGGTATGGAACGTGAGTTCGGGTCCTCTTGGAGCCCAGGGATTGAGATATTCGGGTATGCAGGCCAGAAAGCCCAGCTCATTTTAAAAGGCAAAATTGGGGACACCAATGCTGATTGCCGGTACCGTACAAGAACGCCTAAAAAAATGTTCCCAGGCACATCAAATAAATTGGAGGTTGAGCCGAGGAAGGAGATATTAGGAGGGGGTGCACATGCACATGATCAAAGGGGTGATTTTATAAGGCGGGTCGTAAAGGAGGAAAGGGTGGTGGCGGGGTAGGGAGAGGGGTTTAGGGAGGGAATTTCAAAGCACGGGGCCTCGATGGCTGAAGGCACTGCCGCCAATGGTGGGGCGAAGAGAGGGTGTGGATTCACATGAGGTCAGTGAAAGGGAGAATTCAGGGGCAGGGTTGTTGGGCTGGAGGAGGGTGACAGAGATCGGGAGGGCCTGACCATTTAGGAGTGACAGCTGAATGTTTAACGTGACCATGGACCCATTTAGATTGTGATACAATGGTGCGAGTCACAGGCTATCTGATTTTCCTCAGCACCTCCCAACATGACCTGGTCTCAGGGCTCGTGACCCTGCCTCAGTCCCCAACCAGCCGTGTGAGAACAGCAATCAGTCTGGCAGCATGGCTAAGATAGGGCACTCGGTGACCTTGTAAATGGACTAAACATGCACAGCTCTGCCAGGTAAGGTCAGCACAGCACGGGAAGGGACTGAACCTCCTCATCCAGGGAGTTATGGTGAACCGCTAGTCAGCTCCTGCTTTCTTGTTAAAGGGGCTGATGTGATACAAACGTCTGTGGCCAATTTATCTATTTATCCTGGTCGGTTACTGCAGACACAGGGCCCGCTTAGTGCAGACACAGGGCCCGCTTAGTGCAGACACAGGGTCCGCTTAGTGCAGACACAGGGCCCGCTTAGTGCAGACACAGGGCCCGCTTAGTGCAGACACACGGCCCGCTTAGTGCAGACACACGGCCCGCTTAGTGCAGACACAGGGCCCGCTTAGTGCAGACACAGGGCCCGCTTAGTGCAGACACACGGCCCGCTTAGTGCAGACACACGGCCCGCTTAGTGCAGACACAGGGCCCGCTTAGTGCAGACACAGGGTCCGCTTAGTGCAGACACACGGCCCGCTTAGTGCAGACACAGGGCCCGCTTAGTGCAGACACAGGGCCCGCTTAGTGCAGACACAGGGCCCGCTTAGTGCAGACACAGGGCCCGCTTAGTGCAGACACAGGGCCCGCTTAGTGCAGGCACACGGCCCGCTTAGTGCAGGCACACGGCCCGCTTAGTGCAGGCACACGGCCCGCTTAGTGCAGGCACACGGCCCGCTTAGTGCAGGCACACGGCCCGCTTAGTGCAGGCACACGGCCCGCTTAGTGCAGGCACACGGCCCGCTTAGTGCAGACACACGGCCCGCTTAGTGCAGACACACGGCCCGCTTAGTGCAGGCACACGGCCCGCTTAGTGCAGGCACACGGCCCGCTTAGTGCAGGCACACGGCCCGCTTAGTGCAGGCACACGGCCCGCTTAGTGCAGACACAGGGCCCGCTTAGTGCAGACACAGGGCCCGCTTAGTGCAGACACAGGGCCCGCTTAGTGCAGACACACGGCCCGCTTAGTGCAGGCACACGGCCCGCTTAGTGCAGGCACACGGCCCGCTTAGTGCAGACACAGGGCCCGCTTAGTGCAGACACACGGCCCGCTTAGTGCAGACACAGGGCCCGCTTAGTGCAGACACAGGGCCCGCTTAGTGCAGACACACGGCCCGCTTAGTGCAGACACACGGCCCGCTTAGTGCAGCGAATGTTTACCAGACTGATTCCTGGGATGGGGAAAGATTAAGTAGGCTAGGCCTATATATTCCCTCGAGTTTAGAAGAATGAGAGGCGATCTCATTAAAACGTATAAAATTCTTACAGGGCTTGACAGGGTAGGTGCAGGGAGGATGTTTTCCCCTGGGCGGGGGAGTCTAGAACCAGGGATCACAGTCTCAGAATAAGGGATCGGCCATTTAGGACTGAGATGAGGAGAAACGTCTTCACTCAGAGGGTGGTGAATCTTTGGAATTCTCTACTCCAGAGGGCTGTGGAGGCTCAGTCGTTGAGTATGTTCAAGGCTGAGATCGATAGATTTTTGGACACTAAGGGAATCGAGGGGAAGGTAGAGTTGAGGTGGAAGATCGGCCATGATCTCATTGAATGGCGGAGCAGGCTCGAGGGGCTGAATGGCCGACTCCTGCTCCTATTTCTTACGTTTCTTATAAACCCTCGAGAAATTAACATAGTCTCAGAATCCAAACCTCTCTGAAGGAGGCGAGATTCCCATTTAGACGCCTTTTAAAAAGCTGTTTCCAATCTCGTGCCCAACACAGTAGCTAGAACGTGCCCCTTTCTAACGAAGGGGATTCACCAGTCAGACCAAAGGAGGGAGGCCTTCTTTTCAAGGGAAATGTTATTCGGCCCCCATCGAACTTTCTCCTATACAAGATTGATTCCGGAGACGTGGGGGTTGACTTATGAGGAAAGGTTGAGTAGGTTGGGCCTCTACTCATTGGAATTCAGAAGAATGAGAGGTGATCTTATCGAAACGTATAAGATTATGAGGAGGCTTGACAAGGTGGATGCAGAGAGGATGTTTCCACTGATGGGGGAGACTAGAACTAGAGGGCATGATCTTAGAATAAGGGGCCGCCCATTTAAAACTGAGATGAGGAGAAATTTCTTCTCTGAGGGTTGTAAATCTGTGGAATTCGTTGCCTCAGAGAGCTGTGGAAGCTGGGACATCGAATAAATTTAAGCCTGAAATAGACAGTTTCTTAACCAATAAGGGAATAAGGGTTTATGGGAAGTGGAGCTGAGTCCATGATCAGATCAGCCATGGTCGTATTAAATGGCGGAGCAGACTCGAGGGGCCGTATGGCCTACTCCTGCTCCTATTTCTTATGTGTCTCAGGTACTGCATGCAACTTCATCAAGATATCAAATCCAACTTAATCCAGTGTCTCCTCAGTAGTTGGGGAGATAGCTGGAACCCCTGTGTGGAAAAGACTTCGAATATGAATGAGATAATTGAATAAAAATAAAGCTGAGAGCAGCGCCTCACCCTGAAGTCTATCCCGACAGTGGCGATGAAGTTCCCTGCTAGAAAGGCGTGGTCTTTGAACTGGACCAGGAAGCAAGTCTTGCCCACGCCAGAGTCCCCAATTAACATGACCTACAGTGCATGCAAAGTCTCATTAGAACCTTCTTTAAACAAGAGAGAGCGGCAACAGTGCATGAAACAGTTAGTCAACAGGTCAGTTCAACGCAAGAGATCCAGCAAAGTGTTTGGAGGTGGCCTTCGAGGGTTAAATATCCTTTTATAGCCTCCAGTGCAAATGACAGAATCCAAGGAGATCCCACTAAGGCATCAGTCCATGTCGGGCACCGATGCGAAAGGGGAGCGTGGTGACTTCCCTGGAGTTGTCGAGGGATATGGAGATCGGGCGGGAATGTCTGTTGAGTTCGAAGATCAACCATGATCGTATTGAATGAGGAGCAGGCTCGAAGGAACGTATGGCCTACTGCTGCTCCTATTTCTTATGTTCTTAAATTGGCTGCCACGTTTCTACATTACAACAGTAACTACACTTCAAAAGTACTTCATTGGATGTAAAGCGTTTTGGAGTGTCCTGAGGATGTGAATAGCTCCAGAATATGCAATTTTTTTCCTTCTTTCTATGTATATAGACATTTTGGAACATGATTATTTGGAGATGACTCACTCCAATATATCATTCGCCATTGGGAAATCTGTGATCTTCACGGTCTACCATTGCCTTACAGGATGGGTTAAACGAGCAAACAAGAACAGACCTGTTCATAGTGCTGATCAGAGAAAGACATCGCAATGTGCTTTTCCAAAATCAGCGGGTGCCTAGTTGGAGGGAAAATGGAACGCCTAACAACCCTCCGAGATCTCTGTAACCTCCTCCAGCCCTACAACCCTCTGAGATCTCTATAACCTCCTCCTGCCCTACATCCCTTTGAGATCTCTGTAATCTGCTCCAACCCTACAATCCTCCGAGATCTCTACGATCCTCCATTTCTGGCTTCTCCTGCATCCCCGAATTCCGTCGCTCCACCATTAGCATCTGTTCCTTCAGCTGCCTAGGCCCGAGGCTCTGGAATTACCTCCTGTAAACCTCTCCATCTCTCTACCTCTCTCTCCTTTAAGATGCTCCTTAAAACCTACCTCTTCAACCAAGCTTTTGGCCACCTGCTCTAATATCTCGTTACGTATTCCGGTGTCAACTTTTGTCTGATATCACTCCTGCGGGGCATTTTACAATGTTAAAGGTGCTATATAAATGCAAGTTGTTGTTGTTGTAACTCGAAAGGGTTGGGGATCAAGTCTGTGGCCAAAGAGAATGGTTTTCAGAGAGGTTGGTGGCAAGGCTGAGGAATGTAGGGAAGGAATTCCGCAGGGCAGAGGTGTGTAGACTGGAAGAGCGGCCACCAGCGGTGGAGCAGGGAGTGCGAGGGGACCAGAGTCAGCCAATGTCAGAGGAGTGGAAGATACGTGAGGGAACATAGGACTGTAAGGGATCACTGATGTGGGGATAAGGGGAGGCCAGAGAGAGTGTCGCAAACAAGGGTGCTGAAAGTCAATCCTCTTAGATACGGTGACGTTAAGTGGAGTCTGGATAGGATGGAATGATGGGAGGGGGGGGTCGTGGTGAGGGAATGATGATGGGGGGGTGGGGGGGGGCTCCAGCATTCTGAACCAATTATCTGTGGTGGTGCGGGAGGATGGGCAAGCATTGCGAGAAGGAAAGGCAATAAAGAGCTGGACCGGAGTGGGTGGGAAGGAGGTTAGGGCAGAGGCATACAGTGTTACGGAGGTGGAAGAAAATGGCGATGGGGAAGACACGGGGGCAGAAGCTGAAGTTGGGGTCAAGTGCACACAGGGGGTCCCACCTCCACTGGACACTACCTCGGGGACTTAATTTGCCGACATTGTGCTGGAGGAAATTTTGGCTGGTGCAGGTCCTAATGTTGGATCATCATCATAGGCAGTCCCTTGAAACGAGGATGACTTGCTTCCATGCCAAAAAGGGATGAGTTCACAGGTGTTTCAATGAAGGACCTAATATTCCAGGTCCCAAACTACATGTTGAAGGGTGGAAGATGCCTGTGCGTGGATTTTTTAACGTGGGGTGGCCAGCTACCACACGGGCTTGACAGAGCTAGGTCTTGGTCCAGTGGTAAGGATTAACTAGGACGACTGGAGACCTGCTCTTCTGCACGGACCTAGTGCGCACACATATCGCAGTGTGGGCTGGCCCGTGCTGCCCCTGGACCCACACTGCCCCTGGGCCCACACGTCTTCTAGCCCCGTGTTGGATAGGCAATTGGAGACTGCATCAGCAGCCTTTGGATTGAGGGAGGTGGAGAGATAGAGCTGTGCGTTGTTGATGTCCATATAGAAGCTGACTCCGTGTATTTTTGGATGATATGCCAAGGTGTGGCATACAAGGTGATGATGTAAAGGGGATCGAGAACACAGCAGTGTTGGACATGAGTAATGACCAGGGGACGGGAAGGGTGAAACCCACATCTGGCATGTCCCTTCTTCCCTTTGTTCAAGTTATTCCGAGAGGACCTCTAACTCACTACACCTTCTCCACACACTGGGCAGTATTTGGATCCAGCTCCCAGTGGCGAAAGGCCATCCTGATGGTCATGGATCATTCAGGGAAGGAAACTCAAGTAGCAGTTCATAGGAACAGGAGGAGGCCATTCGGCTCCTCAAGCTGACTTCGCCATACAATTAGATCATGATCGATCTATACCTCAACCCCATTTACCCACCTTGGTTCCCTATTCCTCGACACCCTTACGTAACAAAAATCTACTATTCTGAGTCTCGAAAGCTCCAATTGACCCCCCAGTATCCACAGCCGTTGGAGCAGAGAATTCCCGATTCCCACCACCCTTTGGTCGAAAGAATATTTTTAATAAAACAATATTTATTAAATGGTGAGAAACTATTAAATGTTGATGTTCAAAGAGATTTAAGTATCCTCACAAAATTAGCAGGGAGGTACAGCAAGCAATTAGGAAGGCAAATGGCATGTTGACCTTTATTGCAAGGGAGTTGGATTATAAGAGTGAGGAAGTCTTACTACAATTGTACAGAGCTTTGGTGAGACCACGCCTTGAGTAACTATGCACATTTTTGGTCTCCTCTGAGAAAGGACATACATGTGTGAAGATTGCTTCCTGATTTTGGTTCCAAATGGCCTGGCACTAATTTTAAGATTATGTCCCCTCGTTCTTGATTCCCCCACCAAAGGGAATAGTTTATCTGTATCCACTCTATCGAAACCTTTTAACAGAAGAATAGGAAGGTAAGAATTAGGAGCGGGAGTAGGCCCTTCGGCCCCTCCTGCACTATCCCCATATCCCTTGATTCCCTTAATATCCAATAATCTCTCTATCTCTGTCTTGAATATACTCAACGACTGAGCCTCCACAGCCCTCTGGGGGTAAAGAATTCCAAAGATTCACCACCCTCTGAGTGAAGAAGTTTCGCCACATCTCAGTCTTAAACAGCCAACCTCTTATTCTGAGACTGTGACCCCTGGTTCTAGACTCCCCAACCAGGGGAAACATCCTCCCTGCATCTACCCTGTCAAGCCCTGTAAGAATTTTGTATGTTTCAATGAGATCACCTCTCATTCTTCTAAACTCTAGAGAATATAGGCCTAGTCTACTCAATCTCTCCTCATAGGACAATCCCCCCATCCCAGGAATCAGTCTGGTGAACCTTCATTGCACTCCCTCTAAGGCAAATATATCCTTCCTTGGGTAAGGAGACCAAAACTGTACACAATACTCCAGGTGTGGTTTCACCAGGGCCCTGTATAATTGTAGTAAGACATCTTTACTCTTAGACTCAATTCCTTTTGTAATAAAGACAAACATACAATTTGCTTTCTTAATGCTTGCTGTACCTGCATGTTAACTTTTAGTGATTTGTGTACAAGGACACCTAGGTCCCTCTGAACACCAACATTTCCCAATCTCTCACTATCTAAAAAAGATTCTGTGTTTCTATTTTTCATACCAAAGTGGATAACTTCACATTTCTCCACATTATATTCCATTTGCCATGTTCTTGCCCACTCACTTAGCCTGTCCATATCCCCTTGAAGCCTCTTTGCACCCTCCTCACAACTTACATTCCCACCTAACTTGGATATATTACATTTGGTCCCCTCATCCAAATCATTGATACAGATTGTGAATAGCTGGGCCCAAGCACCGATCCTTGCGCTACCCCACTAGTTACAGTCTGCCAGTGCAAAAATTACCCGTTTATTCCTACTCTCTGTTTTCTGTCCGTTAACCAATCCTCAATCCATGCCAGTATATTACCTCTAATCCCATGAGCCCTAATTTTGTTTAATAACCTCCTGTGTGGCACCTTATCGAATGCCTTCTGAAAATCCAAATACACCACATCCACTGGTTCTCCCTTATCTATTCTACTAGTTACATCCTCAAAAAACAAATTTGTCAAACATGATTTCCCTTTCATAAATCCGTGTTAATTCTGCTCAATCCTATTATTTTCTATGTGCTCTGTTACCATGTCCTTAACAATATAGCATTCTAGCATTTTCCCGACTACTGATGTCAGGCTAACTGGTCTGTAGTTCCCCGTTTTCTCTCTCCCTCCTTTCTTAAATAGTGGGGTTACATTTGCTACCTTCCAATCTGCGGGAACCGTTCTAGAATCTATGGAATTTTGGAAGATGACAACCAATGCATCCGCTATCTCGATAGCCATCTCTTTCAAAACCCTAGGATGTAGGCCATCATGTCCAGGGGATTTATTGTCTTTCAGTTCAATTAATTTCTCCAGTACTATTCTTTTTACTAATACTAATTTATTTCAGTTCCTCATTCTTGCTAGTCCCTAGGTTCTCCACTATTTCCGGGAGGTTTTTTATGTCTTCTTCCGTGAAGACAGACACAACGTATTTGTTTAATTTCTCTGCCATTTCCTTATTCCACAGTATAACTTTTCCTGTCTCAGCCTGTAGGGGATCCACATTTGATACATTATAAGCCTCTTTCTTTGATCTACTACTATCTTTAACTTGTGCCTTAAAGGAATGTAAGTTTGTTGTAACTTATGTATTAATTCTTTAAATGCTAGCGTCATACCTGTTAATGTAATTTCCCAATCTACCTTAGCCAACTCGCCCCTCATACTAATATAGTTTGTTTTGTTTAGATTTAAGATCCTAGTTTCGAATTTAACGAAATCACTTTCAAACTCAATATAAAATTCTATCACGTTATGGGTTAGGGTTAGAGTTATTTTTACCCAAAACTCTGCTCTGCTTTAGACCTTTGACATTTCTTTTGCTGTTTCTCTAAAGGCCCCTTTACTACAACAAGATTATTAATCAACCCTTTCTCATTGCACAGTACTAGATCTAAGATAGCCTGTCCCCTAGTTCCTCAACATACTGATCTAGAAAATCATCTTGTATACATTCCATGAATTCGTCCTCCACACTATTACTGCATATTAGGTTTGCCCAGTCTATATGTAGATTAAAGTCCTCCATGATTACTGTATTACCCTTGTTGCATGCGCTGCTAATTTCCTGATGTATACTCTGCCCTACATTACAACTACTGTTTGGGGGTCTATAAACATCTCCCACCAATGTTTTCTTCCTTGAGTTTCTTAGCTCCACCCAAACTGATTCGACTTCTTGATTTTCTGAGCTAAGATCCTTTCTCTCTCCTGTCTTTATCCCATCCTTTATTATCAGGGCTGCCCCGCCTCCTTTTCCATTTTGCCTATCTCTTCTAAAAGTTAAGTATCCTGGAATGTTTAGTTCCCAACCTTGGTCATTTTGCAACCACGTCTCCGTAATGGCTATTAGATCATAGAAACATAGCAATCTACAGCGCAGAAGGAGGCCATTTCGGCCAATCGTGTCTGCGCTGGCCGACAAAGAGCCGCTGGCCCTCGGTCAGCAGCCCTGAAGGTTGGATATAAACCTCTGAACAATGAACAAAGGTAAAGAGCACCCGGCCCAACCAGTCCGCCCCACACAACTGAGACACCCCATGAATTACAACATTTTACACTCCACCCCAACCGGAGCCATGCAATCTCCCAGGAGAGGCAAAAAAACAGATTAAAAACCCGGGCCAAGTAGGGAAAAAAATCTGGGAAAATTCCTGGAAAAAAAAGGATCAAATCTATTCATTTCTATCTGCATTATTAATTCTTCAAAGTTGTTGCGAATGCTTCGCGCATTCAGATATAGTGCCTTTAGCTTTGACATTTTTCTATTTTTCCCATGATGACTCCTTAGTCAGTGATGTTCTATGACCTTTGTTACTCTCGGTGTCCCTTCCTGACCCACTCTGCTTATTTTTACCCAAAACTCTGCTCTGCTCTAGAGCCTTGATATGTCCTTTACTGCTTTTAAATTTACTCTTTCCTGAATCCTCCCCACCCCTTCATTCATTTAAAGCCCTGTCTATTGCCCTAGTTATTTGATTTGCCAGGACACTGGTTCCAGCCCCGTTTAAGTGGAGCTGTTCCCTTGGGACCAGCTCCCTCTTTCCCCAGTATTGGTGCCAGTGCCCCATGAAGCAAATCCCCGGCCTCCCACACCACTCTTTGAGCCATGCATTTAACTTTCCAATTGGCGCGTGGCTCAGGTAACAATCCAGAGATTATTACTTTTGAGATTCTGCTTTTTAATTTCTACTTCAACTCCTCAAACTCTCTCAGCAGAATCTCATTCCTAGTTCTACCTGTGTCGTTGGTTCCTACGTGGACCATGACAACTGGATCCTCCCCTTCCCACTCCAAGTTCTTCTCCAGCCCCGAGGAGATGTCTTTATCCCTAGCACCCGGCAGGCAGCACTGGAACTCCCAGTCGCGGCTGCAGAGAACAGTATCTTCCCTCTGTCTATACTGTCCCCTACCACAACTACATTCCCTTTCAATCACCCCCCCCCACCCCCCCACTTGAATGGCCTCCTGCATCATGGTGCCTTGGTCAGCTTGCTCAGCCATCCTGCAGGCTTTTCCCTTGTCCACACAGGCAGCAAGAACCTCAAACCTGTTGGATAAGGACAAAGGCCGAGGCTCCTCCAGCACTACAACTAGAGTCCCTTTACCTGCCTGAGTTGCGGTCACACCCACCTGTCCCTGACCACTGACCAGACCTGTAACACTACTTAAACTAAGGGGTGTGACTGCCTCCTGGAACAAAGTGTCCAGGTAACTCCCTCCCTCCCTGATGCCCCGCAATGTCTGTACCTCGGACTCCAGCCCAACAGCTCTGAGCCGAAGTTCCTCGAGCTGTAGACACTTCCAGTGGATGTGGTTGCTCGGGATCGCGATGCTCTCCACAAACTCCCACATGCTGCAGTTACAGCACACCACCTGCCTTGCCATCTCTAACCTTGTTTGATTAATACATTAATTAATTAATTAGTTAAAGATATTATTCAATCGATATTTTAGTTTTATTCTTTAATTATTTTATCTGTTCTAAGTTATTAATTTAATAAGTACCAGCAAGTTACAGTTTCTCAGCTCTTAATTTAACCTAAGTTAGAGAGCAAATAAAAGCTCAACAGTTTACAGTTTACCCATTGCTGTCAGATCACCCTTCTCTACTCAAGGGACATTTTCCTGTTCTGTGATTTAATTGGGAAGCACTGATGATTTTATTGCCATGGACCTGCCCCTGTTCTGATGCTTCCACTGTGCAGCCAACCAGAGTGCACACCGGGTCCGTCACAAAACTCTTATAAAGTGAAACTTCCCGATCCTTTACCTGACTGCACATATCCCCTGAAGTATTGCCTGAATTCCATACGTGACCCAAATCATTAAAACAATATGCTGATGTTGCTTCACCATGGCAACCATGTAGACACCAGTTTACCACCGTCACTTGACTCAGAAACATCATGTAACTCACTGCCACATCCTATGTCTTATCAGTACACCCTGCTGCACTGTGACATCTCCCTTTAACTGCTAACTTTACATAATGCAGAATAGACAGGGCAGAGGAGAGCAGGAGAATCTCATGAGTGCACAGTGCAATCAAGAACTGGCGTCTTTCTGTGTCCCAAACCCTCCCACCAGTTGGTGGAGCCTTGGAGGAGGTGCAGAGGAGATTGACCAGAATGATACAGGGATGAGAGACTTTAGTTATGTGGAGAGACTGGAGAAGCTGGGGTTGTTGTCCTTAGAGCAGAGACGGTTAAGGGGAGATTTGATAGAGGTGTTCACAATTATGAGGGGTTTAGACCGAGTAGATAGAGATAAACTGTTTCCACTGGCAGGAAGGTCAAGAACCAGAAGGCACAGATTTACGGTATTTGGCAAAAATACCAAGGGAGAGATGAGGAGAAATTGTTTTACGCAGCGGGTTGTTGTGATCTGGAACGCACTGCCTGAAAGGGCGGTGGAAGCAGATTCAATAGTAACTTTCAAAAGGGAACTGATACATACTTGAAGGAGAACATTTTGCAGGGCTATGGGGAAAGAGCGGGGGAGTGGGATTAATTGAATAGATCTTTCAAAGAGCTGGCTCAGGCACGATGGGCCGAATGGTCTACTTCTGTGCTGTAAGATTCTATGGTTAACAGAAGGTAGCCCTTCGTCAGTCAGTGAGTGAGGGGCTTCGATATAGTCCTGCTCTCCATAGCATCTGGGGAATGCAACCTTCACTTTGCCCTGGGGTTTACCCAGTGAGGTGGAGCAGGACTGGAACCTACCACTCATAGCGGCGCCAAGAAGCTGGCAGCGGGCCTTGCATCTGGACATCCTCCAGGGTCGGAGGGGTGGCGGGGGGAGTGCACGTTAGCAGCACCTTCCGAATCCCACGCAGGCTGAAGATATTACTCGAGAACAACCAGTCTTGTCAGGGCCTCAAACAGGTGCTAAGCCCCTCATTTGTCTATGAAAAAGGTCCAACTCCCGTTTCAGGTGTGGGCAACGCATGGCGCTTTTTGGGCCTTTAACAATATTGTGGGTGAAGCATTTCTGGCACATAATGAGCGTGCACTTCCTGCCCGCCATATTGAGGGCTTAGGAGGCCATTTAGTGCCCAAAAACGGGCACTGTGCGGCTAAATCTCGAGGCCATGGTCTGTTCCTGTATCAGTTCACACAGGAGGCATAAAGCACAGATCCAAAGAGGTGGCTCAGTCATGGCTCAGTGGGCAGCACTCGCATCTCTGGGTCAGAAGTTTGTGGGTTCAAGCCGCACTTCAGAGACTTGAACAAATAATCTAATCTGACACTCCCAGTGCAGTGCTGAGGGAGTGCTGCACTGTCGGGGGTGCTGTCTTTTAGACGTTAAACTGAGTGGACGTAAATCATCCCGGGACACTATTTTGAAGAAGAGCAGACGGGTTAACCCCCAGTGTCCTGGCCAATATATATTCCTCAACCAACATAACTAAATGAAAATTGGATGATCTGGTCATTATCACATTGCTGTTTGTTGGATCTTGCTGTGCGCACATTGGCTATGGCTTTTCCTACATTACAATCAGTGGCTACACTACAAAAAAATGACTTTATTGGCTGTAAAGCAGTTTGGAACATCCTGCGCTTGTGAAAGGTGCTAGACAAATCCATCTTGGGGTACGTCAACCTATTGCATTTCATTACCTATACTGTCCCAATAACGGCTGAATGTTTGAGAGCTCACTGTAAACCTGTCAGTGGAGCCTTGAACCCTGCACACTCAAGAGGCCTGTGACAAGTCAGTTCCATTTCATTGGGTGGGAGGATAGCAAAGGGCCGTGATCAGTTTTCAGTTGCATCTGGTTAGCCCAGTCCAGAACGGAGACCGAGGTCCTGATATTGACCGGGGTGGGGGGTTCCGTGAGCAGTGGGGAGGGGTTTTGTCCCTCTGCATGTTGTATACTGTTAACTCCACAGTGAGAGTAATTTTTTTTCTATCAGGATCCCTCCCCCACCTCCAGAAGCCACCCTGATTGACAGGCCAGGCTCCCTGTCAGGCGGGAAACGTGCTGGTGGAGGCCACAGGCCAGGAGCAGGTCATCATCATCATCATAGGCAGTCCCTCGGAACTGAGGAAGACTTGCTTCCATTCTAAAAATGAGTCTTAGGTGGCTGAACAATCCAATATGAGAACCACAATCCCTGTCACAGGTGGGACAGATCGTTGTTGAAGGAAAGGGTGGGTGGGACTGGTTTGCCGCATGCTCTTTCCTCTGCCTGCGCTCTCGGCGACAAGAATCGAGGTGCTCAGCGCCCTCCCGGATGCACTTCCTCCACTTAGGGCGGTCTTTGGCCAGGGACTCCCAGGTATCAGTGGGGATGTCGCACTTTATCAGGGAGGCTTTGAGGGTGCCCTTGCAATGTTTCCTCTGCCCACCTTTGGCTCGTTTGCCGTGAAGGAGTTCCGAGTAGAGCGCTTGCTTTGTGAGTCTCGTGTCTGGTATGTGAACAATGTGGCCTGCCCAGCGGAGCTGATCGAGTGTGGTCAGTGCTTCAATGCTGGGGATGTTGGCCTGGTCGGGGACTCTAACGTTGGTGCATCTGTCCTTCCAGGGGATTTGTAGGAACTTGCAGAGGCATCGTTGGTGGTATTTCTCCAGGTGTCTACTGTACATGGTCCATGTCTCTGAGCTATACAGGAGGGCGGGTATTACTACAGCCCTGTAGACCATGAGCTTGGTGGTGGATTTGAGGGCTCAGTCTTCGAACACTCTTTTCCTCAGATGGCTGAAGGCTGCACTGGTGCACCGGAGCAGGTAGGGAGCCTGCAGCTGCATTAGTGTCAACGTGTGTTTGGGGTCCAGACCTTAAAGGGGAGTTTCGATACCGGGGCGAGGTGTTAAACCATCCTCAGGGGTCCAATCGCCGGGGGGGGGGGCTTTGGTTGGGGGGTGGGGGGTCGGATGGCGGGCAGAGAAGCAGGTAATCTTGGTGGGCCAGGCCAGGGGCAGACACTCCTGCACCTTGTGGCCCACAAGCAGTGCTGCAAAGACACTTTTTCCAGAAAGCAGGCCTCACCTCCCTGGAGCTTCCGGGTTTCCCGCGGTCTGCTTGGGGGAAGAGATTTAAAGTAATTGGTCGGAGGTTTAGAGGAGATTTGAGGGGAAATTTCTTCACCCAGAGGGTGGTGGGGGTCTGGAACTCACTGCCTGAAAGGGTGGTAGAGGCAGAAACACTCAACACATTTAAAAAGTACTTGGATATGTACTTGAAGTGCAGTAACCTGCAGGGCTACGGACCAAGAGCTGGAAAGTGAGATTAGGCTGGATAGCTCTTTGTCGGCCGGCGCGGACACAATGGGCCGAAATGGCCTCCTTCCATGCTGTAAATTTCTATGATTCTATTCTATGAAATATGAGGCACGCAACCTCATTATAATATTTAAATACCCAACCGGTCTCCTGGGTTTGGATTGGCCGGGTATGAGTTTTTAAACATTTCGACATGCCAGCTGACACAAAGCCACCAATGTGTTTGTGGTTAAATTTCCTCCCCAAGTGTCACTGGGTCCACTCTTACTCAGTGACATAAAGTCATCTCTCAGCACTTAGAAATTACATCACAGGAGGCTGTTTGGCCCATCACACCTGTGCTAGCTCTTCAACCGGAGCTGTCTATTCCAGTCCCACTTCCCTGCTCTTATATTTTTCCTTGTTTTAATTGTTATCCAATTCCCTTTTTCAAAGATCTAGTTTCTTGCAATAAAGCATTTCCTGCATAATAACGCTGTGTGTGCAAACACTACTTCTCACTTCCCAATTTTAATATTTCCTCATTGTCTACTTGTTGCCATTTCATAAGAACACAAGAACATAAGAAATAGGAGCAGGAGTAGGACATTCGGCCCCTTGAGCCTGCTCCGCCATTCAATACGATCATGGCTGATCTGATCATGGACTCAGCTCCACTTCCCTGCCCGCTCCCCATAACCCTTTACTCCCTTATCGCTCAAAAATCTGTCTATCTGCACCTTCAATATATTCAATGTCCCAGCCTCCACAGCTCTCTGGGGCAGAGAATTCCACAGATTTACAACCCTCAAAGAAATTTCTCCTCATCTCAAGTTTTAAATGGGCGGCCCCTTATTCTAAGACTATGTCCCCTATTTTTAGTTTCCCCTGATTGGAAATATCCTCTATACATTCACCTTATTGAGCTCCCTCATTATCTTATAAGTTTCAATTAGATCACCTCTCATTCTTCTAAACTCCAATGTGTATAGGCCCAACCTACTCAACCTATCCTCATAAGTCAACCCCCTCATCTCCGGAATCAACCTAGTGAACCTTCTCCAATGCAAGTACATCCCTCCTTAAATACGGAGACCAAAACTGTACACAGTACTCCAGGTGTGGCCTCACCAATACCCTGTACAGTTGTAACAGGACGTCTCTGCTTTTATACTCCATCCCCCTTGCAATAAAGGCCAACATTCCATTACTTGCTGTACCTTAACTTTTTGTGTTTCATGCACAAGCGCCCCCAAGGTCTCACCAACCATGAGAAATAATTTTTGAATATTTAGGGCCTGAAATTGGCCTCGTTTGCGCCCCCCATTGGTGCTTCCGGGGGGGGGGCGATAACGGGGCGCTAATAGTTCTGTGCCCGGGGGCGGCAAGAGTAGTAGTGCCGCCCGCTAAGTTCCCGTGGGGATTTGCGGGGGCGGTAACCCCGAGTGCCACGATCTCCCACGACCAGAGATCATGATGTCATCGTGCTGCGCATCGCCCCGGTAACGTCCCGGACCCGAACTTCAACTCTGCCCCCTGCAGCATCGCCGGTGGCAACACCGGCAGCTGCAGGAGGCATTGATCGGGGGGGCCGGGAGCTCGGGCAGCGGTAATTAAAGGTTAGGCCGCTTATGTCCATAAAAACTGTTTTCTTTTACCCCTTAAGTTGTGCTTTGAAAACCTTCGTGTGCCGCGATCGATCAGCCCTGTACTCTGCTGCCGTGCTTGGGGCTGATCGTCACGGATCGCGGCTGCCGTCGGTGATGAGGGACCCCCTATCTGTGCGGATCTGGCATCGATGACCCTTCCCTTTAAGGGAGGGAGGGAGCTTCCAAACACGGCAGCGTTGCCCTTGACATTGGGCCGCACCACACCGCGACCGCCCCTCCTGCCGGCGTTAGCGCTCCGAGGGAAGTGGGAGCCTTGAGTTAGCGCTACACTTCCGTCCTGGAGCGTTAAACCGGAAGTTCGTGGCAGAGTCTCCGGCGATACTATTGCGCTCCCGCAGATTTATCGCCCAAGCGGGGCGCGAGGCAATTTCTCCCCCTTAATCTCCCAAAACCTTTTCAAATTTTCAAAACCTTTATTTAATTTCTATTGACCTTCTATGTTCCAATGACTCAATTTTTCAAACCGTTCTTTCTAATAACAGCCTCTCATCCCTGGAGGGGGAGAGAGGGAGCGGGGAGGAGAGGGAGCGGGGGAGAGAGAGAGGGAGAGGGAGGGGGGGGAGGGAGAGAGGGAGAGGGGGGGGAGAGGGAGAGAGGGAGGGGGGGAGAGAGGGAGGGGGGGAGAGTGGGAGGTGGGGGGGAGAGAGAGAGGGAGGGGGGGAGGGAGGGAGGGGGGAGAGAGGGAGGGGGGGAGAGAGGGAGGGGGGGAGAGAGGGAGGGGGGGAGAGAGGGAGGGGGGGAGAGAGGGAGGGGGGGAGGGGAGAGAGGGAGGGGGGGAGGGAGGGAGAGAGGGGGGGAGGGAGGGAGAGAGGGAGGGGGAAGAGAGGGAGCGGAGGAGAGGGGGGGAGGGAGAGAGGGAGGGGGAGGGGGGAGGGAGAGAGGGAGCGGGGGAGAGAGGGAGAGGGGGAAGAGAGGGGAGTATCAGCAAAACTCTCAGAGACTGAGCCCATATACGGGAGAAAATTTGTCAATCAATTAAAATAATAATGAGCAAGGGACCCTCCCACTTCATGATCCAAACACTCTCTGAGGAGTTGAAACAGACAGATCTGGAGCTGTGCTCATATAGAAGAGAAATTGAAAGCTGGGGCGATAGTGAAGGGTCAGTTAAAAATAGAAGGTGAAACACGTTTAATAATTGCAAATTCTGCGTGTAATTGGGTGAGTGACTGGATACTGAAGCTCATTGTTCGCTGTCTAAATTGCAACATATAAAGCTTCCAATCAGCTCACTGCTGTAATGTTAAATGTTACAGAAATATTACAATCATGCTTGCCGATCAATTTAAAGTTTTAGGATTTTAGCGACATCCGCTCTCTGCTTTCGCCACCCACTCTCCCCCTCCCTCGCTCCACTCTCCCCCTCCCACCCCAATCCGCTCTCCCCACCCCCTCCATCTCTCCACTCTCCCCCTCCCCTCTCTCCATTCTCCACTCTACCTCTCCCCCCTCTCTCTCTCTGCTCTCCCCACCCCCTCCCCCTCCATCTGTTCACTCTCACCACCCGCTCCCCCTCCCCTCTCCCCACCCCCTCCCTCTCCCTCTCTCCGCTCTCCCTCTCTCCTCTTTCGCCCGTGGGGGGGCGGAAGGGCACTTGCCCAGCTCCCGGGAAATTGGCTAGGTGTTTGCGGAGGCGTTGCCATGGCAGCGCCGCACCCCGTGGGTAGCGCCCCGGGCTGCCACGCAACCGCGATGATGTCATCGCCGTGCGCCGGCCCCTTTCCGCCCTGTGGCAAACTTTGCCCCCTGCCCCGCGAGGTGGACGCGAGCGAGTGTCAGCACCTGCCTCGTGGGTCGCGAAGCGGGCCGGAATCCGCTTAGGTTAAAGGGGAGGTCACCAGCGTCCCGCTGTACCGTCATGGCAGGCTTTGCCGGCTCACTGGTCAGCCCGAATTCATGCCCCCGAGCATAGTGCGGGCCGCCATCGTGCCCTGGTACCACGCTGCCCTGGTGGCCTGGTGGAGGCCCTCAGAGGTGTAGTGCTGCCGATCGCGACTCATTAGCGCCGCTGGACCCGTCCCAAGAGGAAGTGGAGCGAGCGAGATTGTGCTCCACTATCCAAGAGGCGATAAGGCCAATTCAGGGGCCGGGGCAGGACTTCAGCGCAAGAAATATCGCCCCGAGCAGATTACCGCCCCAATCAGGGCACGGGCAATTTCTCCCACTCAGTTTTTAAAATTCCTTACACTTTGTCACTGCTTTCCTGCAACAAGTTACAACACTCAGTGCGGTCCAGGTATAAACAAAAAGCATGAAACCAGGGGTCAGAGTGCTACTCTATTCCAACAACAACAACTTGTATTTATATAGCGCCTTTAACGTAGTGAAACGTCCCAAGGCGCTTCACAGGAGTATTATGAGACAGAAAATTTTGACACCGAGCCACATAAGTAGAAATTAGAGCAGGTGACCAAAAGCTTGGTCAAAGAAGTAGGTTTGATGGAGCGTCTTAAAGGAGGAAAGAGAGGTAGCAAGGCAGAGAGGTTTGGGGGGGGGGGTGGGGGGGGAGTTCCAGAGCTTGGGGTCCAGGCAACAGAAGGCACGGCCACCGATGGTGGAGCGATTATAATCTGGGATGCTCAGGAGGGCAGAATTGGAAGAGCACAGACATCATGGGGATTTGTGGGACTGGAGGAGGTTACAGAGAATGGGAGGGGCGAGGCCATGGAGAGATTTGAAAACAAGGATGAGAATTTTGAAATCAAGGCGTTGCTTAACCGGGAGCCAATGTCGGTCAGAGAGCACATGGGCGATGGGTGAGCGGGACTTGGTCTGAGTTAGGACATGAACAGCCGAGTTTTGGATCACCTCAAGTTTACGTAGGGTCGAAGGTAGGAGGCCAGCCAGGAGTGCAGCCTAGAGATCAAGTCTAGAGATAACAACGGCATGGATGAGGGCTTCAGCAGTGGATGAGCTGAGGCAAGTGCAGAGACGGGTGATGTTACAGAGGTGGAAATAGGCAGTCTTAGTTATGCCGTGGATATGTGGTCGACAGTTCATTTCGGGATCAAGTATGACACCAAGGTTGTGAACAGTCTGGTTGGGGAGAGGGATGGAATCAGTGTCTAGGGAATGGAGTTTGTGGCGGGTCCAAAAACAATGGCTTCAGTCTTCCCAATATTTAATGGAGAACATTTCTGCTCATCCAGAATTGGATGTCGGACAAGCAGTCTGACAATTTAGAGGCCGTGGAGGGGTCAAGAGAAGTGGTGGTGAGGTAGAGCTGGGTGTCGTCAGTGTACATGTGGAAAGTGACGCTTTGTTTCCGGTTGACGTCGCCCAGGGGAACATGTAGACAAGAAATAGGAAGGGGCCAAGGATAGATCCTTGGGGGACACCAGAGGTAACGATGAGGGGGTGGGAAGAGAAGCCGTTGCAGGTGATTCTCAGGCTACGATTAGATAGATAAGAATGGAACCAGGCGAGTGCAGTCCCACCCAGCTGGACGATGGAGGAGAGGCGTTGGAGGAGGATGGAGTGGTCAACTGTGTCAAAGGCTGCAGACAGGTCGAGAAGGACGAGGAGGGATAGCTTACCTTTGTCACAGTCACACAGGATGTCATGTGACTTTGATGAGAGCCGGTTCGGTACTGTAGCAGGGGCAGAAAACTGATTGGAGGGATTCAAACATGGAATTGCGGGAAAGATGGGCACGGATTTGGGAGGCGATAACACGGACTTTGGAGAGGGAAGGGAGGTTGGAGATGGGGCGATAGTTTGTAAGGACGGAGGGGGTTGGTTTTTGATGAGAGGGATGATGATGGCAGACTTGAGGGAGAGGGGGACAGTACCTGAGGAGAGAGAACCGTTAACAATGTCAGCTAACATGGGAGCCAGAAAAGGAAGTTGGGTGGTCAGCAGTTTGGCGGGAATAGGGTCAAGGGAGCAGGAAGTGGGCCTCATGGACAGGATGAGCTCGGAAAGATCATGAGGGGAGATCGGAGAGAAACTGGAGAAAGATGCGAGGTCAGGGCTAGAGCAGGGAAATAGGGGAATCCGGTGGGCTTGGGAAAGGAAGGGAAGATGCAGAGATGGCTGAACGGATGGTCTCAATGTTAGAGACAAAGAAGTCCATGAGTGCCAACGAGCATTGATGAAAGGAAGAACTGATAAGCTTCATGCCAAGCTAGAAAACGGGTAAAGGTTGACCGACAGTTTGAAGTAACACTGATATGATGAAAGAAAGGAAGGAAGGAAGGAACAGACAGACTTGCATTTATATAGCGCCTTTCATGACCACAGAACATCCCAAAGTGCCTTACAGCCAATGAAGTACTTTTAATGTGCAGTCACTGTTGGAGTGTAGGAAACACGGCCGCCAATTTTGAGCACAGCAAGCTCCCACAAACAACAATGAGATAATGACCAGCTCATCTGTTTTAGTGACGTTAGTTGAGGGATAAATATCGGCCAGGACACCGGGGAGGCCTGAGCTTTGAGCTTTTGACAGGCCAACACAAGAAGTTAGACTGAAAGTCCAGTGGAACGTGGGCTGACCTTGAGTGGAGCTGCAGATTTAGAGGCTGTGGAGGGGTCAAGAGAAGTGGTGGTGAGGTAGAGCTGGGTGTCATCAGCGTACATGTGGAAAGTGACGCTTTGTTTCCGGATGATATCGCCCAGGGGAACATGTAGACGAGAAATAGGAGGGGGCCAAGGATAGATCAGGGTGACATCCCATGCCACCCCGGCCAAACCTGGGCTAAAACACTCGGAGTGGGCGTGGAATGCTGATGAAGTTTCCTGTCATTGGCTCATATTGAAAATTTAGCCCTCCAAAATACCCGTGGGCATAGTTTGCAGCAGTGGTGTGTTTGGGCATTACTGCTGGGAACGTGAATACTGAGAGAATGAGATTTATATTGTAAGGAGACCTGGTGTCAAGCTTCCCCCCAACCCCCCCCACAGAAACGTGTTTGCATTTTAATTGATGAATTTCTCAGCAATTTCAAACCTATAACAGGTATAATTAAGCCAAAAATAATTTACTTTGGAATGTGTCCACTGCCTTTAATTTATCAGACTGCTTGTCCGACACCCAGTATTGGAGGAGCAGACATTTCCTCCAACTAAACATTGAGAAGACCGAAGCCATTGTCTTCGGTCACCACCACAAACTCCGGTCCCTAGCCACCGGTTCCATCCCTCTCCTTGGCAACTGTCTGGTGCTGAACCAGCTTGTTCGCAGACTTGTTGTCGTGTTTGACCCCGAGATGACCTTCCGACCACATATCCACTCCATCACCAAGACCACCTGCTTCCACCTCCGTAACGTCACCTGTCTCCGCCCCTGCCCCAGCTCATCTGCTGCTGAAACCCTCATCCAAGCCTTTGTTAACTCTAGACTTGACACTTTCCTGGCTGGCCTCCCACATTCTAACCTATGTAAACTTAGAATCATAGAAACATAGATATCTACAGCGCAGAAGGAGGCCATTTCTGCCCATCGTGTCCGCGCCGGCCGACAAAGAGCCGCACGGCCCTCGGTCAGCAGCCCTGAAGGTTACATATAAACCTATGAACAATGAACAAAATGGCGGAAAGGTAAAGAGCACCCGGCCCAACCAGTCCACCCCACACAACAGCAACACCCCTTACACTGAAACATTCTACACTTCACCCCAACTGGAGTCATGTGATCTCCTGGGAGAGGCAAAAACCAGATTAAAAACTAGGCCAATTGTGAAAAAAAATTCTGGGAAAATTCCTCTCCGACCCATCTAGGCGATCGAAACGAGTCCAGGAGATCACCCTGGCCGTATTCGATTCCCTGCAGTACTTACCATCGTATCGGCACCAGCCAACAAGAGGTTATCCAGTCTAATCTCATTTACCAGCTCTATGTCTGTAACCCTGCAGGTTATGACACTTCAAGTGCCCATCCAAGCACCTTTTAATGTGGTGAGGGTTTCTGCATCCAGTACCCTTCCAGTCAGTGAGTTCCAGACCCCCACAACCCTCTGTGTGAAGAAGCCTCCCTTCAATCCCCTCTGAACCTTCCACCAACCACCTTAAAACTATGCCCCCTCGTAATTGACCCCTCCACCAAGGGAAATAGGCCATTGCTATCCACTGTATCCAGGCCCCTCAAAATTTTGTACACCTCAATGAGGTCTCCCCTCAGTCTCCTCTGCTCCAAGGAGAACAAATCCAGCCTATCCAATCTGTCCTCATAGCTAAGATTCTCTATTCCAAGCAGCATCCTCGTAAATTTCCTCTGCACCCTCTCTAGTGCAATCACGTCCTTCCTATGGTACGGTGACCAGAACTGCATGCAGTATTCCAGCTGTGGCCTTACCAGAATATTATACAATTTAAGCATAACCTCCCTGCTCTTGTATTCTATGCCTTGGCCAATAAAGGCAAGCATTCCATATGCCTTCTTAACCACCTTATCCACCTTATCCACTTTCAGGGATCTATGGACAAGCACTCCAAGGTCCCTTTGTTCATCTACACTTTTAAGTGGCCTACTGCTTAATGTGTATACTGTTTCTTTATTAGTCCTCCCAAAGTGCATCACCTCACACTTCTCTGAATTAAATTCCATTTGCCACTGCTCTGCCCACCTGATCAGTAGATTGATATCCTCCTCCAGTCCATGACTTTCCTCTTCATTATCAATCACACAGCCAATTTTACTGTCAGCTGCAAACTTCTTAATCATACTCCCTATATTCAAATCTAGATCATTGATATATACCACAAAAAGCAAGGGACCCAGTACTGAGCCCTGCAGAACCCCACTGGAAACATCCTTCCAGTCACAAAAACATCCATCAACCATTACCCTTTGCTTCCTATAACCAAGTCAATTTTGGATCCAACTTGCCATTTTGCCGTGGATCCCATGAGCTTTAACCTTCGTGACCAGTCTACCATGTGGTCAAAAGCTTTGCTAAAGTCCATATACACTTCATCGTACGCACTACCCTCATCGACTCTCCTGCTAACCTCAAAAAATTCAATCAGGTTAGTCAAACACGATCTTCCCTTAACAAATCCGTGCTGACTGTCCCTAATTAATCCTTGCCTTTCCAAATTTAGATTTATCTTGTCTTTCAGGATTTTTTCCAATAAACTTCCCACTACTGAGGTTAGGCTGACAGGCCTGTAATTACCGGCCTATCCCTTTCTTAAACAAGGATACCACATTAGCTGTCCTCCAGTCCTCCGGCACCATGCCTAGATTCAAAGAGGACTGGAAAATGATGGTCAAGGCCTCTGCTATTTACTCTTTTACTTCACTCAACAGCCTGGGATGCATTTCATCTGGGCCTGGGGACTTAGCTACTTTCAAAGCTGCTAAACCCCTTAAAACCTCCTATCTCACTATATTTATTTCATCCAGAATTTCACACTCCTCCTTGATAGCAGTATCTGCATTGCCCCTTTACTTTGTGAAAACAGACGCAAAGTATTCATTAAGAACCTAACAACATTTTCTGCCTCCAAACAAAGATTACCCTCATGGTCTCTAATAGGCTTTACCCTTTCTTTAGTTATCCTCTTGCTCTTAATATATTTATAGAACATCTTTGGGTAATCCTTAATTTTACTAGCCAAGAATTTTTCATGCTTGAGGTCAACCAAAACTTGTCTGCCGTGTCCTAACTCGCACCAAGTCCCGCTCATCCACCACCCCTGTGCTCGTTGACCTACACTGGCTCGCGGTTAAGCAACGCCTCAGTTTTAAAATGTTCATCTTTGTTTTCAAATCCCTCCATGCTCTTGCCTCTCCCTATCTCTGTAATCTCCTCCAGGCCCACAATCCTCTGAGTTCTCTGCGCTCCTCTAATTCTGCCCTCTTGAGCATCCCTGATTATAATCGCTCAACCATCAGTGGCCGTGCCTTCAGGTGCTTGGGCCCCAAGCTCTGGAACTCCCTCCCTAAATCTCTCCGCCTCTCTACCGCTCTTTCCTCCTTCAAGACGCTCCTTAAAACCTCCCTCTTTTGGTCACCTGCCCTAATTTCTTCTTATATGGCTCGGTGTCAAATATTGTCTGAGTACGCTCCTGTGAAGCGTCTTGGGACACTTCGCTATTAAAGGTGCTATATAAATGCAAGTTGTTGTTGTGCTGATGGAACCATGTCTCCGAGTGACTGATTAAGCAACACTGCGAGGCGGTAACAGCGCATTGCCGCTGAATGGTTTTGGTGACATTGCTGACGACTGACATGTCACCCATAAACCAGCTCCCCGTACTTACACTGCTCAATCCAAACCCTTATCTCAACTGTCGGGCGATAGATCCATGAAAACCTGGGTCTGCAACTCTGCTGCCAGGATAAGAAAGCCACATTTAATCGTGTAAAGTCAGGGAGTTATTCCATTGATATCAATATTTTTTTTTACAATTCATGGGATGTGGGCATCGCGGGCACTTATTGGCCATCCCTAGTCGCCGTGACGATGAAACGGTTTGCTAGGACAACAATAACCGCATTGGTGCAGGACTGGAGTCACACATCGGCCAGGTTAGAGTGGCAAGGCTGGTTCTCTACAGGACATCGGTAAACATGTTGGGTTTTAATGACAATCCAATAATGTCACGGTCACACTGTACTCGTACCGGCTTTTTATTTCCAGATTTTTATATTACTTTCAACTGAATTTAAATTTTCAAAAGGCCCTGGTGGGATTGAGCTGATGTTCTCTGGATTTGTTCCTCCACCTTGGGCCGGGGAATGAGAGGGCTCAACTATCCAGAACCACGCGACAGAAGGGAGGGGCTGCCCATCATGCCATCCAACAGGTTCTCAACGACACTGGAGGGGCTGACTTTGTCAAATTGTGCTCCTGGTGGGAGCCTTGCCTATCAGGAGCACCAATCAGAATTGTGGGCACAGTCCCCATGGCTTTCATCCATTTATGGACGGAAAATCACAGGTGGTGCGCCTGTGACAACCCGCTCCGCACTGCAACCCAACCCACCCACCCCAATACCCCGCCCCACCCCAATACCCCGCCCATATACCCCGCCAAAATACCTCACCCAATACTCCGCCCAAATACCCCGCCCAAATACCTCACCCAATACCCCACACAAATACCCCGCACAAATACACTGCCCAATACCCCGCCCCACCCAAATACCACACCCAATACCACACCCAATACCCCGCCCAAATACCCCGCCCAATATCTCACCCAAATACCCTGCCAAATACCCCGCCCAAAACCACACCCAATACCCTGCCCAAATACCCCGCCCAATACCCCGCCCAATAACCACACCCAATACCCCGCCCAAATACCTCACCCAATACCCCGCACAATACCACATACAATACCCCACCCAAATACCACACCCAATACCCCACCCAAATACCTCACCCAATACCCCATCCCACCCAATACCCCACCCAAATACCCCACCCAAATACCCCGCCCAATACCCCGCCCAATATCTCACCCAAATACACTGCCCAATACCCCACCCAATATCTCACCCAAATACCCCGCCCAAATACCCCGCCCCATCCCACCCAAATACCCCACCCCAATACCCCACCTCTTATTCCACCCCACCCTTTACTGCACCCCACCCAAATACCCCACCTCATACTGCACCCCATCCAAATACCACAAATACTGTACCCCCAAATACCTCATCCAATTACCCATTCCATGCTACACACCCCCAAATACCCCACCCCATTCTGCACCACACACACTAGTACCACCTACAGCCAGATGTTCCAGCCCCTCCCATCAGCAGCGAATAGATGCAATGTGAAAACAAGAAGCTTATTCTCCACCAATAATAATGGGCCTTCACTCGCGGGGGGCTGTACTGTGCAGCTCGGAGGTCTTGTTGAATAATTACCTTCCAACAGCGTCTGGTGACTGTTAATATATGTCATGTTTAATTTAAAATTTTGCTGAATAAATTAATCACACAAAAATAACTAAAATAGACCCACACAATGATCCCGAATGAGTAGAGTCACTGGCAGCAAATTGCAGATACATGTCACAGAAAATATGTTGCAAATGATACCGGAAACGTCATACGGGCACTCGGGAATGACCTCGGGAGTCTGAGGACAGTGCCCGAGGCTGGGGAGTGGGAACAGGGCGAGACTGGGGAGCGGGAATAGTCGGAGGCTGGGGAGTGGGAATAGTCGGAGGCTGGGGAGTGGGAATAGTCGGAGGCTGGGGAGTGGGAATAGTCGGAGGCTGGGGAGTGAGACCTGGAGACTGGGGAGTGAGACCTGGAGACTGGGGAGTGGGATATTTGAGGTGGTGCAGAGCATGGTGGGGAGATTATGAAGGGTCAGCAGAAAGGTGGGTTATAGCTGAAGGCTCACAGCGCCTCATGGATGTCCAGTTTGGAGCTGCTAAATGTGTTTGAAGTTATCTCCTTTAGCATGGTGGTACTGCACACAACACGATGGGAGGTGTCCTCAATGTGAAGACAGGACTTTGTCTCCACAAGGACTGTGTGGTGGTCATTCCGACCAATACTGTCATGTTCATCCCCAACTCCCTTTGCCCCACCACAAGCCGCCATGCCTTTAGCCTTCTCAGCCCTAAGTTCTGGAATTCTCTCCTTAAGTCTCCCAGCCTCCCTCTTCTTCTTCCAGATCTTACTTAAGACCCATCACCTTGACCAAGCTTTCGATCAGCCCTTTTTTGGCTCGATGTCGATTTTTGTCTAAATCCGCTCTTGTGAAGCGCCTTGGGACATTTTTCTACATTAATAGGAACTCTATAAATGCAAGTTGTTGTTGTTGAGCCAAACAGTATGAGAGAAGGTGTGGCAAATAGAAACATAGAAAATAGGTGCAGGAGTAGACCATTCGGCCCTTCGAGCCTGCACCACCATTCAATAAGATCATGGCTGATCATTCATCTCAGTACCTTTTTCCTGCTTTCTCTCCATACCCCTTGATCCCTTTAGCCGTAAGGGCCATATCTAACTCCCTCTTGAATATATCTAACGAACTGGCATCAACAATTCTCTGCGGTAGAGAATTCCACAGTTTCACAATTCTCTGAGTGAAGACGTTTCTCCTCATCTCAGTCCTAAATGGCTTACCCCTTATCCTTAGACTGTGTCCCCTGGTTCTGGACTTCCCCAACATCGGGAACATTCTTCCTGCATCTAACCTGTCCAGTCCCGTCAGAACTTTATATGTTTCTATGAGATCCCCTCTCATTCTTTTAAATTCCAGTGAATATAAGCCTAGTCGATCCAGTCTTTCTTCATATGTCAGTCCTGCCATCCTGGGAATCAGTCTGGTGAATCTTCACTGCACTCCCTCAATAGCAAGAATATCCTTCCTCAGATTAGGAGACCAAAACTGAACACAATATTCCAGGTGAGAACTCACCAAGGCCCTTACAACTGCAGTAAGATCCCCCTGCTCCTATACTCAAATCCCCTAGCTATGAAGGCCAACATACCATTTGCCGTCTTCACCGCCTGCTGTACCTGCATGCCAACTTTCAATGAAGTAACGACAGAGCTTGGGTTTTAACAGATAGAGAGAGGTGAGGTGTTCCACAGTGATGAGGGCCTGGCAAAGAATAAACACTACAGGAAACAGTAACCAGTAACGCCCATGGACATGTCCAAAGCTCTTCACGTGCCGCCCGTCACTACCCAACACACAGTTGGCTCGACAGCCAAGCAGGAACAGCCTTGCTACGCCCCAGTCTCAGGGAGAGCCTCAGGCTGGGTCCAGGCAGCCAACTACACACCAACTTCAGCTGTGGCTCAGTGGGCAGCACTCTCGCCTTTGAGTCAGAAGGTTGTGGGTTCAAGTCCCACCCCAGGGACTTGAGCACAATAAATCTAGGCTGATGCTCCAGTGCAGTGCTAAGGGAGTACTGCAATGTCAGAGGTGCTGTCTTTTGGATGAGACGTTAAACCGAAGCCCTGTCTGCTCTCTCATCTCAGGTGGACGTAAAAGATCTCATGACACAATTTTGAATAAGAGCAGGGGAGTTATCCCTGGTGTCCTGGCCAATATTTACCCCTCAATCAACATAACAAAAAAACAGATGATCTAGTCATTGTCACATTGCCAGGACACCAGGGATAACTCCCCTGCTCTTATTCGAAATTGTGCCATGAGATCTTTTACGTCCACCTGAGATGAGAGAGCAGACAGGGCTTCGGTTTAACGTCTCATCCAAAAGACAGCACCTTTGACATTGTGCGCAAATTGGCTGCCGTGTTTCCCACATTACAACAGTGACTACACTCGATTGGCTGTAAAGCGCTTTGAGAAGTCCGGTGGTCGTGAAAGGCGCTATATAAGTCCAAGTCTTTCTTTCTCTGCAGCCCACTCTGAGTGGTGGTCTGATCCTAATCCTTTCCCAGCATCTTACCGTCCCATCCCCAACACATGAAACACCTGTGCATTACCCAGAGGCTGTAAGACGTAGGAACATTCAGTCCATCGACCCTCTCCTGTCATTTATTTAGATCATGGCTGGTCTGTACCTTTGCTCCATGTCCCTCAATACCCTCACTTAACAAAACTCTTCGTCTCAGTCTTGACATTCTGAATTGTCCCGCAACATCCACAGCCTTTGGGGGAAATTCTCATCCTTATTTTCAAATCCCTCCATGGCCTCGCCCCTCCCTGTCTCTGTAAATCCTCCAGCCCCACAACCCCCCCCCCCCCCCCCACCCCCGAGATGTCTGCTCCTTAATTCTGCCCTCCTGAGCATCCCTGTTTATAATTGCTCTACCATCGGTGGCCGTGCCTGGGCTCCAAGCTTTGGAACTCCCTCCCTAAACCTCTCCGCCTCTCTACCTTCCTTCAAGACGCTCCTTAAAACCTACCTCATTTTTATTAACATAATACTCCTGTGAAGCGTCTTGGGACGTTTCACTACGTTAAAGGCGCTATATAAATATAAGGTGTTGTAGTTGAATGAGTTCCAGATTTCCACGACCGTTTGTGTGAAAAAAATGCTGCCTGATTTCACACCTGAACGGCCTGGCTCTAATTTTAAGATTATGTCCATTTGTTCTGGACTCCCCCACCAGAGAAATAATCTCCCTGCACCTTCCCTATCGCGTCCCTTTATCATATCCACTCGTCGCCCTTTGCATACAGGTTTCCCACCCGACAGGATGGACATTTCCTGTGTATGTGTTAGATTACACTGGTCGGTTCTCTCACACTGACAAAGCACCCGACTGCGTATTCAAATAAGTCAGAGTGCTCGAGGCAAGGGTCATTCCTGAAATTCTCTAGACATACAGGCCAGTCCTTGGAACAGAAACATGCCCGTCACAAGCAAATTCTTTTTAAATTGATCATTGCTGGCTAAACCAACAAGGTATAACGAACCTGGCAATTGAGGGAAGGTTCATGTTAAGCTGTATCTAACCCGTGCTGTACCTGCCCCGGGCGTGTTTGATGGGACAGTGTAGAGGGAGCTTTACTCTGTATCTAACCTGTGCTGTACCTGCCCTGGGAGTGTTTGATGGGACAATGTAGAGGGAGCTTTACTCTGTATCTAACCCGTGCAGTATCTGCCCTGGGATTACTTCATGTTGATTGGATGCTAAAACATTGACATTCTTCACTGTAATAACTACAAATTCCAGAGGGGAGATGCTGGGCCGACAATACCCCAGTTCCATTACTACCTGAAGGAGCCCAAACTGGTATTGTTTGTCCGAAACACAGACACCCATTATTTTTTATGCCACTTTAGCCCTGTTTACTGGCAGGAGGGTCGGAAAACAGGGGACACAGATTTAAGCTAATTGGTAAATGAACCAGGAGGGAAATGAAGAAAAAAAAAGTGAGTTGTTATGATCTGGAACGCGCTGCCTGAAAGGGTGGTGGAAGCAGATTCAGTAGTAACTTTCAAAAGAGAATGGGATAAATACTTGAAGGGAAAATTTGGATTTGGGGGAAGAGCAGGGAAGTGGGACCAATTGGATCCCTCTTGCAAAGAGCTGGAATGGCCTCCGCTGCTGTACGATGCTACGATTCCTCTCCTGAAGGGGCTGATCCTTACAGGGGATACAACTGTTCGAGTGTCAGCAGCCCTGTAGCACCGAGCAGCCAATCCTTGCGCGTGAGCACAGCCAAATTATTCGATCATCACCGCCTCACCTGAGCCTGGCCTCACCCAACACCCCCCCCATACCCTGGCCTAACGCACCCCCCCCATACCCTGCTCTCACCCACCCCCCCAAACCCTGGTTTCACCCAATTAAACCCCCCCCCCTCCAATGCCCTTGCCTCACCTGAAACCTCCCCCCACATTCCCTGGCCTAACCGAACCCCTCCCCGCATACCCTGCTCTCATCCAACCTCCCCCCCCCGCAATACTCTGGCCTCACCTGACCCCCCCTATACTCTGCACCCCCACCCCTTCATACCCTGGCCTCACCCCCTCCCCCCCCTCACGCATACGCCCAGCACCCTGCGCCCTTCCCTCTTTAACTATTTTAGTGCAAAACAATAAATCGTGCCCCTTGATTAAAGGGGAGACTAAAACCGACAAATTACCCAATAAAACTTTTTAGCAATAAACGGTCAAATTAAAATTTGGGGGTGATGATGGACTCCAGTCTCTCCGGCGCCCACCTCTCGCGGAAGGCCGCAAGCGTACCGGTGGACACCGCGTGCTCCATCTCCAGGGACACGCTGGCTCGGATGTAACTGCGGAAGAGAGGCAGGCAGTCAGGCTCAACGACCCCCTCGACCGCCCGCTGCCTGATGGCCCCCTTGGCCGTGCCCAGGAGCAGTCCTACGAGGAGGCCCTCTGACCTGCCCGCTCCCCTCCGCACAGGGTGCCCAAAGATCAGGAGTGTGGGACTGAAGTGCAGCCAGAATTTGAGGAGCAGCCCCTTCAAATATTGGAAGAGGGGCTGCAACCTCGCACACTCAACATAAACTTGGAACACGGCCTCCTCCAGACCGCAGAAATCCGTCCGCTCTGCGGCCCTGGGGCACCGGAGCCAGCTGTAACTCAGCTAACGCCAGAGCAGTGAGGGAGGGCTGGAGTGATGATAGAGCTGTATCTGGATTAGCAGCAATTCCCTGTAACAGATAATGGCACATCACCCGCAAACTTCTAAAGTCTCCTGCAGCTGAAGTTTGTCGGACAGTGGGGAAAGAGCGGGGGGGGGGGGGGTGCGGGGAGTGGGACTGATGGGAATCGCTCTTTCACAGAGCCAACACAGGCTCGATGGGCCGAATGGCCCCGCTCTGCGCTGTAAGGTTCGACAGAAAAAACTTAAAGCAAAAAAATACAATTGTTCCAAAAAAATTAATTTTCATAATTTGTCAAAAACTCCCACAAGTCTGTAGTTTAACATCAGATCTGGAGACACTGGGAGTGTGAAACTGTGGAGATCCTCAAATCCTCCTGTCTCACTGCCTGCCCTCCTTCCCTGTTTTGCTCATGTAACACTCAAGTGATTGACTTCAGCGCCGAATAATTGTTTGTAACATCACATTGTAACATCATAACAAGTGTTCGCTAAACATTCGCCGGGGACGGAGATGGCCAAGCGCACACCATTTGCCGGATCTCTTGCTGCTAGTTGAATATATATCTACACATTTAGATATAAAGTGAATTTAGGAGGGAATAAAGAACTACACACCTTGTAGGTCAGGTCGTGGATCTCAGAACTGGACCGGGACCGGTGGAGGGGAGATTTTGCAGCTCCGTTTGACAGCTCGTTGCTGGCCTGTCTCAGCTGGGAACTCTTTTTGCGAGGCATGGCAGGTTCGGAGAAAACAAATTCCAAATAAAATAAAATAGAGAGGAGAGAGAAAGCGACAGGACGGCACAAAGCCAGAGCAGACCCAGCCCGGGCGCTCAGCACCGGCTGAGCCGGGTTAGTGTGAGCTGGACCGGGATAGAGAGAGGTCCATTGCCCGGTCCGGGTCTCCACACACAGTGAAAGTGAGTCGCTCTGTGTGTGTGCTGCCTGTCAGTTCCCCGGAGCGACCCTCTCTCTCTCATCTGCAGGTGATCATCTCACACACTGGGAGGGGCTGCGAGATGTGTCATCACACGCCAGGCATTTTACTTTCAGTTTAACTCTCACACGGGCAGCGAGCTCCAATCTCGGGCTGCAACCAGCCCACAGAGGCTCTCTCCTCTCACCACGGAGCTGTATCCCCAAGGGTTACAGTTCCACAGGCTCTGACAGCTACACCCACCCCCTATACCCTCCTCTCCCCATAACCCAAACCCTCCTTCCCTATACGCGCCTTCCCTACACTATGCCCCCCTCCCCTCCCCAAACCCTCCTCCTCCCCTATACCCCCCTCCCCCTCCCCTACACTCCTCTGCCTCCTCCCCTCCCCTATACCCTCCCCTATACCGTCCTCCCCTCCCCGTCCCCCTCCCCTATACCCTCCTCGTCCCCCTCTCCTATCTCCCTCTTCCTTACCTCCTTGTCCTCCTCCCCTATACCGTCCTCCCCCTCCGCTCACCTCCCCTTCCCCTATACCCTCCTCCCACTCCCATATCCTGCTCCGCTTCCCTATACCCTCCTCCTCCACTATTCCCTCCTCCCCTCCTCTATACCCTTCCTCCCCATACCTTTCTCATCCTCCAAGATACCCCCACCCCTCCACATTCCATGCCCGTGACCATTCTTCACATGTAAGCCCAGACGCCAAGTGCCAGCACGTTATTCGACCGCAGGCAACATCGCAGCCCAGCTCGAGTCCAGCGTCCACAGACACACGCGCTTTCCAGCAAGTGGGGGTGGTCTCTCCCCTTCATCAAAAGCCTCCTTCAAACCTAGCTCATTGATCTTGCCTTCAATCACCAACACCTCCCCACCCCCCTCCCCCAACGCCCCGCCTCCCCCTCATCTCCCCACTGCCCCCCGCCCTAATCATTTTGACCTAGTCAGTAGGGCGTGGGTTCAAGCCCTGAGCCAAGGACTTGAGCACATGACCTGGATCAGCACTCCGGTGCAGTGTTGAGGGAGTGCTGTGTTCTGGGAGGGGCCTTTTCTTTGGGTGCGAGGTTAAACTGGAAGCTTACCTGTTCAGGTGAACGTGGCACTGTTTGTGAACAGGGAGGTTTCCTCCCTCAGCCCAATGCCACTGGTGATCTTACTGAAACTTATAAGAGGAGGGGGCTCGACAAGGTGGATGCAGAGAGGATGTTTCCACTCAAAGTGGAAATTAAAACTAGGGAACATAGTCTCGGAATAAGGGGCCGCCCATTTAAAACTGAGATGAGGAGGAATTTCTTCTCTCAGAGGGTTGTAAATCTGTGGAATTCTCTGCCCCAGAGAGCTGTGGAGGCTGGGTCTTTAAATATACTTAAGGCGGAGGTATAAAGATTTTTGAGCGATAAGGGAGTAAAGGGTAATGGGAAGTGGAGCTGAGTCCATGATCGGATCGGCCATGATCTTATTGAATGGTGGAGCAGGCTTGAGGGGCCATATGGCCTTCTCCTGTTCCTATTTCTTACATTCTTATGTTCACTACAAATAGGTGAAGCGGCCATTCACTTTATTGTTGTTTGTGGGATCTTTCTGTGCCCCCCTTGCCCCGACATTACAGTCACTGCACCATTATAGGTGAAGCGTTTTGGGACAACCCAAAAGCTGAGAAGGTGCTGCCCAGATGAAACTCCTTTCTTGCTTAACCCTTCTCCCCCCACCCCCGCCCCCCGCCCCCCACTGCTTGCTGACCAGATATTTTAAATGCTGTGCAGTGTTTTGAGGTGTTAAAGTTATATATAAATGGGTGTGTTTGTGGATTGTGATTGAGAGCGGAAACTTGGAGTGATTTGTATTCACCCACGATCAGGGCACTGACGCCAGTTTGCCTTCCAATTGGCTCAGCACCAACTCCGGTTGAACCCCAAACTTACCGATCGCCCTCACTTTCAAGGCGACTGGTTTGGTTTCACCGTGGTAATTCATATGGGCTTAAAACAAGCAGAACCACTGCCCAGCCTCTCCAGCATTCCCTTGGTTCCAGCCCTGGCTCAGTGGGCAGCACTCTTGTCTCCTGCGTCAGAAGGTTGGGTGTTCAAGTCCCACTCCAGAGACTTGTACACAAAATCTCGGCTGACACTCCAGTGCTAGTGCTGAGTGAGTCATCATAGGTGGTCCCTCGTATCGAGGATGATTTGCTTCCACATCAAAAAGGGATGAGTTCACAGGTGTTTCAATGAAGGACCTAATGTTCCAGGTCCCGAACTATATCCTAAAGGGTGGAAGATGCCTGTGCGTGGATTTTCTAACGTGTGATGGCCGTTGCACGCCAGCCACCACACGGGCTTGACAGAGCTAGGTCTTGGTCCAGTGGCAAGGGTTAACCAAGACAACTGGAGACCAGCTCTGCTGCACACATAACGCAGTGTGGGCTGGCCCATGCTGCCCCTGGGCCCTCGCCTCTTGCCCTGAACTCATGCCTCTCCCGGGCTCTGATCACTCACGATGAGTGAGTGCTGCACTGTTCAAGGTGTTGTCTTTTGGCTGAGAAGTTAAACCAGGTGAACGTAAAAGATCCCATGGCACTATTTCGAAGAAGAGCAGGGGAGTTCTCCCTGGTGTTGTGGCCAATGTTTATCTCTCAACCCACAAACTAAAAACACATTATCTGATTGCTGTTTGTGGGACTTTGCTGTTGTAATGCAGGAAACGCGGCAGCCAAATTGCATACAGCAAACTCACAAACAGCAATGAGATAACGAGCTGATAATGTATTTTTCAGTGATGTTGGTTGAGGGATAAATATTGGCCAGAACATCAGGGGAACTCCTCTGCTATTCTGCGAATCATGCTATGGGATTGTTTCCATCCACCTGAGAGGGCAGACAGGATCTCGGTTTAACATCTAATCTGTAAGACAACACCTCCAACAGTGGAGCACTCCTTCAGCACTGCACTGGACTGGAGTGTCAGCCTGAATTATGTGCTCAAGTCTCTGGAGTGTGACTTGAACTCATGATCTTCTGACTCAGAGGTGAGGGTGCGACCCACTGAGCCACAGCTGATACTTACTCAAAATAGTAACAATGAGTTACAACTGACCTCGGTTGATTGAGGTAGGGAGGGGGAAGGTGAGGTTTGGGGAGGTGCAGGGGGGTAAAAATCAACCTAGGGTTGGAAAACTGCAAATGTAACGCCCCTATTTAAAATAGGAGGCAGACAGAAAGCAGGAAACTATAGACCGATTAGCCTAACATCTACTGTTGGGAAAATGCTGGAGTCCATTATTAAGGAAGCAGTAGCAGGACATTTGGAAAAGCCTAATACAATCCAGCAGAGTCAGCATGGTTTTATGAAAAGGAAATCGTGTTTGACAAATTTGCTGGAGTTCTTTGAGGGTGTTATGAGCAGAGTAGATAAAGGGGGAACCAGTGGATTTGGTGTATTTGGATTTCCAGAAGGCATTCGATAAGGTGCTACATAAGAGGTTACTGCACAAGATAAGAGCTCACGGGGTTGGGGGTAATATATTAGCATGGATAGAGGATTGGCTAACTAACAGAAAACAGAGAGTCGGGATAAATGGGTCAATTTCCAGATGGCAAACTATAACTGGTGTGGTGCCACAGGGATCGGTGCTGGGGCCTCAACTATTTACAATCCATATTAATGACTTGGATGAAGGGACCGAGTGTAATGTAGCCAAATTTGCTGATGATATAAAGATGGGTGGGAAAGCAAATTGTGAGAAGGACACAGAAAATCTGCAAAGGGATATAGTCAGGCTAAGTGAGTGGGCAAAAATCTGGCAGATGAAGTATAATATGGAAAAATGTGAGGTTATCCACTTTGGCAGAAAAAATAGAAAAGCAAATTATAATTTAAATGGAGAAAAATTGCAAAGTGCTGCGGTACAGAGGGTCCTGGGGGTCCTTGTGCCTGAAACACAAAAAGTTAGTATGCAGGTTCAGCAAGTAATCAGGAAGGCAAATGGAATGTTGGCCTTTATTGCAAGGGGGATAGAGTATAAAAGCAGAGAAGTCCTGCTACATCTGTACAGGGTATTGGCGAAGCCACACCTGGAGTACTGTGTGCAGTTTTTGTTATGTATTGTCCAGGTACATTAAATGTATATGTACAATGGTGCACCACAGAGGGCACTGTGGTGGGAGACCTGAAAGTACCTCCAAGACAGAGTATAAAAGGCTGCCCACCACACCTGAGAGGCACTCTGGAGTTACACAATAAAGAACTAAGGTCACAGCAGTTACTACAACACCAGACTGCGTGGAGTCAGTGATTTGAGTGCTACATACATTACATTGGCAATGAGGACACGGACGAGCTTCACATAACCATGGCAACTCTGGACTCATTAAAGGATTTTACGGTGGGCAATGATTGGGAGGCTTTTACGGAAAGGCTCGAGTACTACTTTACAGCAAACGACCTGACGGGGAACACGGACGCACTGAGAGAGAAGCGTAAGGCGATATTACTCTCCAGTTGTGCTGATGAGGTTTACTGTCTTGTCAGGGATTTGCTAGCACCCGCGAGCGCCAAGGACAAATCATATGAGGAGCTGATCGCACTCATTCGTGACCAACTGAAACCGAAGGAAAAGATCCTCACGGCCTGGCACCAATTCTACCACCACTGCTGACCCGAGGGCCAGGATGTCACCAAATATGCTGCGGACCTCGGGAGACTCGCGGCGCCGTGTGATTTTGGCATACACTTTGACAAGGCGTTGCGAGACCTTTTTGTTATGGGGATTGACCATGAGGGGCTCATCCACAAGCTGCTATCCACTGAACCCACAGTCACCCTGAAGCAAGCCATCACCATCAGTAGGGCATTTATGACCTCGACTTGCAGCACCAAGCAGATGATACACACAGTCTCGAACCCGGCAGGCACTGTCCACAGGAAAGCGCCCACCACGGACAAAACTGCAGAACATAGCTCTGCCCAGGGCAGAGAGCACGGACCTCAGGGTCCTGGAACTCAGGGTCCGCCGAGGGGGGCTAATCGAGCAGCACCATGCTGGTGCTGCGGAGGAAGCCATGGGGCTCACCAGTGCAGGTTTGTGGAGTACACGTGCAATACCTGCCACATGAAAGGCCACCTTCAGCGTATGTGCAAAAGAAACACAACTCACCGTGTGGCAGAGGAGATGGTAGAGGGTCCATCTTCCAGCAAGGAGCAGGCAGAAGAAGATGAGGCGTTTGGACTGTATACGTGTACCGACGGTTCGGCCCCAGTGATTATGGAAGTCAAGATTAATGTAGTCCCAGTGAGTATGGAAGTGGACACTGGATTGGGTCCATCGTTGATGAGTCGGGAAACTTTTGATAAACTGTGGGTCAACCCAGCTGCATGACCCAAGCTGGTCCCGGTCACGGCAAAGCTGCGTACCTACACCAAGGAACTGATACCTGTTCTTGGCAAAACGGATGTGCAGGTATCTCACGGGGGCGAGACGCACGGTTTACCTTTGTGGTTCATTGCAGGCGATGGGCCGACACTTCTTGGCAGGAGGTGGATGGGGAAGGTCCGTGGGAGCTGGGAAGACTTCATTCCTCCACAGACCGCTGTCCCCCGGGTTCCCAAAGAGCAGTGCCGACCGAGCTGGAGGAGAAATCCCCACACAGACACTGAGGTGCGAGCCGGCGACGCGCTGCAGGCGCTGAACGGGAAATCCATCGATGGCCGACAAATCCGGGGGGGGGCCCACGCGGAGAAAAAGTCGGGCGCCGGTCGCGGCTACGGTGGAGGCCGGGACAGCGGCGGCAGTGGTGGCGGCTACAGCGGCCGCAGGAGAGGCGGCAGTTACTGATACAACGGCAGGAGCGGAGGCTACAGGAGAGGCGGCAGTTGCTGGCACAGCGGCAGCAGCGGAGGCTGCAGTGGCGGTGGAGGCTACGGCGGCGGCAGGTATAACTCGGGAGAATGTGACAACCACTCGGGTGGGTACAAGAGCCAGAGCGGCGGACAGGGCAGCAATTACGGAGGCCGCTCTCACAGGGACTATGACTGATCGAATCCAAAGAGCCACGATCAAATTGTCTTGGCCGTTTTCCTTTCTTCTTTCCTCTTTAATCCTTCTATTCCAGAGAGTAAAACATATAGCTCAAGATGGTGGCGAGCCTCGTGGCAGCAGAGCTCTGCAGACAAAGTTCAAGCAGAGCAACTAAAATGGCGGCGCCCAAGGAAGCCTCGTGGGAACCACAAGATGGTATCTTAAAAGGGAAATGCACCCGGGAGTCTTAAAAGGGCTTTACACCATGACGAGCCCCACAAAGAGACTTTTGTAAGGCAAGAGCGAGTCTAAATGAGCAATGTGATTTGTATAATGACGTGAAGTATGATAAGAGTTGATATTTTGATGCTGAAGGGGTACTGTGTTTAAAATAAGGGATATGTATTACGAATAGAGTTAATACCACAAGATACAATAAAAGGGTAAATGGATCCGTGACTAACATGGTTAATGGACCAATGCGATACTCGATTTATGTGATTCATGCAATGGTTCAGCGGCTGCAGATGAGCCGCCAAGGCGATCACTTTCTGAGAACAGAGGCAACGCACTAGTTGCAATACCCTGTCTCAGCGCAGCCCGTTACCTCGGGCAAAAAGGGGCACTATACCGCCACCGTACCTCACCCAGAGGAGCTGGGATTAAATAACTGTTCAGTGTACCTGCAACATCTGTACCACATATTATATGTACCATACAAATGTACTGTCTATGTATACCTGTTTTCTGTTGGAGGTTATGCTTGTGTACTTCATCACCCATGTAAGGACTGCAAATACCGCAGGCTTGCACTGGATCGCAAGCATAACCTTTACCTGGGGGAGAAGAGGGAAGTGGATGGTCATGGACTCACACTCACAAATCAACCAGGATGAACAAGGCCGAGGTCACCGGCAATGGCTTCTGGAACTGGAGCGGGGCGTGGGGGGGGGGAGTGAGATGTTATGTATTGTCCAGGTACATTAAATGTATAAGTACAATGGTGCGCCACAGAGGGCGCTATGGGGGGAGACCTGAAGGCACCTGCAAGACAGAGTATAAAAGGCTGCCCACCACACCTGAGAGGCACTCTGGAGTTACACAATAAAGGACTAAGATCACAGCAGTTACTACAACACCAGACTGTGTGGAGTCAGTGATTTGAGTGCTGCATACACCACAGTTTTGGTCTCCGTATTTAAGGAGGGATATACTTGCATTGGAGGCAGTTCAGAGAAGATTCACTAGATTGATTCCGGAGATGAGGGGGTTGACTTATGAAGATAGGTTGAGTAGGTTGGGCCTATACTCATTGGAGTTCAGAAGAATGAGAGGCGATCTTATTGAAACATGTAAGATAATGAGGGGGCTTGACAAGGTGGATGCAGAAAGGATATTTCCACTCATAGGGGAAACTAAAACTAGGGGACATAGTCTCAGAATAAGGAGCCGCCCATTTAAAACCGAGATGAGGAGGAATTTCTTCTCTCAGAGGGTTGTAAATCTGTGGAATTCTCTGCCCACAGAGAGCTGTGGAGGCTGGGTCATTGAATATATTGAAGACAGAGATAGACAGATTTTTGAGCGACAAGGGAATAAAGGGTTATTGGGAGTGGGCAGGGAAGTGGAGCTGAGCTCATGATCAGATCAGCCATGATCTTATTAAATTGCGGAGCAGGCTCGAAGGGTCAAATGGCCTACTCCTGCTCCTATTTCTTATGTTCTTATGTTCTTACGTACTCTTGATCATTACCCAGTGACCTCTGATGGAAGGTGCATATATTTTAATCTAAGGGGAAATCAGACGTGGTTGTGATCTCGCTTCCTCCCATGGTTCAATAGCCTACAATGGTCCCTCATGTGAAGACTGCTATCTGGGAAAGGTACCGAGTGTGGGTGGGGGAGGGGGAAAGAAAGGAGTTATCATCTTGTGGAATTGTAGCTCAGTAAATGTCAGATCCTTCAGGTGCTGGAGAAATGAGACAGAAGGGAAGGAGGAATAGAGAAAGAGACAGTCTCCAATGAAAGAGGGATCCTAATTCAGTGTCTGAAATCTCCGAGACTCAAATCTGAAACCAATTTTTTGCCCTAAATAGGACTCCCAGTGTCAGTGTCCAGGGCCTGAGACAGCCTGTTGCTAAGCAACCTACAGACTCTCGCTCAGCATCAGAAAGTTAAAGTGGAAACGGTATTTATATCCTTCTGGCAAGCGAGAGATTATTTAATATTTGAGTGTCTGGAAGGGAAAGAATATTGTATTTAAAAGTGGCAGTGATTTAAACAGCATCTCTACTCTTCACATAATCCATCGTACATTGTGCGAGAGAGATTGAAATCTATAACTCTCAGGAACCTTTTGAATATGCATTGTGTTGCTTGTTGTGACACTGAGCTGTATAGGCTCCTCGGGCCCAGGTTCAGTTTCTGGTCTGGCCCGAGGTAACTAATGTCAGCCTGGCGGGACTCAGGAAGCTTCAGCTGTCGTCAGCGGTCCTGGTCTGGAGAGGGGTTAAAGTCATCAGGGCTCTCATGTCTCTGGTCAGTGATCCCTGCTGGGAAAGTGTGCGTACCCAGCTCTACAACTCTCCGAGCTGTCTGCGTTCCTCCCACTCCATTTGTCCCTCCATTGGCGGCCGTGCCTTCAGCCGGTTAAGCTCTGGAATTCCCTGCCTAAACCTCTCCGCCTCTCTACTTCTCTCTTTCCTCTTGTAAGGTGCTCCATAAAACCTACCTCTTTGTTCAAGCTTTTGGTCACCTGTCCTAATATCTCGTTCTTTGGCTCGGTGTCGATTTTTGTTTGATTACCCACTTGTGAAGCACCTTGGGACATCTTGCTACGTTAAATTGGTCATTAACAATTTAGACTTAGGAATCAAAACCACAATTTCTAAGTTTGCGAATGACACCAAATTGTAGGTGGGGATGATCAATGCTGAGGAGGACTGTAACAAATTACAAGGAGACATGAATAAACTTGCACAATGGGCATACAATTAGCAAATTCATTTCAGCACAAATAAATGTGAGGTATTACATTTTGGTAAGTAAAATAAGGAGGTCACATGCTACTTGGAAAATAAGAATCTAAATGGGGTAGAAGAGCAAAGGGATCTCGGAGAACAACTACACAAATCACTGAAAGTATCGACATTAATAAAGCCATAAAAAAGCAAACCAAGCTCTGGAGTTTATTTCTAGAGGGATAGAATTGAAAAGTAGTGATTATGATAAACTTGTATCGAACCTTGGTTAGACCACACGGAGTGCTGTGTACAATTCTGGTTGCATATTATAAAAAGGATATAGAGGCACTGGAGAGGGCACAAAAAAGATTTACAAGGATGATAACAGAAATGTGAGGGTATACCTATCAGGAAAGGATGAACAAGCTGTGATATATCCTTACAACATCACTAGGAAGCACACACACAAGATGGCTCTTCAGAAACTGTCATCATGTGACTTTGCCACATGATCCTTTTATTGTATTTACATCAGTAGTCCACTAGGTGGAGCAGTAGTCCACTAGGGGAACCATATTACACTTCTCGCTCCTTAATGAAGAAGTAATCATAACAAAATAATCATCATATATAACTTGCATGTTTATATACAACAAAAGATATGGATTTATTTTTCCATATTTCCAAATCAAACTTAGCCACTGGTTTTCTGATTCACAGAGGATACCTTCACTCTCAAACAGAACCTTCCAAACTTGGTGTCAAACTTAGACTCATTCTAGGCTGAGCCTGAGAAGAGTTTTTCTCCAAGGGCAACCCTTGATCTATATTGTGACTCTCTACCAATTCAGACTTTTTGTCTGCTTGACTCGGACTCAGACTTAAATTCTGACTTTCTCGTGGACTTGTTTCTAGTACATCTGGTGTAAGATTTGCTACCGGTACTCGAATTGTACCAAGACTATCTGACTCATCAGAAATAATCGAATCATTCCAACTTTCGACTCCTTCCACATCTGTAAAAAAAATATGATCAATGTGAACAAACCTTTCCTTTCCATGATCAAACATGTTGACCTATTATGTGCGGCCTATTATCAGAAACAATTTCTTCTGGGAGGCCATATGTAAAAAACAATCGTCATTGTTATTTTCCGCATCAGAAACACCTCTACCCACTTCGTGTGACTATCAATCACAATGAACAATTGTTATCCTTTGAGCTCAGCAAAATCTACATGTAGCCTTTGCCTCAACCTGGGAGGCCATTTCCATGGCTGTAATGGTACCGATGATAGTTTCTTGCTCACTGATTGACATGTTGTACACTGACTAACGATGTACTCTATATCTTTATCTAAACCTGGTCACCATAAGTAACTCCGTGCAAAACCCTTGGTCACGCACATTCCCAGGTGCTGGTCATAAAGGTCTCCTAACAATTTGGACCTGAACTTATTTGGAATAACTACTTTTGCACCCCACATGATACAAACTTTATTCACTGATAATTAACTCCTACGAACATCATCATCATATCATCATAGGCAGTCCCTCGGAATCGAGGAAGACTTGCTTCCACTCTTAAAATGAGTCCTTAGGTGGCTGAACAGTCCAATACGAGAGCCACAGTCCCTGTCACAGGTGGGACAGATAGCCGTTGCGGGAAAGGGTGGGTGGGACAGATTTGCCGCACGCTCTTTCTGCTGTTTGTGCTTGATTTCTGCATGCTCTCGGTGATGAGACTTGAGGTGCTCAGCGCCCTCCCGGATGCACTTCCTCCACTTAGGGCGATCTTTGGCCAGGGATTCCCAGCTGTCAGTGGGGATGTTGCACTTTATCAGGGAGGCTTTGAGGGTGAGCTTGTAACGTTTCCTCTGCCCACCTTTGGCACGTTTGCCGTGAAGGAATTCCGAGTAGAGCGCTTGCTTTGGGAATCTCGTGTCTGGCATGCGGACTATGTGGCCTGGCCAGCAGAGCTGATCGAGTGTGGTCAGTGCTTTGATGCTGGGGATGTTGGCCTGAGGATGCTAATGTTGGTGCATCTGTCCTCCCAGGGGATTTGTAGGATCTTGCGGAGACATCGTTGGTGTTATTTCTCCAACGACTTGAGGTGTCTACTGTACATGGTCCATGTCTCTGAGCCATACAGGAGGACGGATATTACTACAGCCCTGTAGACCATGAGCTTAATATCAGGGCCTGGTCTTCGAAGACTCTTTTCCTCAGGCGGCTGAAAGCTGCACTGGCACAGTGGAGGCGGTGTTGAATCTCGTCATCAATGTCTGCTCTTGTTGATAAGAGGCTCCCAAGGTGTGGGAAATAGTCCACGTTGTCCAGGGCCGCGCTGTGGATCTTGATGACTGGGGGGCAGTGCTGTGCAGTGAGGACAGGCTGGTGGAAATGCAGAGATGCAGTGATCGTGACCACCTTTAAAAAAGGGGACAAGTCCGACTGCGGCAACTGCAGAGGAATCTCCCTGCTATCAGCCACTGGGAAAGTTGTCGCTAGAGTCCTCCTCAACTATCTTCTCCCTGTGGCCGAGGAGCTCCTACGGGGCACAACCGTCATGATTTTTTGCAGCGCGACAGCTGCAGAAAAAATGCAGGGAACAGCACCAGCCCTTATACATGGCCTTCTTCGACCTTAAAAAGGCCTTTGACACTGTCAACCGCGAGAGTCTATGGGGCATCTTCCTCCATTTCGGATGCCCCCAAAAGTTCGTCAACATTCTCCGCCTGCTCCATGACGACATGCAGGCCGTGATCCTTACCAACGGACCTATTACAGACCCAATCCACGTCTGGACCGGGGTCAAACAGGCCTCACAGTCGACAAGCTGGAGTGGAACTAAACTACAGAATCAGTGGGAACCCTGTTCAACCTTCGCCGTCTCCAGGCCAGGTCCAAGACCAACCCAACCTCTGTCGTCGAGCTACAGTACGCGGACGATGCCTGCATTTGCGCACATTCAGAGGCTGAACTCCAGGACATAGTCAACGTATTTACTGAGGCATATGAAAGCATGGGCCTTACGCTAAACAGTCGTAAGCCAAAGGTCCTCCACCAGCCAATTCCTACGAACAAAGTATGGATGAATATCTTCCTCTGATACCTGGTTTGGCCAGCCATTTGCTATGTAATCATACACCTTTGACATAACTGGGTCAGGTTTGGTTGCTTTATCAATCTCTTCAACTGTGACTGGCAGCTCATCAATGTATGCAAAATAGAACACTTCTTCTACCTTAGAGATAATGTTCTCAGTCTCTAGTCTTTTGAGATCTTGCTCAACTTTCTCCTTGAGTGCGTATGGTACGGGACGTGGCTTGCAATAAACTGATCTAGTGTCCTTCTGCACTCTGACACTTTCCTTGAAAGCATTGGATCAGACTGCCTGTTTTGCGGAACACCTTCGGATATTGCTTGATGATGTCATCTTTTGATTCAAATTTTGTTTTCACAGAAAAAATCTCATTCCAATCCAGTTTCAGTGATCCCAACCAATTTCTACCTATCAATGCAGACTTGCCTCCTGCCACTACAATGAGAGGCAAGCTCTGAAACTGATCCTTGCATTTCACTGGTATGGTGATACGTCCTACAACAGGGATTTGCTCTCCTGAGTAGCCTCACAGCTCTATCTTCAATTTCTTCACGCAACTTGTCGCGATATAACAATTCTGATACTATGCTCACGGATGCACCAGTGTTGATTTCCATGGGTATCCTGGTTCCTGCAACATCTACTTGGATGACGATACTTCATGAATCGTTGTTAGGTATCCTTGTGCTCCTGATGATGTGTTTCTCCAGTGCCTCCTCATCCTGTTGATTCTCTTCAATGCTATGTAGTCACTAGTGATTTCTACTTCTAGTATTGAACATCGGTTTACTCTTCAGTAGGCATGCCTTCGCAAGATGCTCAGTTTTCTTGCAGAAGAAATACTCTGCCTTCACATATGGACGGCTTTGAGCAATGTGTTGTCCCAGATATTGATAGCAAGATTTCAATGCTCTGTTACCTTGGCCAGTTGCTAAAGCCTTGGGGCCCAACTGCCTTTTACTTTTAACCTGCAGATTCACCTCGGTTGTCTGATGAGTGGAAATGGTACGAAATTCTCGGGGGTATTGGTCAGCCATATCCATCGACATAGCTGTCTGACAAGCTAAATCAAAAGTCATGTTAGGGGTTGTCAACAATTTCCTTCTGATTGCTTCATTTTTCATCCCACAAACAAGCGGTAACGCAATGCTCAGTCCTGAAAGTTTCCGAAATGACAGTGAATGGATAGCTTTTTTAAAGCTACAATGTATTCATTGCTACCCTCATAATTTTTTCAGGGTTTCATACACCTCGGGGCCTGCTTCAGTCAAGAAAATAGCCCATTTTCTTTCTAAAACCACCCGGTTGCGGTTTTCATCATTGGGGACTTTGACAATACTATTTGCGGTGAAAAATATTTCTAGCTACTCCACATGTATTCCAAAAGTTTCTTGGTCACAATGGAACTCACCCAAGCACCCTATTATTCCCATGTTCCCATCTGGAGTCTGGCAATGTCGATAGTTCAGCCAAGTGTGCTTGGATTACCTTGGATTTTTAGCTGTTCTGCAAAACAAAGAACCTCTCAAAGTCTCTCTGTTGGTTGGTAGGAACGTTCACCAACAAAAATTTCAGCTAGGGAATCCAGCAATCCTATCCTCGTTCACCAATATGTGATATATCCTTACAACATCACTAAGAAGTACGCGCACACAAGATGGCCAATAACAGAAAACTGTCATCATGTGATGTTCCCACATGGCCCTTTTACTGTATTTACATCAGTAGTTGCAGTACATCAGTAGTCCACTATGTGGAGCAGTAGTCTACTAGGGGGAGCTCTATTACACAGGCTGGGTCTCCTTTCTCTTGAAAAGAGAAGGCTGATGAGTGACCTAATATGGATCTTTAAAATTACAAAACATTTTGATAGGGTAGACACAGAGAAAGTGTTTCCACTTGTGGGGAAAAGCATAACTAGAGGCCATCACTATAAGATAGTCACCAGGAAATCAAATAGGGAATTCAAAAGAAACTTCTTTACCCAAAAGGTGGGGAGAATGTAGAACTCTCTACCAAAGGGAGTGGTTGAAGCGAATAGTCTCGATGCATTTAAGGAGAGGCTAGATTAGCATATGAGGGAGAAAGGAATAGATCATAAGAAATAGGAGCAGGAGTAGGCCATTTGGTCCCTTGAGCCTGCTCCGCCATTTAATATGATCATGGCTGATCCGATCATGGACTCAGGTCCACTTCCCTGCCCGCTCCTCATAACCTCTTAATCCCGTATCGGTTAAGAAACTGTCTATCTCTGTCTTAAATTTATTCAATGACCCAGCTTCCACAGCTCTCTGAGGCAGTGAATTCCACAGATTTACAACCCTCTGAGAGAAGAAATTCCTCCTCATCTCAGTTTTAAATGGGCGGCCCCTTATTCTAAGATCATGCCCTCTAGTTCTAATCTCCCCCATCAGTGGAAACATCCTCTCTGCATCCACCTTGGCAAGCCCCCTCATAATCTTATACGTTTCGATAATATCGCCTCTCATTCTTCTGAATTCCAATGAGTAGAGGCCCAACTTACTCAACCTTTCCTCATAAGTCAACCCCCTCATCTCTGGAATCAACCTGGTGAACCTTCTCTGAACTGCCTCCAAAGCAAGTATATCCTTTCTTAAATATGGAAGCCAAAACTTACGCAGTATTCCAGGTGTGGCTCACCAATACCCTGCATAACTGTAGCAAGACTTCCCTGCTTTTATACTCCATCCCCTTTGCAATAAAGGCCAAGATTCCATTGGCCTTCCTGATCACTTGCTATACCTGCATACTATCCTTCTGTGTTTCGTGCACCAGGACCCCCCAGGTCCCGCTCTACTGCAGCACTTTGCAGTCTCCTTTGTGATATTTAGCTTGATTATATTTTGTCATCATTATTATTCATTCTTGGTAAAACTGGCATCTATTGTCCCTCCTTAGTCGCCCTGGATTGATGCAACAGAATGTCTCCCTCGGCAGTTAAGAGGTAACCATGTTGGTGCAGGACTGGAGTCATGTATGGGACTGACCGGGTAAGGCCGGCAGGTTTCCTTCCTTAAAGGACATTTGTGAACTAGTTGGGTTTTTACCACGATCCCACAGCTTCATGGTCACTTTTATTGATATCGGATTTTTACTTCCAGATTTTTAAAAATGAATTTCAACTTATTGCGGTCTGATTTGAACTCACACAGTCTCTGGATTATTAAGTCCACGTCTACTAGATTACCACTCCAGGCCTCTGGATTACTATCCAGTAACATAACCAGTGCACTGCCTATACTACCATTGCTGGCAATTGTATGGGGGTCAACGGGGCTTGGGAGTTGGGAGGGGGATTATCAGCACTGAAGTGCTCTCCTAGTGACCAGCCGCTGCATTTCCGCACTTGCAATTGCCTGCATGCCTGTATTGCCCATATCTCGGGAGCCTCCTATCAACAAGAGCAGGCATCGACGGCGAGATCCAACACTGCCTCCAGTGCGCCAGTGCAGCCTTCGGCCGCCTGAGGAAAAGAGTGTTTGAAGACCAGGTCCTCAAAACTGTCACCAAGCTCATGGTCTACAGGGCTGTAGTAATACCCGCCCTCCTGTATGGCTCAGAGACATGGACGATGTACAGTAGACACCTCAAGTTGCTGGAGAAATATCACCAACGATGTCTCCGCAAGATCCTACAAATCCCCTGGGAGGACAGATGCACCAGCATTAGTGTCCTCGACCAGGCCAACATCTCCAGCATTGAAGCACTGACCACACTCGATCAGCTCCACTGGGCAGGCCACATAGTCTGCATGCCAGACACGAGACTCCCAAAGCAAGTGCTCTACTCGGAACTCCTTCACGGCAAACGAGCCAAAGGTGGGCAGAGGAAACGCTACAAGGGCGCCCTCAAAGCCTTCCTGATCAAGTGCAACATCCCCACTGACACCTGGGAGTTGGTCAAAGGCCGCCCGAAGTGGAGGACGTGCATCCGGGAGGGCGCTGAGCACCTCGAGTCACATCGCCGAGAGCATGCAGAAATCAAGCACAGGCAGTGAAAAGAGCGTGCGGCAAACCAGTCCCACCCAACGACTATCTGTCCCACTTGTGGCAGAGTCTGTGGCTCTCGTATTGGACTGTTCAGCCACCAAAGAACTCACTTCAGGAGTGGAAGCAAGTCTTCCTCGATTCCGAGGGACTGCCTATGATGATGATGTAATGTATTTGCTTAATGGGTTCTTTGCTTAAGAATTCATAGCAACACATTGCTTTTAAGAACGAGTTGGTTTATTAGCAAAGGTTTAACAATCACACGACACATTACCAGTTCATCCACCAGGCTCACAACCACCTGCCTCATCGTGGATCCCCCGAACTCAACTGGCTGGGGTTTTATTGAGTCTTGTGAAGATCACGTTACTGGCTCAGCCACTCCCAACTCAACAGCTCTACAACTCTTTTGGGGGGGGGGGAACAAAATAAACATTAGATCAAGTGCCCCCCAATCTGGAGGACACTCCAGACACTTTTAACTGCCCTCTTTTAAAAAAACATTTTTTTGTTTTTTTTGGTGTTTTTTTTGTGATTTTTTTGGGGGGCATTAAAATGATATATTTTACAAGTGCCCCCTATAAAAGGGGAGGGGGACACTAAAACCGGCAATTAAAACAAATTAAACTTTAAAACATATAAAATCAAATTCAAATTTGGTTGCCGGGGGTGATGCACTCCAGTCCCTCCGGCGCCCACCTCTCGCGGAAGGCCGCGAGCGTACCGGTGGACACCGCATGCTCCATCTCCAAGGACACCCTGGCCCGGATGTAACCACGGAAGAGAGGCAGGCAGTCAGGCTGAACGACCCCCTCGACCGCCCGCTGCCTGGACCGGCTGATGGCCCCCTTGGCCGTGCCCAGGAGCAGTCCTACGAGGAGGCCCTCGGACCTACCCACTCCCCCCCGCACAGGGTGCCCAAAGATCAGGAGTGTGGGACTGAAGTGCAGCCAGAATTTCAGGAGCAGCCCCTTTAGATAGTTGAACAGGGGCTGCAACCTCGCACACTCAATAATAACATGGAACACGGACTCCTCCAGACCGCAGAAATTGCAGGCGGCTTGGGAGCCCGTGAACCGGCTTAAAGATTTGTTACACGGGACTGCTCCTTGCACCACTCTCCAGGCCAAGTCCCCGATAAATAGTGGGAGGACTCCCGCGTAGAGTGCACTCCATCTGGGACCCCGCCTCCTCCGGACTGCAAAATAGTACGCCACGGCGTGTCCGGGCAGCAGACAAGGATGGCAAGGTTGAGAGTGTGCAGAAGCAGCCCGTACAGGAAACAGCAGAAAGAGCATGCGGCAAACCAGTCCCACCCAACGACTATCTATCCCACCTGTGGCAGAGTCTGTGGCTCTCGTATTGGACTGTTCAGCCACCAAAGAACTCACTTCAGGAGTGGAAGCAAGTCTTCCTCGATTCCGAGGGACTGCCTATGATGATGATGTAATGTATTTGCTTGATGGGTTCTTTGCTTAAGAATTCATAGCAACACATTGCTTTTAAGAACTAGTTGGTTTATTAGCAAAAGTTTAACAATCACACTATACATTACCAGTTCATCCACCAGGCTCACAACCACCTGCCTCATCGTGGATTCCCCGAACCCAACTGGCTGGGGTTTTGTTGAGTCTTGTGAAGATCATGTGATTGGTTCAGCCATTCCCAACTCAACAGCTCTACCAACCTGTGAGCATCCTCACAGGTGCATACATTACACTGCCCAGCAAGATCAGAGGCAGGAAGGGGCAGGCAGGGCGGAAGAACTTCCTTGAAAAATAGAAGCTGGAAGTTTCCCGGGAGTTGCTCGTGGTCCACTGCTGTAACTTTGCACTTCCAGTGAGGATAAAACCACCAGAGCAGGAGCAACGCCAAAGAAATTCCAAGCCAGATGGGTGCTGATCCTTGGTAATGCTCTAAATCCAGAAGACCAAATGTAGCGAGGTGGGAATACACCTCCTCTGATGATCAGAAAGCACTTTGATCCTCTCTCTGAAGAGGGTTTATGATCCTCCTTTGTGCAGTGTAACACACTCCTAGTTGTCTCTTATTTGGTATACTTGATTTAGTAATTACCCAAAAGGGGCATGGTGCCTGGGGATTGTAGTGGTAACACTACTTTATGTGTGTCACTGTTGGCACTTACATGTTCTCTCTCAGCCCAACATCCCCAGCACCGAAACATCGAAGCATTGACCACGCTCGATCAGCTCCGATGGGCGGGCCATGTAGTCTGCATGCCCGATACTAGACTCCCGAAACAAGCACTCTACTCTGAGCTCCGTCCTGGCAAGTGAGTCTCAGGAGGGCAGAGAAAACGCTTCAAAGACACCCTCAAAGAATCCTTGAAAAAATGTAATGTCCCCACTGACACTTGGGAATCCCTGGCCCAAGACCGCTCAAAGTGGAGAAGAAACATTTGGGAAGGCACTGAACACTTCGAATCTCTTCGCTGGGAGCACGTGAAAGCCAAGTACAAACAGCGGAAGGAACGCACGACAAACCAAGCACCCCACCCAGCCGTCCCTCCAACCACCGCCTGCCCCACCTGTGACAGAGACTGTAGATCCCGCATTGGTCTCATCAGTCACCTGAGAACTCATGTTAATGTGGAAGCAAGTTATCCTCGACTCCGAGCCACTGTCTGAGACTTACCGCAATAAGAATAAGATGAAAGCTAAGGTGAGAAAGCACAGGCCAGCTCTACAGGTGATATGGGCCGTTGTTGTAGAGTTTCTGCAACTGTTTGCCTTGGGCAGTTCCAGTGAATGAGCTGCTCCCTCCAACATTTTCCGTGGGACTGAGACACAATGTCACTGACCAATAGGAAAGTTTATCTGAACAGCAAACCACTCGAGTTTCACTCATGTTTGATCATGTTTTGGCCAGTGTATTGTGTGCTGATCAAGGCGAGGGATATTAGTGTTGGAGAATTGATCATTTTCTGATTCCAGCACTCAGAGTATCGGGTTCAGACTTTAACATTGTTAATTTTATTTATTCGTTCATGGAATGTGGGTGTCGCTGGCAAGGCCAGCATTTATTGCCCATCCCTAATTGCCGTTGAGAAGGTGGTGGTGAGCCGCTGCCTTGAACTGCAGAGAGCAGTTAAGAATCAACCACATAGCTGTGGGTCTGGAGTCACATATAGTCCAGACCGGGTAAGGACGGCAGATTTCCTTAGTGAACCAGATGGGTTTTTATGACAAGCCAGTAGTTACATGGTCACCATTACTGATACTAACTTTCTATTCCAGATTTATTTAATTCAATAAAATTGAATTTAAATTCCCCAGCTGCCATGGTGGGATTTAACTCATATCACTGGATCATTAGTCCCGGCCTCTGGATCATTAGTCCAGTAACACAACCACTATGCTACCGTTCCCAGTCCCCATACTGTCCAAACTCATTTCACATAGGAGTCTTACACACAGCACACACGAATAATCTCCATCTCACTGTGGAATGCATGAGAAGCGTCGAGGGTTTTCTCCCTCCCTTGAGAATAGAAAGCAGCTCAACTTCACCCCAGAATGAAGATGTCCAGAAATACCGCGTCTTAGCTCTTGACCAGCAGCTGTCCGAGGCTCTTCTGGTGCAGGCTCTCTCTCAATATCTAAAAACTTTACATCCAACAAATGTTTTGCTTGTCACACTTCAGACATCACACTTTCCTGTATGTAAATTTAGCAACACGCTTGCACTTGATTGGTTGGAATGTCATATTTGTTACGTTCAGAATAAATCCAGAGGACTATATCGCAAGCTCAAACTGTTGTGATCTTGGTCTCTTTATTCAGACTCCAGAGTGAGGAAGCAGCATGGTGAATCACCTTTTATACCTGCTTGCCCCAGGGTGCACACGTGGCAAGTCTTACATTTGGGTCAGTTCTACATACATACATAACAATATTCATTCTGAATCACTATGAGGGAAGCAACAAGCCAATCAAATGCAGTGAAATTGAATAAATAACCTTCTAATGAAAACACCGCCAGGGCATATGAACACAACCAATCCAGAACAAGCAGCCAGTAAAAGCTACCAATTAAAAAAGAGAAGGTAAACCAATGTCAGCCGTGACTCAGTGGATCGCACTCTCACCTCTGAGTCTAGAATGTGGGTACAAGTCCCACTCCACAGACCTGAGTGCAAAAATCCAAGCTGGCACTCCAGTGCAGTGCTGAGGGAGTGCTGCACTGCTGGAGGTGCTGTCTTTCAAATGAGACGTTAAACTGAGGCGCTAACTGTGCTCTCTCAGATGGATGTAAAAGATTCCATGGCACTATCTTGACAGAAGCGCAGGGGAGATAGTCCTGGCCAATATTTATCCCTTAATCAACATCAATAAAACAAATGATCTGGTCATTATCTCATTGCTGTTTGTAGGAGCTTGTTGGCTGCCCCGTTTCCTTCAGTGACCACATTTCAGAAGTCCTTTATTGGCTGTAAAGCGCTCTGGGATGGTCTGCGTTCAAGAAACGCTTTCTTTTAATGGAATTGCTCAAAATATTTTTCAACATTTTTCTTTCACCCATGCACTAAACTGAGGATTTACTAGTAAAATAAGATTTGTAACTTAATAACAACATCAAAAATATATTTACAATAAAATTTACATATGCAAAGCAATTTTGTGTTTGAAATGCTTACAGAATTTTTCACTGGAGGCCTGTGCTGTCTATGAAGCCTGGGCCTTGAGTTTATGGAGCTGCCCAAGGTCATCACTCTCAGCCGAAGGCACTCAACAAGGATAATGAGCTACAGTTCCCTCTTACATTTTTTTCCCACAACTTCCATATTCCATATACCGACACGGACACGATGGGCCGAATGGCCTCCTTCTGTGTCGTAATTTTCTCTGGGCTACAATTTGCACGGCATCTCTGCCCGGTTTCTCGGCGGTATTGGTTTGTTTGGGTGAAAACCGGGTCGGCAAAAACTTCCATAAAGAGTTCCGCCAGTGGTTTCGAAGTACCACTGGGGAGCGGACTGTCGGCGTGCACCGTCCATAGACCGCCATCGCCCGAGTTTTGGCTCAGCGGTGACCATAGGTAAGTAGAAAAAAAGCGCCCACGAGAAGCAGCGGGAACTGGGGTGGTAGGTGAGTGGCCCTGTAAAAAATGGTAAGTTAATGGGTTTTTAATAATTACCGTATATACTCGCGTATCATGCGACTTTTGAAGACCTAAATTGTAACCTAAATTTGGGGGGTAGCATGATACGCGAGATACAAAATTTGCGGGTGTGAAGTGCTGGCCAAGATTCGGCTGTTAGGCTGTTAAGCAGACCGTATCCATTTACGGTAAGTCAAATAGTACATATGTATATCAAGTAAAGATGATTTTGATAAAACTGCTGTTTTACTTGCTGATACACACGTAATGTTTACGCTTTCCAAATCAGCTTTCCAAACAACCGTAAAATGTGTCTTTTTCATGCCCTGTAGTTTTGATAAAAATACTTTTCTCGCCGACTTTATTAACGGTTGAGTTTGATGGCATATCAAAATTCACGGGTGTCTCATCCATGTTTCCAATACACGATAACTTATAGCTGTTAGCTTTGCGATGTTTGATTACAAATGTTTGAAAACTAGTCACTTTTTCTTCTAATTCTTTTGGGAGTTTCTGTGCAATTTTTGTTTTTCTTCTTAACACAAAGTCATGTCTTTTCATGAACCGCGTACACCATCCGGGACTTGCAGTAAACACACGAATGCCCATTTTTCTTGCTTCTCGTAAAGCATAAAGTCTTATTTTAGATCGTGACCCGCGATTTTCGCATTTATAGGAAGGAGTTTCCTTCAATTTTTCTTTTTGTTTTCTCCAGTTTCGGACACAGCTTTCTCCGACACCAAACAGCTTTGCAGCTTTAACGTTGTTGCTTTGTTCCGCTTGTTACGTGTTGGGTACTTGTTAAACTTGTTTGAAAGCCTAGCCTAGTGTCATCTGGTATCTCAAAAAAGTGACTCGCATGATACATGAGATATATGATAAAATCATGTTTTGGGGATGAAAATTTAGGGGTCGCATGATACGTGAGATCGTAGGATACGCGAGTATATACGGTATTTTAAAATTCTTTTACAGTGATTAAGTTGAAAAGGGTCCTGAGAATGTTTTCTGATTTTCTATTTTATGTTTTTAGGAAAAAATATTTTTTTTGTTTTCCCCCCCCTCCTAGGCCCAACCCGCAGCCTCGGTCTAAATTTTAGTAATTACCGCCCATTTTGTTTAAGAACCACCCAATCGGCCCAAGATGGCGTTTTGTGCCGGGGATCGGGATGTAAGGTCCATTTTTTTTTGGCGGGCAGAATTTTTTCCTTTATTTGGTGAAATTTTTGCCGGCGGTAATTTTAAAATCTGAGCGGTATTTTTGGCGGCAATCCAGCACTGGTGGATTTTTTTGAAATTCTAGCCCCATGATTCTATGATTCGCTTTTCTAATTGTGAAGAAGACAATCCATTGACAGAGCTGCCAGGACTCGCTGTTTGTTAGCTCTGTCCTCTCCTGTCTGCCAATAGAAGCAGTATTCAGGACTGGAATTTTGGCGAGAACTGGATTGATACATTTATTTGTTTCTGAGAGAGAACTTAAAGCAGCACCAGATAAATAGCAATGTCCTGAAGGACATTATATGAGTTTGAAGAGAAGTTTTGAATAAAAAATTGTTTTAACAGTAACTTTTAGTGACATTTATAATGTATTTGCTTCATGGGTTCTTTGCTTAAGAATTCATAGCAACACATTGCTATTAAGAATTAGTTGGTTTATTAAAAAGGTTTAACAATCACACGACACATTACCAGTTCATCCACCAGGCTCACAATCACCTGCCTCATCGTGGATCCCCCGAACCTAACTGGCTGGGGTTTTATTGAGTCTTGTGAAGATCACGTGACTGGCTCAGCCACTCACAACTCAACAGCTCTACAACTATTTTAGTTTGACCTATAAATCAAATACCCTCTTATTGAAGGGGCACCAAAGCCGACAAATAAACAAATTAAACTTTCGATATTAAGTGACTCAAATTAAAATTTGGTTGCCGGGGGTGATGATGCACTCCAGTCCCTCCGGCGCCCACCTCTCGCGGAAGGCTGCGAGTGTACCGGTGGACACCGCTTGCTCCATCTCCAGGGATACCCTGGCTCGGATGTAACCACGGAAGAGAGGCAGGCAGTCGGGCTGAACGACCCCCTCGACTGCCCGCTGCCTGGACCGGATAATAGCCACCTTGGCCATGTCTAGGAGCAGTCCTACGAGGAGGCCCTCCGACTTTCTCGCTCCCCTCCGCACAGGGTGCCCAATGATCAGGAGCATGGGACTGTGCAACCAGAATTTGAGGCAACAGCTCCGCAACTATTTTAGTTGTATCAGTAATCAAGTGACCCCCTGGCTCAAGGCGGGGGGGTTTCACACTCCAAAGAACTTTTCAAATGCCCCCTTGATTTTTTTTTGAGGGCACTAAAAATACAAATTATTCAAGTGCCCCCTGGCTAAAAGGTGGGCAGGGGGGGGGGGCACTAAAACCGACAACTTAAGCAAATTAAACTTTAGACATTAAAATCAAATTAAAATTTGGTTGCCGGGGGTGATGATGCACTCCAGTCCCTCCAGCGCCCACCTCTCGCAACAACTCTACAAACCTCTGAGCATACTCACAGGTGCATACATTACAACACTAAGTACTGCGTCCGAGATATTTTGAAAAGGAGGAAAGGTGCAAATGAGCTTAATATTGTCATCAGTTTGATAGTTTCCGTGCCTCACTATATCCTACTGCTGAATCCTCGGGAATTGTGCACACTACCACAGACTCAGATTGACAGAAAATCATGTGCTGAGCTAAATCTAGCAAGTCCAATCCTAGGCTTTTGGGAGAGACTGAAACCTTCCAAAAAAAACTTTCATGGAGGTATTAAAAGACAATTCAGTGGGTCAATTTAGTCATGTTATTGTAAAATGCGTATTTAAAAAAAAATTCTGACGAAGGGTCATCGACCTGAAACATTAACTCTGTTTCTCTCTCCACAGATGTTGCCTGATCTGCTGAGTATTTCCAGCATTTTCTGTTTTTATTATTTTAAAAAAATTATTTGATTTAAAATTTTATTTTGGGAGACAGAAATTTCAGTTACTGAGAAAAAGAATGACGCACAAAAACTTTTCCAAAGAGCATTTGGTCCAATTCGATTGGTTCATCAACAAAGTGCAACATTGAAATGTTGACATGTTGCCCTGATTCAGGGCATGAAATCACTGCCTGGTGTGATACCGAACCATAAATATCAGAAGGACTGAGTTCAGAGCCTGACAATGTTCCCTTTAAGCTGCGTCATGCTCTGGGGTTCCCATGCAGCCGGTTCGCCAGCTTTTAAATGCAGACACCGCGCATGCGGGGATTCTTGAATGGGCTGCGCGACCGGGTGACCCAAAAGAAATTAGAGGGAACATTGCTCCCTGGTCTGTGCTGAGTTAGCCAATCTCAACCATTGCTGCATTCATGGCACCCTGGGCTGGGATGGCGAAGTTTCATAAGAACATAAGAATTAGAAGCAGGAGTAGGCCATTCGGCCCTTCGAGCCTGCTCCGCAGTTCAATAAGAACATGGCTGATCTTCTACCTCAACTCTACTTTCCTGCCCGATCCCCATAATCCTTGATTCCCTTAATATCCAAAAATTTATCCATCTCTGTCTTGAATATACTTAACGACTGAGCCTCCACAGCCCTCTGGGGCAGAGAATTCCAAACATTCACCACCCTCTGAGTGAAGAAGTTTCTCCTCATCTCAGTCCTAAATAGCCGACGCCTTATTCTGAGACTGTGACCCCTGGTTCTAGACTCCTCAGACAGAGGAAACATCCACCCTGCATCTACCCTGTCAAGCCCTGTAAGAATTTAGTATGTTTCAATGAGATCACCTCTCATTCTTCTAAACTCCAGAGAATATAGGCCTAGTCTACTCAATCTCTCTTCATAGGACAATCCCCCCAACCCAGGAATCAGTCTGGTGAACCTTCGTTGCACGCCCTAAATGGCAGGTATATTCAGCCAGGATTCACACTCCCAGTCACAATCCAGAATATCAGCTGCTGCTGAAGCGTATATGTGTGTGGAGGTTGGGTGAGGACAGGATTGGAAACAGCTGTGAAGGGGCACCCAATAGTTGACTGACACTCGCTGTCCAGGCTCACTCATAAAAAATGACCCCCTGGGTTGAATAGCAGAGGAGAGCTGGTCCTAGTGAAGCCACTTGCATTAGTGTCTTCAGAGAAACAGGGGCAAAATGGAAAATCTCTTTATAAAACAGAGCTGGAGGAGTTCCTGTGAGTGGGAAATAACTCTCTATGTATAATAGAATAAGTAAGGAGAGATTGGGCCAGAATTTTGGCCTCACCGGAGTTCGGAATGTGCACGGACCCGCTGAGGCCCGGCAAAAGCCGTTTTTTGGGACGCGATGCGCACGCGCCGAAAACCGTTTTTTCCGATCTGTCAAGATTTCTCAGACAGATCCTCCGCATCCCTGGGAAAGGACATCCGCGTGGGAGAGATTGGGCTGTTTGCCCAGCTCATGCCCAGCGAATGTCCTTCAGACTTTTACACCCGGTAAAAGCAGGCGCACAGCTTACTTTTACCGGCGTAATAGTTTTAAAACAAATAGAAAATAAATGTAAACATTCATTTTGATATTAAAAACCCTGTCCATTAAGGTAAGTTTATTTTTAACACTATTAAAACACATTTAAAAAAAAATCCCCAAAATATATATTTTTTCTAAAACATTTAATTTCAATTAATTTTAAATGTGTGAGATGTGTTATTTATTTATTTATTGTGCTGTGTTTGGGTGTTTTAGGGGGTTATGCTCACTGATAGTAATGGGAGCCCGCACAAACAGAGCTCCCATTTTTATCAATGAGAATACTGCATAGTGATTGGTGGTCCAGACCCACGTGACTCCAGCTTAATGGACGTACGTACATGAAAGACATCTCCCCGTGCCCTGCGCAGTGAATCTGGGCTTCCGACCGGGATCATAGGTTGCACTGGGAACACCAGGATTTTTTCCGGGTTGGAGGCGTTTGTACGAAGGAAGCCTCCGACTGCAATTTTCTCCCCGCCCCCCCCATTGTTTCCGCTGGCAGGTGGGTCGGTAACAAGAGGACGGCGACGTAATATAATTGGCAAACGATCCGGGGGGTAGATGAGGATTTTTTTTACGCAGCGAGTTGTTGGGCTCTGGAACGCACTGCCTGAAGGGGCGGTGGGAGCAGATTCAATAATAACTTTCAAACCGGGAATTGGATAAATACTTGAAAAGGAAAGATTTGCAGGGATAAAACAGGGAGAGTGGGACTAATTGGAGAGCTCTTCCGAAGAGCCGGCACAAGCAGGATGGGCTGAATGGCCTCCTTCTGTGCCGTAAGATTCTATGTTTATCTATAGAAGACAGGTAGGTCATTGAGGGCTTTTGTCCCCTCACTGTGGTCTCCTGAAATCTGTTGGTTGCATCTGGAGCTCAGACAGGAATTTCCCAGAATCTTTTCCTAAATTACAGTGTTATATAGTATTTACAGCACAGGCACAGGCCATTTGGCCCAATAGGTCCATGCCAGTGTTTGTGCTCCACACGAGCCACTTCCCACCCTACATCATCGAACCCTATCAGCATATCCTTCTATTCCTTTTGCCTTCATGTGTTTATCCAGCTTCTCCGTAAATGCATCTTTGTTCATAGAATCATAGACATTTACAGCACAGAAGGAGGTCATTCTGGCCCATTGCATCCGTGCTGGGTGACAAAGAGCTATCCAGCCTAATCCCACTTTCCAGCTCTCGGTCCGTAACCCTGTAGGTTACAACGCTTCAAGGGGACAACCTAGTACTTCTTAAATGCTATGAGGGTTTCTGTCTCTACCACCCTTTCAGGCAGTGAGTTCCACACAGAAACATTCTCCACAAATTCCCTCTAAACCTCCTACCAATTACTTTAAATCTATGCCCCCTGGTTATTGACCTCTCTGCTAAGGGGAATAGGTCCATCCTATCCACACTATCCAGGCCCCTCATAATTTTATACACCTCAATAAGGTCTCCCCTCAGCCTCCACTGTTCCAAAGAAAACAACCCCAGCCTAACCAATCTTTCCTCATAGCTAAAATTCTCCAGTCCAGGCAACATCCTCGTAAATCGCCTCTGTACCTCTCTGATGCAATCATATCCTTCCTCTAATGTGGTGACCAGAACTGCATGCAGTACTCTAGCTGTGGCCTAACTAGTGTTTTATACAGTTCAATCATAACCTCCCTGCTCTTGTATTCTAACCCTCAGCGAATAAAGACAAGCATTCCGTATGCCTTCTTAACCATCTTATCTACCTGGCCTGCTACCTTCAGGGATCTGTGGACATGCACTCCAAGGTCCCTTTGTTCCTTTACACTTCTCAGTGTCCTACCATTTATTCCCTTGTCTTGTTAGCCCTCTCCAAATGCATTACCTGACACTTCTCCAGATTGAATTCCATTTGCCACTGTTCTGCCCACCTGACCAGTTCATTGATATCTTCCTGCAGTCTACAGCTTTCTTCTTCATTATTAACCACACAGACAATTTTTGTATCATCTGCAAACTTCTTAATCATACGCCCTAAATTCAAGTCCAAATCATTGATATATAACACAAAATCCAGTACTGAGCCCTGCGGAACCCCACTGGAAACAGCCTTCCAGTCACAAAAACACCCACCAACCATTGCCCTTTGCTTCCTGCCTCTGAGCCAATTTTGGATCCAACTTGCCACTCTGCCTTGGATCCCGTCGGCTTTTACTTTCGTGATCACTCACCTCAACCACTCCCTGAGGTTATTCGCCTCAACCACTCCCTGTGGCAGCGATTTCCACATTCTCACCACTGTCTGGGTAAAGAACTTTCTCCTGGATTCACTATTAGATTTATTAGTGCCCATCTTATACTAATGACCGCTACTTCTGGGCTTCGCGGTGGGGGGTGGGAGGGGGGGGAATGATATGGTTGGGGGGGGGTGGAAGGGAGGGAATGGTGCGGTTGTGGGGGGGGGGGAGCGGTGGTGATTGGTGCCAATGTTCCCTTTAAGCTGCAATGGTCTGAAGCTCCCACTCAGGCCGCTCGCCAGTTTTTCAATTGGAATCACCGCGCATGTGCGGACATTTGAATGGGCCGCACAGCCACTTAAAGGGGCCGTGCACACAGAAATTACAGGGAACATTGTTTGTTGCATTGATAGGGGAGGGGGTTACAGGGATGGGGGTGGGGGGGGAGGGGAGTTGGTGCAATAATGGGAGGGGCTGGTGCAGGGATGGGGGGGGTTGGTGCAGGGATGGGGGGGGGGTTGGTGCAGGAATGGGGGATGGGGGTGCTGGTGAGGGATGGTGGTCTGGTGCAGGGATAGTTTTGCAGAAGTTGCATGGTGCAGAGATGGGGCGGGGGGGGGGGGGTGCTGTTGGTGCAGTGATGGGGCGGGGGGGGTTGATGCAGTGATGGGGCGGGGGGGGTGTTGGTGCAGGGATGGGGCGGGGGGGGGGTTGGTGCAGGGATGGGGCGGGGGGGCGGGGGGTGGGTTGGTGCAGGGATAGTTTTGCGGAAGTTGCATGGTGCAGGGATGTGGCTGATGGTTTTGTGGAAGTTGCACGGTGCTGGGATGGGACGAGGGCTCGATGGACCAGCTGGTCTTCTGCCATTCCTGTTTGTAACTTGAAAGTAAATATTTGTAATGACGGAGGTGGGAGGGAGGTGGGGGAGAGGTGACAGTGCTTGGGTGGGTCGGGGGAATGGGATCGGTTTTCACTCATCTCTGCTGGTTTTAGACAGAAAGGTTACAGATCTGTTTTGTATAATCAGTCCTTCAATAAATGATCCTGAGTATATACACACGGCATCTTCATACGTATCATCTTAATGGCATCACACAAAGCTTCACAAATGTCAGAGTGTTAATGATTCATCTAAGTGCGCAGGTTTAACAGACTGCTGCTCAGCAGTGCCAGGTGCCTGTCCCTGCATATCCTGGTCCTCAGTCTCAGCCTGCTGCCTTTGCCCACAACATTTCTAATTTGCTTTTTTAATGTTGTTTCCAGGTTTCCTCTGAAGGTGCCGACTCTTGCTAGGGTACAGTTCCATCGGCCTCTGGTATCCTCTGGTACCTCACCCGTTTTTCATGTGAGTCCAGAGATGGCGAGTGTTGCTAGGATGTGTAAGCCATCACAGCCATGCCCAATCCTTAACTCAACTCACACTCACTCACACACACACACTTACATCCTCATACTCACACATACACATAAAATATGTACAGGACTCCATTCTAACCCAATATGTAAAAAGCCCAACAAGGGAGGATTCTCTATTGGATTTCGTAATGGGGAATGAACAAGAGCAGATAAGAGAAGTAAAAGAAGGGGAACATCTAGGCAATAGTGACCATAGTATAATACACTTTATGATGATAATTGAGAAGGACATAAGTATGATGAAAACCAGGGTAATTGATCGGAGAAAAGTTCATTTTGAGGGAACTTAGGAAAATAAAATGGGCAACAATATTGGCAAAGAACAATGTAGAACAGCAATGGGAAACATTTAAAACGGTGTTCAACAGAGTGCAGGAACAATATATTCCATTAAAAGGAAAGACTACATGGATGAATAAAGCCACAAGGGAACAACTGAGGGTAAGGAAAGAGGCATACATGAAGTACATAGACAGCAGGGGAGTGCATGATAAGGGAGAATATGAAGAGATTAGGAAAGAAGTCAAAAAAACAATTAGGAAGGCAAAGAGGAAGTATGAAATTAAATTATCAAGGAACATAAAATAAAATAGTAAAATATTTTACAGGCACATCAATAAAAAAGGAAGTTAGGATGGGAGTAGGGCCATTAAGGGATAGACAGGACAATACCGCAGGTAACGATAGAGAGATGGCAGAAATATTAAATAATTATTTTGCTTCAGTATTTACCAGGGAGATAGAACAGATGGGCATGACATTGGATGATGAGATTAGTAATGAGATAAGTGCATTTAAAATAAAAAGAAGATAAATATTAAATAAACTAATCAAACTCAAAGAGGATAAAACTCCTTGCATCCACGCATTTTAAAAGAATCTAGGGAAAAATAGCAGAGTCATTACTACACATATTTAATAATTGGTTAAAAAAAGGTGTAGTGCCAGAGGACTGGTGGATAGCTAACGTAATATCTATATTTAAGAAAGGGGATAGAACATCTCCAGGGAATTATAGATCAGTCAGCTTAACATCGGTGGTTGGAAAAATAATGGAATTCCTACTAAAGGAGAAAATAGAAGAACATCTCGAAACCAAAAATATAATAATGAATAAGCAGCATGGATTTCAAAAGGGAAAGTCTTGCTTCACGAACCTCATTGAAGTTTTTGAAGAGGTAACAGAGAGAATAGACAAGGGTAATGGAGTAGACGCAATGTATCTAGATTTTTAAAAGGCCTTCGATAAGGTAACCATAATAGACTGATGAACAAGGTCAGAGAATGCAGAATCAGGGGATAAGTAGCAAAATGGACAGCTAGCTGGTTTCAGAACAGAAAGCAGAGAGTGGGGGTAAAGGAAGCTATTCACAGGGGCAGTAGGTGGGTAGTGGTGTTCCACAAGGATCAGTGCTGGGACCACTGTTGTTCACAATTTGTATTAATAATTTAGATTTTGGAATCAAAAACACAATGTCTAAATTTGTGGATGAGACCAAATTGGTGGGGAGGCGGGTGGAGGGGTGGGCAGTCAATACTGAGGAAGACTGCAACAGATTACAGGAAGACCTTAATAAATTTGCAGAATGGGCATATAATTGGCAAATGAAGTTCCATAGATAAATGTGAGGTATTACATTTTGGTAGGATGAATAGGGAGGTCACTGATTACTGGGGGGGTGCAAGTCTGGATGGGGTAGAGGAACAAAGGAATCTCGGAATACAAATACACAAATCACTAAAAGTTGCGACACAGGTTAGCAAGGCCATAAATAGTAAACCAGGCACTAGGGTTTATTACTAGAGGTATAGAATTGAAAAGTAGGGAAGTTATGCTAAACCTGTATTGAACCTTGGTTAGACCACACCTGGAGCACTGCGTATAGTTCTGGTCACCATATTATAACAAGGATATAGAGGCACTGGAGAGAGCACAGAGAAGATTTACAAAGATGATACCAGAAATGCAAGGGTATAAATATCAGAAAAGGATGAACAGACTGGGTCTCTTTTCTCTTAAAAAAAGAAGGCTGAGGGGTCTTTAAAATGATGAAAGGTTTTGATAGAGTGGATACAGAGAGAATGTTTCCACTTGTGGGGAAGAGCATAACTAGAGGCCATCAATATAAGATAGTCACCAAGAAATCCAATAGGGAATTCAGAAGAAAATTCTTTACCCAGAGAGTGGTGAGAATGTGGAACTCGCTGCCACAGGGAGTGGTTGTAGCGAATAGTATCGCTGCATTTAAGGGGAGGCTAGACCAGCATATGAGGGAGAAGGGAATAGAGGGTTATGGTGACAGAGTTAGATGAGGAAAGACGGGAGGAGGCTCAAGTGGAGCATAAACGCCGGCATGGAGTGGTTGGGTCGAATGGCCTGTTTCTGCACTGTATATCGGATGTATCATCCTATGTATCACATTCATTCTCATACACATACACAGTTTTTTTCTTTTCGATCTTTTACTTGGGGCAGAGTCCAACTCCAGCACGCCCCCCCGCCCCCCCGCCCCCCCACCCCACCCCTGCCCCGACCCTCCCAAGCACTGATCTGAGATTACCCTCTTCACTGCAGACTGTGAATGGAGTCTGGAGCCTTCCGGTGCAGGACTCAGTACCTCATTGTATAGTGTCGTTCTCCTTATTTCAAATACAAAACCTCCCCTCCAAGTCACACACCATCCTGACTTGGAAATATATCGGCCGTTCCTTCATTGTCGCTGGTTCAAAATCCTGGAACTCCCTCCCTAACAGCACTGTGGGAGCACCTTCACCACACGGACTGCAGCGGTTCAAGAAGGCGGCTCACCACCACCTTCTCAAGGGGCAATTAGGGACGGGCAATAAATGACGGCCTTGCCAGTGACGCCCACATCCCGAGAATGTTTTTTTTTAAATCATAAGGGTTTAGCTGCTGCTGGTGATTGCGGCTCGCAGATCTACTAACTCTCCTGCGTTTGGTGGGAATCCCGTGGGGAATCGAGACCTCCCTCCCCGCAGTCTCCGGATCTCTATACACTGCATATGGAGTGTGCTGGTAAGAACATAAGAAATAGAAGCAGGAGTAGGCCATACGGCACCTCGAGCCTGCTCCGCCATTTAATACGATCGTGGCTGATCCGATCATGGACTCAGCTCCACTTTCCTGCCCGCTCTCCATAACCCCGTTATTCCCTTATCGGTTAAGAAACTGTCTATCTCTGTCTTAAATTTATTCAATGTCCCAGCTTCCACAGCTCTCCACGGCAGCGAATTCCACAGATTTACAACCCTCTGAGAGAAGAAATTCCTCCTCATCTCTGTTTTAAATGGGTGGCCCCTTATTCAAAGACTATGCCCTCTAGTTCTAGTCTCCCCTATCAATGGAAACATCCTCTCTGTATCCACCTTGTCAAGCTCCCTCATAATCTTATACATTTCGATAAGATCACCTCTCATTCTTCTGAATTCCAATGAGTAGAGGCCCAACCTACTCAACCTTTCCTCATAAGTCAACCTCATCATCTCGGGAATCAACCTGATAATTCCCAGCATTTCTCTTGCTGGGAACTGCTATGGTGGCAGACCTATCCCAGCATCCATAACGGCAGTGAAAGCCCTCTATGAAAACATCAATAGCTTCAATAGAGCAATTTCACTCCCGCCAGTGGTGCCCACCAGCCTGGCTCTGGATCAGACCGTCGAACCTCAGGCCCGGCTGCCTGGAAATGGTGGCATTGACGAATTCCAGTTTTCCCAGACTAGATTTTAGGAAAGGCTGTGTCCACCCGTGAATGTGTGAATGGGAAGGTATGTCTGGGCAAACCAGTCTGCTCACGAAACGGGCTTGGGAACATTTCACGCATGTGCCCATGTGATTGGACCATTTCATGCCTGTGCACCCAGACAGCCTCTTTAAAAATGGCCAGTCTGTATTTGGATGGAGCAGAACCTGGCTACATGCCATCGCCATTAATGTCTGCACGGACACGTTGCCATGGCAACCTTATCTCTCACTCTCCCGCAAACACCAAGAGCAAACACTGCAACTCCCATGGAGAGAGAGGGAAAAACACGGGAATGAAAGGAAACGAGAGAAGGAGGAGGGAGAGGGAAAGAGAAAGGAGGGAGAGAAAGGGAAAGACAGAAAGGGAGGAGGGAAAGAAAGGGAGAGATAGAAAGGGAGAGAGAGAAAGGGAGAGAGAGAGCAAGAGAGGAGGGAAAGAAAGGAAAGGAGAAGAGAAGAGAATGAACAGGAAGTAAGATGTTCGAACCATGGGGCGGGGGTATGATTTGGGTGGCAGTGCAGAATGGGCACATAATGAATTGGTCGCCCATTTACACTCCGTCTGGGTTTCTTTTCCGTTGAAGACAATGACAAAGAAAATCAGGCGGGGTGTAAAACAGGCGGCTGATTGGCTATCGCCCGTTTCACGCTACAGCGTAGAACAATTTCACGCTCTCCATGTCCTAACACCCTTCTGTGTAAAATAAATTGTCCGAACCTCTCCCTCTGTTCCTTTGGTGATGAAGTGAATGGTCTTTGGCTGTCCCTTCAGCCCATGTAACAGAAGTATTGAGACAGCTTTAGCCGCCGTTGACAACGCAGGCTGATAGCTGAAACTCTCTCTCGCAGGGTTAATGGTTACGGCTCCATCTTCACGTCACTCCAATACAACGCACGATAAGCTCATGGTGTTTTCAACTGAAACTCACGGCTCGATTACCTTCCTCAGAGACAGAGGGACCGCGCCAGACATTGGTGGACGGAGTAGGGACGGAAAGAGAGGTCGGGCCGAGAGAACGGTCAAAGAGATGGGTCTTTAGGAGGCTCTTGACAACAGGCAGGGCAGCGGTGGGATGAACGTGTTGAGCGAGGGAGTTGTAAAAGGCAGGGACATGGAGGCTAGTGGAGTGTGACCGCCATTGGTGGAGGAGGGTAACAAGAAGAAGAGGTTGTGCAGGGATAATGGCGGGACCAGATCATGGAGAGATGGTAATGTAAGACCATGGACATGTTTGAGGGTGAGGACAAGGAATTTAGGGCTGGATTTTGGGCATGTTGCTACCTCTGTTTAATGCCCTGGAGCGGGTGACCTTCCAGATTCCCGCCGGGGGTTTTCAGGGCCGGTTTTGGCGGGGCACGGAAGCTTGGAACAGGTGAGCCAGTGTGCGATGCTCCTGGTTGCGACACTGCCTCGATTTCTGGCTGCAGCCCGATCCATAGCACCCCATAGCGCCCCCTGCTGGTAACGCCAGTGAAAGTGGGCTGTAGCGGCCGCAGTGAGGCCAGTAATGTCCACCTCAGGAAAGTGTGATTGGTTTTATTTGTGATTGATGTTGTGGTGGCGTGAGTTATTTATTGGGAATGTTTTTGGTGTTTTTTGTCCAGGTTTTTTTTGTCTACCCAGGCCACTCTCAGAGTGCCCTGAGGCCGGCTGCTTAGCTCGGGATTTTCGCTTGCTCTGCCGGCCTAGCGCCCTGAGAGAGGTGTGCAACGCCTCCCTTAGCGCTCCGCCCCACACTCGGGGCCCAGCTGCCCAATTTTGCTGACTAGGGCACAAACCTTTGTCAGGTTTTATCAGAATCACCCGGCCGCCATTACCGCCCCAAAATGAGCAAAGCCGAAAATCCAACCCTTAAAGTCAATTCGCTGCAGTATGGGCATTGAGAGGTCGGGGGACATGGATGTCCCTATGGGTAAGGCCAAGGTTGGCTCATTCTGGACAGGGGTCGCCAACCTCCCCCGCCGGATTGTCCTGGACTTTCCAGAAATTTAAATTGATTGCCCAGTCACAGCTGCGAGGAGAAAAATCTGAGGGGCATGGAAATAAATTATGTGTTTTAAAAAATTTTGTCTGAGCACTTTTGTTTATTAGTTATAAAAATATTGGAGAGAAAGGCTGTTTGACCGAGAATCAAGAATCATCCAATTGGGTAACGAAGATTCTGTTTTCTAATTGGTGCGACGTGAAGGTGGGCTTGTCGTGTAGCCAATGGTGGAGGAGGGGGGGTGGTGGAGGGGGAGTGTTGGGGGGGGCAGTTGTATGCGGGAGGTCACGGGCTGACCCCCCCCTCCCCCGGCTATATGTCTCAGCCTAATTTTGGATGAATTGTGATCGTGGAGGGTGGTGATCGGAGGAGGAGGCCTGGAAGGCGAGTGTTGGAAGGGTTAGTTCCTCAGTCAGTGATTCTGCAAGGATCTGAGCTTGTTTTGCGCTATCTGAAACATTTCAGACCTGATTAATCTATGAAAACTCGTCCACATTAAAATCATCCCCCCCACCACCCTCTCCCCCACCCCCGCACTGAATCCTTGTTTCTTCGTTCCTCATTGGAATGTCCTGCTTCAGGAGGTCTCTCTCTGTCAGTCTGACCACTGACCATCAACTGGCTACTCAACAGTGGCTTCAAGACTTGCATTTTGTTTTGAACATGTTGGGCCAATCCTTCCTCTTTGATAGGATCTGGAAATCCGTTCCAAGTTTATCTGGGCCCCTGAATGTTGTAAAGATACTGTCCTTACATAAGAGCATGAGATTTAGGAGCAGGATTCAATGAGATCATGGCTGATCTTCTACGTCAACTCCACTTTCCTTCACTATCCCCATATCCCTTGATTCCCCCAATATCCCAAAATCTATCGACCTTGAATATATAGTCTGTCTTGAATATACTCAATGACTGAGCCTCCACAGCCCTCTGGGGCAGAGAATTCCAAAGATTCACCACCCTCTGAGTGAAGAAGTTTCTCCTCAGCTCAGTCCTAAATGGCTGACCCCTTATTCTGAGACTGACCCCTGGTTCAAGACTCCCCAGCCAGAGGAAACATCCTCCCTGCATCTACCCTGTAAGAATGTTGTATGTTTCAATGAGATTACCTCTTATTCTTCTACACTCGAGAGAATATCGGCCTAGTCTGCTCAATCTCTCCTCATAGGACAATGCCCCCATCCCAGGATGCACCTGATGAGTGGACAGCTAAATACTTTGTACAAATATAAATCAAACAACATGGAGCAGAATGGTAAACAGATTCTGGGAGGAGATCAATGAATCCAGCAGCTCACCGCGCAGGAGTGTACTCGTTTTCACACAACACTCCTCTACCTTTTATTACAACCCAGTGGATGACACTTAAATGTCAATCAATGCTATTTACCTGGAAAATTTGGAAACAGTCATATCAGCCATCTGATCATGTGCTTATTCTAATTATTGTTTGTTCTCTTCTGCTAAATGTTATGTTGAAAGATGAGAGATGTGAAGTGCTATTAATCTCTGTATAGCTCTCAGTCCCCCCTTTTTGACAGACATCAATCCCACTCTGTTTTAAAAGGTATTAATTGCTTCAGTGACACTTCAACCGTTCTTCATTGGCTACGACGGAGTTTGGGACGTCCATGGGGCATGAATGGTGCAGTTTCTCTCTTTTCAATTCTGTTTTTCCTAATCTCTGACCATGCTCAGGGTTTGTGACTGTTGAACTTATATTCTATGGTCCTACGCCCATTATACAGTTTGTTTCCTTCAACCTTATCATAGACACATAATCTAGGCTGACACTCAAGTGCCGCACTGTCAGAGGTGCCATTTTTCGGATGAGATGTTAAACCCAGGCTCCGACTGCCCGCTCAGGTGAATGTAAAAGATTCCGTGGCAGTAATTCAAAGAAGAGCAGGGGTGCTCTACCTGGTGTCCTGGGCCAATATTTATTCCACAAACAACATCATTAAAACAGCTGATCTGGTGATTATCACATTGCTGTTTGTGGGAGCTTGCTGTGCACATGCCCGTGTCTCATAGAAACATAGAAACATAGAAAATAGGTGCAGGAGCAGGCCATTTGACCCTTAGAGCCTGCACCACCATTCAATAAGATCATGGTTGATCATGCAACTTCAGTACCCCACTCCTGCTTTCTCTCCATACCCCTTGATCCCTTTAGCCGCAAGGGCCATATCTAACTCCCTCTTGAATATATCTAATGAACTGGCATCAACAACTTTCTGTGGTAGAGAATTCCACAGGTTCACAATTCTCTGAGTGAAGAAGTTTCTCCTCATCTCGGTCCGATATGGCTTACCCTCAATCTCCACTCAAACTTCATTTCTCCAACAAAAGTGATTCGCTTGAGCCTGTTTTCATAACTTGGATCCAATCCAAGATACTCCTCGCCGAACTTTTTCCAATGCATCTGTATCCTTTCTGAGCGAGGGTGAGCAAAATGGCACTTCCTGCATCAACTGCTTTCCACACCATTGATCTGTACAATGTCAGCATTACTTGTTCAATGCCTTCCATGTATATCCTCCACCCAGTTTGACTGACTGATAACGGCTTACACTGGCCAAATGCTTTTGGAACTTAACCAATGATCACCCCCAAACCAATTCCCCTTCAGTCTCTCTTGAGCATTGTGCACAGTTTTGGTCACTCTGCCTCAAAAGGAATATAGATGTATTAGAAATGGTTCAGGGAGGAGTGACCATGATGGATCTGAGTTATACAGACAGACTCTTGGAAAAAAAAATATTAAGAAAATATAATTCTTGTGATGTGGGCTTGTTGGCCAGGCCAGCATTTATTGTCCACCCCGAGTTGCCCTTCGAAGGTGGTGGTGGGCCTTCTCCTTGAACCGTTGCAGTCCGTGTGGTGAAGTTGCTCCCACAGTGCTGCTTGGTCGGAAGTTTCAGGATTTTGACCCAGTGACGATGAAGGAATGGTGATGTATGTCCAAGCTTTGGAGGGGAACGCTGGGGTGGTGGTGTTCCCATGTGCCTGCTGCCCTTGTCCTTCAAGGTGGTGGAGGTCACGGGTTTGGGAGGTGCTGCTGAAGAAGCCTTGGCGAGTTGCCGCAGTGCACATTGTAGATGGTGCACACTGCAGCCACGGTGAGCCGATGGTGAAGAAAAGAAAATGAAGCAGGAACATGGTCCTTTGATGGTTATGCCCACACTACTCTGGGAGCACTTGATCTCATCTGATCCAAGAAACTTAGCAGAATCAGATCTTGTTCCGTTCTGTGGATGAAATGTTAAACCGAGGCCTCGTCTACCTGTTCTGGTGGATAGCAAAGATCCCAATGCACTATTCAACAAAAAGCACAAAGCTCGGCCTCAGTCTCCTGACCAATATGCCGCCAAATACACCACCATCCAGCTTGCAAAACAAGATCCTTTCACGTTAAGTTACATCCATTATTCTACATCCAGTCTCATTGAAATCTATCGATCATATCTCAGCCACAGCAGCATGATTGATCCAATGAAAATCGATCATCATTCTGTTTATTACCTGCCTGTGGCGTTCTACGTCATCGTCAAAATTAATAATCCTGCTACAGACACCCTGCTCATTTCTAAGCTCGTAAGATTGTAATTATTCGGGGTCCCAGAACAGATCCCTATGGGAGTCCACTGGTTATATGGAACATTCCCCATATATCACCATTCAATGCCTTATTCCTGAGATGAAGGGGTTGAACATAAGAACATAAGAATTAGGAACAGGAGTAGGCCATCTAGCCCCTCGAGCTTGCTCCGCCATTTAAAAAGATCATGGCTGATCTGGCCGTGGACTCAGCTCCACTTACCCGCCCGCTCCCCATAACCCTTAATTCCCTTATTGGTTAAAAATCTATCTATCTGTGATTTGAATACATTCAATGAGCTAGCCTCAACTGCTTCCCTGGGCAGAGAATTCCACAGGTTCACAACCCTCTGGGAGAAGAAATTCCTTCTCAACTTGGTTTTAAATTGGCTCCCCCATATTTCGAAGCTGTGCCCCCTAGTTCTAGTCTCCCCGACCAGTGGAAACAACCTCTCTGCCTCTATCTTGTCTATCCCTTTCATTATTTTAAATGTTTCTATAAGATCACCCCTCATCCTTCTGAACTCCAACGAGTAAAGGCCCAGCCTACTCAATCTATCATCATAAGGTAACCCCCTCATCTCCGGAGTCAGCCTAGTGAATCGTCTCTGTACCCCCTCCAAGGCTAGTATATCCTTCCTTAAGTAAGGTGAATTATGAAGAAAAGTTGAGCAAGTTGGGCCTGTACTCATTGGAGTTTAGAAGAATGAGAGGTGATCTTACTGAAACATATAAGATTCTGAGGGGACTTGACAGGGTTGATGCAAAGAGGATGTTTCCCCACGTGGGGGAATCTAGAACTAGGGGACATAGTTTCAGAATAAGGGGTCACCCATTTAAAACGGAGATGAGGAGGAATTTCTTCTCTCAGAGGATCGTGAATCTTTGGAATTCTCTACTTCAGAGAGCCATGGAGGCCGGGTCATTGAATATATTTAAGGTGAATCAGGTTTTTGAAAGATAAGGTAGTCAAGGGTTATGGGGAGTGGGCAGGGAAGTGGAGCTGAGTCCATGATCAGATCAGCATGATCTCATTGAATGGCAGAGCAGGTTCGAGGGACCAAAGGGCCTACTCCTGCTCCTATTTCAAATGTTCTAATGTTCTTATCATCAATGGCTTTTAGTAAGAATCCTACTTCTCATATTTTGTTTCCTTTCATGTTTTATAGATTTTCCACCTGTGTTTTATGCAGGCGCCCCATCTGCTCTCTCAAGTGGACGTAAAAGATCCCACGACACTATTTCGAAGAAGAGCAGAGGAGTTATCCCCGGTGTCCTGGCCAACATTTATCCCTCAATCAACATAACAAAAAAGCAGATTATCTGGTCATTATCACATTGCTGTTTGTGGGAGCTTGCTGTATGCAAATTGGCTGCCGCGTTTCCCACATTACAACAGTGACTACACTCCAAAAGTACTTCATTGGCTATAAAGCGCTTTGAGACATCCGGTGGTCATGAAAGGCGCTATATAAATGCAAGTCTTTCTTTCTTTTATTTTAAGCTCTGCATTAATGACTCGAGTTTAGGTTTTGCTGTTCTTTTTTTTAATAAAATGAGCAGAATTTATCTTCTTTGGTTGCTCAGTAAAGTGGCCTTAACCATGTTTTATTGTCTCCTCTTGTTCCATTTATAAGTAGGATGCTTGGATATTCCCCAGCGTCTTTTTTCTCGTACATTTTTGTCAGCTGGCCATATCTTTTGCTAATAGGCCCAGAATTCCCGGTTTCTCCTTCCCGCGGGCAATCGACTGGATTCTGGAAAAAAGATGCGCATTTTTAAAAAAGTTTTTAAAATTATGTTTTAAAATAAATTTAACATCGTGGGCAGGATTTTTTAAAATAAAATGTGTTTTTTAAATTAAATTTTTTATGTTTTAAGTGTGTTTTAAAATTCTTACGCCTGTAACAGTAGGCTAGGTGCCTACTTTTGTCAGGTGCAAGAGTTTTGAGGACATTTGCTGGACAAGATATGGGTAAATCCCGTAATCTTGCCCTCGCAAATATCCTCGCTCCTGAGATGTGTGAGATCTGTCAACCTCCAGCTTGACAGCTCGGAAAAGCCAGTTTTCTGCGCATGCGCATTGTGCGAACAGCTCCGCAGTTCGGGCTATAAAAGAACTGGAGCAGCGGGCCCTGGGACATCATGGCCCTCCTGACCTGTGGGAGAACAGCTCCGCAGGTCAGGCTATAAAAGAGCTGGAGCAGTGTACCACTTCAACCTCCAGCGCGAGCTGCTCCAAGTGTGCGATGATTTTGAGATGGGCGACTGGGTGACATCAGCAAAACCTGGCCATCGTTTTGGAGCATGGGCAGGAACATCGGCAGGGCCTAGGTACAGAGGAGTGGAATGGTAGGGGCGGATGAGCGGCGAGAGTTTGTGGTGAGGTGCGGTGAATGTTTGTGGCGGACGAACGGTGAGAGATTGTGGCGGAGGTGCGGCAAATGAGGGTACGGGGCCCAGAAGAGCCAAGGGCCCAGGGGCAGCACGGACCAGCCCACACTGCGATATGTGTGCACACTAGGTCCGTGCAGCAGAGCAGGTCTCCAGTCGTCCTGGTTAACCCTTGCCACTGGATAAAGACTGAGCTCTGTCAAGTCCGTGTGGTGGCTGATGTGCAACGGCCACCACACGTTAAAAAAATCCACGCACAGGCATCTTCCACCCCCTCAACTGGAGTTCAGGACTGGAACATTTGGTCCTTCATTGAAACATCTGTGAACTCATGTGGAAGCAAGTCATCCTCGTTCGAGGGACTGCCTACGATGATGATGATTGTGCGCTGAAAACCGGCTTTTGCGATGCCTTCCTGGGACCGTAGACACTTCGTACGGACCTGGGGAGGCCGGCATTTCTGGGCCAATGTCAGTGACCCTGATCACAGTACGTTACTAACTGGAGAGTGCATGGGATGCCCTGACTGCATCGTTCGTCAACACGGAAGGCGGTGATATCACAATACTTCAGCAGTTTGAACAAAACTACTGGTCAGATCGGAATTGCAAATAAATGACTCGGAGTAGCAACGAGACAGTCAGAGGCCCTCCATTCCTGCGGAGGTTCGCCCAATCCTTCGCCGCGGCTGTGGGGGGAAGATCAGTAGAAGACCCAGAGATACGGTGTACGTGAGCAGCAGCATTGGAGGTCTGCTAGTAATGTAGCTTTAGTGTTTGATCCCTCGTACTTGTTTGCTTTCGTACAAAAATATTGAAGTCTCTCCTTAGAAACAGCCTTTCTCTTACTGGATTTTTCTATTGGTTTCAATAACCTCCTTTCTTTATTGTTGGTTTCATAGACGCCTCTTCCCAACCCATCTAATTCACTTCTCCCCAAACTAAAAGGTTAAATTCTAATGTTATTCTCCATTAAACAGTACGACTGCAATCTGATATGCAGACTTATGCGGAACAATGAAATGATTATACATCTCGAGGGTGCTAAGAGGTATACCTAGCCTGGAGAACCAGTTTCTTTGGATAAGTGGTTCTCACAGCGAATAATATGAACTGCCATATAGGGATAACTGATAATAGAGAGTATTCTTTCAGGTACCAAAACCCACAGGTGGATTTTCGGGTCTTCTGTGCTCCGTTTTTCTCCCCGGAGCCGCGGGAATGGCGGCGGTGAGGTGTTAGAAACATAGAAACATAGAAACATAGAAAATAGGTGCAGGAGTAGGCCATTCGGCCCTTCGAGCCTGCACCACCATTCAATAAGATCATGGCTAATCATTCTCTCAGTACCCCTTTCCTGCTTTCTCTCCATACCCCTTGATCTCTTTAGCTGTAAGGGCCATATCTAACTCCCTCTTGAATATATCCAATGAACTGGCATCAACAACTCTCTGCAGTAGGGAATTCCACAGGTTAACAACTCTCTGAGTGAAGAAGTTTCTCCTCATCTCAGTCCTAAATGGCCTACCCCTTATCCCAAGACTGTGTCCCCTGCTTCTGGACTTCCCCAACATCGGGAACATTCTTACCGCATCGAACCTGTCCAGTCCCGTCAGAATTTTATATGTTTCTATGAGATCCTCTCTCATCCTTCTAAACTCCAGTGTATAAAGGCCCAGTTGATCCAGTCTCTCCTCATATGTCAGTCCAGCCATTCTGGGAATCAGTCTGGTGAATCTTCGCTGCACTCCTTCAATAGCAAGAACATCTTTCCTCAGATTAGGAGACCAAAACTGAACACAATATTCTAGGTGAGGCCTCACCAAGGTCCTGTACAACTGCAGTAAGACCTCCCTGCTCCTATACTCAAATCCCCTAGCTATGAAGGCCAACATACTATTTGCCTTCTTCACCGCCTGCTGTGCCTGCATGCAACTTTCAATGACTGATGAACCATGACACCCAGGTCTCGTTGCACCTCCCCTTTTCCTAATCTGCTGTCATTCAGATAATATTCTGTCTTCGTATTTTTGCTCCCAAAGTGGATAACCTCACATTTATCCACATTATACTGCATCTGCCATGCATTTGTCCACTCGCCTAACCTGTCCAAATCACCCTGCAGCCTGTTAGCATCCTCCTCACAGCTCACACCGCCACCCAGCTTAGTGGCATCTACAAACTTGGAGATATTACACTCAATTCCTTCATCTAAATCATTAATGTATATTGTAAACAGCTGGGGTCCCAGCACTGAGCCCTGCGGCATCCCACTAGTCACTGCCTGCCATTCTGAAAAGGACCCGTTTATCCCAACTCTCTGTTTCCTGTCTGCCAGTGATTGGCTGGTGGATTGGTGAGTATTTTTCCTTTTCTTTTCAGCAGGAAACCTTTGCAAATGTTGTAAGTAGGATCTGCCAGTAAATATATGTGATCTTTATTATCTAAAGAGGGCCAGTTAATTAATTTGACTGTTTGCTGAGTAGCGGCTGGGCGTGTTGTGCTAAGGTTTAGAGTTTTGTTCGATTCGATAGTTGCGAGTGTAACTCGAGGGATGGCAGGGCAGCTCAGTCACGTGGATTGCACAACCTGTGGCATGTGGGAAGTCCCGGATGCTTCGCGCAGCCAGGACGACCATGTGTGCAGGTGGTGTCTCCGGCTGCACCAACTCGAGCTCCGCGTTTCGGAGCTTGAGCGGCGGCTGGAGTCACTGCGGTGCATCCACGAGACTGAGAGCGATGTGGATAGCACGTTTCTAGAGGTGGTCACCCCACCGCTTAAGAGTGTGCAGGCAGAGAGGGAGTGGGTGACCCCTGGAGAGCAGAGGAGGACTAGGCAGGTTGTGCAGGAGTCCCCTGAGTCCATCTCGCTCCCCAACCGGTACTCACTCTGTTCTGAGTACTGGTGAGGGCGATGGTGGCTCTGGGGAGTGCAGCCAGAGCCAAGTCCATGGCACCACGGGTGGCTCAGCTGCATAGAGGGGGAGGGGGGAGGAAAATGAATGCAAGAGCTATAGTGGCAGGGGATTCGCTAGTCAGGGGAGCAGACAAGCATTTCTGTGGCCGCAGACGTGACTCCAGTATGGTATGTTGCCTCCCTGGTGCCAGGATCAAGGATGTCACTGAGCGGCTGCAGGGCATTCTGGGGGGAGAGGGTGAACAGCCAGAGGTCATGGTACCAATGACACAGGTAGGAAGAGGGATGAGGTTCTGCAGGCAGAGTTTAGCGAGCTAGGAGAGAGATTAAAAAGCAAGACCTCAAAGGTAGTAATCTCCGGATTACTCCCAGTGTCACGAGCTAGTGAGTACAGAAATAGGAGGATAGAGCAGATGACTACGTGGCTGGAGAGATGGTGCAGGCGGGAGGGCTTTGGTTTCCTGAGGCATTGGGACCGCTTCTGGGGAAGGTTGGACCTGTACAACTCGGACGGGTTGCACCTCAACAGAGCCGGGACCAATATCCTCGTAGGGGGGTTTGCTAGTGCTGTTGGGGAGGGTTTAAACTAGCTTGGCAGGGGGATGGGAACCTGAAAATAGATTCAGTAGGGAGGGGAGTAAAGCTGGAATTAGAAAGCAAAAATAAAGAAAGTGCGTTTGAAGGAGAGAGGAAACAAGCAGGAAGAAAGGGTAAAAAAACAAACTTAAAGGCACTTTGTCTAAATGCACGTAGCATTTGTAATAAAATAGATGAATTGACGGCACAAATCGAGACAAATGTGTATGATCTGATAGCCTTCTTAGAGGCGTGGTTGCAAGGTGACCAGTTCTGTGAATTAAATATTCAGGGGTACTTGACAATCCGGAAGGACAGACAGAAAGAAAAAGGAGGTGGGGGAGCTCTATTGAGAAAGGATGGAATCACTGCAATAGTAACAAACAGTATTGACTCAAATGATAAGGGTGTTGAAACTGTTTGGGTGGAGATAAGGAACAATAAGGGGAAAAAGTCACTGGTAGGTGTAGTCTAAAGGTCCCCTAACAGTAAACATAGAAAATAGGTGCAGGAGTAGGCCATTCGGCCCTTCGAGCCTGCACCACCATTCAATATGATCAGGGCTGATCATGCAACTTCAGTACCCCATTTCTGCTTTCTCTCTATACCCCTTGATCCCTTTAGTCATAAGGGCCACATCTCACTCCCCTTTGAATATATCTAACGAACTGGCCTCAACAACTTTCTGTGGTAGAGAATTCCACAGGTTCACAGTTCTCTGAGTGAAGAAGTTTCTCCTCATCTCGGTCCTAAATAGCTTACCCCTTATCTTTAGACTGTGACCCCTAGTTCTGGACTTCCCAAAAATCAGGAACATTCTTCCTGCATCTAACCTGTCCAATCCCGTCAGAATTTTATATGTTTCTCTGAGATCCCCTCTCATTCTTCTAAATTCCAGTGATTATAAGCCTAGTCGATCCAGTCTTTCTTCATATGTCAGTCCTGCCATCCCGGGAATCAGTCTGGTGAACCTTCGCTGCACTCCCTCAATAGCAAAAATGTCCTTCCTCAGATTAGGAGACCAAAACTCCTTTATTCAAGGTGTGGCCTCACAATATTCAAGGTGTGTACACAATACTCAGTTGGCCTCGTACAACTGCTGTAAGACCTCCCTACTCCTATACTCAAATCCTCTCACTATGAAGGCCAACATGCCATTTGTCTTCTTCACCATCTGCTGTACCTGCATGCCAACTTTCAATGACTGATGTACCATGACACCCAAGTCTCGTTGCACTTCCCCTTTTCCTAATCTGTCACCATTCAGATAATATTTTTCCTTCCTGTTTTTGCCACCAAAGTGGATAACCTCACATTTATCTACATTATACTGCATCTGCCATGCATTTGCCCACTCACCTAACCTGTCCAAGTCACCCTGCAACCTCTTTGCGTCCTCCTCACAGCTCACACTGCCACCCAGCTTAGTGTCATCTCCAAACTTGGAGATATTACATTCAATTCATTCGTCTAAATCATTAATGTATATTGTAAATAGCTGGGGTCCCAGCATTGAACCTTGCGGTACCCCACTAGTCACTGGCTGCCATTCCGAAAAGGACCCATTTATTCCTACTCTTTGCTTCCTGTCTGCCAACCAGTTCTCTATCCACGTCAGTACATTACCCCCAATACCATATGCTTTAATTTTGCACACTAAGCAGCAGCAACTCTGTTGGTTGGAGCATAAACCATTAAATAGTGGGGGTTTGTAAAAAGGGAACAGCAATAATCATGGGTGATTTTAACCTCCATAGTCATTGGACAAATCAAATTGTTCAGGGTAGCCTTGGGGAGGAGTTCATAGAGTGCATAAGGGAAGGTTTCCTTGGGCAGTATGTAACGGAATCAACCAGGGGGCAGGCTATCTTAGATCTGGTCCTGTGTAATGAGACAGGATTAATAAACAATCTCCTAGTAAAGGATCCCCTCGGAATGAGTGATCATAGCATGATTTAATTTCAAATTCAGATGGAGGGTGAGAAAGTTGGATCTCTAACCAGAGTACTAAGCTTAAATAAAGGAGACTATGAAGGTATGAGGGCAGAGTTGGGTAAAGTGGACTGGGAAAACAGATTAAAATGTAGGACGGTTGATGAACAGTGGTGTACATTTAAGGAGATATTTCACAACTCTCAAGAAAAATATATTCCAGTGAGGAGGAAAGGGTGTAAGAGAAAAAAATATCCATCCGTGGCTAACTAAAGAAATAAAGGACGGTATCCAATTAAAAACAAGTGCATACAAAGTGGCCAAAACTAGTGGGAGGGCAGAAGATTGGGAAGCTTTTAAAAGCCAACAAAGGACTAAAAAAATGATTAAGAAAGGGAAGATAGACTATGAAAGTAAACTAGCACAAAAGAAACTAGCAAGAGTTTCTATAGGTATATAAAAAGGAAAAGAGTGGCTAAAGTAAATGTTGGCCCCTTAGAGGACGAAACCAGGGAATTAGTAATGGGGAACATGGAGATGGCAGAAACTCTGAACAAATATTTTGTATCAGTCTTTACGGTAGAGGACACTAACAATATTCCATCAGTAGATAGTCAAGGGGCTATGGGGAGGGAGAAACTTAATACAATCACAATCACTAGGAGGTGGTACTCAGTAAGATAATGGGACTAAAGGCGGATAAATCCCCTGGACCTGATGGCTTGCATCCTAGGGTCTTAAGAGAAGTAGCGATTGTGGATGCATTGGTTGTAATTTACCAAAATTCCCTGGATTCTGGGGAGGTCCCAGCAGATTGGAAAACTGCAAATGTAATGCCCCTATTTAAAAAAGGAGGCAGACAAAAAGCAAGAAACTATAGACCAGTTAGCCTAACATCTGTGGTTGGGAAAATGTTGGAGTCCATTATTAAAGAAGCAATAGCAGTACATTTGGAAAAGCAAAATTCGGTCAGACAGAGTCAGCATGGACTTATGAAGGGGAAGTCATGTTTGACAAATTTGCTGGAGTTCTTTAAGGATGTAATGAACAGGGTGCATAAAGGGGAACCAGTGGATGTGGTGTATTTGGACTTCCAGAAGACATTTGATAAGGTGCCACATAAAAGGTTACTGCACAAGATAAATGTTCACTGGGTTGGGGGTAATATATTAGCATGGATAGAGGATTGGCTAACTAACAGAAAACAGAGAGTCGGGATAAATGGTTCATTCTCTGGTTGGCAATCAGTAACTAGTGGGATCAGTGCTGGGACCCCAACTATTTACAATCTATATTAATGACTCAGAAGAAGGGACTGAGTGTAATGTAGCCAATTTTGCTGACGATACAAAGATGGGAGGAAAAGCAATGCGTGAGGAGGACACAAAAAATCTGCAAAAGGGCATAGACAGGCTAAGTGAGTGAGCAAAAATTTGGCAGATGGAGTATAATTTCAGAAAGTGTGAGTTCATGCACTTTGGCAGAAAAAAATCAAAGAGCAAATTATTATTTAAATGGAGAAAGATTGCAAAGTGCCGCAGTACAGCAGGACCTGGGGGTACTTGTGCATGAAACACAAAAGTATGCAGGTACAGCAAGTGATCAGGAAGGCCAATGGCACTTTGGCCTTTATTGCAAAGGGGATGGAGTATAAAAGCAGGGAAGTCTTGCTGCAGCTATATAAGGTATTGGTGAGGCCACACCTGGAATACTGTGTGCAGTTTTGGTTTCCATATTTACGAAAGGATATACTTGCTTTGGAGGCAGTTCAGTGAAGGTTCACTAGGATAATTCCGGGGATGAGGGGGTTGACTTATGAGGAAAGGTTGAGTAGGTTGGGCCTCTGCTCATTGGAATTCAGAAGAATGAGAGGTGATCTTATTGAAACTTATAAAATTATGAGGGGGCTTGACAAGGTGGATGCAGAGAGGATGTTTTCACTGATGGGGGAGACTAGAACTAGAGGGCTTGATCTTAGAATAAGGGGCCGCCCATTTAAAAAACAGAGATGAGGAGAAATTTCTTCTCTCAGAGGGTTGTAAATCTGTGGAATTCGTTGCCTCAGAGAGCTGTGGAAGCTGGGACATTGAATAAATTTAAGACCGAAATAAACAGTTTCTTAAACAATAAGGGGATAAGGGGTTATGGGGAGCGGGCAGGGAAGTGGAGCTGAGTCCATGATCAGATCAGCCATGATCGTATTAAATGGTGGAGCAGGTTCGAGAGGCCGTATGGCCTACTCCTGCTCCTATTTCTTATGTTCTTATGTTCTTATTAGCAGTATTCCAGTCCTCTGGCACCATGCCTGAATCCAAAGAGGACTGGAAAATGATGGTCAAGGACTCTGCTATTTCCTCTTTTGCTTCGCTCAACAGGATGCATTTAATCTGGGCCCGGGGACTTATCTACTTTCAAAGCTGCTAAACCCCTTAATACTTCCTCTCTCATTATGTTTATTTCATCCAGAATTTCACACTCCTCCTCGATAACAGTATCTGCATTGCCCGTTTCCTTTGTGAAAACAGACGCATGTTTTCATTAAGAACCATACCAACATCCTCTGCCTCCAGACACAGATTACCCTCATGGTCTCTGATAGGCCCTACTCTTTCTTTAGTTATCCTCTTTCATATTGGGATAACTGATAATAGTGGGTATTCTTTCAGGTACCAAAATTCATTTGGTGCTGGATTTTCGGCTTTGATGATTTTGTGGCGGTGAAGTTAGCGCCCGGGAACAGTTTGCGCCTCCGTCAGTAACAGTTGGCGGCTGGGCCGAGTGGTGGGCGGAGCGCTAAGGGAGACGTTGTACACCTTTCTTGGGGCGTTAGGATGGGAAACTCCCGAGCTAAAGAGCCGGGCCGGGAGCGCTCCGAGAAAGACGCCTGGGAAGGAAAAAGAACTAAAAAAAACCACAAAAACATTCCCGAAACATTGCCCACATCACAACACAAATTGCAAAGAAAATTACAAGAGAAAACAATCACACTTACCTCAGGAGTCCGTTACTCACCTCTCTGCTGTCGGGATGGTGGGACCGCCCTGATTTCCCGGGCGGTCAGTGCACGGCGCGCTGCGGGGTGGACGGGGGTTGGGCTGAAGTCAAAACTCGCGCTGGTGTTGCAACCGGGGACGTTGCACACCGGGCATAGCTCTTCCGGGCGGTGCTGCTCCACACCGCCGCAAAACCGGACCCGAGGATCGCTGCCATTGCCGCCGCTCCGGGGCGAAAAACGGAGCGATGAAGATCCAAATATCTACCCCTATAGAGAGTGCACACACGACATAACAGGGGTTGTTTTGGTTGAAGGGTGGAAACAGACGTTAAATGGATGCTGTGCTAATAAGACATGCCTGTTTGAAAGTCTGGATTTAGCATGCAATGTTAGCACAACCAAGGGGGCCCCTAGCAAGATGTCGGTGACCAAGTACTCTCCTTCTCCTGGTGACTTCTACAAGGTGTCCAATTAGGTCGAGTAGCACAGCACTCATTCTCTTTGGGTGACGTCCTCAGAGAATTTGCAGAATAAATGTTGGTAAGATTGTGGGCGAAGTCTTGACAAAGTGTCCCAGAAAATCTCCCTCGGTCTGCAGGAGGAATGGGAGGAGGAGACGAGGACAGGCAGAGCAGCACCAGCTGCTGCAGGAGAGAGGGGTAGGAGGGACAGGAGGGACAGGAGGGTGAGGTACTACCTCCCTGTGAGTACAGGACATCCCTCCTCCACCAGGACCTCTTCCGTCAGGACCTCCTGTGCGGCCTCCAGTAGCCTGTGCGCCCTCTCACTCGGTCCCTGAGTCACTCTGAAACCTGTCGCTGTGTGTCAGCCCGTCCACTCCACACCTTCAGTGGAAGTGGGTGCGAGAAGCCGACCTGTGTAGCTCCACGAAAGTCTCCTGAAGTGTTTCAAACATCCTCATCAAACTTCCAGCAGCAAATGAACAGTAAAAGGTGATATACCCTTAAGTTGTGCTCAGAATTCCTGTTCAGCTGGTCGCTGTTAGGACAGGTCGTTACATGAAGCATTTTTCACCAAAATGGCGTGCAGCCTCTTAGAATCATAGAATGGTCACAGCACAGAAGGAGACCATTCGGCCCGTCGAGCCTGTGCCGGCTCTCTGCCAGAGCACCTCAGCCAGTCCCACTCCCCCGCCCATTCCCCGTAGCCCTGCAAATATTTTTCCTTCAGGCACTTATTCAATTCCCGTTTGAAAGCCGCGATTGAGTCTGCCTCCATGATCCTTTCAGGCCGTGCATTCCAGATCCTAACCACTTGCTGCGTAAAAAAGTTTTTCCTCATGTTGCCTTTGGTTCTTCTGCCAATCACTTTAAATCTGTGTCCTCTGGTTCTCGACCCTTCCGCCAATGGGAACAGTTTCTCTCGAACTACTCTGTCTAAACCCCTCATGATCGTGAATAACTCTATCCAATCTCCTCTCAACCTTCTCTGCTCTAAGGAGAACAACCCCAGCTTCTCCGGTCTGTCCATGTAACTGAAGTCCCTCATCCCTGGGACCATTCTCGTAAATCTTTTCTGCACCCTCTCTAAGGCCTTTACATCCTTCCTAAAGTGCGGTGCCCAGAATTGGACACAATACTCCAGTTGAGGCCGAAGCAGTGTTTTATACAGGTTCATCATAACTTCCTTGCTTCTGTATTCTATGTCTCCATTTATGAAGCCCAGGATCCTGTATGCTTTCTTAATCACTTTCTCAACCTGCCCGGCCACCTTCAACGATTTGTACACATATACCCCTTTAGTTTATATTGCCTCTCCTCGTTCTTCCAAGCAAAATGTATCACTTCACACTTTTCTGTTGTAAGGTTGCAAGATTCGTGGGATCCGCCCCCCTCCCCCACCCCGCCGTGTTTGGACTCATTGGAAAGGAAATTTAATTTGGAACTATCAGCCAGAAAGTTCGAGATCCTAAAGTGCACCTGGAAGAAACTACGAGTTTTAAACAAATTTGGGATTTTACAAGGCCGATTGGGTCTGTGTGGGAATGGCTAAGAACTAAAGGAGAACTATCCTTCAAAGAAACCAGTTTTGGGTATTGAAACTGTCTGGGGTATTGAAGCTAAAACAAGTTGTCTGGGGGAATTGTGTAAACTCGAAAACCCTTCTTCCCAGGAGACGTTAACATAGCAACAATCAACCCAGAGATAGCCAGCCATCACTGTGAGCAAGAAACCAATCCAGCATATACATAATAACAATGGCACATCCAGCCCGCATGGAAAACCCGGCCTAGGCAGACATTGCAAATACCAAAGCTAATTTTTCCTCATCAAGAAACAAATTTAAAAGATCGACACATCCAGGACAGGTAAACATTAATGGGCCCGCCAAAATATGACAAAGAGATATCAAGCCCGCCAAAAATTCAACAAAGAATCAGGGCTGATTTGGCGCGAAGCTTAGAACAGCTCCCAAAGTATAACTGGGGCCCTGTTTTAACGAATGTAGGCAATGTATCAGAGGGAGAAAGGAGAGAGACCACCGCAGCAGTTTTAACAAGCCTTTCCAGCCTCGACGACACTCCCGGAGCCACACTGCCCTGCTATCGAAGAAGAAGGAAGAACATCACCACGGCAGAGAAAGCAGCCCCAATAACTCCGGACATCACCATCGCGGCAGCAACCGACCATAGCCAACGTGATACCATCGAAAACACCCGCGATCGACCAACTCCGAAACAAAACTTCTCAAAGAAGAAACTGAAGATTCGAAAGTTTCCATTCTACAATCTATTCCTGACTACCAACAGGTGAAGCATTAACTAAGGAGACTTTAGAAACCTATTGCTAATGAAAGAAAGTGGTACTCACCCCATAAGTTCAATACACGCCCTACCGCATCAGCGGACACCACCCAACTGAAGACTACGCAGTGAGAAGTCCTCTACAATGTTCGCGGTACGACAAGCAGAACCTACAGAGCCCAGTGAACCCCGAAATCGTGAACCACCGCCAACTGACAGTAAAGGATTGGTGAGCATAGTCCCTGTTTGCCCTGGAGTTTAACCTAGTCAGAGTTAGGCATTGGGAGGTGGGAGGTGTATTATTTTCTGTAACCCCTTTGAATGTGTGATGTAGTGTTCTTTATTTGAATGATTACAAGTTTGACATTGTATTTTCTTGTCCTTAATAAAATCAAAGTTCTTTGCACCAAACCAGTTGTCTCTTGCACTTTGTCACATCCCCCAAATAAATCCAAAGTCTAGAACGCAGGGAGTGGGAGCGATTCGAACCACTCAGAAGGACGGAGGTGAACCTGACCCCACACACCACCCCCTACATTGTGTTAATGAGCGCTAGCAGGCAATTTCATTGTCAATCAGTCCTGAACCATCGTCCGGATGCCGTTCCAAGCGCTGGCTTCAACTCCTTTACCAAGATGGTGCCCTGTGCTAAATGCACGCTAAACTGGTGTTCCATCTTGGCCACCACTTTAGCGACTAAAGAATTCGGCCCAATATTGTCCCCTGGATATTCTTGCATGTGCTGAAACCCACAGATATTGTACACAATGTATTGAACACAACACATCACAGCTAAAGTTTACAGCGGTGTTTTGAGGGAACTGCATGTCACAGCGGGTTACAACACTGGGAGCAGGAATAGGGCAGACATCTTTTGCCTGGTGCAAAGTTAGATGGTGGGTGGATCGTTTGAAATAAGGCTGTGCACATGTGTAAACCAGGCCTGTTCAATGCATGGGAACTCACAACACACATCTGTGCTGGGCCATTTGAAACCTCCAGGAGAGGAAAACCAAGTTTTTACTGCCTGTTTTTCATTTCCCAAAATTAACAGGAAGCAACTCCCAAAATCAGATTGGCTATTTCAAAACTGGAGGAATAGGCCATGCTGCTATCAATGAGCCTGCTCCGCCATTTAATAAGATCAGGGCTAATCTGACCTTGGGCTCAGATGCATTTCTCTGCCTGCTCCTCATAACCTTTCACCCCCTTATCATTCACTTAGCCTGTCTATACCCCTCTGCAGATTCTTTGTGGCCTCCTGCAATTTTCTTTCCTGCCCATCTTTGCATCATCAGCAAACTTGGCTACATTACACTTAGTCCCTTCATCCAAGTCATTAATATTGATTGTAAATAGTTGAGGCCCCAGCACCGATCCCGCTAGTTACTGTTTGCCAACTGGAAAATGACCCATTTATCCTGTCTCTGTTTTCTGTTAGTTAGCCAATCCTCTATCCACGCTATTATATTACCTCTAACCCTGTGAGCTTTTATCTTGTGCAGTAACCTTTTACATGGCACCTTACTGAATGCCTTCTGGAAATCCAAATACACCACATCCACTGGTTCCCCCTTATCCACCCTGCTTGTTACATCCTCAAAGAACTCCAGCAAATTTGTCAAACATGATTTCCCTTTCATAAAACCATGCTGACTCTGCTTGACTACTTTATGATTTTCCAAATGTCCTGCTAATACTTCCTTAATAATGGACTCCAGCATTTTCCCAACAAGAGATGCTAGGCTAACTGGTCTATAGTGGACTGGCTTTCTATCTGCCTCCTTTTTTAAATAGGGGAGTTACATTTGCAGTTTTCCAATCCGCTGGGACCTCTCCAGAATCCAGAGAATTTTGGTAAATGACAACCAGTGCATCCACGATAAAAGGCGCTCTATAAATGCAAGTATTTATTTTCTTTCCTTTAATATCCCGATATCAGTACAACTCTCCCCCCCCCACCTCCGCTACAATCCCAGACTCCCCCCAAGTCTCGGAAATAGTGACTCAAGACCCCACCCAACATCAGAGATCAGCAGTGAGGTACCGTGTTCCACATTCTGAAAGAGATCACTCCTTCTTCCTTCTGGAACGTTCCCTGTTTGCATACGTCGGTTGTGGTTTGGCACAGTCGACAACAACTGAACGTAATATCAAGATATCAAGTGACAGTAATGGATTGTGAGCCGCAGCACACTGCGTTAGTTCTCCCTCATCTCTAATTGTTTCAGTGTTCAAGGATCAGCGCATCTTAATTGTCATCGGAGACTGTTGACGTTGGGGGAAGTAGAGCATTTCTTATTTTAGTGGAAAATAATTGAATGCTAAGTGGCAAGTGGGTGTTTTTGGTCCTGGGTTGCCCACCTGAAGCATGTGATGTTGCGACATAGGGGGCAGGGGTGACCTGTCAGCAGCTCTTCCTCCGACTCCACGAGAACCAACTGACGAGTGATCCCAGCTCCAAAATGGATCTGACACTTCAGTCAAACAGCAGGGTGGGACGGTGGGTTAAAGCTGGTGCAGTTTTCCAAATCCTCATTAGGGGAATGTTGGGAACAGGGCATTGGATTTCGATCTGAATTCTGCTGTTTGTTTTGCTCTTAAAAGGGTCATGGAAAACCCTCAATAACATGCTTATTATAACATTACTATTTGTGGGAGCTTGCTGTGCACCATTTGACTGCTGCGCTTTTGTTTATATGTTCAAGGGATGTGGGCGTCGCTGGTAAGGCCGGCATTTATTGCCCGTGAGAAGATGGTGGTGAACCGCCTTCTTGAACCGCTGCAGTCCATGTGGTGAAGGTGCTCCCACAGTGCTGTTAGGGGAGGGAGTTCCAAGAATTTGATCCAGCGATGATTAAGGAATGTGCAATACATTTCCAAATCAGGATGGTGGATGACTGGGAGGGAACTTAGAGGTGATGGTGTTCCCATCCTTTTAGGTGGTAGAGGTCGTGGGTTTGGGAGGTGCTGCCGTAGAAGCCTTAGCGAGTTGCTGCAGTGCCTCTTGTAGATGGTACACACTGCAGCCACGGTGCGCCGGTGGTGGAGGGAGTGAATGTTGAAGGTGGTGGATGGGATGCCAATGAAATGGGCTGCTTCTTGAGTATTGTTGGAGCTGCACTCATCCAAGTGGAAAGTATTCCATCACACTCCTGACTTGTACCTTATGGAATGTTGATGGTGGGGGATTCGGCGATGGTAATGTTGTTGAATGTTAAGGGGCAGTGGTTAGACTCTCGCTTGTTGGAGATGGTCATTGCCTGGCATTTGTGTGGCGCGAGTGTTACTTGCCACTTATCAGTCCAAGCCTGAATGTTGTCCAGGTCTTGCTGCATGCAGGCACGGACTGTTTCATTATCTGAGCAGTTGCGAATGGAACTGAACACTGTGCAGTCATCAGCGAACACCCCCACTTCTGACCTTATGATGGAGGGAAGGTCATTGATGAAGCAGCTGAAGATGGTTGGACCTAGGACACTGCCCTGAGGAACTCCTGCAGTGATATCCTGGGGCTGAGATGATTGACCTTCAACCACCACAACCATCTTCCTTTGTGCTAGGTATGACTCCAGCCAGTGGAGAGTTTTCCCCCTGATTCCCATCAGTTTTACTAGGGCTCCTTGATGCCACACTCAGCCAAATGCTGCCTTGATGTCAGGGGCAGTCACTCTCACCTCACCTCTGGAATTCAGCTCTTTTGTCCATGTTTGGACCGAGGCTGTAATGAGGTCTGGCGGAACTTGAGCTGAGCATCAGTGATCAGGTTATTGGTAATTAAGTGCCGCTTGATAGCACTGTCTGTCCTGTATCCTACATGTCTACTGTTTGTAGTATCACAAGGTGTGCCACCAGAGGGCACAGCAGTGGGAGACTTGTAGGTTACCTGTACAGGTGTGCCTGGCCTAGTATAAAAGGCAGGCCACCAGGTGTGTTCCTCACTCTGGAGTTATCAATAAATGACTAAGGTCACTATAGTTCAAGTACAACACATTGCCTTGTGGAGTCATTATCAGAGCATCAAAAGACATAACAATTGGCGATGAGATTACAGACTTTCGTGCGAAAATTGCTACCCTTGGTACATTGCAGCAGTTCGCTGATGGTAATGATTGGGACGCCTTTGTGGAGAGGCTCGAACATTTCTTCACAGTAAACGACCTGGCAGGCGACAATCCGGCCACACTGGCTGATAAGTGCAGAGCGATCCTGCTAACCAGTTGTGGGCCCACCGTCTATGGCCTCGTCAGGGACTTGCTGGCACCAGCGAAGACAACGACCAAGACGTACAAGGAGCTCGTAACACTGATCCATGAGCAACTTAAACCCAAGGAGAGCATCCTCGCAGCCAGACATCGATTCTACACCCACCGACGGCCTGAAGGCCAGGAAATTGTGAAATATGCTGCAGACCTCAGGAGGCTGGCAGCACTGTGTGATTTCGGCGACCACCTCACCGAAGCGCTGCGGGACATTTCTGTCATTGGAATCGGCTCTGAGGGCCTTCTTCATAAGCTACTGTCGGCGGATACCACAGTCACACTGCAGAAGGCCATCTCTGTGAGCCAGGCATTCATTACCTCGACCTGCGGCTCTAGGCAGATGACTCATCCTCAGGACTCAAGCCCAGCAAGTATTGTGCACAGAATGACGTCTTTTAGAGGCTGACTGTAAAACGCCAACCTTCTCAGGGAAGAGAGAACAGGCCCCCGAGTCCCTTAACTTAGGGACCGCCGAGGGGGGTTAACTGAGTAGCTCCATGCTGGCGTTGCGGAGGGAATCAAAGGGCTCACCAGTGCCATTTTAAAGACTATGTCTGCAAAGGCTGCAGCACAAAGGGCCACCTCCAGTGAATGTGTGAGAGAAATATGGCTCACTGTGTCGATGAAAAGTCTGCAGATGGTCATGGATCCCACGCGGATTATGAAACGATCGGCAGAGAGGCAGCTCAGCCCCACGACGAGGTATATAGCATGTTTACCTGCACCACCGAGTGTTCCCCATTGAGAATGGAAGTCGAGATAGATGGCGTTCCAGTCTTCATGGAAGTGGACACGGTGGCGAGCCAGTCAATGCTGAATCAAGAAGCCTTTGAGAAGCTATGGGACAATCAAGCTGAACGACCCTAGTTGGTCCCGGTTCAGGCAAAGCTGCGCACCTACACCGATGAACTTATCCCAGTCATTGGTAGTGCAGATGTAAAGGTACTCCATGATGGCATGGCACAAGTTACTCTGTGGGTTGTTGCAGGTGATGGACCAATGCTGCTCGGAAGAAGGTAGATGGAGAAGATCCATTGGAAGTGGGAAGACTTCACCCCTCCAGCGATTGACATCCTCTGTGCTCAGAGGCAAAGCAAGCCCTCATCTGAGGTTGGATCTGGCACCAGAGAGCAGACCAGCACAGCACCCGAGGCACAGACCGCCCAGCTGGGACGACCCGAGTGCACCTTCCAGGGTCCAGTGACAGGACTCCGAAGGAAGAAAATCGGACCTAAAGGCGACTCCCCAACTTCGGATGCAGAACCCGGGGAGAAGAGGATCACCGCAGTCGACATCGTGGAACGAGGAAAGATGGCGCCCGAACCACGAGGTGATGCGCTGAAGAAAAAGATGGCGGCGGCCAGACCACGAGGTGCAGCGCTGATGGAGCAACCCTTGGCACCAAACGGAGAAGAGGATTGGGGTAAAGAAAGCAAGGCTCTCTTAAAGGAAGCCTGCAACCTACCACACTTAAAGGGACAGTTCCACACACTCAAGCAATGTAACAGCAACTGTGAGTTAGAGATAAAATGTGTAACTGATGATCTGAGTTGTGTACATGCAATAAGCAAAGAAAAGTTGTGCGATTGTGATCATGTAAAATGTGTAATTGGCGATCAGATTTGTGTACATGCAACAAGCAAGGAAAAGTCGCGCGATCGTGATCGGAGCTACAGCGTAGTCACAATAAGTAATGAAACGTTGTGCGATGTAGGATTTCAACTGCACACTGCCAATGCAGCGGGCAAACACCCATCGGGAGCACACGGGTCCAGCGAGCTACCCAACGCTGTAGCCTGCATCCCTGGGACCAGAGTTATGCACCATGGAGTGTGACCACAAGCAGCCAATATACACAAGCTGCAGAGCAAATGATCTCAGGAGGACAACGGCACCGGTATTGATACCCTGCCCCTGATCGGCTCCGCTTCTCAGGCACCCGATGGCACCAACCGCAACGAGCCTGAAAGAGCAAACTGTGCTAAGGCGCAGCCCCCAGGCCCCATTGCCACCAAGGCCATAGCCGGGAATGAAGGGTCACCCGCAACAGTCCTCCTGAAGGGAACTGGGACCAGCCAGGATCCCAAACCAAACAACGCCCAGGCTAGTGAGTCAGCAGTTCCCTGTGTGCTGCTAGACGACTGCTCCTCAGGAAGCAGTAGCGACCCAGGGCACAAAGAAAGGACAGGGAGTTCTGGAACTAGCTTGTCCTTACACACCGGTTACCGATCCCCAGTACGTATTGATAATGCATCTCACCAGTCTAATGTACTTGTCTCACAACTGAACCACAAATGTAATGCAAACTTGTTTTTCTGGACTTGAAATGAGCCTCCGGCATAATCTACATGTTGGGTGGTGGGGGTGCGGGGAGAATGAAGTGATCAGGGACACACACAAACAGCAACCACCAGCACTCTACTGCCAACGAAACACCAACAAGTCACCCAAGTTTGAAACGACCCGCCAAGGATCAACCAGATAGAGCTAAGCCCAGCGCATAGTCAATGCAGACGCGATTTGCACTAAAAGCTTGGGGGAGAGCGATGTCATGTGTCCTACATGGCTGCTGTTTGTACTGTCACAAGGTGTGCCACCAGAGGGCATAGCAGTGGGAGACTTGTAGGTTACCTGTACAGGTGTGCCTGGCCTAGTATAAAAGGCAGGCCACCAGGTGTGTTTCTCACTCTGGAGTTATCAATAAAGGACTAAGTCACTACAGTTCAAGTACAACACATTGCCTCGTAGAGTCATTATCAGAGCATCCGAAGACATAACACTGTCGACGATACCTTCCATCACTTTGCTGATGATTGAGAGTCGACTGATGGGGCGGTAATTGGCCGGATTGGATTTGTCCCGCTTTTTGTGATCAGGACATACCTGGGCAGCTTTCCACATTGTTGGGTAGATGCAAGTATTGTAGCTGTACTGGAACAGCTTGGCTAGAGGTGCAGCTAGTTCTGGAGCACAAGTCTTCAGCACAACAGCCGGGATGTTGTCGGGGCCCATAGCCTTTGCTGTATACGGTGCACTCAGCCATTTCTTGATATCACATGGAGTGATATCAACTCACAAGCTGGGCTCCGCCATCATCGAGGATGGGGATATTCATAGAGCCTCCTCCTCCTGTTAGTTGCTTAATTGTCCAACACCATTCATGACCGGATGTGGCAGGACTTTGATCTGATCCGTTGATAGCCTTGTCTATAGCATGCTACTTCTGTTGTTTAGCATATATGTAGTCCTGTGTTGCAGCTTTCCCAGGTTGGTACCTCATTTTTAGGTAGGCCTGGTGTTAATAACATAAAAAATAGGAGCAGGAGTAGGCCCTATGGCCCCTCGAGCCTGTTCCGCCATTCAATAAGATCATGGCTGATCATCGACCTCAACTCCACTTTCCCGCCCGATCTCCATATTCCTTGCTTCCCCTCGACTCCAAAAATCTATCGATCTCAGCCTTGAATATATTCAGAGACTCAGCATCCACAGCCCTCTGGGGCAGAGAATTCCAAAGATTCACAACCCTCTGAGTGAAGAAATTCCTCCTCATCTCAGTCCTAAATGGCCGACCCCTTATCCTGAGACTGTGCCCCCTAGTTCTAGACACTCTAGCCAAGGGAAACAACTCTCAGCATCTACCCTGTCAATCCCCCTCAGATCATAATAAGAACATAAGAACATAAGAATTAGGAACAGGAGTAGGCCATCTAGCCCCTCGAGCCTGCTCCGCCATTCAACAAGATCATGGCTGATCTGGCCGTGGACTCAGCTCCACTTACCCGCCCGCTCCCCGTAACCCTTAATTCCCTTATTGGTTAAAAATCTATCTATCTGTGATTTGAATACATTCAATGAGCTAGCCTCAACTGCTTCCTTGGGCAGAGAATTCCACAGATTCACAACCCTCTGGGAGAAGAAATTCCTTCTCAACTCGGTTTTAAATTGGCTCCCCCGTATTTTGAGGCTGTGCCCCCTAGTTCTAGTCTCCCCGACCAGTGGAAACAACCTCTATGCCTCTATCTTGTCTATCCCTTTCATTATTTTAAATGTTTCTATAAGATCACCCCTCATCCTTCTGAAGTCCAACGAGTAAAGACCCAGTCTACTCAATCTATCATCATAAGGTAACCCTCTCATCTCCGGAATCAGCCTAGTGAATCGTCTCTGTACCCCCTCCAAAGCTAGTATATCCTTCCTTAAGTAAGGTGACCAAAACTGCACGCAGTACTCCAGGTGCGGCCTCACCAATACCCTGTACAGTTGCAGAAGGACCTCCCTGCTTCTGTACTCCATCCCTCTCGCAATGAAGGCCAACATTCCATTCACCTTCCTGATTACCTGCTGCACCTGCAAACTAACTTTTTGGGATTCATGCACAAGGATCCCCAGGTCCCTCTGCATCGCAGCATGTTGTAATTTCTCCCCATTCAAATAATATTCCCTTTTACTGTTTTTTTTTCCAAGGTGGATGACCTCACATTTTCCGATATTGTATTCCATCTGCCAAACCTTAGCCCATTCGCTTAACCTATCTAAATCTCTTTGCAGCCTCTCTGTGTCCTCTACCCAACCCGCTTTCCCACTAATCTTTGTGTCATCTGCAAATTTTGTTACGCTACACTCTGTCCCCTCTTCCAGGTCATCTATGTATATTGTAAACAGTTGTGGTTCCAGCACCGATCACCTCTCATTCATCTAAACTCCGGAGAGTATCGATCCATTCTACTCAATCTCTCAGCAGAAGATAGCCCTCTCATCCCAGGAATCAATCCAGTGAACCTCCGTTGCACCGCCTCCAAGGCAAGTATATCCTTCCTTAGCTACGAAGACCCAAGCTGTGCACAGTACTCCAGGTGGCCCTGTACAATTGTAGCAGGACTTCCTTACTCTTATATTCCAACCCTCTTGCAATAAAGGCCAACATGCCATTTGCCTTCCTCATTGCTTGCTGTACCTGCATGCTCACTTTCTGTGTTTCTTGCACGAGGACCCCCAAATCTCTCTGAACACCAACATTTAAACAGCTCTCATCATTGAAAAAATATTCTGTTTTTCTATTCTTCCTACCAAAGTGAATAACCTCACATTTCACTACATTATACTCCATCTGCCACCTTACTGCCCACTCACTTAGTCTGTCTATATCCCTTTGCAGATGCTTTGAGTTCTCCTCGCAGCTTACTGTCCCACCTAGCTTTATTTTGTCAGCAAACTTGGATACATTACACATGGTCCCTTCATCCAGGTCATTAATATACATTGTAAATAGCTGAGGCCCCAGCACTGATCCTTGTGGCACCCCACTAGTTACAGCCTGCCAACCTGAGAAGGACCCGTGTATCCCGACTCTCTGGGGCCATAATCGGTGGAGGTTGCGCCCGCAGCTGCCGCGGTTCCGCCGGAAATGTAGTTTTTCGGGGCGATTCCTCTGGAACTGCCCGTCTGCCGTCCACGTTCCGCCCGGTGGGAGATTGGTGGCGGAGGGATTTCCCCAGCAACATGCAGTGGGTGGGGGATGGTTACAAAATACAAACCATTTACGTGAAGTCAGTCCCAGTCACTTACAGTAGTGCGGTCTGCAGGAGTGATTGACAGGGGAATTAACCAATCATCTCCATTCTAGCGGGGATAGTGCAGCACTCCGTGCCCTTCTTCCAGCCGCCCGACTCACGGCCAGCTCAGATCTGCATTTTGCGAACGGTCCTTCTGGCGGGCGGCAGGTGGATCTGAGGCCAGCATCCCTGACCAAAGTGGCCGATTTGCAGCATCCGGCATGGGCGGGTGCATATCAGGAGATGTTGCTGTAGTGTCAGTCGTGAGTTCTGTTTGCTGTAGTTCGTAGGGACTCTTTTTAAATAGACTCTAAGAGGGCTGGATTTTAGGTTCTGCTGATTTCGAGGCGGTAATGCCGGCGGGGCGGTAAAGTTTGCGCCCGGGAACAGTTTGCGCCTCAGTCAGCAAAGTTGGGCAGCTGGGCCCTGAGTGTGGGGCATAGCGCTAAGGGAGGCGAAAATCCCGAGCTAAACAGCCGGCCTCGGAGCGCTCTGGGAGAGGCCTGGGGGACGGGGCGGGGGGAAGAAAACCTGAAAAAAACACCAGAAACATTCCCAGTACATTATTCACGCCACCTCAACATAAATCGCAAAAAGAATAAAATAACAAACAATCGGACTCACCTGAGGTCGACATTATTTACCTCACTGTGGCCACTCATCATCATCATCATCATCATCATAGGCAGACCCTCGAAATCGAGGAAGACTTGCTTCCACTCTAAAGGTGAGTTCTCAGGTGACTGAACAGTCCAATATGGGAATTACAGTCTGTCACAGGTGGGACAGACAGTGGTTGAAGGAAGGGGTGGGTGGGGAGTCTGGTTTGCCGCACGCTCTTTCCGCTGCCTGCGCTTGGTTTCTGCATGCCCTCGGCGACGAGACTCGAGGTGCTCAGCGCCCTCCTGGATGCTCTTCCGCTTTTCCTCCTCTGCGGCTGCCACGGCTTGGACTGCCAGCTTTCCCAGCAGGCGGCGCTGTACGGGGCACTATGGGTCGGGCGGGAGCCAAAAATCAAGCCAGTGTCGCAACCAGGGGCGTTGCACACGGGCTCACCTCTCCCGGGCGGTAATGCTCCGCGCCCTCGCAAACCCGGCCCCGAATGTCCCGGCGGGGCTCCGGAAGCTGGCCGCCCGCCCAGAAGTGCTTACCGCCGTCATTGCCGACCCTCCGGGGTGCCAACAGAGGCGGCAACAAATCGAAAATCCAGCCCAAAATTTGTTTGTTGTGAGCTGAGCAGATGGACTGTTTGCTGTCAGTCCTGTCGTAAGCCCCGCCCCATCGCCAACTGATTGGCTGACAGTAGTGTCAATCGACACTCGGAACAGTTTCTCTGTCAAAACCTCCTCATGATTTTGAACAGTTTTATTAAATCTCCCCTTAACCTTCTCCGCTGTAACCAGAAGTAACTCCGCTTCTCCAGTCTCCCCATGTAACTGAAGTCCCTCTTCCCTGGTACCATTCCAGCAAATCTCCTCTGCACCCTCTCTGAGATCTTCCTAAAGTGTGGACCCAGCATTGGACACAATGCTGGGGCCTTACCTTTAGAAAAGTTTAGCATAACTTCCTTTTGTACTCTGTGCCTCTATTTATGAAGCTAAAGAAGCCGTATGCTTTTCAACAGCTTTCTCAACTTGCCCTGCCACCTTCAAAGATGTGTGTATGTACACCCCGAGGTCCCTTTGTTATAGCATTCCTTTTAAAATTGCACCATTTAGTTTATATTGCCTCTCCTTATTCTTCCTCTCAGAATATATCGCTTTTGCTCGTGTCTGGTCAGGGGACGTACTGTCTAGTGTCGCTGTGTCATCGAGTGGGTAGATCAGCCCATAAAGAGCTTTTGATTTAAACCTTACTTTATGAGGATGTGTGAGTGCCAGCGCAATTGTTGCAGCGGCCATTCGATCGAAATTCAGTGATTGTTGAAAAAAAATATATGGCAGCCAGCGGTATTGTCCAGCGGGAATCGGCAGTTTGCGGCGGTGTGGGTGGGGAGCGGGGAATGGCGTTTGGATGGTGACATTCACCTTCTGCTGATTCGCTGTTAGCGAGCTGGTGTTTGTATTTCGGCCCTGAGCAGGGGAGGCCTTTCACTGAACACCATGGCTGCTGCACCTGGAGCCAGGACGGTAACCAATTTCTCAGATGCTGAGCTGGGGACACTGATATAGGCTGTGGAGGGAAGGAGGCGAGTGCTGTACCCCGATGCAGGTAGACTGAGTCACCAATGCCTGGAGAGAGATAGCTGTGGAGGTCTCGGGGACCTCCATTCATGACCGGACCGCCACCCAGTGCCGAAAGAGGATGAACGACATCATCCATCTGATGTAAGTGAGTACCTGTTCCACCAACTGCTGACCTTCCATCTGCGAGCCTCTCTTATTTATCCTTTATCCTTCTCTTATTTCCCACCTTCACTATACAGTCACTGAAGCAGCTTTTCACTGTTGAGGCCTGTGTGTGTATATATATATATATATGTGTGTGTGTGTGTGTGTTCTTGCAATGGAGGCCCTCGTTCATGTCACAGTTATAGCTGCATGTCAGGGACACACACTTGTGCACTCATTGCTCAGGCCACATCACACTGCTACTCTGTACCAATTCCTTGTTTTGCAGACCAAGGTTGCGTACAACTGGATGGATAAGAGGAAGACTGGTAGTGGCGAGTCTTGGCTTCAGATCCTCATACCTTTGGAGGAGAGGATCGAGGCGATAGTGAGCAGACATGCTGTCTTACCTGTGGGCACCGGTACTGGCGATGGCGATCCCACTGCGGGCAGCATGGGTAAGGGAGGCCCTCCTTTAATGCTATCTCTCCCTGAAAGCGCCAGCGCATACTGTGCATTTCCTTCCGGAAGTGGGTTAGTTGCAGCCTCCATGCGTTAATCCCCTACCGGCCCCCCCCCCCCACCCCACTCACGGCTGCCGTGTTTCCCGTATTACAACAGTGACCACACTTCAAAAGTACTTCATTGGTTGTAAAGCACTTTGGTGACAGCCTGAGCTCGTGAAAGGCCCTATATAATTAGAAACATAGAAACATAGAAAATAGGTGCAGGAGTAGGCCATTCGGCTCTTCGAGCCTGCACGGCCATTCAATGAGTTCATGGCTGAACATGCAACTTCAGTACCCCATTCCTGCTTTCTCGCCATACCCCTTGATCCCCCTAGTAGTAAGGACTACATCTAACTCCTTTTTGAATATATTTAGTGAATTGGCCTCAACAACTTTCTGTGGTAGAGAATTCCACAGGTTCACCACTCTCTGGGTGAAGAAGTTTCTCCTCATCTCGGTCCTAAATGGCTTACCCCTTATCCTTAGACTGTGACCCCTGGTTCTGGACTTCCCCAACATTGGGAACGTTCTTCCTGCATCTAACCTGTCTAAACCTGTCAGAATTTTAAACGTTTCTATGAGATCCCCTCTCATTCTTCTGAACTCCAGTGAATACAAGCCCAGTTGATCCAGTCTTTCTTGATATGTCAGTTCCGGGAATCAGTCTGGTGAACCTCCCTCAATAGCAAGAATGTCCTTCCTCAAGTTAGGAGACCAAAACTGAACACAATACTCCAGGTGTGGCCTCACCAAGGCCCTGTACAACTGTAATAACACCTCCCTGCCCCTGTACTCAAATTCTTTCCGTTGTCGGGGGGCTGAGGAGGTGAAAGTGCTCTTGGCGTTACATCGACAGTACATGGAACTCCGGTGCGGACTATTTCAACACTTTATTAGGATGTTCCAATGGGGTCGTAGCAGGAAACATCGCAGGCAGTAATTTCAGTGTGAGGAAGCGGGTACCGTTCATTTTAAGCAGCGGCTCGGTGAGGCAGGCACCTGCGGGGAATAACCTCAAAACCGGGGAGCAGACCCTGAACCCGCAGTACGTTGGATGCTGCAAAGAGAATGAATCTATTGATCAAAATAACTCTCACATCTGTACATCGAGCCGGCTGCCAATTAAAGGAATGAGCACCCCCTGCTGGCAATCACACAGACCTGCGACAGCGTGAGTTCAGGCAGAGAGAGGCATTAAGGACCTGTCTTTGAGATGGTTTCGATGTAGGGTGTGAGCTGTGCCACAGCACACAGCAGCCAAAGCTCAGGCCTTTAATGATTAAACATCAAATCAAGAGATTTGTCATTTGCTAAAAACCCAGATGTCTGTTGTGTACTTGCTATTGATTGTGTTGGTTTTAATTGGAGCTGAACATTCCCTTCCCATTAAAAACATCCCAGCGTGAAGCTCGCCCGGCAACCAGCAGAGTGAGAGCGCAGTAACCGTGGCAACCGGTCACATCAGTGTTATTACATGCTTCAAAAATACTTCAATAACAGTTATGATTCAGAGCGTTCAAAAACAGTCCTGACATTCACGTTCGCTAAGTGAGGAAAACAGGGATCTAAAGATTACTGGATCGCACTAACTAACCAGTGACTGCACAATGCACACAGACATGGGGATCGGTGAGGAGTGAGAGGGTCTAAGAGTGAGTGAGGGGGTCTGAGAGTGAGTGAAGGGGTCTGAGAGTGAGTGAGGAGTGAGGGGCTCTGAGAGTGAGTGAGGTGCTCTGAGAGTGAGTGAGGGGGTCTGAGAGTGAGTGAGGAGTGAGGGGCTCTGAGAGTGAGTGAGGTGCTCTGAGAGTGAGTGAGGGGGTCTGAGAGTGAGTGAGGGAAGAGGGGTCTGAGATTGAGTGAGGGGGTCTGAGAGTGAGTAAGGGAGTCTGAGAGTGAATGAGGAGTGAGTCTGAGAGTGAGTGAGGAAAGAGGGGTCTGAGATTGAGTGAGGGGGTCTGAGAGTAAGTGAGGAGTGAGGGGCTCTGAGAGTGAGAGAGAGGGTCTGAGAGTGAGTGAGGGAAGAGGAGACTAAGATTGAGTGAGGGGGTCTGAGAGTGAGTAAGGGAGTCTGAGAGTGAATGAGGAGTGAGTCTGAGAGTGAGTAAGGAAAGAGGGGTCTGAGAGTGAGTGAGGGGGTCTGAGAGTGAGTGAGGGGATCTGAGAGTGAGGAAAGAGGGGCTCTGAAAGTGAGTGAGGAGTGAGTCTGAGAGTGAGTGAGGAGTGAGGGGCTCTGAGAGTGAGTGAGGAGTGAGAGGGTCTGAGAGTGAGTGAGGAGTGAAGGGCTCTGAGAGTGAGGAAAGAGGTGCTTTGAGAGTGAGTGAGGGGGTCTGAGAGTGAGTGAGGAGTGAGTCTGAGAGTGAGTGAGGAGTGAGGGAGTCTGAGAGTGAATGAGGAATGAGTCTGAGAGTAAGTGAGGAGTGAGTCTGAGAGTGAGTGAGGAGTGAGGGAGTCTGAGAGTGAATGAGGAGTGAGGGGCTCTGAGAGTGAGCAAGGGGGTCTGAGAGTGAGTGAGGGGGTTTGTGAGTGAGTGAGGAAAGAGCGGTCTGAGAGTGAGTGAGAAGTGAGTCTGAGAGTGAGTGAGGAGTGAGAGCATCTGAGAGTGAGTGAGGGGGTCTGAGAGTGAGTGAGGGGGTCTGAGAGTGAGTGAGGGTGTTTGTGAGTGAGTGAGGGGGTTTGTGAGTGAGTGAGGGGGTTTGTGAGTGAGTAAGGGGCTCTGAGAGTGAGTGAGGGGGTTTGTGAGTGAGTGAGGGGGTTTGTGAGTGAGTAAGGGGCTCTGAGAGTGAGTGAGGAAAGAAGGGGTCTGAGTGGGGAGTGAGAGACTGAGTGGCCAGTGAAATGAATGGCCCAGTTATAGGACCCTTTAGCGGCGGCTGTTAAAGCCGGTTTTGAAGATAAAATGGCGGTTTCCTCGCTTCTGCCCACTTCCGGCACGGAATGCGGCGGCCGCCATATTGGGCAGATCGTCAGTGCTGCTGTTGCCAGCGCTCTCCACAAGTATTTCAATTTCCAGGCAATGGTGAATTGACGCATGCACATCGATTATGGACATTGCCGCTGCTCTTACTGCCCTTGCCAAAGCACGGCCAAGCGTACAACCGCTGGCAACGCAGAGAGCCGGGAGGAAGTGCTGGTGAGCTATAATCCATACAGTAAATAACTGCTGAGATCAGGCCAACATCCCCAGCATCGAAGCACTGACCACACTCGACCAGCTCTGCTGGGTGGGCCACATTGTTCGCATGCCTGACACAAGACTCCCAAAGGAAGCGCTCTACTCGGAACTCCTGCACGGCAAGTGAGCCCCAGGTGGGCCGAGGAAGCATTTCAAGGAAACCCTCAAAGCCTCCTTGATAAAATGCAATATCCTCACCGACACCTGGGAGTCCCTGGCCAAGGACCGCCCTAAGTGGAGGAAGAGCTGAGCACCTCGAGTCTCGTTGCCGAGAACATGCAGAAATCAAGCTCAGGCAGTGGAAGGAGCGTGCGGCAAACCAGTCCCACCCACCCTTTCCCTCAACCATTGACTGTCCCACCTGTGACAGAGACTGTAATTCCCGTATTGGATGGTTCAGTCACCTGAGAATTCACTTTTAGAGTGGAAGCAAGTCTTCCTCGATTTCGAGGGACTGCCGATGATGATGACGGAAAGCTCAGGCTGGGTAATTGGAGTGAAAACTGCTTCCAATCAGTTGCATCACATCTCCCCCCCCGCCCCCCACCGTCAGTCAAACATTATAGCTAGTTTAGGAACTGATAAAATAATATGCAAAGTTTTGAAGTAAAAGGCCAAGAATTAAGGAAAATTTAACATCATATTCTCAGCAAGAGTTCGTCAAAAATCTGCTGTTGTTAAACATTTAAGTGAACTCTCTTCTTACGTAGGATATACAGCACAGAAACTGGCCATTCGGCCCAACCAGTCCATGCCGACGTTTATGCTGCACTCGAGCCTCATCCCGTCTTTTCTCATCTAAATCTATCAGCACAACCCTCTATTCCCTTCTCCCACATATGCCTGTCTAGTCTCCCCTTAAATGCATCGATACTATTCGCTACAACCACTCCCTGTGGTAACGAGTTCCACATTCTCACCACTCTCTGGGTAAAGAATTTTCTTCTGAATTCCTCATTGGATTTCTTGGTGACTATCTTATATTGATGGCCTCTAGTTATGCTCTTTCCCACAAGAAGAAACATTCTCTCTGTGTCCACTCTATCAAAACCTTTCATAATTTTAAAGACCTCTATTAGGCCATCCCTTAGCCTTCTTTTTTCAAGAGAAAAGATACCCAGCCTGTTCATCCTTTCCTGATAGGTATACCCTCGCATTTCTGGAACCATCCTTGCAAATCTTCTCAGCACTCTATCCAGTGCCTCTATAATCTGTTAGAAATTAGGGATACCTAAAAATATATGGTTATGTGAATGAAAATGTGATGCGATTGATTAATTGTATTAGAGCTCGAGACAAGAAAGGGGTTAATGTATAAGTTATGTCTTACTGGAACTGTGTAAGTTTTGGTTTTCTGGAAAGCTTATATTAGAATTTGGGACATCAGATTTTTTGATATTTGGATTAGATGATTCCACATCGGGGCCACTGCACGACCTTGGTCTGCCAGGCTTAGCTGTCTGTTGTTTGTAAGTTTAGGATTTTGATTTTGTATAATGCATCTCTAATTTGGCCACTGAAGGCCCAATCTATGTTTCTTCCATTATTACTAATAATCATATTACAATGCTAAGGTAGAATTTGGAGTTTGTTTAACAGAACTGCTTGCGAAGATAATTAAAAGTTAATTAGTATAAAGGAGATAGAATAGAAGGAATTTATGCGAATTTGACTTGCCGTTGGGCACCTTGTTGTAAGGGGAATCTCTATTGGTTAAATGGTCCTACCCATTAGTCTACCTCAGGTCCACCCCTAAAAAGAGAATAAAATAAAAGAGCTAAAGAACGCTTAGCTCAGACAGTGGAGCGGTGAGCTGCCAAGAGTGGATCAGGTGGATGAACACTCTCTGAGAGCGAATCAATGCTGACCCTAGTCTAACACTTTTGGGTAGTTCACGAACAGAGAGAGAGAGAAAGACATGTGAGACAAGAAGGAGAATGAAGAAGAGTTGTTTGTGCATGCTAGCCATCCGTCCGATGGGTCTGGTACCAGGTACTTGTCATGGTCGTTTGTTTTTGCTGTATAACTGCGTTATTTACCGTCCTAAACTCCGATTAAACACAATATACCCACCATATTGATTTGCACTCGATCCTGATTATTTGAAAGACTAGAGATAAATTAATCTCAACAATCCTTTTTATAATATGGCAACCAGAACTATACCCAGTACTCTAAATGTGGTCTAACCAAGGTTCGATACAGGTTTAGCATAACTACACTACTTTTCAATTCCATCCCTCTAGAAATAAACCCTAGTGCTTGGTTTACTTGTTAACCTTGTTAATCCATGTTGCAACTTTTAGTGATGTGTGTATTTGTACTCCGAGATCCCTTTGTTCCTCTACCCCACCCAGACTCGCACCCTCCAAGTAATAAGTGACCTCCCTATTCTTCCTACCAAAATGCAATACATCACATTTTTCTGTGTTGAAATTCAGTTGCCAATTATATGCCCATTCTTCAAGTTTATTAATGTGCTCCTGTAATTAGTTGCAGTCCTCAGTAGTGACTATCCCGTCTCCCCGCCTCTCCCCCTCCCGCCCAATTTGGTCTCATCCACAAATTTAGAAATTGTGTTTTTAATACCAAAATCTAAATAATTAATATAAATGGTGAACAACAGTGGTCCCAGCACTGATCCTTGTGGAACACCACTACCCACCTTCTACCACTGTGAATAGCTCCCTTTACCACTACTCGCTGCTTTCTGTCTTGAAGCCAGCTATCTTCCATTCTGATACTTGTCCTCTGACTCTGCATTCTCTGACCTTATTCAACAGTCTATTATGGGATACCTTATCAGAGGTCGTTTGAAAATCCAGATAAATTACATCTGCTGCATTACCCTTTTCTACTCACTCTGTTACCTCTTCAAAAAATTCAAGAGGTTGGTCAAGCAAGACTTTCCCTTTTGAAATCCATGCTGACTATTATTATATTTTTGGTTTCTAGATATTCTTCTATTTTCTCTTTTAGTAGGGATTCCATTATTTTTCCTACCACCGATGTTAAACTGACTGGTCTATAATTCCCTGGACATGTTCTGTCCCACTTGTTAAATATAAGTATTACATAAGCTATCTGCCAGTCCTTTGGCACTACACCTTTTTCTAACCAATTATTAAATATGTGTAATAATGCCTCTGCTATCTCTTCCCTAGATTCTTTTAAAGTGCGTGGATGTAATCCATCCTGAGCAGGGGGTTTTCCTCCTCGAGTTTGATTCATGTATTTAATATCTCTCCTATTTTTATTTTAAATGTATTTATTTCATTTTGAATCTCACCTTGCAGCAAAGAACGACTAAAAAAATAATAAAGAGAGGGAAGATAGATTATGAACGTAAACTAGCATATAAAAACAGATAGTAAGAATTTCTACAGGTAGATAAAAAGGAAAAGAATGGCTAAAGTAAATGTTGATCCACTGGAGGATGAGACTGGGGGATTAATAATGGGGAACAAGGAAATGGCAGAGACTTTGAACAAATATTTTGTATCGGTCTTCATGGTAGAAGACACTAAAAACATCCCAATAGTGGATAATCAAGGATAGGTAGGGGGGAACTTAATACAATCACCATCACTAATGAAGTAGTACTAGATAAAATAAAGGGACTAAAAGCGGACAAGTTCCTTGGACCTGATGCCTTACATCCTCGGGTCCTAAAAGTAGTTGCAGAGATAGTGGATGCATCGGTTGTAATCTACCAAAATTCTGGGGGGGTCCCAGCGGATTGGAAAACTGCAAATGTAACGCCCCTGTTTAAAAAAGGAGGCAGACAAAAAGCAGGAAACTATAGACCAGTTAACCTAACATCTGTCGTTGGGAAAATGCTGGAGTCCATTATTAAGGAAGCAGTAGCAGGACATTTGGAAAAGTATAATTCAATCCAGCAGAGTCAGCACGGTTATATGAAAGGGAAATCATGTTTGACAAATTTGCTGGTGTTCTTTGAGGACGTAATGAGCAGGGTGGATAAGGGGGAACCAGTGGATGTGACGTATTTGGATTTCCAGAAGGCATCGATAAAGTGCCACATAAAAGGTTACTGCTCAAGATAAAAGCTCATGGGGTTGGGGGTAATATATTACCGTGGATAGAGGATTGGCTAACTAACAGAAAACAGAGAGTCAGGATAAATGGGTCATTTTCCGGTTGGCAAACAGTAACCAGTGGGGTGCGGCAGGGATCGGTGCTGGGTCCCCAACTATTTACAATCTATATTAATGACTTGGATGAAGGGATCAAGTGTAATGTAACCAAGTTTGCTGATGATACAAAGATGGGTAGGAAAGCAAATTGTGAGGAGGACACAAAAAAATCTGCAAAGGGATATAGACAGGCTAAGTGAGTGGGCAAAAATTTTGCAGATGGAGTATAATGTGGGACAGTGTGAGGTTATCCACTTTGGCAGAAAAAATAGAAAAGCAGATTATAATTTAAATAGAGAAAAATTGCTTCAGTACAGAAAGATCTGGGGATCCTTGTGCATGAAACAAAAAAAGTGAGTATGCAGGTGCAGCATGTAATTAGGAAAGCAAATAGACTGTTGGCCTTTATTGCAAGGGGAATAGAGTAGAAAAGCAGAGAAGTCCTACTACAACTGTACAGGGTATTGGTGAGGCCACACCTGGAGTACTGCATACAGTTTTGGTCTCCGTATTTAAGAAAGGATATAGTTGTATTGGAGGCTGTGTTGAGAAAAGGTTCACTTGGTTGATTCTGGAAATGAGGGGGTTGACTTATGATGATAGGTTGAGTAGGTTGGGTCTATACACACTGGAATTCAGAAGAATGAGAGGTGATCTTATCGAAATGTATAAGATTATGAGGGGGCTTGACAAGCTGGATCCAGAGAGTATATTTCCACTCATAGGGGAAACTAAAAGAAGGGACATAGTCTCAGAATAAGGGGCTGCCCATTTAAAACTGAGATGAGGAGAAATTTCTTCTCTCAAAGGGTTGTAAATCTGTAGAATTCTCTGCCCCAGACAGCTGTGGAGGCTGGGTCATTGAATATATTTAAGGCAGATGTAGACAGATTTTTGAGTGATAAGGGAATAAAGGGTTATGGGGAGTGGGAGGGGAGTGGAGCTGAGTCCATGATCAGATCAGCCATGATCTTATTAAAAGGTGGAGCAGGCTCGAGGGGCCAAATGGCCTACTCCTGGTCCTATTTCTTATGTTCTTGTGTTCTTGTATGTCCACCTGCTCTATATTCTTGGTAAATATTGAAGCACAGTAAATATCTCTGTCATCTCTCTATCGCTGCCGGTGGTATTATCCTGTCCATCTCTTAGTGGCCCTATTCCCATCCTGACCTTCCTTTTTTTTACTGATGTGTCTGTAAAATATTTTACTATTTTGTTTATGTTCCTTGAAAATTTAATTTCATAGTTCCTCTTTTCCTTCCTAATTGTTTTTGTGACTTCTCTCCTAATCTCTTTGTATTCTCCCTTATCATGTTCTCCCTGCTGACCATGTAAATGTAAGCCTCTTTCCTTACCCTCAATTGTTCCCTTATGGCTTTATTCATCCATGGTGTCCCATTAGTGTTTAGTTTTTTTAGCGGAATATATTGTTCCTGCACTCTGTTTTAAATGTTTACCATTGCTGTACTACGCCAGTGTTTGCCAATATTGTTGCCCATTTTATGTCCCCAAGTTCTATTCTCAGCCCCTCAAAATCAGCTGTTCTCCAATCTATTACCTTGATCTTTGTCATACTTGTGTCCTTCTCAATTATTATCTTGAAGCGTATTATATTCTGGTCACTATTGCCAAGATGTTCCTCTATTTTTACTTCTCTTATCTGCTCTGGTTTATTCCCCATTACTAGATCTAATAGTGAATCCTCCCTTGGGCTTTTTACATATTAGGTTAGAAAGGAGTACTGTACACATTGTAGGAACTCCATTCCCTTATCCCCTTTACCTACCTCTTCTGTTCAATTACTATCAGGGTAGTTGAATTCCCCCATGATTATTATTCGATGTTTTTTACTCATTCCCCTAATTTGTCTGCATATTTCTTCCTCCCTCTCCCTTCCACTATTAGGTGGTCCCTATTATTGTGATTGATCCTTTATTATCTTATATCTCTACCCACATGGATTCTATATCTGTCTTGCTGATAGCTGCGTCACTATTTTCTACTGGCATTATGTTATCCCTAATAAGTACAGCTACTCCACCTCCCCCTTTTCCCTCTCTGTCCTTTCCAGATATGTTGTACCCCGCAATGTTTAATTCCAAGTCCTGATTTTTCTGTAGCCATGTCTCAGTAATCCCTGCTATGTCTGGTTCCTCGCAATGCATGATTGCCTCCAGCTCCCCAGTTTTATTACGGACACTGTGTACATTGCTGTACAGACAGTTTAACTCATTTTTAATAGCAATTCCTGTCACTTTATTTTAACCATCTTTTTACTCTCCTGTTCTATTACTCTATTTATTCCCTGGCCATTAATGTCCTCCCTTAATTTACTCTTTCCTATACTCTCCTTTCCTGTTTTGATTATCTTTAGGCTGCTTACGTTTCTTGTAGATCCCTCCCCCCATATTACAAGTTTAAAGACTTTTAATTTAGAGCCTAGCTCTTGATACTCTTTCAGCAGGACCTCCTCCCTGTTCTTGCCTATGTCATTTGTTCCGACATGAACCACGACAACTCTCACTTTCCAAGTTCCTCTCCAGCCGCCTCTCGATATCCCTTACCTTGGCACCGGGTAGGCAACACACCCTTTGGGATTCTCGTTCTTGGCTGCAGAGGATGCTATGTATCTTCTGCATGATGTACACCAGTAAACTTGTGACCAAGAGGTTCACATTTCCCTTTTAAATAAATGTATTTCCATCGATGTCACATGCAACGTTTTAAGGATATCTGTGCCACAGTCTTGCGCAGTCTCTCCAGAACTGGGCCTGTGCTTTAAGACCCGCTCACCAGGGAGTGAATGCCCTGTGTGATCTGCAGGCTCGTTCACTGTCACTGCTAGCTGCAAGATGGTGCAATCCCATCCCCCTCCCCATCCCACTCCCCATCTCCCCCTCCCCATTCCCCTCCCTCTCTCCTCCCCCTCCCTCTCCCCTTCCCTCTCTCCCTCCCCATCACCCACTCCCCATGCCTCTCCCCTTTCCTCTCCCCATCCCTCTCTCCCTCAGCAAGTCCCCCTCCTCCTCCCCCTCCCCATCCCCCTCACCTCCCCTCCCCCTCCCCATCCCCCTCCCTCTCCCCATCCCCATTCCCCTCACTTTTCCCCACCCCCTCCCTATCCCCTCCCCCTCCCTCTCCCCCTCCCTCTCCCCTTCCCCTCCCTATCCCCTTCCCCCTCCCTCGCCCCCTCCCTCTCCTCCTCCCTCTCCCCATCTCCTCCCCCTCCCCCTCCCCCTCCCCTCCCCCTCCAGCATCATGGTAGAGCACAAACCGCCACACAGCAACCATCAGGGTGAGACATCTTTGGGCCTCTGGCAGGCAGTGAGGGTGGGTGTACCAGGCAGCGAGGGTGGGTGTACCAGGCAGTGAGGCTGGGTGTACCAGCCAGCGAGGGTGGGTGTACCAGGCAGCGAAGCTGGGTGTACCAGGCAGCGAGGGTGGGTGTACCAGGCAGCGAGGGTGGGTGTACCAGCCAGCGAGGGTGGGTGTACCAGGCAATGAGGCTGGGTGTACCAGGCAGCGAGGGTGAGTGTACCAGGCAGTGAGGCTGGGTGTACCAGCCAGCAAGGGTGGGTGTACCAGGCAGTGAGGCTGGGTGTACCAGGCAGGCAGCGAGGGTGGATGTACCAGGCAGGCAGCGAGGGTGGGTGTACCAGGCAGCGAGGGTGGATGTACCAGGCAGCGACGGTGGGTGTACCAGGCAGCGAGAGTGGGTGTACCAGGCAGTGAGGGTGGGTGTACCAGGCAGTCTGGCACCCATTTGTGGACTCCATGCAAGACCCAGACAAATGTCCCAGAAAGTAAGAGGGGATTCGCGGACAAATAAATGCCTCCTAATGAGCCACAATGGACAATGCTCCGACATGGATCACCCGCGACCTCCTGACTCAGGAACCCAGGAACCGCCATCAAATGATCCCAAAGAGCACATTGCCCGAGAGCACCACGCCGATCCTTTAGACGTGACCTTCGGCCTCTGGTCGATGTTACTGCTGGAAAGAGCGGGTTGTAAGGAGATTCTGCGCCCCGCTCATTTAGGCCAGCAGGCAGCGCCACAATACCAGGGCCTGCGCTCGCTTTGGTAACCCTGAACTCCGGCAGCTGCTTTCAGGCTTCATCGCATTTCTAGGCCTCGGAGTTTGGGTGAGGAATGAGGGACTGAGGGAGGAGTGAGGTACTGAAGGAGGAGTGAGGGACTGAGTGAGGAGTGAGTGAGGAGTGAGGGACTGAGGGAGGAGTGAGGGGCTGTGTGAGGAGTGAGTGAGAGACTGAGGGAGGAGTGAGGGACTGTGTGAGGTGTGAGGGTCTGAGGGAGGAGTGAGGGACTGAGTGAGGGACTGAGTGAGGAGTGAGAGACTGAGTGAGGGACTGAGGGAAGAGTGAGGGACTGAGGGAGGGACTGAGTGAGGAGTGCGGGACTGAGTGAGGGACTGAATGAGGGACTGAGGGAGGAGTGAGGGACTGAGGGAGGGTTTTGATACTGTGAGGAGTTAGCGGGTTTAGGATGAGGGACTGTGGAGTACAATACGGTGACATTTACTGGTTTATTGAGACCTTGTGTAAAAATCCTGCTCTCAGAACATGTTTTTGTAACTCATGTGTAACTGCACGTCGATGATTTTAATCAAACTGAGAGGATTCCTTTCTCTGCTTCGCATTTACCCAGAGTTATATTGCAATGTCTTTCGTAATGAAGAATGGTTTGAATATTATTATTTAATGAGTTGCTGGCACCTGTGACAGCTGCACTCTCACCAGTCTCCACATGGTGACACTGGAGCCATTCACAACACGCTCTCCTGCAGTACCTCATACATCCTTGCTTTGACCATCTGTCCCTTCTTCTCTGACCTTTTACTTTTCTGTCTCATTTTCTATCTCTGTCTCACATTTTCATTTTCTGTCTTTCTTCCTCTCCATCTCTCTCCTCATCTTTCTGTCTCTCTGTCTCTCTCTTTCTCCCTCTCGCTCTCTCTGTCTCTGTCTCGCTCTTTCTCTCTGTCTCTCTCTCTTTCTCTGTCGCTCTCTCTGTCTCTCCTTTTTGCTCTCTGTCTCTCTCTGTCTCTCTGTCTCGCTCTCTGTGTCCCTGCGTCTCTCTGTCTCTGTCTCTTTCTGTCTCTCTCTCTCCCTCTCTCTGGATCTCTCTCTCTCTCTGTGTCTCTGACCTTTTGTCTATCTTTCACTTTCTCACGGTCTCTGTCCTTCCAGTTATTGTCTTCTCTCTCTCGCTTGCTCTCTGTCTCTGTCTCTTTCTTGGTGTCTCTATCTTGCTCTCTGTCTCGCACATTAGCTCTCCATTTCTTGATCTCTACCACTTCATTTCTTGATCTTTATCTCTCTCCATCTCTTGCTCCCTATCTCTTTCTGACATGCTCTGTGTCTGTCTCTCTCCACATCTCTGTTCTCTGTCATTCCCCCTCTATCTCTCACTCTGTTTCTGTCTTACTGTTTCTCTCTCCATCTCTCTCCTCTTGTTTTCTGACCCTCTCTCGTTGCCTCTATCTGTCTCTTGCTCCCTCTCGCTGCCTGTTGCTCTCGGTATCTCTCCCTCTATCCCTCTCTCACTTTTTGTCTGTTTCTCTCTCTCCCTTTCTTGCTCAACGTGTCTCCGTCCCTCTTTCTTTTTATCTCTCAGGGGAGCAGGGGAGTTATCCCCGGTGTCCTGGCCAATATTTATCCCTCAATCAACATAACAAAAAAAAAAGATTATCTGGTCATTATCACATTGCTGTCTGTGGGAGCTTGCCATGCGCAAATTATCTGCCACGTTTCCCACATTACAACAGTAACTACACTCCAAAAGTACTTCATTGGCTGTAAAGCGCTGAGAGACATCCGGTGGTCGTGAAAGGCGCTATATAACTGCAAGTCTCTCTCTCCATCATTGCTCTCTATCTCTCTCTCATAATATCTATCACACGCCACCTTTCAATGTCTCCTTATCTCGCTCTTTATCTCTTGCCCTCTGTCGCTCCTGATTGCTATTTGCAGTACAGGTGGAGTGTGTGAAATCCAGAAACCTTGGGACCGAGGCCGTTCTGGATTTCAGGAATTTCTGGATTTCGGAACGTCTTAAGGGGGGGCGAGCGAGGGAGGGCCGGTGGGGGCGAGCGGGGGTGGGGGAGAGGGCGGCGGCCCAAGGCGTGGGGGGGGGGGGTGTGGGCGAGCAGGGGGGGGGGGGGCGAGCGGGGGAGGGGGGTGGCGACCCGAGACGGGTGAGAGGTCAGTGGTGGCCCGAGGCGGGAGAGTCCAGCAGCGGAGCAAGGGGGGGTGGGGGGGGGGGCGGGGGTGGGTGGTGGTGGCGGTGGCAAAGGCAGGTCCGAATTTCGGAAATTTTCCGGATTGCAGATGACCCCGCCATAGATCGGCCTGGTGCAGTGGTATAACTGCACCAATGCAGCCAATGCAGCGGGCCCAGCACCTGCTTCCTCACGAACTGGTTGGCGATGTGGCTCAGCTGGAAAACGCTCTCATCCATCCTCTTGGTGAAAGTTTTGGACCCGTCGACCCTGCTCTCCCCCTCCTGCCGGTCGAGGAGGCTCTGCGGGGAGCTGAGCCTCAGGAAGAAGTTGCCCCCCCAGGCGGTACGAGACGTCTCTCTTGGTGCCCTGGAACTTGGTCTGCTCGGTGGGCTTGTCGATGGAGCAGATGAACAGCTAAGGGTTCTCCTGCCACACAGGGCCGTGCCGGCCAGCCGCCAGGCAGATCTTGTTGCCGTCGTCCCTGCTCCCGGCCCGCAGGATCTGCACACACCAGGCCGGGAAGAGGCCCCTCTGGCCGCGGACGCTGGCCCCTCCAGCCAGCCCTCAATGTTGTGCTCGCCGTCCATGGTCAGCACCTCGTCCTCCCGCACCCAGATCTCGCCCACATTCTCGCTCTGGAAATCGTACCGAGCCCGAGCCTGGAGCACCATCGTCCCGCGCTCTGCACCCGGCTCAGCTCCGCTCCCGGACCCCGCAGTAACCCCCCCACCCCATAAACCCTCTCTCACACCGGCTCCCCCAGACCCCGAGCTCCCTCTTTGGCCCCCCCGGACCCCCTCACTCGAGGGCCGGCTACACTTTCCTCTGTCATTCTTTGATTTTTAAAAAAAATCTATGTTTGCATTGGGGCCCACAGCCTCTAGTTACACCACTGGCCCGCTGTCTGGATTCCGGAACATTCCGATTTTCGGAACTCCAGATTTTGGACGCTCAAACTGTATCTCATTCAGTGTAAATGTTCAACCTCATTCACCCAACGAATAACCCTTTCTGGACTTCAAAAGACTTCATAGAATTGTGACTCACTTGGGATTTTCTGGGAGAGCTAATCTTTTCCTTTCAGACACAAAAAATATTTGACAATTGCTGAATAAGATTCAGACTCTGAATAGTCAGTTCCAACAATTTCGGCCTTTCCGTACCAGTAGATCTTTGCAAGCCAATCGAGAGTGATCAGAGCTGAGGCATATTCCCTCTTTTAACCTACTGTTGTTTTCACCTCCAATTGCAGAAACAAAAGCGGTCAGGTCAAACACATGCGTCCACGAGTTCTGGCCATTCAACGGCTGAGTGAGAGACACTGTGCAGGTCCATTAGTGAAGCGTCTTGGGATATTTCAGTACATTAAAGGCGCTATGGAAATACAAGTTGTTGTCGTCGCTGGCCCCCAGTGTGTGGCCTCTTATTTTCTAACTGGCCACAGTGGCAAAGGGGAGAGTCACAGAGGCTGCAGTTATAATCATTTGCAGCACATCTGATCATTCTGCATCTAAAGTGATTTGACTTTTGTAGTGTATGAATAAAGAGTCTGACCAGATACTGTGAGCTCAAAGTAAAGTGTGACCTTAGTCTTTTATTGCAGGTCTCCAGAGTGTCTCTCCAGCCTGTGAGGCCTCCTTAAGTACAGGTGCTCCCAAGGGATTGTGGGATCCCTTGGGACTCCAGAGGATGAGCCCTCCCTCTGGTGGTTAAACAAGGTATTTACAGGTTTACATATATAACAACTTTACCTTCAGATCCTAATCTAGAAGGGCAAATCCAGGGGGTTGGGCCTGTTACTAATTAGGCACTGACTAGGTCTGAAGCTTGTTCTTATCACCTGGAGGTGACGTCTAGGTTCCTTTGAGAAAGTGTCCAAACGGAACACCTTGAGCTATCTTTATCTGTAACCTCCTACAACTCTGCTTTGCTACAAATCTGGCCTACCTTGCATCCATCATCTCCTGCACTCCACCATTGGTGGCCGTGCATTCAGCTGCCGAGGACACAAGCTCTGGAATTCCCTCCCTAAATCTCTCCACCTCTCTGGAACATAAGAACTAGGAACAGGAGTAGGCCATCTAGCCCCTCGAGCCTGCTCTGCCACTCAACAAGATCATGGCTGATCTGGCCGTGGACTCAGCTCCACTTACCCGCCCGCTCCCTGTAACCCTTAATTCCCTTACTGGTTAAAAATCTATCTATCTATGATTTGAATACATTCAATGAGCTAGCCTCAACTGCTTCCCTGGGCAGAGAATTCCACAGATTCACAACCCTCTGGGAGAAGAAATTCCCTCTCAACTCGGTTTTAAATTGGCTCCCCTGTATTTTGAGGCTGTGCCCCCTAGTTCTAGTCTCCCCGACCAGTGGAAACAACCTCTTTGCCTCTATCTTGTCTATCCCTTTCATTATCTTAAATGTTTCTATAAGGTCTCCCCTCATCCTTCTGAACTCCAATGAGTAAAGACCCAGTCTACTCAATCTATCATCATAAGGTAACCCCCTCATCTCCAGAATCAGCCTAGTGAATCGTCTCTGTACCCCCTCCAAAGCTAGTATGTCCTTCCTTAAGTAAGGTGACCAAAACCGCACGCAGTACTCCAGGTACGGCCTCACCAATACCCTATACAGTTGCAGCAGGACCTCCCTGCTTTTGTACTCCATCCCTCTCGCAATGAAGGCCAACATTCCATTCGCCTTCCTGATTACTTGCTGCACCTGCAAACTAACTTTTTGGGATTCATACACAAGGACCCCCAGGTCCCTCTGCACCACAGCATGTTGTAATTTCTCCACATTAAAATAATATTCCCTTTTACTGTTTTTTTTTCCAAGGTGGATGACCTCACACTTTCCGACATTGTATTCCATCTGCCAAACCTTAGCCCATTCGCTTAACCTATCTAAATCTCTTTGCAGCCTCTCTGTGTCCTCTACACAACCCGCTTTCCCACTAATCTTTGTATCATCTGCAAATTTTGTTACACTACACTCTGTCCCCTCTTCCAAGTCATCTATGTATATTGTAAACAGTTGTGGTCCCAACACGTATCCCTGTGGCACACCACTAACCACCGATTTCCAACCCGAAAAGGACCCATTCATCCTGACTCTCTGCTTTCTGTTAACCAGCCAATTCTCTATCCATGCTAATACATTTCCTCTGACTCTGCATACCTTTATCTTCTGCAGTAACCTTTTGTGTGGCATCTTATCGAATGCCTTTTGGAAATCTAAATACACCACATCCATCGGTACACCTCTATCCACCATGCTCGTTATATCCTCAAAGAATTCCAGTAAATTAGTTAAACATGATTTTCCCTTCATGAATCCATGTTGCGTCTGCTTGATTGCACTATTTCTATCTAGATGTCCCGCTATTTCTTCCTTAATGATAGCTTCAAGCATTTTCCCCACTACAGATGTTAAACTAACTGGCCTATAGTTACCTGCCTTTTGTCTGGCCCCTTTTTTAAACAGAGGCGTTACATTAGCTGCTTTCCAATCTGCTGGTACCTCCCCAGAGTCCAGAGAATTTTGGTAGATTATAACGAATGCATCTGCTATAACTTCCGCCATCTCTTTTAATACCCTGGATACATTTCATCAGGACCAGGGGACTTGTCTACCTTGAGTCCCATTAGCCTGTCCAGCACTACCTCCCTAGTGATAGTGATTGTCTCGAGGTCCTCCCTTCCCACATTCCTGTGACCAGCAATTATTGGCATGGTTTTTGTGTCTTCCACTGTGAAGACCGAAGCAAAATAATTGTTTAAGGTCTCAGCCATTTCCACATTTCCCATTATTAAATCCCCCCTCTTATCTTCTAAGGGACCAACATTTACTTTAGTCACTCTTTTCCGTTTTATATATCTGTAAAAGCTTTTACTATCTGTTTTTATGTTTTGCGCAAGTTTACTTTCGTAATCTATCTTTCCTTTCTTTATTGCTTTCTTAGTCATTGCTGTCGTTTAAAATTTTCCCAATCTTCTAGTTTCCCACTAATCTTGGCCACCTTATTAATTTGATACTCTCCTTTATTTCCTTGGTTATCCACGGCTGGTTATCCCTTCTCTTACCGCCCTTCTTTTTCACTGGAATATATTTTTGTTGAGCACTATGAAAGAGCTCCTTAAAAGTCCTCCACTGTTCCTCAATTGTGCCACCGTTTAGTCTGTGTTTCCAGTCTACTTTAGCCAACTCTGCCCTCATCCCACTGTAGTCCCCTTTGTTTAAGCATAGTACGCTTGTTTGAGACACTAGTTCCTCACCCTAAATCTCTATTACAAATTCAACCATGATTACTGCCGTTCCTTTTTCACATGCCTCCATTATTCCCTTGATTATTGCCTGCCCCACCGTGAAGTTATTATTTGGGGGCCTATAAACTACGCCCACCAGTGACTTTTTCCCCTTACTATCTCTAATCTCCACCCACAATGATTCAACATTTTGTTCATTAGAGCCAATACCGTCTCTCACAACTGCCCTGATATCATCCTTTATTAAGAGAGCTACCCCACCTCCTTTCCCTTCTTGTCTATCTTTCCAAATTTTCAGATACCCCTGTATGTTTAATTTAGAGTGTTTTAATACAAGTTTTTAAACCATGATTTTTAGTTTTGACCCCTCCTGCAGCCCCTTTATATTCATACATATTGTCCCTTCCTATCTCCTTGTGGTTTACACTTACCCCAGTGCTACTCTGCTCTGTTGCCTCCTGCCTTTTGCATTCTTTCTTGGGATCCTATTCATCTGAGCTCTCACCCATTCTAACTAGCTCAGAGCCCTTTCCTGTGTTCCGAATACTCTTTGCATTGTGGCACCGAGCTTTCATGCTTGCCTTTTTATTACACTTTAGAATTTTGCTGTACAGTGGCCCTTTTTGTTTTTTGCCTTGGGTTTCTCTGCCCTCCACTTTTACTCATCTCCTTTCTGTCTTTTGCTTTTGTCTCCTTTTTGTTTCCCTCTGTCTCCCTGCCTCCCTGCCTCCCTGCCTCCCTCCCTCCTCTACCTCTCGCTCCTCTTTTAAGACACCCTTTAAACCTGCATACTGTATATACTGACCGGCAAAAACTGTATTGTCCAGTCTATGCATACAGTATATACTGTTATATGTACTTACTAGACTGTGGGATATGTATTGACTGGACTGTGGGATATATATTGATTGGCTTGTGGGATATGTATTGATTGGCATGTGGGATATGGATTTATTGGCGTGTGGAATATATAGGGATATACATTGAATGGACTGTGGGATATGTATTGATTGGCATATGGTATATATATTGGTTAAATTATGGGGTTTGCATCAACCGTCACTGTCAGGCGTGATTCTATTGCTCGTTGAAAGGTCTGAGATACAGTTTAAGTTTGATGTAGTGACACTAATATCTGGATTTTCCCTGTGATCTTCTGTGTCTTGTACTGAGCGATAAGCAGTCTGACTACTGATTGCCTTTCTAAATCAGCCAAATAACCGAGATCCAAATCGTTCACCTGAAGTGGGAGCACATCGCTGTTACTCTGATTCCAAATGTCTGCTCTGGGAAGTGTTCCTCGCGGATGGTTGGATTGTTGGGGGCTGCACTTTCCCGGGAGGCTGCTCAGGAACAGGATGATGACGGTAATCAGTGAGAGACTATCCCTGGGACACAGTAATATGTTGTCAGCTGACTGGGATATGGGACTGGGACTGAGTTGGCTGAGAACCTGCCTCTCAGTGTTTGTCACAACCTGAAAACTTGAGAACTTTAGCAACAGCAAAAGTTCATTCAGCCCAACATCCTCTTAATTTCTCAAGCCCAGCGACTCATGACGGCCCCCAAACCTGCTCACCTTCTCATTGTATCCCCCAAACCTACCCACCTTCTCACCATATCCCCCAAACCTACCCACCTTCCCACCGTATCCCCCAAACCTACCCACCTTCTCACCGAATCCCCCAAACCTACCCACCTTCTCACCGTATCCCCCAAACCTACCCACCTTCTCACTGTATCCCCCAAACCTACCCACCTTCTCACCATATCCCCCAAATCCACCCATCTTCTCACCATATCTCACAAACCTACCCACCTTCTCACTGTATCCCCCAAACCTACCCACCTTCTCATTGTATCCCCCAAACCTACCCACCTTCTCACCATATCCCCCAAATCTACCCATCTTCTCACCATATCCCCCAAACCTACCCACCTTCTCACTGTATCCCCCAAATCTACCCACCTTCTCACTGTATCCCCCAAACCTACCCACCTTCTCACCATATCCCCCAAACCTACCCACCTTCTCACCGTAACCCCCGAGCCCACATACCCACCTTCTCACCATATCCCTCAGTCCCACCTACCCATCTTCTCACCGTATCCCTCAGTCCCTCCTCATAGATCAATCCCACTCACCAACATTCTCACATCTTTCTCAATCCCTTGTTCTCCAGAAACCTATTCCAGTTCCTTGACCCTTTTACCCAGTGCTTCAATGTATTTCCCTGGCACTGTATTCCACAGCGGATGCACCTCCCGAACTCGTGAGCTCCACCACCTCGAAGGACAAGGGCAGCAGGCGCATAAGAACGCCATTAATGCAATAGTAAGGAAGGACATTAGCTTGGATGATGTGGAATCTGTATGGGTAGAGCTGCGAAACACCAAAGGGCAGAAAATGTTAGAGCGAGTTGTGCACAGACCACCAAACAGTGGTAGTGAGGTCGGGGATGGCATCAAACAGGAAATTAGGGATGCGTGCAATAAAGGTACAGCAGTTATCATGGGTGACTTTAATCGACATATAGATTGGGCTAACCAAACTGGTAGCAATACTGTGGAGGAGGATTTCCTGGAGTGTATTAGGGATGGTTTTTAAGACCAATATGTCGAGGAACCAACTAGAGAGCTGGCCATCCTAGACTGGGTCTTGTGTAATGAGAAAGGATTAATTAGTAATTTTGTCATGCGAGGGCCCTTCGGGAAGAGTGACCATAATATGGTAGAATTCTTCATTAAGATGGAGAGTGACACAGTTATTTCAGAGACTAGGGTCCTGAACTTGAAGAAAGGTAACTTCGATGGTACAAGACGTGAATTGGCTAGGATAGACTGGCAAATGATACTTAAAGGGTTGATGATAGATAGGCAATGGCAGACATTTAAAGATCACATGGATGAACTACAACAATTGTACATCCCTGTCTGGTGTAAAAATAAAATGGGGAAGGTGGCTCAACCGTGGCTAACAAGTGAAATTAGGGACAGTGTTAAATCCAAGGAAGAGGTATATAAATTAGCCAGAAAAAGCTGCAAACCGGAGGACTGGGAGAAATTTAGAATTCATCAGAGGAGGACAAAGGGTTTAATTGGGAGGGGGAAAATAGAGTATGAGAGTAAGCTTGCAGGGAACATAAGAACTGACTGCAAAAGCTTCTATAGATATGTAAAGAGAAAAAGATTAGTGAAGACTAATGTAGGTCCCTTGCAGTCAGAATCAGGTGAATTCATAATGGGGAACAAGGAAATGGCAGACCAATTGAGCAAATACTTTGGTTCTGTCTTCACTAAGGAAGACACGAATAACATCCAGAAAATACTAGGGGACCGAGGGTCTAGCGAGAAGGAGGAACTGAGGGAACTGAGGGAAATCCTAATTAGTCAGGAAATGGTGTTAGGGAAATTGATGGGATTGAAGGCCGATAAATCCCCAGGGCCTGATAATCTGCATCCCAGAGTACTTAAGGAAGTGGCCCTAGAAATAGTGAATGCATTGGTGGTAATTTTCTAACATTCCAACATGGAGCAGTTCCTATGGATTGGAGGGTAGCCAATGTAACCCCACTTTTTAAAAAAGGAGGGAGAGAGAAAACAGCGAATTATAGACCGGTTAGCCTGACATCGGTAGTGAGGAAAATGCTGGAATCAATTATTAAAGATGTAATAGCAGTGCATTTGGAAAGCAGTGACAGGATCGGTCCAAGTCAGCATGGATTTATGAAAGGGAAATCATGCTTGAGAAATCTAGAATTTTTTGAGGATGTAACTAGTAGAGTGGATAAGGGAGAACCAGTGGATGTGGTATATTTGGACTTTCAAAAGGCTTTTGACAAGGTCCCACACAAGAGATTAGTGTGCAAAATTAAAGCACCTGGTATTGGGGGCATTGTATTGACATGGATAGAGAACTGGTTGGCAGACAGGAAGCAAAGAGTGGGAATAAACGGGTCCTTTTCAGATTGGCAGGTAGTGACTAGTGGGGTACTGCAAGGTTCAGTGCTGGGACCCCAGCTATTTACAATATATATTATTGATTTAGATGAAGGAATTGAATGTAATATCTCCAAGTTTGCAGATGACACTAAGCTGGGTGGCAGTGTGAGCTGTGAGGAGAGTGCTAAGAGGCTGCAGGGTGACTTGGACAGGTTAGGTGAGTGGGCAAATGCATGGCAGATGCAGTATAATGTGGATAAATGTGAGGTTATCCACTTTGGTGGCAAAAACAGGAAGGCAGAATATTATCTGAATGGTGACAGATTAGTAAAAGGGGAGGTGCAACGAGACCTGGGTGTCATGATACATCAGTCATTGAAAGTAGGCACGCAGGTACAGCAAATGGCAAATGACATGTTGACCTTCATAGCGAGAGGATTTGAGTATAGGAGCAGGGAGGTCTTACTACAGTTATACAGGGCCTTGGTGAGGCCACACCTTGAGTATTGTGTGCAGTTTTGGTCTCCTAATCTGAGGAAGGACATTCTTGCTATTCAGGGAGCGCAGCGAAGGTTCACCAGACTGATTCCCGGGATGGCAGGACTGACATATGAAGAGAGACTGGATTGACTAGGCTTATATTCACTGGAATTTAGAAGGACGAGAGGGGATCTCATAGAAGCTTATAAAATTCTGACGGGATTGGACAGATTAGATGCAGGAAGAATGTGCCCGATGTTGGGGAAGTCCAGAACCAGAGTTCACAGTCTAAGGATAAGGACTAAGCCATTTAGGACCGAGATGAGGAGAAACTTCTTCACTCAGAGAGTTGTGAACCTGTGGAATTCTCTACCACAGAAAGTTGTTGAGTCCAGTTCGTTAGATATATTCAAAAGGGAGTTAGATCTGTCCCTTACAGCTAAAGGGGTCAGGGGGGTATGGAGCGAAAGCAGGAGTGGGGTACTGAAGTTGCGTGTTCAGCCATGATTATATTGATTGGTGGTGTAGGCTCAAAGGGCCGAATGGCCTGCTCCTTCACCTATTTTCTATATTTCTATGTTTCTATCACTTGCAGGTTCCCTTCCAAGTTACACACCATCGCGACTTGGTCATATATCGTCGTTCCTTCGTCGTCGCTGGGTCACAATCCTGGAACTTCCTCCACCTTCTTGAGGGGATTTAGGAATGGGCAATAAATGCCGGCCTTGCCAGTGATGCCCACATCCCAAGTATATATATATATGTATGAAATAACCTCTATTACACTTCGAATCTCAACAATGAAATGTATTCTTCAATGAATAGACTATTTGGTTTTGCTGCAACACCAACACCAACACTTGCTGGCCAACCATCTCCCTGCCATTTTAGTGGCACCACCAAATCACAGCCTGTCAGCGAAATGGCACCGGCTGCATACAGCGGGCTCGGCAGATCACCCAGCGCCCGCTCACGCTGTTTCTATTCATACAGCCGCTGGATAGGAACAAGAAGCAGCAGCAGCCTCTGCCAGGCTCAGTGATGGCCCAAACTGGGAACTTACTGTGAATCCGATCCCCACAGTAGCGGAGAATGATCCCGGGATGAACTTTCCTTGGTCAAATTGCACCAGCAGCGAGGTCTTCCCAACTCCACTGTCGCCCACCAGGATAGTCTGTGGGGAAAAAATCATCAAGGAGTCATTGGCTGATTCGGAGCATTCACTGAGCGATAAAATCCCACTCTACATGGCTGACTCTTAATGTTCCCGAGGTGGGCAGCAGTACCAGGGAGGGACAGAGTCACATGGCTTGATAGCGCTGGGACAGTGGTTTGGGGAACAGTTAAAATAGAGTGATGGTGTGTAAGGTGAAAAGAGGAGCACTGGGGTGTGGCAGTATTAGTGAATGGGGCGAGGTGTCCCTTGGGTCTGGAAGTATTGGGAGGGGTGGGCAGTACTGGGTGTGTTGGGTCTGTGAATATTGAGAGGGTGGGCAGTGTTGGGAGTGTTGGGTCTGGGAGTGTTGGGAGGAGTGGGCAGTACTGGGTGTGTTGGGTCTGGGAGTGTTGGGAGGGTGGGCAGTGTTGGGAGTGTTGGGTCTGGGAGTGTTGGGAGGGTGGGCAGTGTTGGGTGTGTGGATGTGGTGGGAGTGTCGCTGGGGTCTGGCACTGATTGGTAGGTGGTCTCAAGATGTGGAACCAAGCTTGGAATGTAGTGTTTGAGGCGGGGTGGGAATGGGATTTAGTTGTATTTTTTGGGGGGGGGGACAGGGTGAATCAGTACGATGGCTGTGAGCTTCCATGTATCCACCGCCCCCCCCTCCATTTATGAATGTGATTCCCCAGCAATGAGATGGGAAGCCTGATTTAGTTATTTTAAAGGACTGTATTCGGGACGTTTGACGGCGAGTCCAATATCAGTCCTCCATGTGATGTAAATAATTGAAACCCGGTTCCTGGGTCGGGATCAGGAATGGATATCTGCCTCCCCGCCCCGAGAAATGCTCGCGAGCAACCATCACCCACGGCCCGGGAAACCGCTACAAATTCTTTAAGGTGATGACTATGCGGTCAATGCTTGCAACAAACTAAAGGGGGCCCCAGTGATGGTGAGGAGACGGCTATCAGGCGTTTCTCAGTGATAGGTCGGCAGCAATGAATGGGACAGCAAGAAAAGGTGTAGTGATTGGATGGAGTCGTAAATGGACAATCTTGCAGGAGGTCCCTGGAAGTGTGTCAGTATTGACAGGGGGTTCCCAGGAGTGTGACAGTATTTACAGGGGGTCCCTGGGAATGTGTCAGTATTTACAGGGGGTTCCCGGGAGTGTGTCAGTATTAATTGGGGTCCCCGGGAGTGTGTCAGTATTTACAGGGGGTCCTCGGGAGTGTGTCAGTATTTACAGGGGGTCCCCGGGAGTGTGTCAGTATTTACAGGGGGTCCCCGGCAGCATGTCAGTATTTACAGGGTGACCCTAGGATTGTGTCAGTATTTACAGGGGCTCCCCGGGAGTGTGTCAATATTTACAGGGGGTTCCCAGGAGTATGTCAGTATACAGGGGGTCCCCGGGAGTGTGTCAATATTTACAGGGGGTCCCCGAGAGTGTGTAAGTATATACAGGGGCTCCCCGGGAGTGTATCAGTATATACAGGGGGTCTCCGGGGATGTGTCAGTATTTACAGGGAGTCCGGGGGAGTGTGTCATGATTCACAGGGGGTCCCCGGGAGCACATCCGTATTTACAGGGAGCTTGTGGGAGTATGCCAGGACTTACAGGCGATCCCTGGGAGTGTGTCCGTATTTACAGGGTGTCCCCGGGAGTGTGTCCGTATTTACAGGGGGTCCACAGGGATTGTGTCAATAATTACAGGGAGTTTCTGGGGAATGTGTCAGTATTTACAGCGGGTCCCTGGGAGTGTGTCAGTATTTACAGGGAGTCCCTGGGAGTGTGTCAGCATTTACAGGTGATCCCTGGGAGTGTGCCGTATTTACAGGGAGTCCCTGGGAGTGTGCCAGTATTTACAGGGGTCCCCGGGAGTGTGTCAGTATTTACAGGGGTCTCCGGGTGTGTGTCAGTATTTACAGGGCGTCCCCGGGAGTGTGTCAGTATTTACAGTGAGCCCGGGGGAGTGTGTCAGTATTTACAGGGAGCCCGGGGGAGTGTGTCAGTATTTACAGGGGGTCCCCGGGAGTGTGTCAGTATTTACAGGGGGTCCCTGGGGGGTGTGTCAGTATTTACAGGGGGTCCCCGGGAGTGTGTCAGTATTTACAGGGGGTCCCTGTGAGTGTGTCAGTATTTACAGGGGTCCCCGGGAGTGTGTCAGTATTTACAGGGGCTCCCCGGGAGTGTGTCAGTAATTACAGGGGCTCCCTGGGGTGTGTCAATATTTACAGGGGGTCCCCAGGAGTGTGTCAATATATACAGGGGGTCCCCGGGAGTGTGTCAGTATATACAGGGGGTCCCCGGGAATGTATCAGTATATATAGGGGGTCTCCGGGCGTGTGTCAGTATTTACAGGGGGGTCCCCGGGTGTGTGTCAGTATTTACAGGGAGTCCCTGGGAGTGTGTCAGTATTTATAGGGGCTTCCCGGGAGTGTGTCAGTAATTACAGGGGCTCCCTGGGAGTGTGTCAATATTTACAGGGGGTCCCCAGGAATGTGTCAGTATATACAGGGGGTCTCCGGGCGTGTGTCAGTATTTACAGGGGGGTCCCCGGGTGTGTGTCAGTATTTACAGGGAGTCCCTGGGAGTGTGTCAGTATTTACGGAGGGTCCCGGGTGTGGGGGGGGAGCGGAGGTTGTTGCTTTTGCAGGGAGTCCCTCGGAGTGTGTTAGTATGACAGGGGTCCCCGGGAGTGTGTCAGTATTTTCAGGAAATCCCCAGGAGTGTGTCAGTATTTACAGGAGTCCCCGGGAGTGTGTCAGTATTTACAGGGGTCCCCGGGAGTGTGTCAGTATTTTCAGGAAATCCCCAGGAGTGTGTCAGTATTTACAGGGGTCCCCGGGAGTGTGTCAGTATTTACAGGGGGTCCCCGGGAGTGTGTTGGTATCTACAGGGGGTCCCCGGGAGTGTGTCCGTTTTTACAGGCAGTCCACAGAGATTGTGTCAATTATTACAGGGAGTCTCCAGGGAGTCTGTCACTGTAAAGTTCGAAAAACATCGCTTATAAAATGAGCTGATCAGAAATATTAACACAGAGGACCTTCCCCTCGGAGCCCCAGGGTGAACCTGTGCTCACTGACCGAGCATCGCTGATAGGCGGAGATATAGCAAGAAAGACTGGATCAACTGGGCTTGTATTCACTGGAGTTCAGAAGAATGAGAGGGGACCTCATAGAAACATATAAAATTCTGACGGGGTTAGACAGGTTAGATGCAGGAAGAATGTTCCCAATGTTGGGGAAGTCCAGAACCAGGGGTCACAGTCTAAGGATAAGGGGTAAGCCATTTAGGACCGAGATGCGGAGGAACTTCTTCACCCAGAGAGTGGTGAACCTGTGGAATTCTCTACCACAGAAAGTTGTTGAGGCCAATTCACTAAATATATTCAAAAAGGAGTTAGATGAGGTCCTTACTGCTAGGGGGATCAAGGGGTATGGCGAGAAAGCAGGAATGGGGTACTGAAGTTGAATGTTCAGCCATGAACTCATTGAATGGCGGTGCAGGCTAGAAGGGCCGAATGGCCTACTCCTGCACCTATTTTCTATGTTTCTATGTTTCTATTCAAACTCTGACTGTACTGAAAACGGAAATTGGAGATTGCAGGAATAATTTGACAGGGAGGGAAAATTTGATTTCATTTTTTAAAAACTCCCGCTTCTCCCAACAGCCCTGGCTTGGGCTTGGCACTACTGGGTGAGGAGCTTTGTCTCATTCGCTGCCCTAGGCTTACACCAGTGGCCTTTGGCCAATGTTACGGAGAATCACAGCCCGAGGCAGACAGGAGGCAAGCAAGCTGCAGAGGGGCTGGGCAGGAGGGAGCATTGTGACAGCTCCGACTGCGAGCAATGAACAGCATCCTCTGCAGCGTCCCTGGGAGCCTGCCTTGTTTGAAGAGTAAAGCAGCAGTACACGATAAGCAGTCCTGACATACTGTCCGCCCAACAGCCAGACAGCTCTCAGATCCAGAGCACCCAGGAGACAGGACACCTTGTACACCACAAGCTCACATTGTTAACTCAAACCCACTAGAAAAGGCAGCAGCAACAACAGATGGCATTTACACAGTGCCTTTAATGTAGAAAAACTCCCAAAGGTGTTTCACAGAGAGTAGCGGGGGGTGAGATAGATAGCAGTCAAAAATCTTCCATTGATACAGTTACTTTATACATCAGGATGCTTCACCGCCAATGAATTACTTTTGAAGTCTCATCATCATAGACAGTCCCTCAGAATCGACTTGCTTCCACTGTAAAAATGAGTCCTTAGGTGACTGAACCGTCCAGTACGAGAACCACAATCCCTGTCACAGATTAGACAGACAGTGTTGAAGGAAAGGGTGGGTGGCACTGGTTTGCCACATGCACTTTCCGCTGCCTGCGCTTGATTTCTGCATGCTCTCGGCGATGAGACTCGAGGTGCTCAGCGCCCTCCCGGATGCACTTCCTCCACTTAAGGCGGTCTTTGGCCAGGGACTCCCAGGTGTCGGTGGGGATGTTGCACTTTATCAGGGAGGCTTTGAGGGTGTCCTTGTAATGTTTCCTCTGCCCACCTTTGGCTCGTTTGCCGTGAAGGAGTTCCGCGTAGAGCGCCTGCTTTGGGAGTCTCGTGTCTGGCATGCGAACAATGCGGCCTGCCCAACGGAACTGGTCGAGTGTGGTCAGTGCTTCGATGCTGGGGATGTTGGCCTGGTCGAGGATGCTAACGTTGGTGCGTCTGTCCTCCCAGGAGATTTGAAGTTTAGTCAATGTTGTGTAGCCAATTTGTGAAAAGTAAGGTCCCACAAACAGCAAGGAGATAAATGAGTAATTAATCTGTCTTTAGGTTTTGATTGAGGGATAAATACTGGCCAGGACACCGGAGAGAACTCCTCTGCTCTTCTTCAAATGGTGGCATGGGATTTTATGTGTCCACCTGAGGGGCGGACGGGACCTCGGTTTAACGTCTCATCTGAAAGACGGCACCTCTGACAGTGTGGCGCTCCCTCAACACTGTACCAGGAGTGTCAGCCTAGATTATGTGCTGAAAAACCCTGGAGTGGGGCTTGAATCCTGATTTAAGAGGTGAGAGTGTTGCCAACTGAGCGAAGGAAGAGCTGGGGATTCACAGAAGAGTGAAAGAACTGAGGTGGGTGGGAGTGGGTATCAGGCTGGAGAAGATTGCAGAGATAGGGTGGGTTAAAGCTCAGCTCTCTTGATCCTATTGCCACGAAAGCACCTAACCACACAATTTGGCTGCTGCATTTCCTACAATACAGCAGTGACTACATTTCAACAAGTACTTAATTGGCTGTAAAGTGCTTTGGGACGTCCTGAGGTCGTCAAAGGCGCTATATAAATTTAAATGTTTCTTCCTTTCTAAAGGTGAGTTTAAATCTATTCTGGAGGAACAGGAGGCCAATCAGCCTGTTCCACCATTCAATTGAATCATGAATGACCTGAGACCTAACTCCATATAGCCTTGAATGTCTTTGGTTAATAAAAGCTATCAATCTCAGTCGTTGAATTAACAATTGATCTAGCATCAATTGCCGTTTGTGGAAGAGAGTTACAAACTGCTACCACCCTGTGTGTGTAGAAGTGTTTCCTAATTTCACTCCTGAAAGGTCTGGCTCTAATTTTTAGACTACGCCCCCTGGTCCTAGACTCCCCAACCAGCGGCAATAGTTTCTCTCTATCTACCCTCTCTGTTCCCCTCAATATCCTGGTTTATTCTGACCCCTGAAATGAGTTGCTCTAATCCAGACTGTTGAGTCTTTGCTGCCTGTCACTAGCTCCAGTGAGTCATTCTTCGACTCCTGAGACGATTTATCTTCTATTCAATGATTAGTCATTTGAGGCTTTCTATAGGAAGCCAAACTATTATTGTGATTGATATTTTGTGTACACTACAATTCCAGACTTAGCTATAAACCTGTCGTTCACTGAGAAGTGATTGCGTGTTGCCCGAGAATGACCCCTCTGAGAACCTATCACACACCACAATACCTTGTTTATTTCTGCACTTTTGCCTCTCAGCCAGAAGGTCATGGGTCCAGGCCTCGCTCCCAAGATTGGAGTTTATAATTGTTGCGGTAAAAGGAAGACTTCTCTCCTCGAGGCGGACTACCTGATATAGGCAATCGACACCTCGCCCTCGCCTTCCGTATAACGACCACGGAATCAAACAAATGAAACCTTCGATTCAACCGGCTTTATTTTGAGCAAATGCAAGGGAAAGTTCAATCGTAGAGCCTTCAAAGTACAAGAGGTTTCAAGTACAATTTATACAGTTTTTGGAGGGGGGCCTACCCTCCTTCAAAATCATCGATAGTTCTACTGCTATTAGCGAAGTTACTTGATTTGTCGTCTCTTATCAGACTGGCTCTGAGTGGTACATGCAATATCAAACATGTTGATGCGATGTGATCTTTGCCTTAGTCTCTTAGTAGCTCTGTTCCCAAAATACTCGCTTTCTTTTCTCTTCCTCAGAGACTTCTAGCCAAAATGTTATGTATTGTAATTGTTGACCTCTACTGTCTTGTTATGTGTTACTAAGTGCTTTGGATTGATGCTTGGGGGTCACTAGACACTAGGGGGCGCCACTGTCGGAGGTCATCGGGCTGTTCGTGCGTGTGTGTGGGCCCTGGTATATAAGAGCGAGTATCATGTGCACTTTGGGCGCGAATAAAGTTGAACCAGGTTTGCACCTGAGTGAGCTTACAGTAACAAGTCTTTCGAGTTATTATATACATTACACTAAGGTTAAGGATCAGGCTTAATTCGTTGTAAGTGTGCTTTACCTACATAGGCAATAATCCATACCGTAAGGTAGAGGAACTTCACCAATTCCTCAGACCATCCTAATACTGATATCTAATACTTAATCTGTCTGCTCTTTGCCTGCTACAACTCTATACCCCTTACAATAATCCAGGCTGACAGTACCAGTATAACACCGAAAGAGTGCTGCACTGTCGGAGGTGCCGCCTTTCAGATGAGGGGTTGAAATTGGTTATGGACAGGGACGAGTAACAGGTGGAATCTCACAGGTGGCCCGATACTCCGTTCCACTGACTTCAGTCGAGCCGACTATCGACGTGTTGTATAACTGGCAGCAAATGCAATTCAGTCTGCTTTGCGTCTCCGTCCGAGATGCCAAACTGAGGCCTTTTCTGCCTTTGCAGAGAGATGGGAAAGTTCCCACGGCACTACCTGATGGATGGAGAGTTATTCTGGTGTCTTGGCCAACATTCAGTCCCCAGCCAACAACAGCAGACACAGGGGGCTGGCTACGGCTCAGGGGCGGGGAGGGAACAGGTGGGTGCTGTTTTGAGGTCGGGAAAGATAGAAAGACTTGCATTTATATAGTGCCTTTTAGCTCAAGACGTCCCAAAGTGCTTTACAGCCAATGAAGTACTTTTGGAGTGTAGTCACTGTTGTAATGTAGGAAACGCAGCAGGCAATTTGTGCACAGCAAGTGTAAGGGGTCAATATTTCCAAGAAACCAATAGTTACAGAAACCGCCTCTGTTAATTGCTTCTGTCCTGTAAAACACAGAATACCGGCTTTTCTGATAGCTCCAGACAAAAGCCCAGCCTTTGAAGCCAGACCAGTCAAAGGTTTCTCGGAGTCGACCATTGTAATAGTTAATGGCTTCTTTCCTGTATTTCACAAATACCAGCTTCTGTAACAGTTTTACAGTGAAACTTTCAGTGTCAGATATGTTAATAAACTTATGAAAACGGCGCTTGTAATTATGCTTACTGGTTAAATCATCATCATCATAGGCAGTCTCTCGAAATCGAGGAAGACTTGCTTCCACTCCTAAAGTGAGTTCTTTGGTGGCTGAACAGTCCAATACGAGAGCCACAGACTCTGTCACAGGTGGACAGACATTCGTCGAGGGAAGGGGTGGGTGGGGCTGGTTTGCCGCACGCTCCTTCCGCTGCCTGCGCTTGGCCTTTTCACGCGCTCGGCGTTGAGACTCGAAGAGCTCAACGCCCTCCCGGGTGCACTTTCTCCACCTAGGGCGGTCTTCGGCCAGGGACTCCCAGGTGTCAGTGATGATGTCGCACTTTATTAGGGAGGCTTTGAGGGTGTCCTTGTAACGTTTCCGCTGCCCATCTTTGGCTCGTTTGCCGTGAAGGTGCTCTGTTACATCCACCTGAGAGGACAGACTCAGTTTAACATCTCATCTCATCGGAAAGATGGCACCTCCGACAGTGCAGCACTCCCCTCAGCACTGCACTGGAATGTCAACCTAGATTTTGTGCTCCAGGCTCTGGAGTGGGACCTGAACCCAGAACCTTCTGACTCAGAGTGATCAACTGGGCCACTGCTGAAACCGAAAAGTGCAGATTGGGTTTGGGTTTTAAATGTTTAGTTATTTAACTTCCCACCTGAACCAAACCCGCCTATATTTGGGGGGGTCAGTCACTTCAATTGCTGATGTGGGATCCTGCTGTGCACAAATTGCTTGCCGCGTTTGGCTACGTACCGTCAATGACTGCGCTTCAAAATTAACTGATGGGCTGTGAAGCACATTGACGCCTCCCGAGGATGTGATAAGGCGCCATATAAATGCAAGTTCCTGCGATGTGTTTGTTCTGTGTTAAGGTAGTGAATACCAAATCAAACGGGTAACCTGTCTTGGTTAACAGGTTGGTGGGTTGGCATTTGTTTAACACCATGCCCATCATAGGCAGTCCCTCAGAATCGAGGAAGACTTGCTTCCACTCTTAAAATGAGTCCTTAGGTGATTGAATAGTCCAATACGGGAATTACAGTCCCTGTCACAGGTGGGACAGACAGTGGTTGAGGGAAAGGGTGGGTGGAGAGTCTGGTTTGCTGCACGCTCCTTTCGCTGCCTGCGCTTGTTTTCTGCATGCTCTCGGCGACGAGACTCGAGGTGCTCAGCGTCCTCCCGGATGCACTTCCTCCACTTAGGGCAGTCTTTGGCCAGGCACTCCCAGGTGTTGGTGGGGATGTTGCATTTTATCAAGGAGGCTTTGAGGGTGTTCCTGTAACGTTTCCTCTGCCCACCTGGGGCTCGTTGCCATGTAGGAGTTCTGAGTAGAGCGCTTGCTTTTCGGAGTCTCGTGTCAGGCATGCGATCGATGTGGCCTGCCCAGTGGAGCTGATCAAGTGTGGTCAGTGCTTTGATGCTGGGGATGTTGGCCTGGTCGAGGACGCTAACGTTGGTGCGTCTGTCCTCCCAGGGGATTTGCAGGATCTTGCGGAGACATCGTTGGAGGCCATGCAGCCTTGTCGGCGCCTCACCCATTCTTCGTGTGTGAACCTGAACAGAGAGGGGGAGAGGCGCGGCAGACTATTCCACCACACGGGGCATCACGGCCAAACCTGTTCGTCCTATCCAACATCCGCAAGCGCACGTCCCAGTCGGAATCCTGGCCGCACTTTCGGACAACTCTGGCGACTCAGCTGCTGCCCAGGCTGAGATAGGCTCACTCAATATGGGCCAGGGATTCAGGGTTAGGGGCTGAAAGCCCCTAGTCTGCGTGGCTCACATCCACCCTCCACGCAGCAGATGAGCTCGACTGAGAGCTGAAATAAAAACAGAAAATGCTGGAAACACTCGCAAAGCAAATTCAGAGCCAAGCAAAAGGGAGGGGGGAGAAAAGGAACAAAAGGGAGAGGTTTATTCTTTCCCCACCCCTGCCACCTCACCACACCTGCTGCCTGTTCCTACCAAACCATGTTACACTCAGCACAGGTCATGTCCCAAATTGCTCATATACTGCAGCTCAAAATAGTATTTGCTGAATGAAATCTAAGTAATTTGCATTTGAATGGATTGGTGGGTTAAGGAATGATATAACAGCTGTAGAAAGGGAGGGGATATCAGGAAAGGGGATAAGATTGAAACAATATGGATAGAATTGAGTGCGGGGACTTGGTAATTATATAGCCTGGAGCACTAAGTGACTGACTGGGTGGGGAGCTCTTTGGGCAGGTGCAGAGGGCTGGAACCGCCATATTGTGCTAATCATGGGGAATGTCAACGTCCTGTGAGTGGAATGGACTACTCTAGGACAAGCTGATGGGAGGGCTGAGAGTGCAAACAAATTGAGTGAGGCCATCAAGAATGGTTTCCTCACATAACGTGTGAGACTGCTTGAGCGGAGATGGCGTTAGGTTAGGCCCCTCTTAACCCTGGAGGTTGGTGAACACCTGGGGCTCAGCAATCATTAAGGGCAAAATTGCCCCCTTTTATAGCCCCGTTAGCACCTCTGGGGGGCGCTAATGAGTTGCCATAGTGTTTTTACCCGGGGGGAGGGGGGCACTACCACCCGCAGGTTTGGGGGTGGCGCTGTCTGGTAGCGCCGCGCCTCGCGGTTAGCAATTACGTCATCGTCGTGCGCACCGACCCCTTAGCGCCCCATGGGGGAATTTGTCCCGCAGGCTTCGAGGCTGGCACCGGTGGATGCCAACTGGATTCAGCGTCGTGGTACCGCCCCGGGAGCGCCCCTCAAAGGATGCGGAGCGCCGGATGCAGGGTTTACGGACCAATTCCCGGCCCCAGAAAGTTACTGCCCCCAATTGGGGCAAGGGGCAATTTCATAGAATCCTAGAAATTTACAGCATGGAAGGAGGCCATTTTGGTCCATCGTGTCTGCGCCGGCCGACAAAGAGCTATCCAGCCGAATCCCACTTTCCAGCTCTAGGTCTGTAGCCCTGCAGGTTATGGCACTTCAGGTGCACATCCAAGTACTTTTTAAATGTGGTGAGGGTTTCTGCCTCTACCACCCTTTCAGGCAGTGAGTTCCAGATCCCCACCATCCTCTGGGTGAAAAAAATTCTCCATAAATCCCCTCTAAACCTTCTACCAATTACTTTAAATCTATGCCCCCTGGTTATTGACCTATTGACCTCTCTACTAAGGGAAATAGGTCCTTCCTATCCAATCTATCCAGGCCCCTTATAATTTTATACACCTCAATAAGGTCTCCCCTCAGCCTCCTCTGTTCCAAAGAAAACAACCTCAGTCTATCCAATCTTTCCTCACAGCTAAAATTCTCCAGTCCAGGCAACATCCTCATAAATCTCCTCTGTACCCTCTCTAGTGCAATCACATTTTTCCTGTAATGTGGTGACCAGAACTGCATGCAGTACTCCAGCTGTGGCCTAACTGGTGTTTTATACAGTTCAAGCATAACCTCCCTGCTCTTGTAATTTATGCCTTGACTAATAAAGGCAAGCATTCCATATGCCTTCTTGACCACCTTGTCTACCTGGCCTGCTACCTTCAGGGATCTGTGGACATGCACTTCCCAGGTCCCTTTGTTCCTCTACACTTCTCAGTGTCCTACCATTTAATATGTATTCCCTTGTCTTGTTAGCCCTCCCCAAATGCATTACCTCACACTTCTCCGGATTGAATTCCATTTGCCACTGTTCTGCCCACCTGACCAGTTCATTGATATTTTCCTGCAGTCTACAGCTTTCTTCTTCATTATCAACCACACAGCCAATTTTAGTATCATCTGCAAGCTTCTTAATCATACTCCCTATATTCAAGTCTAGATCATAGATATCTAATCTGAAAAATCAAGTGACCCAGTACTGAGCCCTGCAGAACCCCACTGGAAACAACCTTCCAGGCACAAAAGCACCCATCAACCATTACCCTTTGATTCCTGCCTCTGAGCCAATTTTGTATGCAACTTGCCACTTTGCCTTGGATTCCATGGGCTTCTACTTTCATGACCAGTCTGCCATGTGGGACATTATCAAAGGCCTTGCTAAAATCCATATACACTACATCAAAAGCACTCCCCTTATTGACCCTCCTGGTTATCTCCTCAAAAAATTCAATCAAGTTAATCAAACACGACCTTCCCATAACAAATCCATGCTGGCTGTCCTTGATTAATCCATGTCTTTCTAAATGAAGATTTATCCTGTCCCTCACAATTTTTTCCAATAATTTTCCCACCACCGAGGTTAGGCTGACTGGCCTGTAATTACTCGGTCTATCCCTTTCTCCCTTTTTAAGCAATGGTACAATGTTAGCAATCCTCCAGTCCTCTGGCACCACACCTGTAGCCAGAGAGGATTGGAAAATGATGGTCAGAGCCTCTGCTATTTCCTCTTTTGCTTCTGTTAATGGCCTGAGATACATTTCATCTGGGCCTGGGGACTTATCCACTTTCAAAGCTGCTTTCCTAATTTCCTTTCTAATTTCACTCCTGCACTTTTTATACTCCTCTCGAGTTTCTGCAGGATTGAGCCCACAGTATCTCTCATAAGCCTCCCTTTTTTTCTTTATCCTTCCCTGTATGTCCCTTGACATCCAGGGGGCTCTAGATTTGTTAGTCCCACCCTTTTTCTTTAAGGGAACATACTTGCTCTGAACCCTCTGGATCTCCTCCTTGAATGCCTCCCACTGTTCTGACACTGCTTCAAGTAGCTGTTTCCAGCCCACGTTGGCTAAATCACATCTCAGCTTAGCACAATTCTGAGGCACAATTTCTAGCCCAATTGTGTTGCCAGTGGCAATGACTTTGTGAGGGGGTGACAAGACATTGGGAAAGCAGAACATGGAGATATGGCAGGGTGAAACGTAGCAATGTCAATGTATGGTATTTGCAAATCGGTAACTGAACGCCAAGTGGCCCTCTGATGGGAGTATGCACATTGGATCAATGAAACCCGAATATCTTCTCTTGTATTGCTTTGTTATTTTTTGATGGACTATTCTAAAGGGTCTGGAAATAAAAGCAGCTAGTTATCATCAGATCAATTTGAGTGTTTATTCAAACATAAGAACTGCAGAAGAAACCTGGGTGCTTTAAGACTGTTGCATAAGGTGAGGATAGGAAGTACATTGCGTTTGAGAAGTAGCAGGGCGAGGGCTGGAGCACAGATAAAGAGGTCGGAAGAAAACAAAAATAGGGCGGAGTGAGATTCTTACAAAAGGCCACTGGTGATAGGTGATGGAAATATTAGAAACAATAGGAGAGGAGTGGAGAGATGAATCTCTGAGGGTAACAGGAGGGACACAGAAGGTTCTAAAAGTGTTTCTAGTCATCATAGGCGGACCCTTGAATGAGGATGACTTGCTTCCACAAGAGTTCACAAGTGTTTCGATGAAGAACCCGATGTTCCAGTCTTGAACTTCAATTGAGGGGGTGGAAGATGCCTGTGCGTGGATTTTTTTAACGTGTGGTGATCATTGCACACCAGCCACCACACGGGCTCGACAGAGCTAGGTCTTGGTCCAGTGGCAAGGATTAACCAGGACGACTGGAGACCAGCTCTGCTGCACGGATCTAGTGCGCACACATATCGCAGTGTGGGCTGGTCCGTGCTGCCCCTGGGCCCTCGCCTCTTCTGGGCCCCGTACCCTCATTCGCCGCACCTCCGCCACGATCTCTCGCCGCTCCTCCGTCACAAACCTTTGCCGCACCTCCGCCACGATCACCCACCAAATCTCAGTCACGATCCCTCATCACTCCTCCGCCCCGATCACTCGTCACAAGTTTGCAACGACCTTCCCACTCCTCCGCTGTACCTGGGCCCCGCCGATGCTTCTGCCCACGCTTCAAACGGTGACGTGGGTCCTGATGACGTCACCCAGTCGCCCATCTCGAAGTCGTCGCACATTTGTGTCGACTCGCGCTGGATGCTGCAATGGCTCGCTCTAGCTCTTATACTCCCGACCTGCGGTGGTGTCCTATTGCAGATCGGGTTGGTCCATGGGATGGTACTGTTTCGAGTACCAGAAAGACCATAGAGCAGGTGGGTCTGTTGAAGGATAAATTGGGTAAAACTGCTCCACACGGTCAGGGTATGACAGGGAAGAGACGCTTGGTCACTCCACCAGGAAACACCAAGGCTGGTTCAACGAGAACGACCAGGAGATCAGGAGCTAATAAGCCGCAAACACAAGGCATTCTTGAACTGGAAACAGCAACACAACTCGAGAGCAAGAAAGCAGCTCTATAGATGTCTGAAGGCCGAAGTCCAACATAAAACTCGGGACCTAAAGAACAGGTGGTGGGTGGAAAAAGCGCTGGAGATCCAGCAACTAGCCAACAACCACGATGTGTGTGGAGTCTTTAGTGCAGTCAAGACCACCTACGGCCCAAGCATCCAATGTTCTACACCACTGAGGGCCAAGAACGGAGACGTACTCATCAAGGACAGAGAAGCAGTCTTTGACATGAGTGTCCTCGACTCCATCTCGCAGCATGCTACCCGGCATCATCTCAACACAAACCCAGCCCGGCATGAGGTTGGAAAGGCCATCCGACAACTGAAGAACAACAAGGCCTCAGAAGCAGATAGAATCCCCGCCGAAGCACTAAAGTGTGGCGGAGAAGGACTATTGGTGCGAATCCACAAATTCATTTCTCTTATTTGGAAGGAGGAGAGTATGCCAAGGAATCTCAGAGACGCTGTAATCGTGACCATCTTCAAGAAAGGTGACAAATCCGATTGCGGTAATTACAGAGAAGTTTCTCTGCTGTCTGCCACAGGGAAAGTCATCGCAAAAATCCTCCTCAATCGCCTTTTCCCAGAGAGCTCCTCCCAGAGTCGCAATGTGGATTCCGCCCACTAAGGGGCACAATGGACATGATCGTCACTGTGGGTCAAATTCAAGAGAAATGCAGGGAGCAGCACCAACCTCTGTATATGGCCTTCTTTGACCTCACAAAGGCCTTTGACACTGTCAACCGGGAGGGATTATGGAGCGTCCTCCTCAAATTTGGCTGCCCTCAAAAGTTCATCACGATCCTCCCCCTGCTTCACGATGACATGCAAGCTGTGATCCTGACCAACGGATCCACCACAGACCCAATACACGTGCAGACCGGGGTCAAGCAAGTCTGTGTCATCGCACCAACACTCTTCTCGATCTTCCTCGCTGCAATGCTCCATCTCACCCTTAGCAAGCTCCCCACTGGAGTGGAGAAAATCTACAGAACAAATGGGAAATTGTTCAACCTCCGTCGCCTCCAGTCCAGATCCAAGGTCGTTGTCACTGAATTACAACATGCAGATGACGCTTGCGTCTGCGCACACTCGGAGCTCGAGCTCCAAACCATTGTCATCACCTTCACCGAAACGTACAAAAGCATGGGTCTTACATTAAACATCTGTAAGACAAATGTCCTCCACCAACCTACCCTCGCCACACAGTACTGCCCCCTGATTATCAAAATCCATGACGAGGCCTTGGACAACCTGAACCATTTTCCATACCTCGGGAGTCTACTGTCAACAAGGGCAGACATCAATGACGAAGTCCAACACCATCTTCAGTGTGCCAGTGCAGCCTTCGGTCGCCTGAGGAAGAGAGTGTTTGAAGACCAGGACCTCAAAGCCGGCACCAAGCTCATGGTCTACAGAGCAGTGGTGATACCAGTCCTCCAGATGCTTCAGAGACATGGACTATGTACAGCAGGCACCTCAAAGCACTGGAGAAGTACCACCAATGCTGCCTCCGCAAGATCCTGCAAATCCATTGGCAGGATAGGCGCACCAATGTCAGTGTTCTCGCTCAGGCCAACATCCCCAGCATTGAAGCATTGACCTCGCTCTATCGGCTCCGAAGGGTGGGCCACATTGTCCGCATGCCCGATACTAGACTCTCAAAATGATGGGCTCTACTCAGAGCTCCGAGGCAAGAAAGTCCCAGGTGGGCAGAGGAAACGTTTCAATGACACCCTCAATGCCTCCCTGATAAAGTGCAACATCCCCACTGACAGTCCCTGGTCATAGATCGCTCTAAATGGAGGAAGAACATCCAGGAGGGCGCTGAGCACCTTGAGTCTCGTCGCCAACAGCATGCAGAAATCAAGTGCAGGCAGCGGAAAGAGCGTGCGGCAAACCTATCCCACCCACCCTTTCCCTCAACGACTATCTGTCCCACCTGTGACAGAGACTGTGGTTCTCGTATTGAACTGTACAGCCACCTAAGAATTCATGTTAAGAGTGGAAGCAAGTGTTCCTCGATTCCGAGGGGCTGCCTATGATAATGATAATCCTTTTTATAATATGGCGACCAAAACTGTACGCAGTTCTCTAAGTGTGGTCTAACAAAGATTCGTTACAAGTTCAGCAAAACTTCACTACTTTTCAATTCTATATCCCTGGAAATAAACCCTAGTGCTTGGTGTTAAGTATCCACGAGGCTAAGTACGGTGAGCTAGTTCAGGCATGACCTTACTCCAGTTTATTTATTCTCAAAGTGAGGATTCAACATGGCTGCCAACATTATATACACGGCTTGCACGTGTCTGCCAGTGACCATTAGGACTCCGACAGTTGCGCCCTCCGGTGGCAGGTATAACACTTGGTTTGCTTTTTTATGGGCTTGCCAACCTGTGTCGCAACATTTAGTGATTTGTGTACTTGGACTTCGAGATCCCTTTTTTTCTCTACCCCACCTAGACTCGCACCCTCTAAGATATAAGTGACCTCCCTATTCTTCCTACCAAAATGTAACTCCTCACATTTATCTGTGGAACTTCATTTGCCAATTATATGGCCATTCTGCAAATTTATGAATGTCCTCCTGTAATTTTTTGCAGTCCATCTCAGTATTGACTGTCCCCCATTTTGGTGTCATCCGCAAATTTAGAAATTGTGTTTTTGATTCCAAAGTCTGAATCGTAATATAAATTGTGAACAGCAGTGGTCCCAGCACTGATCCATGTGGAACACCACTACCCACCTTCTGCCACTGAGAATAACTACCCTTTACCCCTACTCTCTGCTTTCTGTCTTGAAGCCAACTAGCTATCCATTCTGCTACTTGTCCGCTGACTCTGCATTCTCTGACCTTGTCCATCGGTCTATTATGGGGTACCTTATCGAAGGCCTTTTGAAAATCTAGATAAATTACATCTATTGCATTACCCTTGTCTACTCTCTCTGTTACCTCTTCAAAAAATTCAATGAGGTTGGTCAAGCAAACCTTTCCCTTTTGAAATTCATGCTGCCTATTCGTTATTATATTTTTGGTTTCTAGATGTTCTTCTATTTTCTCCTTTAGTGGGATTCTATTATTTTTCCTGCCACTGATGTTAAGCTGACTGGTCTACAATGCCCTGGACATGTTCTATCCCCTTTTTAAATATAGATATTACATTAGCTATCCACCAGTCCTCTGGCACTATACCTTTTTCTAATGAATTATTAAATATGAGTAGCAATGCCTCTGCTATTTCTTCCTTAGATTTTTTTAAAATGCGTGGATGCAATCCATCCGGGCCAGGGGTTTTATCCTCTTTGAGTTTGATTAGTTTATTTAATATATCCCCTCTTTATTTTAAATTCACTTATCTCATTACTAATCTCGTCATCCAAAGTCACGTCCACCTGTTCTATCTCCCTGGTAAATACTGAAGCAAAATAATGATTTAATATTTCTGCCATCTCTCCATTGTTACCCGTGGTATTATCCTGTCTATCCCTTAATGGCCCTATTCCCATCCCAACCTTCCCTTTTTTTAATCGATATGCCGGTAAAATATTTTACTATTTTGTTTTATGTTTTTTGATAATTTAATTTCATAGTTCCTCTTTGCCTTCCTAATTTTTTTTGACTTCTCTCCTAATCTCTTCATATTCTCCCTTAACATGCACTCCCCTGCTGTCTACTCTCCTTACCCTCAATTGTTCCCTTATGGCTTTATTCATCCATGGAGTCTCATTAGTGTTTAGTTTGTTCTTTCCTTTTAGCGGAATATATTGTTCCTGCGCTCGGCTGTACATCATTCTAAATGTTTCCCATTGCTGTTCTATTTCGTGGTTTGTCAATAATGTTACCCATTTTATTTTCCCAAGTTCTACTCTCAGCCTCTCAAAATCAGCTGTTCTCCAATCTGTTACCTTGGACTTTGTGATACTTGTGTCCTTCTCAATTATCATCTTAAAGCATATTATATTATGTTCATTATTACCTAGTTACTTCCCTTTGAACTTCTCTTATATACTCTGGTTCATTCCCCATTACTAGATCCAATAGCAAATGCTCCCTTGTTGGGTTTTTACTTATTGGGTTGGAAAGGAGTCCTGTACACATTGTAGGAACTCCATTCCCTTATCCCCTTTACTTACCTTTTCTGTCTAATAATTAATATTGGGGTAGTTGAAATCCTCCATGATTATTATTCCATGTTTTTTACTCATTTCCCTACAAGGCACAAGTCAGGAGTGTGATGGAATACTCTCCACTTGCCTGGATGAGTGTAGCTCCAACAACACTCAAGAAGCTCGTCACCATCCAGGACAAAGCAGCCCGCTTAATTGGCACCCCATCCACCATCTTCAACATTCACTCCCTCCACCACCGGCGCACCGTGGCTGCAGTGTGTACCATCTACAAGATGCACTGTAGCAACTCGCCAAGCCTTCTTCGGCAGAACCTCCCAAACCCGCGACCTCTACCACCTAGAAGGACAAGGGCAGCAGGCGCATGGGAAGACCATCACCTCCAAGTTCCCCTCCAAGTCATACACCATCCTGACTAGGAAATATATCGGCCGTTCCTTCATTGTCGCTGGGTCAAAATCCTGGAACTCCCTCCCTAACAGCACTGTGGGAGCACCTTCACCACACAGACTGCAGCGATTCAAGAAGGTGGCTCACCACCACCTTCTCACAGGCAATGAGGGATGGGCAATAAATGCTGGTCTTGCCAGCGACGTCCACATCCAAGGAATGAATTAAAAAAAATGTATTTCCCCATAATCCTGAAAATTCTTCCTTTTGAAGTATTTATCCAATTCCCTTCCACCATCTTTTCAGGCAGCCCGTCCCAGATCACAACAACTCACTGCATGTTCTCCTCATCTCCGCCTCTGGTTCTTTTGTGAATTATCTTAAATCCATGTCCTCTGGTTACTGACCCTCGTACCAATGGAAACAGTTTCTCCTTATTTACTCTATCCAAACCCCTCGTTCATTCATTCATTCTTTCATTCATTCATAGGCAGTCCCTCAAAATCGAGGAAGACTAGCTTCCACTCTAAAAGTGGATCGGTGACTGAACAGTCCAATACGGGAATTACAGTCTCTGTCACAGGTGGGACAGACAGTGGTTGAGGGAAGGGGTGGGTGAGACTGATTTGCCGCATGCTCCTTCCGCTGCCGGCGCTTGATTTCTGCATGCTCTCAGCGACGAGACTCGAGGTGCTCAGCGCCCTCCCAGGTGCACTTCCTCCACTTAGGGCGGTCTTTGGCCAGGGATTCCCAGGTGTCGGTGGGGATGTTGCATTTTATCAGGGAGGCTTTGAGGGTGTCCTTGAAACATTTCCTCTGCCCACCTGGGGCTCACTTGCCATGTAGGAGTTCCGAGTAGAGCGCTTGCTTTGGGAGTTTTGTGTCGGGCATGCGGACAATGTGGCCCACCCAGCGGAGCTGGTCGTGTATGGTCAATGCATCGATGTTGGGGATGTTGCCCTGATCCAGAACACTGACGTTGGTGCATCTGTTCTCCCAGGGGATTTTCAGGATCTTGCGGAGACTGGTGGTATTTCTCCAATGATTAGAGGTGTCTACTATACATGGTCCATGTCTCTGAGCCATACAGGAGGGTGGCTATCACTACAGCCCTGTAGACAATGAGCTTGGTGGCAGATTTGAGGGCCTGATCCACGAACACTCTCTTCCTCAGGTGACCGAAGGTTGCACTGGCGCACTGGAGGCGGTGTTGGACCGCGTCGTCGATGTCTGCCCTTGCTGATAATAGGCTCGCGAGGTATGGAAAGCCCTCATTACCTGAGGGTTGGAGGGTTACTGAAAAGGGAGCCACACATAGATGAAGCTAACAGCAACAAGAGCTTTCTACAACAAGAGAAGCAGCTGTCCCCTTCCTGTGGGAGGTTAATAATCTCATTGACAGGCTGTTGAATAGATTACGCTATGCAGAAGTTCCCTTGGGTAACTCCATGCCAACTGCAGTTCTGATTGATAATAGACTACAGAACCGGAGAAAGGAAAGAGTGACAAGAGATTATCGCCCTCCTGATCCACACTCGCCTCTCGCTCCTGCTAACGCTCCTTCATGTTGTTCCAAATAAATGGTTTTAGGAAGGCTGTCCCGATAAGACAACTGCTGGCAACGGACAATTGACACCGGTTATTTGTTCAAGTAAAGATACTGTGCAGTAGTATCTGATTAAAACAGACACGGCCCTCCACAAACAAGAGCCTGACATATGAGAGAATGAGAGAGAGAGAGAGAGAGACAGAGAGATAGAGAGAGACATAGAGAGAGAGACAGAGAGACAAAGCGAGACAGAGAGACACACACAGGTAGACAGAGAGACTGAGAGAGAGAGAGACAGAGAGAGCGAGAGAGACAGAGAGACAGAGAGAAACGAGAGAGACAGAGAGACAGAGACAGAGAGACAGAGAGAGACAGAGAGTCACACACAGGTAGACAGAGAGAGAAACAGAGAGAGAGACACAGAGACAGAGAGAGACTGAGAGACACACACAGATAGACTGAGAGAGAGAGAGAGAGACAGAGAGACACACACAGATAGACAGAGAGAAAGAGAAACAGAGAGAGACAGAGAGACAGAGAGACACACATAGATAGAGAGCGAGAGACAGAGAGACAGGGAGAGACAGAGAGACAGAGAGAGAGAGAGACAGTGAGACAGAGAGACGCACACAAGATAGATAGAGAGAGAGACAGAGAGAGAGAGACAGAGACAGAGACAGAGAGAAACTGAGAGAAACACACAGGTAGACAGAGAGAGAGAGACAGAGAGACACACACAGATAGAGAGAGAGAGAGAGAGAGACAGAGACAGAGAGACAGACAGAGAGAGAGAGAGACAGACAGAAACAGAGAGAGGCAAGAGAGACAGAGAGACAGACAGAGAAAGAGAGAGACAGAGAGAGACAGAGACACACACATAGTCAGAGAGAGACAGAGAGAGACAGAGACACACACATAGTCAGAGAGAGACAGAGAGAGACAGAGACACACACAGATAGACAGAGAGAGAGATCGAGACAGGGAGACAGTGAGAGAGAGCAAGAGAGAGACAGAGAGAGAGAGAGAGAGAGTGACAGGGAGAGAGACAGAGAGAGACACACAGAGAGACACACAGAGAGACAGAAAGAGACAGATAGACAGAGAGAGAGACAGATAGACAGAGAGACAGCGAGAGAAAGAAAGAGGGAGATGGAGAGAGAGAGAGAGAGCAAGAGAAAGTATACCAGTTGGCATGATACTGAGGCATGCAGGCTGAAGGGCCGGTTTCAAAGCCCAGTCCGTGCAGGGGAGCATGGCAAGTGGTCGATGGTGTCAGTGAGAATAACTTCTCATACGTGTTGGCTCCTCAGAAGCTCGGTTGGCAGAGGGCCAAGGGAACCGGGAGGAAGTGAGATTAGTGAGAGCGAGGGGGAATGGGAGAAAGGTGCAATATATATGGGGGGGGGCGGGGGAGTAGATGCAGAGTTGGAAGGTGGGGTGCAAAGTGACGAGGGGGAGGAGTGGAGAGAAACCCAGAGCGAGATAATGGGCAAAGGAGGCCCTCCGACCAGAGCTCCGGGGCAGAGGCCGTTTCCCTCATTTGCATCTCTTTACCATGTGGGCGGGGCAGTTTCCCCTTTCCCCCAACAGCCCGACCCTTTGGATCAGCCACCAGGAAGCGATGGGAATTCGGGGATGCAATAGAGATTTGGTTGCGATCAGCTTGCTGAGTGAGTGCGCACCTGGGAGGATATTCGAACCCTACCCACCCTGGAGCTACCACGATCCCACCATCTGCCATTTTAACCTGTTCTCCTGATCAGGTGGCGGGATCCTTCTTTACACGAATGTGTGTTGGGTCCTGGCGACGTCATCGGGACCCGACTGCAATTTTTACTCAGGCCTGAGAGGGGAGACCGCTGTGGCCTTACCGCCTGGCCAACCCAGAAGAGGCCTTAAATTGGTAAGTGTAATGTATGCACCTGCGAGTATGTTCACAGGGTTGGTAGAGCTGTTGAACGCGGTGTCCACCGGTACGCTCGCAGACTTCCAAGGGACTGGAGTGCATCATCACCCCCGGCAACCAGATTTTAATTTAATCTAAGTTTCCGTTAAAGTTTTATTTGGAAATTTGTGGGTTCTAGTGCCCTTGCCAAAAGGGGGCACTTGATTTAAAGTTTTACTTAAAATAGTTGTAGAGCTGTTGAGTTGTGTTGGCTTAGACTCAATAAAACCCCAGCCAGTTGGGTTTGGGGGATCCACGATGAGGCAGGTGGTTGTGATCCTGGTGGATGAACTGGTAATGTGTCGTGTGATTGTTAAACCTTTTGCTAATAAACCAACTAGTTCTTAACAGCAACGTGTTGCTATGAATTCTTAAGCAAAGAACCCATGATGCAAATACATTCCAGCAAGTGCCTTTTTGCTCTTTCTGGGGCCAGGAGGAGCACCTCTGGGACCCACAAGGACAGCTTAGGCCTCCCCTGCCCTGGTCTCCCCCTCCCACCCCACGCTTCCCGAATGCGAGACCCCCGAGACGCTCCCGGAACCCAATTCTGGCTCGTGCCTTGCTTCGGTGGGTTGGCCTCCTGGCCACATGACTTCCCACCGCTTCCTGTCGACTGCCTGACTACCCACTGAGCCACAGCTGACACCTGAGCAATGGGGTGAGGTACTTTCAACTCTGGGCCTGCTTTCAATCCAACCCAGATCGCTCAGACTAAAGTCTCCTCTCTCTGCCAGTCATGTTCCAAAAGGACTTGGGGCTGGAGCACAACATTTGAAAGACTTGCATTTATATAGTGCCTTTCACAGCCACCGGATGTCTCAGAGCGCTTTACAGCCAATGAAGTACTTTTGAAGTATAGTCACTGTTGTAATGTGGGAAACGCGGCAGCCAGCTTGCGCACAGCAAGCTCCCACAAACAGTATAATGTGATAATGACCAGATAATCTGGTTTTTTGTCATGTTGATTGAGGGATAAATATTGGCCAGGACACCGAGGCCTGCTCTTCTTCGAAATAGTGCCATGGGATCTTTTACATCCACCTGAGGGAGCAGAGAGGGCCTCGGGGTTAATGTCTCATCCGAAAGACGAGATTAGACGTTAAAGAAAGCGCTGCACTGCAGTGTCAACTTAGATTTTTCGTGCTCAAGTCCCTGGAGTGGGCATGAAATTATCAGGAGGCCACAAGCTGGGTGGGTGAGGGACATGGAAAAAAGGTCACACATGGGCAGTCGGGGTTCGGGGGCTTCTAAGGTTGAGGTGGAAATAAGTTGTAGGGTACTGGAGTTCAAGCCTTACTCTGCTTTTATAGCACAATCACGAGGTAGCACATTTAGGAGAAGAAGGGAGATTACAAAAGACAGTAAGCAAATGGAAGGATGCGACCATTCATGGGAACGGAATGTTTTTAAATCGTTACTGACGTCAAGGCTCCCTTTATATAGAGAAAAGATTTTGCAATAAATTCTGTGATCTGAGCTGAAAAGAAAGATTATGTTTCCTTTTCAGCAAAAGCTGTTGTCAAATACTGGCAGGGAAAACATTCGATTACTGTTTTAAATATTTCCTGTTTCTGCCTTCTGCTTTTTAATTTAATATCTACCCTTGCATTTACCAGACAAGAAAATAACAAGATTGCCTCCTTGATTTGCGAATTAGAGGTTTTAACATAATTATACTCCTGGGTTACTATAGCAACAAGGCTGTAACAGAGACTGAGGCCTGAGAGGCCTATTAATCATCTGTGTACAGTCTTGTTAATTTAGTTAAAGATTACTCTAACCACAGAGTCCTGTTACTACACAATTTACTTAAATCCAGAACCTTAATCTCACATAATCTGGGGGCAAAATTGGTTATGGCCGTATTTGAGGTGGTGTCACCGCCTGAGGCTGATTTTAGCGCCGGGCGTTAGGTCTCAAAGTGCTAAATTCAGTTTTTATGCCCAAAGATGAGAGAGCAGCGCTAAAAAGTGTCGTTGCACACTCACCCTCGGGCGGGAGCTCAGGAGACTGACTGAATTTCCCGATGGGAGGTTGCCGCCACGCTAGGAAAACTAAAAGGAAGAAAAAAGAACTAAATCTTCTCCGATCCACACACACACTTTGCCCACTCTTAAAACTAATGAAAACATGCGGAAATAAATAAAGAGAAAAGCTTACCTTCCTTTCTGGGCGATTCCGCCTGAGATCCGCTCTTTAACGACCACATTTTCCAGGCCTGTTTGTATGGACAAAGCACATGTCGCGACAGTAGCGTCAAGGAGGCGTTGTACGCTGGATGACGTCGCCACGCGGGTGGCCGTAACCGGCGCAGCATTGCCTCTTGGCGCCTCTACTAAAGAGCCGACTGAATTTAGATCGAGACGTCGACGCTGCTTACCGTCGAAGGTCAGCCTTTGCCGCCCGTTTGCCGCCTCCCGCGCGCGGTAACAGGCGGCGTCCACAACCCAACTTTGACCCCGATCACTTTCGCTCGGTTTGTCAGTCCAACGCAGGTCAGGATATTCTGCAGGGAGGAGCCACCTGATTTCAACTCACCTTTTCAACTCAGCCGTGCTCACTGGGTAGTACTCTCGCCTCTGAGTTAGAAGTTTAAGTCCCACTCCAGGAGTTTGAGCACAAAAATCTAGGCTGACACTCCCAGTGCAGTGCTGAGGGAGTGCTGCACTGTCGGAGGTGCCGTCTTTTGATGAGATGTTAAACCGAGGCCCCTTCTGCTCTTTCAGGTGGATGTAAAAGATCCCATGGCACTATTTCAGAGAAGAGCAGGGGAGTTATCCCTGGTGTCCTGGCCAATTTTTATCCCTCAATCAACATCACTAAAACAGTTTATCTGTCATTTTATCACATTGCCGTTTATGGGAGCTTGCTGTGCGCAAATTGGCTGCCGGGTTTCCCACATTACAACAGTGACTACACTCCAAAAGTACTTCATTGGCTGAAAAGCGCTTTGAGACGTCTGGTGGTTGTGAAAGGCGCTATATAAATCCAAGTCTTTCTTTCTTTCTCTGTCTCTGACTCTTGATGACCACCAGCCAAATTTGGTGCAGTTACAGGGGGAATGGCTGACGGGGAGAAGGTGGTGGTCCTGGAATATGTTCACTGTGTGACCCAACTGCGTAACCCACCAGGAACAAAGCCACAGGGGACATTCTGTGATGGTCAAGCTGCGCGTTAAATATTCTCTACGTTCACTCTTATGTTAGCAGAAAGTAGAAGCTAAGCTTGAGCCTAGCCTCCCTATTGCTACCTTGGTTGAGATCCACCGGCTCATCTCTGACCAGGTATGGAATCCCCAGTCTGCCTGGCCAGGACATTCCTCGGAGTCAATCCCGCCCTACCGGCGTATGCAAGGTTTCATCTGCACTTGCGGCGTGGCGAGGCTGGTGGATCAGGGGCATCTCCGAGGGTTTTGCCAGCTTATGGCTCCGCCTCACACTGCTCAGGGACTTTACCCGCTGTGCCAATGGGAGAGCTGGACTGTGCTCTTTTACTGAAATAACTGACTGGGCGTTCCATCACTTAATGTTGATTTATTATCAATTATGTTCAATTATTACGAAACTTAATAATAATCACAATACTGATGTTGAACAACTCCACTAGTGACGCCAACAGAGGTGAAACTTTCTTGCTTTGCTGGGCAACATCAGTTCTGTCATGTATGTACTTTTGGGATCGCTAGCCACTGGATGGCGTCACTGTTGGAGGCCTTTGGGCTGCACGCACGTGGTCATACCTCTTGGAGTTAAACAGTACTCAGTCTAACAGTTATTGTAAACACAACAAGTTCCATGTCAGCACGGGGGAATTTCCGGAGCATTGTGTTGATTATTTCTATGGGATTCATCGCATCTCCCTGCCTTTGTGCAACTTTAAGAGGCTGGATTTTCGGTCTTCTGCTGCCCTGGTTAGCACCCCGGAGGGGCGGCAATAAGCACTCCTGGGCAGGTGACCAGCTTCCAGCGCCCCGCTGGGGTTCTCGGGGATGGTTCCGGCGCGGCGCGGAGCATTACCGCCCGGGAGAGCGAGCCCGTGTGCAACGCCCCTGGTTGTGACACCGGCTCGATTTTTGGCTCCTGCTCGACCCGTAACGCCCCGTACAGCGCCCCCTGCTGGGAACGCCTGTGAAAGCGGGCATTCCGAGCTGTAACGGCCGCAGTGAGGTCAGTAATGTCCACCTCGGGGAAGTGTGATTGTTATTTATTTTATTTTTTTTGCAATTTATGTTGAGTTGGCGTGAATTATGTACGGGGAATGATTTTGGTGTTTTTTTCAGGTTTTCTTTCCCCCCCCCCGCAACCCCGGGCCTCTCTCAGAGCGCACTGAGGCCGGCTGTTTGGCTCGGGATCTTCGCTTGCTCAGCCGGCCTAGCGCCCTGAGAGAGGTGCACAACGCCTCCCTTAGTGCTCCGCCCCACACTCAGGGCCCAGCTGCTGAATGTTACTGACTGAGGCGCAAACTCTTCCCGGGCACAAACTTTACTGCCCCACCGCCATGACCGCCCCAAAATCAGCAAAGCCGAAAATCCAGCCCGTGGACTTCACTCAGAGAATGGCAGCCCCCAAACCGTACAACGCTAGTTGCTGCGGGTCTTGCCTCGTCATGGGGACATTGGGAAACTGGAATAATGTGAAAGGGGGCAGCTAGAGAAACAGTAATTAAAGGTGATCACGTGACGGTCAGAGTCACTTGTCGCTGCGGCTGGGCGTGACCCTGTGACCTCCGTCATGAAGGGTGACACCGCAGACATCTGCTGGGAGGTCAGTGAGGGCTGGGCCTATGTGTTCCGACCAGCTGGTTTTCAGATGGTGCCCCAGCTTCTTGACCCACTGGGTCCCTGCAGGAGCGATAGTGAATGAGTGTCGCTGGGGGGGTGGGTTAATACTAACTGGGACAGGCACTCACCAGTTGCTCACCCCTGAGATGAATGGGACCCACACATTTAATTGTGCGCCTGTACGAAATGAGTAATTAGAAAACGTGCGCATCATTTATCTGTTCTATCCATCGATCTAGCTATCTACAACAGCAACTTGCATTTATATAGCGCCCTGAAGGTATTAAAATGTTCCAAGACACTTCACAGGAGTATAATCAGACAAAAACAGACACTGAGCAGCGTGAGAAGATATTAGGGCAGGCGACCAAAAGCTTGGTCACAGAGTTAGATTTTAAGGAGCGTCTTAAAGGAGGAGTGAGAAGCTTGCTCAGAGACCGTACAGTGACCCACAACTCCCCCCTCCCCACCCCGTGTCCGGCCGAGATACTAAACATCTACACCCTGGGGCCTACTGGTGTTGATTGTGGTGTCCTGGGGATCACTCTGTGCCGCTCACCAAGGTGACCCACTCTGTGACTGACCCGCCATCAGCCAATAACATCAGTAGCTGGAGATCGGGGCTCTGAGCCTCTCAGCAAAGCCCGCTGTGTGCTGTTGAAGCTGCTGGGCCTGTGTTCTGATGGGACAGTGCCAGGGGAGCGGGTAGAACTGTCCAGTCAGCATGTCTGAGGCAGCGAGATCCCTGTGGGAGTCAACGGATGACGTGCTCTGACATTTACATCACCACTTGGTGCCCACTTGGTAAACAAATGGGAGGTTTGTCAAATGCTTCTTTCATCAAGATGTTGCCTCTTAACAGCAAGGGCTGCTTTAAATCAGGAGAGTTGGAGCATGCCACAACAGCTGACCCTTAAACAACAGGAGCGAGTCATGCTGCGTCCCGCAGTACAAGGGCACCTGGCCCAGCTGCTGAATTGTGCTCATGTTTCCGGGCTGGAATCCATAGCGACAGGCAGGGCCTAAACCACAGGGCCTGGCTCTTGTCATACACAGCTCCCCCTAGTGGACTACTGCTCCACCTAGAGCACTACTGTGGTAATGCAACTCCTGATGTATATAATAAAAAGATCATGCAAGAGAAAGGTCACATGGCAAGATCCTCGAGAGCCATCTTGTGTATGTGTGTGTTTGTGATGTGGTAAAGAATATATCGCAGTGTGATGTAAAGAATATAATAAGAACATAAGAACATAAGGAATCGGAGCAAGAGTAGGCCATATGGCCCCTCGAGCCTGCTCCGTCATTTAATACGATCATGGCTGATCCAATCATGGACTCAGCTCCACTTCCCCGCCCGCTCCCCATAACCCCTTATTCCCTTATCGTTCAAGAAACCGTCTATTTCCATCTTAAATTTATTCAATGTCCCAGCTTCCAAAGCTCTCTGAGGCAGTGAATTCCACAGATTTACAACCCTCTGAGAGAAGAAATTTCTCTTCATCTCAGTTTTAAATGGGCGATCCCTTATTCTAAGATCATGCCCTCTAGTTCTAGTCTCCTCCATCAGTGGAAACATCCTCTCTGCATCCACCTTGTCAAGCCCCCTCATAATCTTATACGTTTCATAGAAACATAGAAACATAGAAAATAGGTGCAGGAGCAGGCCATTCAGCCCTTCTAGCCTGCACCGCCATTCAATGAGTTCATGGCTGAACATGAAACTTCAGTACCCCCTTCCTGCTTTCTCGCCATAACCCTTGATCCCCCGAGTAGTAAGGACTTCATCTAACTCCCTTTTGAATATATTTAGTGAATTGGCCTCAACTACTTTCTGTGGTAGAGAATTCCACAGGTTCACCACTCTCTGGGTGAAGAAGTTTCTCCTCATCTCGGTCCTAAATGGCTTACCCCTTATCCTCAGACTGTGACCCCTGGTTCTGGACTTCCCCAACATTGGGAACATTCTTTCTGCATCTAACCTGTCTAAACCCGTCAGAATTTTAAACGTTTCTATGAGGTCCCCTCTCATTCTTCTGAACTCCAGTGAATACAAGCCCAGTTGATCCAATCTTTCTTGATAGGTCAGTCCCGCCATCCCGGGAATCAGTCTGGTGAACCTTCGCTGCACTCCCTCAATAGCAAGAATGTCCTTCCTCAAGTTAGGAGACCAAAACTGTACACAATACTCCAGGTGTGGCCTCACCAAGGCCCTGTACAACTGTAGCAACACCTCCCTGCCCCTGTATTCAAATCCCCTCGCTATGAAGGCCAACATGCCATTTGCTTTCTTAACTGCCTGCTGTACCTGCATGCTAACCTTCAATGACTGATGTACCATGACACCCAGGTCTCGTTGCACCTTCCCTTTTCCTAATCTGTCACCATTCAGATAATAGTCTGTCTCTCTGTTTTTACCACCAAAGTGGATAACCTCACATTTATCCACATTATACTTCATTTGCCATGCATTTGCCCACTCACCTAATCTATCCAAGTCACTCTGCAGCCTAATAGCATCCTCCTCGCAGCTCACACTGCCACCCAACTTAGTATCATCCGCAAATTTGGAGATACTGCATTTAATCCCCTCGTCTAAATCATTAATGTACAATGTAAACAGCTGGGGCCCCAGCACAGAACCTTGCGGCACTCCATAAGATCAACTCTCATTCTTCTGAATTCCAATGAGTAGAGGCCCAACCTAATCAACCTTTCCTCATAAGTCAACCCCCTCATCCCCGGAATCAACCTAGTGAACCTTCACTGAACTGCCTCCAAAGCAAGTATATCCTTTTGTAAATATGGAAACCAAAACTGCACGCAGTATTCCAGGTGTGGCCTCATCAATACCCTGTACAACTGTAGCAAGACTTCCCTGCTTTTGGAGACACAAGATGGCTCTACAGGAACTTGTCATGTGACCTTGTCGCATGATCATTTTATTATATACATCAGGAGTTGCATTACCACAGTAGTGTACAAGGTGGAGCAGTAGTCCACTACCACTAGGGGGAGCTGTGCAAAAGCAGGGAAGTCTTGCTACCACATCACAATGTGATATATTGTCACAGTGTGATGATGTAAAAAATATATCACATTGTGATGTGGTGAAGAATATATCACAGTGTGGTGTAAATTATATATCACAGCTCGACTGTGCTTAGGGCACCAACTCTGGTTGGACAGTATTGCAGGAGGTTCCGTCACGTGATCATCCGCCACCAACTGCCCCTCCCTCAGGCTCACGCTATTGGTTGTCTCACATATCCATCCTCACGGTGCCCCACCTTCCCTCACCAACTGGAAGGTGATTAGACTCCTCATTGCCTGAGTGCCTGTTAGCCAACCAGTCTCTCCTCCCCATCTCCAATAACGAATAAAAAGATAGTGTTCAAAGAAAATGTGAAATAAAATACACCATGCGTTTTACTGCCCCGTCGATGTTTCTCCCCGGTTTGCTGGAAAACAGTGTCCGGGAGATTAATTGTTAATTCTTGGAGACGCCAGCACAATCCTGATGCTTGGGCAATCCTAACTGTACAGCAAGCAGCACTGGATCTGGCCTCCAGGCAGGGAGCTGGGAGCAGCAACTCAACTTGACACTCACTCCAAGTTCATCGGGGCTCGGTTCACTAGCTGTTTCACAGAATCATAGAAACTTACAGCACGGAAGAAGGCCATTTCGGCCCAGCGTGTCCGTGCCGACAAAGAGCTACCCAGCCTAATCCCACTTTCAAGCTCTTGGTCCGTAGCCCTGTAGGTTACGGCACTTCAAGTGCACATGCAAGTACTTTTTAAATGTGGTGAGGGTTTCTGCCTCTGCCACCCTTTCAGGCAGTGAGTTCCAGACCCCCACCATCCTCTGAGTGAAAACATTTTCCATCAAATTCCCTCTAAACCTCCTACCAATTACTTTAAATCTAAGCCCCCTGGTTGTTGACACCTCTGCTAAGGGAAACAGGTCCGTCCTCCACTCTATCTAGACCCCTCATAATTTTATACACATCAATAAGGTCTCCCCTAAGTCTCCTCTGTTCCAAAGAAAACAACCCCAGCCTATCCAATCTTTCCTCATAGCTAAAATTCTCCAGTCCAGGAAACATCCTCGTAAATCTCCTCTGTACCTCTTGTTTGTTGATCAGCGGGAGCTGAACTCTGCTCGGGGCCAACAAATATCACCCTACTCCCCCACACTGCTTTAATTCCAGAAATACTCTGAGCTAATTATGGGCAGGAATTCAAGTAATCTTCAAGTGGCTCAGTGGGTAGCTCACTCTTCTCTGGGTCAAGAGGTTGTGGGTTTAAGTCCCACTCCAGAGACTTGGGTACAAAATTTTGGCTGACACTCCCAGAACTGTCTGATAGCTGAGACATCAAGCCATCAGGTGGATGTAAAAGATCCCATGGCACTATTTTGAAGAAGAGCAGGGGGAGTTATCCCAGTGTACTGGGCCAATATTTATCCCTCCAATCAACATCACTATAACAGATTATCTGATCATTATCACATTGCTGTTTGTGGCAGCTTGCTGTGCGCAGTTGCTGCATTTCCTACATTACCACAGTGACTACACTTTAAAAGTTGGCTGTAAAGCACTTTAGGATGTCTTAAGGTTGTGAAAGGTGCTATATAAATGCAAGTTCTTTATTTCTTTCTTGCTCCTTATGAATGAGCATCAGGTCCAGGATCTCGTGTGCTGTATTCAAAGGGGTATTACAGGGAGGACGCGTGTGTGGGCAGGAGACTTGCAATGTGTTAGACTCTGGATTTTGAAATCTGAGACTTGAATTTAAATTCAGCCCAAATTGAGGGGGTGTCATGTTCTGGCTGTTGTATGTGAAATGAGTTTAGGCAGTGTCGGCCCAGCTCCTACAGTGTAAAGAAACCAACACAAAACAGCCCTTAGTCTGGTGTGGAAAAAGAAATGATCTGATTAGTGCAGTCGGGAGTTATTCCTGGGGGGGTTGTGATGCAATTCTGGGGGGAAGCACAGAGAGCTGCGCTCTGCTGTTTCTGAATCAGGAGTGCTTGACGCTGACACAGGATGCCCGGAATGGAAAGTGTCCTATTTGTTTGCTAGATTTGCTCGTGGTATTGCCGTTGTGAATATTCCTGCACTGCTTGAAGGAACGTCAGTGGTCAGCAGATACTGCACTGATCAAACACGTACCCTGCAGTGCAGGAACAACTAGGTCACCTCCACAGTACGCATTGCAAGTTTAGCTGCAACACTTTGAAGGGTATGCCTCAGGATACTTGGGATGTCATTGCCCAAAAAAGAAGTCAGGAGATTGGTCAGATAGAATCTTGCCCTCTGATCCTCTTTAGAAAGAATTCACAGTTATAACAGTAGAGGTCTGGACAACTTCTTACCAAATGGTCATGTCCAAGACAGTAATAGCAAACCTTCACCTGGTTAACATGCAGAACCCGGAAGTACTGCACTCCTTCCATTGTCTCGAATTTCACGCTGTAGGGTAATGACTTCACCCCCTCTGGGAACTGCACTTTTACATAACGGGTTCCATCGACTACCCGCGTTCCAGGATAGTATCTCCTCTTTATTACTGAGCAAACTTTAATGTCCCATGACTCCAACTTTTTTATCAGCACATCGTCCTCAACATAAACCGGCAGGTTTAAGAATGAAATCACCACCTCTTCAGAATACAGCAAAGATACATCCAAGTCCTTCTCACCAACCTTCAGGCTCAGTAAAAGTCTTTCCACCTCCTCTCAGCCACTGACCGTCACTTTGAATCCAACATTCGGCTTTGGTTGGCAGGCAAAGCAACTTCCCTCATTGCAATCCTCATGTACTGCCTGGATAATATCCCAAGCTTCCATCTCCTTATCCAGGCAGTGAACCACCACTGTGGTTTCTTTTCCAACCTCCCGGGGTCCCAGCCCAAATCTTTGGGCCTTTTATTCTTCCTTCTCAAGACATTCTCTCCCCTGGTTAAATTCACACTGGGAGCATTGTCCTCTGAGGGGCCCGGCACTCCAGGCCCCTCAGCAGCCTCTGACTAATGTTTATGGGCCAAAAAGGCCCTAAAATTTGAAAAAAAAAAAATTCACCACCAACTTTTTACAAACTCACTCCAACTCCTGCAATAATCAGCAGTACCTGCTCACTCCTAGCCCCTCCCACCGAGAGAGTGCTGCCCACTGAGCCACAGCTTGCACTGTACGAGACATGGCATACTATCATTCCTTCAAGTAGGCTCGCTACTGGTTGGTGCTATTTGTAACACACCCACATTTCATGGCAAATTATGGACTCTCACATTGAATTCACGCAGCACTCACTCAGGACAGTCAGAAATCAAATTAAAATGAAAACACTAAACTGAGTACATGAGATTGCATTCAAGGCTGTTCCACCTGTAACTCATTCAACCCTCTGGAGACACTTTATAGAAATTGCCAGAAATCGATTTAGTTTCATGACAATAACTAAAGTGAATACATTCACTAACAGGGTAAATATTGTGCTGCAATGCTTTCTGAAATGTTTGCCACTCTTTAGAATGTGTGAAGGTCTTTGAATGTTTGGAATTTCTCGTACATTCGGAGCATTCGGTCCATTGCTAAACCCTGCAATCTGTCAATGGCAATTGGTGAAATCGATTAATTTAATGTATTTCCTGCAGAATCTGCAATTGACTTCTACAATGCTTGAGGCAGATACACACAGGATAGATACAAAAGCAAAAGGGTCGATGACCCTTCGTCAGAATAAAATGTTCGTCAATTGTGGCGCTGCATATAAGGTGTAGTGTGGTGTTGAGGAGAACATAATTCAGTCCACATGTTCTTATTTTTATATTTCTATTATAAATTCCTATCTTTGTATTTACAATGGAAACTTTCTATGTAAACATGTCACGCTGTAATTACACCCTCCTGCTACTGGTGACACTGCAGCGCCCCTACCGATGGAAGAATGTCATTACAGTTTGACAGGTTGCATTGTAAATGTGGACATTGGAGTTTATAATGGAGGAAGTCAACAGGAAGCGACGAAGCCATAAGATTTAATATATTATAGGGATCATTTTCAGGCTATGTGCCAACCTTGCCCATATTGGGGAGATATCTGTGATTTTCTGTTCATTAAACTCACTGGGCGTAAACATTTCCGATAGGCCTTGCCTGCAGACATGGTTTCCTCCATCGTTAGAAAACTAGCCCCGAAATTATTTTGGTTATGTATCAGTGTTTTTTACATACACTACATTGGAATGATCTAACGACGTATTGTTATTCCCGAGTGCTAGATTTCGATTGCTTTAAATAATATAACTGCTCACTGGGCTAATTCATCCACAGGTCGGCGGGCGAGCTCAGGACTCAATGGTTGTTTCATGTCTGGATGAGGATGCTGGTGCGCCTATCCTCCTCAGAGTCAACAAGCTCCCCGCTGGAGTGGAACTAACCAGTGGGAACCTGTTCAACCTTCGCCGTCTCCAGGCCAGGTCCAAGACCACCCCAACCTCTGTCGTTGAGCTACAGAACGCCTGCGTTTGTGCACATACAGAGGCAGGACTCCAGGACATAGTCGACGTATTTACTGAGGCGTACGAAAGCTTGGGCCTTACACTAAACATCCGTAAGACAAAGGTCCTCCACCAACCTGTCCTCACCACACAGCACTCCCCCCAGTCATCAAGATCCACGGCACGGCCCTGGACACCGTGGACCATTTCCCATATCTCAGGAGCCTCCTATCAACAAGAGCAGGCATCGACGACGAGATCCAACACTGCCTCCAGTGCGCCAGTGCAGCCTTCGGCCGCCTGAGGAAAAGAGTGTTTGAAGACCAGGCCCTCAAAACTGCCACCAAGCTCATGGCCTACAAGGCTGCAGTAATACCTGCCCTCCTGTATGGCTCAGAGACATGGACCATGTACAGCAGACACCTCAAGTCGCTGGAGAAATATCACCAACGATGTCTCCGCAAAATCCTACAAATCCCCTGGGAGGACAGATGCACCAACATTAGCGTCCTCGTCCAGGCTAACATCCCCAGCATTGAAGCACTGACACACTCGATTAGCTCCGCTGGGCAGGCCACATAATTCGCATGCCAGACACGAGACTCCCAAAGCAAGTGTTCTACTCGGAGCTCCTTCACGGCAAACGAGCCAAAGGTGGGCAGCGGAAACGCTACCAGGACACCCTCAAAGCCTCCCTGATAAAGTGCGACATCCCCACTGACACCTGGGAGTCCCTGGCCCAAGACCGCCCTAAGTGGAGGAAGTGCATCTGAGAGGGCACTGAGCACCTCGAGTCTCAACGCCGAGAGCATGCAGAAATCAAGCGCAGGTAGCGGAAAGAGCGTGCGGCAAACCAGACTCCCCACCCACCCCTTCCTTCAACGACTGTCTGTCCCATTTGTGACAGAGTCTGTGGCTCTCATATCGGACTGTTCAGCCACCAAAGAACTCACTTCACCAGTGGAAGCAAGTCTTCCTCGATTCCGAGGGACTGCCGATGATGAAGATGATATTTCATGTTTACCACCTCACTTATCAATTCCCCTCTAGCTCTTCGCACACTGTCAGTGTCTGGTACAAGTCTTTGATTTCTCTCTTTTTGTCTCCTGCGTGGATCACTTCCGCCCTTTAACCTATAACACTGTTCAGCTGAATGTCCAGCTCAATTCTACTCTGAGAAGTATCACCGGTACACTTTTATCGACACCAACACCTTGGCTCCCCGTGCTTGCAAACATCGCACCACCACACCTACACCACGAATATGCAGTCTCCAGAGAATACAACCACCACACCAGCAAAGACATGCCGATCCAGGCCAACTTGAACCACCTGCCATCAACCCGTCTCAAATCTAGAAGGCCATTTTAGACCATCGCCGAAGCCTTTCAGCGATCTCCCCTCAGCCTCGATGACCAACGGCGAAATGCTTGGAAGAACTGTGACATACGGAATGGATTCCTTACAGAGGACCCCACAGTACAACCGGAAGGATCAAACCTTCCTCGCAAACAGTGGACAACCATCAACCGCCTCAGAGCTGGTCACGGTCGATGCTGCCACCTTCTCCATAGGTGGGAGATTAAAGCCTCCCCATCATAGAAACATAGAAAATAGGTGCAGGAGTAGGCCATTCAGCCCTTTGAGCCTGCACCGCCATTCAATAAGATCATGGCTGATCATTCCCTCAGTACCCCTTTCCTGCTTTCTCTCCATACCCCTTGATCCCTTTAGCCGTAAGGGCCATATCTAACTCCCTCTTGAATATAGCCAATGAACTGGCATCAACAACTCTCTACGGCAGGGAATTCCACAGATTACCAACTCTCTGAGTGAAGATTGTTTCTCCTCATCTCAGTCCTAAATGGCCTACCCCTTATCCTAAGACTATGTCCCCTGGTTCTGGACTTCCCCAACATCGGGAACATTCTTCCCGCATCTAACCTGGCCAGTCCCGACAGAATCTTATACGTTTCTATGAGATCCCCTCTCATCCTTCTAAACTCCAGTGAATAAAGGCCCAGGTGATCCAGTCTCTCCTCATGCAACGGTGGAACTCCTAATCAGACCCTGGAGCACATCATTGAGCATGCCCTCAGAGAGAATTCGCAGGCAGCCTACACAATATCCACGCTGTTACACCGGAAGCTTTGGCCTGGATATCCGACTTAGATACTGACGTTTAGTTTGCTTTGCTACTACCGTATGAAAGAAGAAGACCTATAGCACTTTACGGGTCAGTAGCTATCTATGTGTGCGGTTGTTGTGTGTGGCATAAGTTTTAATATATTTGTTGAATGTTTAATATATTTAATCTGTTCCTTCTTGAAAGCTGTTCACCTGAAATATCTTCAGCTCTGAGGAAAGCTTTGTACCTGAGATGTCGACTGTCTCAAGTTTTCTCGACGGAAGCTGGTTGACCTCCTGAGTGTCTGCAGTGTTTTCTGTTTCTGTCAGCACTGTCTGTTCTTGGTGCCCATCCTGTACCGCACAGCTGCTATGGAATTCATGTTTAGACACTGAATATTCCAAGTGCTTCTTATAGCAACACAGAATATATCTTTTTTAAAGAGCCACTGATGTCAGGAGTTCCGGTCTTCCAAGCCAGAATTTGCTGGCTGTGAACAACCTTCATGTTGTTCTGGGGGGAAGATACTTTCGTTCCTTTCTCTCTGTTATTGTTTTAATTTGAGTGTTGGACTCCCCCTATTTTTCATAAACATAGGTCTCAAGCCAGTGGTCTTTGTGGGTCCATGTGGATTTCCTTTATACTGAGGGTTTATTCTGGGAAGTGTTTGAGAACTGAGTTCCAGATTTAATCACTGGGACTTTTCAAGCAACATGGATACCTGGCAGGATCATTTGGTGAAGCAATGTTCTGGCTTCCTTTAATAGGCTTATCTTCAAGAATTTCTGCCTTCCTGGCAGTAATTGAGCCCCTTTCATTTAGTAAAGTAAATCACGTCTTTTTCCCATTTCCGCATCGTTGTCCCTGAGTCCCCCGAGGATCTATCCTTGCCCCCACCCCTCCATCCTCCTATTGGTCATCTACATTCTTCCCCTCGGCGACATCATCCGAAAACACGTTTGGTTCCCCATGTACACTGACAACACCCAGCTCTAGCTCACCACCATCTCTCTCGGCCCCTCCATTGTCACTGATTTTGTTACGTATGTAATAACTCGATAGACTGAATATTGTAAACTAACACAGGTACAAACCTGGCTCTGCTTTATTAGGGCCCAAAGTGAACACATTACAAAATGGCTTGCCGTTTATGCCTGGGCTGCACATACGTGAGCACAGCCCAATGACCTCCGACAATGGTGCCACCTGGTGACTAGTAACCCCAAGCATACATACATGACAATATCCTCCCTTTAAGATATTAGTAACAGTCTTTTTACAAATTGAGACATTCCGGGGCTTTCCGCTCCCGAGTTGATCATCTCAGTTCAACTCCAGCCTTGGGTGAGCGTTCTGAGTCTGTTATGACTGGGGGCTGGGTAGCCGATCTGATGGGAGTGACAATGACCATGTCAGGGATTGAAAGTCCAGATTCATTGATGACAGCGGAGTCCTCTGATGACTGACGGTAAGTTGGTTAGTCACTGATTGTGTCTTCCTCAGACTGTTCCGGTTCATCCGTGTGCTGCAGCTTTATCTGATCAACATGTTTCCTGCATGTTTGCCCATTCTTGAGCTTGACAATAAACACTCTGTTACCCTCCTTGGCTGTAACAGTACCGGCGATCCACTTGGGACCTTGACATAATTTAGTACATACACAGGATCGTTAACAAAAATGTCGGGTGACACAGCAGCGCGATCATGATACCACTGCTAACTTTGACATCTGTATTCAACATGATCATTCAAGTCAGGGTGGACAAGAGAGAGCCTGGTCTTGAGACCTCTCTTCATCAATAGTTCAGCAGGGGGACCCCGGTAAGCGTGTGGGGTCTTGTCCTGTAACTAAGCAAAATGCTTGACAAGCAAGTCTGCAGTGAACTTTGAGCTACACATTTCATACTCTGCTTGCTGGTTTGGATTTCATGCTCTGTGTGATCACTAGATGCGGGTTTGAATGGTGCTGACCTCACATGTTTGATACCATTGAGTTTCATGAATTCTTGAAACTCCAGACTAGTGAAGCAAGCTCCGTTGTCGCTTACAACGATGTCGGGCAGAACATGAGTGGCAAACATGACACGTCGACTCTCAGTGGTAGCTGTGGATGTACTGGATGACATGATTATACACTCTATCCACTTGGAATATGCATCCACCACAACTAAAAACATCTTTCCCAGGAAGGGACCTGCAAAGATGATGTGGATCCTGGACCATGGTTTAGATGGCCACAACCGCAGACTCAGCAGTGATTCCGCTGGTGTTTTACTTAGCTGCATGCAAGTGTTGCACTGATGCACACATGATTCCAGATCAGAGTCAATTCCAGGCCACCATATATGAGACCTGGCAATGGTTGTCATCATGACAATACCGGGATGAGTGCTATGTAGATCATGTACAAATTTATCTCTGTCTTTCTTAGGCATAACAACACGATTACCCCACAGTAAACAATCTGACTGAATGGATAGTTCGTCTTTGCGACGGTTGTAAGGTTTGGTCTCATCACCCATTTGCTTGGGTATGGCAGACCAATCACCACTAAGGACACAACGTTTCACAACCGATAAAATCGGGTTCTGGTTGGTCCAGGTTTTAACTTGTTGAGCCGTGACAGGGGTTCCTTCACTTTCAAAAGCATCCATAACTAACAGTAGGTCTGCAGTTTGTGGCGTCTCCACCTCCGGTGTGGGCAACGGCAGACGGCTCAGTGCATCGGCACAATTCTCGGTGCCAGGTCTATGGCGAATGACATAATCGTAGGCAGATAATGTCAGCGCCCACCTCTGGATGCGGGTCGATGCATTGGTATTGATACCTTTGTTTTCCGAAAACAATGAAAAAAGTGGCTTGTGATCTGTTTCCAGTTCAAACCGAAGACCAAACAGGTACTGATGCATCTTTTTAACCCCATACACACAGGCTAATGCTTATTTTTCTACCATGCTGTAGGCTCTTTCCGCCTTTGACAAACTTTTAGAAGAATATGTGTAGTTTACCCGACTCATTAGCTTGTTGGAGCATGAAGCATCACAGGCCAATACTAGACGCTTTCACGGATCATAATGTACCAGCAGCTTGTTAGAGCTAAGCAGATTAGTAGCTTTCTCAAAAGCTCTGCCTTGAGACGCACCCCAAACCCAGTTGTCGCCTTTTCTTAGCAGCATGTGCAGTGGCTCTAATAAAGTGCTCAATCTAGGTAGGAAATTACCGAAGTAGTTGAGTAGAGCAAGGAATGAATGCAGCTCCATCACATTCTGAGGCTTGGGTGCATTTTTTGATGGCCTTGGTTTTCGAGTCCATAGGCCTGATGCCGTCAGCAGCAATTTTCCTCCCCGGGAATTCGACTTCCGGTGCCATGAAGACGCACTTCGAACGTTTCAGTCTGAGTCCCACTTTGTCCAGATGATGTAGAACCTCTTCCAGGTTGTTCAGATGTTCGGCGGTGTCACGACCTGTAACCAGGATGTCATCTTGGAACACGACGGTTCTAGGGACGGACTTTAGTAGACTCTCCATGTTCCTCTGAAATATGGCTGCAGCCGAGCGAATTCCGAAAGGCACCTGTTGTAGATAAACAGTCCTTTATGAATTTTGATGCACGTAAGTTTCTTCGACCAGCTCCTGTGTCATGTAGGCCGACGTCAGATCCAGTTTGGTGAATGACTTCCCCCCGGCTAGCTTTGCAAACAGGTATGCAGCCTTCGGTAAAACTGGTATTAATCCTGTTTCAAAACTCAGTTGATTGTAAACTTGTAGTCTCCACAAATCCTAACAGTGGCATCATTCTTCAACACAGGAACAATGGGGCTAGCCCATTCGTTAAATTCGACCGGTGATATGACCCCTTCACGCTGGAGTCTGTCCAGTTCGATTTCAACCTTCTCTCTCATCATGTACGGAACCGCCCGAGCTTTATGATGGATGGGTCTTACATCAGAGTCCACGTGGATCTGCACTTTGGCTCCCGTGAAATTGCCGATGCCTGGTTCAAACAGCAAGAGGAACTTGCTCAGCACTTGAGCACATGGAGTATCATCCTCCGTCGACAATGCTTTGATATTGTTCCAATTCCATTTGATTTTTTTCTGGCAAATTCCTGCCGAACAGCATTGGACCATTTCCTGGAACAATCCATAATGGTAAATCATGAACCGCACCTTCATACGACACCTTGATTACTGCACTGTCAATCACTGTTATGAGTTCTTTAGTGTACATACACAAGTTGACATTGACTGGACTCAGCTTAGGCCTCACAGCTGTAGTATCCCACAGCTTGTTGAATGTTCTCTGGCTCATAATTGATTGACTCGCATCGTGTCCAATTCCATCAGTACCGGCACACCGTTAAGTTTCACATTAATCATTATCGGTTGGCACTTTGTTTAGAATGAATACGGTCCATAAACTTCCTCCTCTAGCATCTCAGATTGCATATCCGGATCTGCGCTATACTGGTCATCATCCTCCATGTGGTGTGTCGCGGCACGCTTGCTCAGTTGTGGACACATGCACTGGAGTTGCCCCCGTCTCAAACAGCCTTTACAAATGTACTGTTTAAACCGACACTGATGAGGCTGATGATTGCCCCCACAACGCCAACACGGTGAAATCGGATTCATTCCCGTTGGCAGACTTTGACCAGCCACAGGTTTCACATATGCAGTCGAGTAGGCCCTGCCATATGCAGCTCTGCCAAACGATGATACAATCTTGTTTACAGTACTTGCCAAGTTCCGATTTTCTGATGATATCTGCTTTAAGTGTTTGTCCGTCGTTATGCATGCCTGGACAATTGTGATGGCCTTGCTGAAGTCCAGCGTTTCCGCCGCCAGTAGCTTACGCAGGATCAGCTCATGGTTGATGTTGATTACAAAGAAGTCCCGCAACATGTCTCCCAATGCATTTTCGACCTTACACGGTCCAGCTAGACGTCTTAGGTCGGCAACGAATTCCGACACATCCTGGCCCTCAGAACGAACATGCTTATAGAATCGATATCGTGAGATAATGATGCCTTCTTCTGGTTTGAGATGATCACGTACCAGAGCACACAATTCCTCATAGTCCTTGTCCGTTGGACTTGCAGACGAGAGAAGATTATTTATGAGTCCATAGATTTTCAGACAGCAAACCGTGAGGAAGACTGCCCTGCGCCGAACTGCATCAGTGGGTTTCTCAATTTTGTTTGCCATGAAGTACTGGTCCAGGCGAGATAAAAAATCTGCCCAGTCCTCTCCCTCCATGAATCTCCAAGTGTGCTCATTTTTGCATGTGAAGGTTCTTAAGTTATCTTGTCGCCAAATGTTATGTATGTAATAACTCAATAGACTGAATACTGTAAACTAACACAAGTACAAACTTGGCTCTCCTTTATTCTGGCCCAAAGTGATTACATTACATGATGGCTTGCCTTTTATACCTGGGCCGCACACACGTGCGTACAGCTCAATGACCTCCGACAGTGGCGCCATCTGGTGGCTAGTAACCCCAAGCATACATACATGACAGATTTGTCACGCTGCTTGTCCGCCATCCAGTCCTGGAGGACCCAAAATTAAACATTGAGAAAGAAAGAAAGACTTGCATTTCTATAGCACCTTTCACGACCACCGGACGTCCCAAATGCTTTACAGCCAATGAAGTACTTTTGGAGTGTTGCCACTGTTGTAATGTAGGAAATGCAGCAGCCAATTTGCAAACAGCAAGCTCCCACAAACAGCAATGTGATAATGACTAGATAATTTGTTTTTCTTGTTATGTTGTTTGGGGGATAAATATTGGCCCAGGACACTGAGGATAACTTCCATGCTCTTCTTCAAAATAGTGCTAAAGGGTTTTTTACGTCCACTTGAGAGGGCAGACGGGGCCTCAGTTTAATGCCTCATCCGAAAGACGGCACCTCCGACAATGCAGCACTCCCTTAGTACTCATTGGAGAGTCAGCCTAGAAATTTTTTGCCATTGTCTTCAGCCCCCGCCACAAAGTCCAATTCTTAATCACCGACTGCATCCCTCTCCCCAGCCACTGTCTCAGGTAGAACCAGACTATTTGCAACCTCAGCATCCAATTTGACCCTGAGCTGATTTTCCGACCCCATATCCTCTCCATCACAAAGACTGCCTATGTCCACCTCCGTAACATTGCCTGTCTCCACACTGCCTCAACACATGTGCTGTGAAACCCTCATCCATGCTTTTACCTCGCATCTCGACTATTCCAATGCTTCCCTGGTTGGCCTCCTATCTTCCACCCTCCATAAACTTAAGCTCGTCTAACACACTGCTGTTTGTATCCTAACTCTCACCAAGTCCCATCACCTCTGTGCTCACTGACTTACATTGAATTCCAGTCCACCAACACCTCCATTTTAAAATTCTTATCCTTATGTTCAAATCCTTCCATGGCCTCCCTTCTTCTTATCTCAAGGAGGATAAGATGAAGTAGGGTGGGAGGAGGCTCATGTGGAGCATAAACACCAGCATGGAACAGTTGGGCAGAATGGCCTGCTTCTGTGCTGCGAATTCTAAGCAATTTTACTAAGTTTCTCCAGCCCTACAACCCTCCAAGAACTCCACATTCCTTCAGCTCTGGCCCCTTGTACATCCCCCACTCCCTTCCCCCCACCACTGGTGGCTGAGCCTTCAGCCACCTAGGCCCTAAGCTCTGGAATTCCCCCTAAAACCTCTCCACCTCTCTTTCCTCCTTTAAGACGATCCTTAAAACCTACCTCTTTGACCAAGCTTTTGGTCACCTGTCCTAATATCTCCTTCTTTATCTCAGCGTTAGTTTTTCTCTTGATTACACTCATGTGAAGCACCTTGGGATGTTTTCCTATGCTAAAGATGCTATATAAATGCAAGCAGTTGTTATTATACATTTCATTTGATTTTTTGTTTGTTTTGGAACAAGGAAGCGACACTATCCTTCAAAGAGTTAGGTCAGAGCCTCAGTCTCCACTCATGACCAAGAGGCCAGGAAGGTGAACTCCCAGACTGCAGCTCTTCCGTCGGCTTACAATAGGAAGCTGCCTTGTCTCCTACCATATGAAGAAAATGCTTACAATCCACTCAGTTCCTGCCCCTGAGGGGTCAGCCCCAGTGAAACCCAATGACTGGGTATCTTGCATCCCTCTGCTCTGTATTGTCTCCCATTCTACCAAATAACAGTGCTTTCCAACACTCCCTCAGATTCCTAATGGACTATTCTCACTGTCACTCCCACAGATTCCCAATGGACTGCCTCTCTGTCATTCCCACAGATTCCCAATGGACTGTCTCTGTCACTCCCACAGATTCCCAATGGACTGCCTCTCTGTCACTCCCACAGATTCCCAATGGACTGTCTCTCTGTCACTCCCACAGATTCCCAATGGACTGCCTCTGTCACTCCCACAGAATTCCAATGGAATAACCCCAGCCATATATCAATCTGCTTCCCATTATATCAAATTGTATAGAACTGCAATGGACCAAACCCAGTTCCATTGGGAAGGAGTCTAAGGAGTTGGAATTCTGTGCAATGGACGTGAATGGGAGCAGGCCACTGGAATTCTGTGGGAGTGACAGAGATCGTGGTCCATTGGAATTCTGTGGGAATGACAGAGATCGTGGTCCATTGGAATTCTGTGGGAGTGACTGAGATTGTGGACCATTAGAATTCTATGGGAGTGACAGAGTTACAATGCATCAAGCTGCTTCTCACTCATTGCACAATATAGCATTTATTGCCGAAACTCTTTACCATTGCATGGAATTCCAATAAAGTCAAACTCATTCTCATTCACACCAACAGTGTTCCAGTGGATCGAATTTCTCCCATTCACTTCCATTGTACAGAATTCCAACTTCTTAAACTTCTTCCCATTGTATAGAATTGCAATGGACCAAAACCTTTCCCATTCACTCCCACAGAATTCCCATGGAGACTTCTTTTTTCATTTGGGATTGAGTTACTGACTGGTCAGTGGGATTCTTTGCTGGACCAAGCTAAAACTATTTGCATTTCCCCTCTCTCGCCCCATAATCCTGTAGCTTCCTCTGCTTCAAACATTCATCCACGTTTCCCTTAAAAGTCGCAATGGTCTCTGCCTCAAGCACTCCCTATGGCAACTCATTCCGTATCCCGGCAATCGATCGTGTCAAGAAATTACTCCTCACTCTCTGAATGACAATTTCAAATTGATGACTCCTCATTACTGACTCCCCAACCAAAGCAAATAGTCTTTCTCTATTCATTCAGCAGTGGTTACGGTAGCATAGTGGTAATGTTACTGGTTTAGTAATCTAAAGGCCTGAATTGCTGATTCAGGCATGAGTCTAAGTCCCACCATGGCCCCTGGGGAATTTAAATTCACTTAATTAAATAAATCTGGAATGAAAAGCTAGTATCAGTAATGATGACTATGGGCCCAATTTTGGCCATGACTTACTCTAATTTTTTTTAGAGTAAGTTGGTTTTTCTAGCATAAGTTAAAAAATGGCATTTTCCCCAATAAATTTGCTCAGTTAGGTACGATTTTTTTAAAGTTCAGTTTTTTTTCAAAAGGGGGCATTCCCAGCCACTTACGCCAGTTTTGGCCATTTATGCCACTTTGGCCAGCTAAAACTTACTCCAAATCGACTTAGGTCAGCTTATGTGGCCAGCTCTGAAAAACATTGCGAGCAGTTAAGAATTTGGTGCAGGTTAGTACATTTAAAGCACCAAGACTTACAAAGCACTAAACAAAGCACAAAAAGTAATAAGCAATTAGTTAACAAATAAAAAATAGAAGTCCTACCTTTATGCCAGAAACAAGTTTTTGTTTAAAGTTCCCCACCCATCCCCCCCGATCAAAACACTCTTCCCCAACCCCCAATCAAAACTCTCCTCACTAAACAAAGCACAACCATCAATAAATAAAAAATAAAACTCAAGTTCTACCTTGCCCCAGGAAGTCAGCGGGCCGGCCTGCTGGTGCAGGAGGCCACTCGGCCGGGGATAGGGGCTGCGAGCTTTGGGTCCTGCTCACAGCCCGCAGGACACGCTAGGAGGGCGAGGAGCATGCGCGCAGACTCCACTGTGCATGCGCAGTATTCTCTGCGCTGGACTGTTGCTCCGCCCACCCACAGCACTATGTACGCCACACTGGGACACCGGAGACTCGGCAGAGTGGGCAGGATGGGGCCACTTTTTCGGCATCGTTTCCAGCATGCAAAGTCGCCGCATTTAGGGTAAGTGCGCCGAAAAAAGGGGTTGGGGAAAATTGGGCCCAATGAAACCCATCTGGTTCACTAATGTTCTTTAGGAAAGGAAATCTGCCGTCCTTACCTGATCTGGATATGTGACTCCAGACCCACAGCAATGTGGTTGACTCTTAACTGCCCCTCTACAGTTCAAGAAGGTGGTTTACCACCACCATCAAAATGCTCCATAATTTTAAAAAACCTCGGCTAAATCTCCTCTTAGCTTTCTCTGTTGCAGTCGACCCTCCACTCTTCCCTCTCTCCCTCCTGCTCAGTACCTGCTTCTATATTGGCCATCCTGTAATGGGCTCTGAGGTGTCTCCCTGTACATGAGAAATGCTGTTTCGTTGTAAACAGTAGAACAGATGTCAGTCGCAGCAATATCCATCAGCACATTGCTTGAGAGAGGGAAATCTTCATCGTCACAGAGGAGGATACATGAAAATAAAGCTGGGACAGGACCCACAGGCTCACCAAGCGCACCCCATCCAGACATGGTACACATGTGACCCACCCGCTAAACACGCAATCTCCCGGGGGAGGCAAAAGACCAGAGCTGAGGTCAATTAAGGGAATGTTCTGGAAAACTCTTCTCCAATTCATTAAGGGAATCCAGTGTAAATCCAGAGACTGCAAGCTCTCCCGAATCCTCACAACGCACCTGCTAAAACTGCAAATGAGGGGTCTGGACAGAGTAGATCAAAAGAAACTGTTCCCATTGGCGGAAGGGTTGAAAATCAGAGGACACAGATTTAAGGTGATTGGCAGAAGAACCAAAGGCAACACGAGGAAAGACTTTTTCATGCAGCGAGTGGTTAGCAGTTTAGAATTCAGTAAAAAAGGACCAAGAGATTAAGAGGGGAAAATAGAGTATGAGAGTAAACTTACAAGGAACATAAAAACCGATTGCAAAAGTTTCTACAAGTACATAGAAAGAAAAAGATTAGTGAAGACAAATGTAGGTCCTTTACAGACAGAAATGGGAGAATTTGTAATGGGGAACAAGAAAATGGCAGAACAATTAAATAAATACTTCGGTTCTGTCTTCTCGGAAGAGGACACAAATAACGTCCCAGAAATGCTAGGGAACCAAGGTTCTAGTGAGCAAGAGGAATTAAAGGAAATGATTATTAGTAAGAAAATAGTGCTGGAGAAGCCAATGGGACTGAAGGCAGATAAATCCCCAGGCCTTGATGATCTGCATCCCAGAGTACTAAAAGAGGTAGTCATAGAAATAGTAAATGCATTGGTTGTCATCTTCCAAAATTCTATATAGATTATGGAACAGTTCCTTCAAATTGGAGGGTGGAAAATGTAACCCCACTATTTAAAAAAGGAGGGAGAGAGAAAACGGTTAGGCTGACATCAGTAGTAGGGAAAATGCTGGAGTCTATTATAAAGGATGTGATAACGGCACACTTAGATAATATCAATGGGATTAAACAAAGTCAACATGGATTTATTAAAAGAAAATCATGTTTGACAAACCTACTGGAGTTTTTTGAGGATGTAACTGATAGAATAGATAAGGGAGAACCAGTGGATGGAATGTATTTGGATTTTCAGAAGGCCTTTGATAAAGTTCCACATAAGAGGTTAGTGTGCAAAATTAAAGTACATAGGATTAGGGGTAATGTATTGGCATGGATTGAAAATTGGTTAACTGACAGGAAACAGAGTAGGAATAAATGGGTATTTTTCAGGATGGCGGGCAGTAACTAGTGGGGTACCACAGGGATCAGTGCTTGGTCCCCAGCTATTTACAATTTATATAAATGATTTGGATGAGGGAACCAAATGTAATATTTCCAAGTTTTCTGATGACACAAAACTAGGTGGGATTGTGAGTTGTGAGGATGATGCAAAGAGGCTGCAAGGCGATTTAGATAGGTTGAGTGAGTGGGCAAACACATGGCAGATGTAGTATAACGTGGATAAATGTGAAGTTATCCACTTTGGTAGGTAAAATGTAAGGACAAAGTATTATTTAAATGGTGATGGCTTGGGAAGTGTCGATGTACAGTGATCTGGGTGTCCTTGTACACCAGTCATTGAAAGCAAACATGCAGGTGCAGCAAGCAGTTAGGAAGGCAAATGGTATGTTGGCCTTCATTGCAAGAGGATTTGAGCACAGGAGCAAGGATGTCTTACCACAGTTATGCAGGGCCTTGGTGAGACCGCACCTGGAGTATTGTGTGCAGTTTTGGTCTCCTTACCTAAGAAAGAATATACCTGCCATAGAGGGAGTGCAGCATAGGTTCATCAGACTGATTCCTGGGATAGCAGGACTGTCATATGAGGAGAGTTTGGGTCGACTAGGTCTGTATTCATTAGAGTTTAGAAGAATGTTGGGATATCATTGAAACATATAAAATTCTGACTGGGTTGGATGGACTGGATGTGGGGAGGATGTTTCCCTGGCAAGGGCTCACAGTCTCAGGATACGGGGTCGGAAATTTAGGACTGAGATGAGGAGAAATGTTTTCACTCAGAGGGTGGTGAACCTGTGGAATTCTCTACCACAGAAGGCTGTGGAGGCCAAGTCACTGAATATATTTAAGAGGGAGATAGATAGATTTCTAGAAACAAAAGGCATCAAGGGTTATGGGGAAAAAGCAGGAATATGGTGTTGAGATAGAGGATCAGCCATGATCATATTGAATGGTGGTACAGACTCGAAGGGCTGAATGGCCTACTACTGCTTCTATTTTCTATGTTTTCTATGTTTTTTTCTATGGAATGCCTAAAAGAGTGGTGGAGGCAGATTCAATCGTGGCTTTCAAAAGAGAGTTAGATAAGTATCGGAAGGAAAAATATTTGCAGGGCTCTGGGGAAAGAGTGGGGGAGCGGGACTAGCTGAAGTGCTCTTACAGAGAGTCGGCACGGGCTCATCAGGCTAAATGACTGTAATATTTCCCAGTTGGTTAATGGTTCCTGAAGATTGTTGTAACATTGATAAAGAAAGTGACACATCCAGAATGTGTGGCCCACAGCACCTTGCGTCACATTCAGCAAAGCTCGTGAGTCCAGTCTGTCCCATCGATACAATCAGTTAAAACAATGAGAGCAAGGCCATGTTAGGTTAACTTGTGCCTCTTCCAAAACAGGACCTGTCACAAAAAATCCAGACAAGCGTGCAACTTCACAGTGCATGAAACTCATCTAACTGACACAAGCAGGGGATTCATTACTTTGAAGCCAGTTTTCCAGTCCCTGTATTGTATCAAGCCAACACTCCAGGCTTTGACTATTATGTGAAACAGTGCAGAAAACAGAATTGGCCCACAGTACATGTCGCATGTTATGAAGCGAGTGAGGGATGGGATCCGGATCACCAACCCAGAGCCTGAAACATTCTCTTTTTCATAATGTATGAAACAACAGTTATATCATTGCATCCACACCACTGCATCCACATCTGTGTATTTATCACTGAGTCCATATCAATGTGTCCATATCTGTATCTCTATCACTATGTCTATATCACTGCATCCATATCACTCTGTCCATATCACTGCATTCATATCACGCTGTTCATATCACACTGTCCATATCACTCTGTCCATATCACTATGTCCATATCACTCTGTCCATATCACTCTGTCCATATCACTCTGCCTATATCACTCTGTCCATAACATTCTGTCCATATCACTCTGTCCATATCACTCTGTCCATATCATTCTGTCCATATCTTTGTCCATATCACTCTGTGCATATCACTCTGTCCATATCACTGTCCATATCACTCTATCCATATCACTCTGTCCATATCATACTGTGCATATCACTCTGTCCATATCACTGTCCATATCACTCTGTCCATATCACTCTGTCAATATCACTGCATCTGTATCATTGCATTGTTGATTTGTGACACATTAAATTGGTCAAACTGGTTAGTAACGCTGGCTTATTTGTTGTGCATTGAAGGTGAGAGGAGCTTCAGATTGTAAACTCTGTGTCTCCCATACCCCAGGCCTGGAGTGCTGTCAATCCACAGATTCCCCAGTAATGTCAGACCTCATTCTGCTCCCATTCTGGTTGGTCTCCCTCAGAGTGCTGCCAGATACCAACCCCTGCCCAAATGATACCAGATCAAAAATCTCATCCCCACCTCTGAGTGTTTAATGAAATTTAATCCAGAGAAGTGTGAAGTAATGCATTTGGGGAGGGCTAACAAGGAAATGGAATACACATTAAATGGTAGTACATTGAGAAATGTAGAGGAACAAAGGGACCTTGGAGTGCAGGTCCACAGATCCCTGAAGGTAGCAGGCCAGGTGGATAAGGTGGTTAAGAAGGCATACGGAATGCTTGCCTTTATTAGTCGAGGCATAGAATATAAAAGCAGGTGGGTTATGCTTGAATTGTATAAAACACTGGTTAGGCCACAGCTGGAGTACTGCATGCAGTTCTGGTCACCACATTATAGGAAGGACGTGATTGCAGTAGAGAGGGTACAGAGGAGATTTATGAGGATGTTGCCAGGAGTGGAGAATCTTAGCTATGAGGACAGATTGGATAGTCTGGGTTTGTTTTCCTTGGAACAGAGGAGGCTGAGAGGAGACCTCATTGAGGTGTATAAAATTATGAGGGTCCGAGATATAGTGGATAGAAAGGGCCTATTTCCCTTAGCAGAGGGGTCAACAACCAGGGGGCATAAATTTAAAGTAATTGGTAGAAGGTTTAGAGGGGATTTGAGGGGAAACTTCTTCACCCAGAGGGTGGTGGGGGTCTGGAACTCACTGCCTGGAAGGGTGGTAGAGGCAGAAACCCTCACCATGTTTAAAAAGTACTTAGATATGCACCTGAAATGTCATAACCTACAGGGCTACGGACCTAGTACTGGAAAGTGGGATTAGGCTGGATAGCCTCTTGTTGGCCGGCACAGACACGATGGGCCGAAATGGCCTCCTTCCATGTTATAAACTTCTACGATTCTATAATTCTATGTATATATGGTAATGTTTAAATGGTGATGCAATGTGTATATGCTATTTGCATACAATGTGTATATGGCGATGTCTATAGGGTTATGTGTATACAATGTGTATATGGTGATCTCTATATGGTGATGTGTACAGGGTGATGTGTATAGGGTGATGTGAATACAATGTCTGTATGGTGGGCTCTATATAGTGAAGTGCATGTGGTGATATGTATAACCAGAGGAATATATTGTCCTTCTACTCATGTCCATCTCCTTTTCTAAATTAAAAAAAAATGTGCTTTTAGGTTTTTATCAGTCTCCCTTGTGGCAATGGTGCTCCCAAGCTTATTATTGCATTCATTTGTATTTCTTTCTTCACAACTACATGCACCCAGAGTAGTGTGGACACGCAGGCAATTCCAGGTAGAAATGGCAGATTCTCTTCCCTGAAGAACATGCGTGAACCAGTGGTGTGTTTTGTGAAAATCCAGCATCACCCATGATCTACTGTGCTGATACATTAGATGTGGATAACTGTGAATAAAGCCTCTGCTAATTCAGGTGACTTTGGGGTTCCCACCTGCTTCATTGCTTGTCATCACCCCAGACTTCCAGCCCTGATGTTCATTTTGGGATTACATCTTGTACCAAGAATGAGCCAAGACATAACTAGCTAATCAATAATGGCTCAAAATTATAAATAGCTAAAGCAATTAAAAACTGATTCATTGCAACAGACAAACATAGTTCAGTTGCACCCAATGTTGCTCCCCTCCAATGGTGCATAGTGTAGTGGCTTTGAAAAATATTCAGAGGAGAGATATGAGAAAGATTCCTATCAAAGAACCTTAGTTGCAGAAAGGCTTAAAGTACTGTATCTATTTACTCTAGAGCAGAGTAGACTTTGTGGTAATTGGATAGAGGTATATAAAATAATGGTTGGATATTGCGCACATTGATAGATTATTCCAGTATGGCAGATTGGGGAGAACCAGAGGACATGCATTTAAACTAAATAAGAATAGGAATAGGCTGGATGTTAGGCAGTTCTGCTTTTCCCAGAGAGTCATGAGTCTCTGGAATACATCACCAGCTGTTTGCTGGGTGCTGTCACTCTGTATTGCCTTTAAGAGGGAGTTGGACTGCAGCAGAGATCGCATCATATAGGAGGTAAGTGGATTAAGAGACAACACTTGGTCCATGTGATCACGTGGACTGGTTTCAATCACCTCAGGGGGTCAGAGGGAGAAGAATTTTCCAAGGTACTTTTTTTCTCTTATCGGCCCTGGGTTCTTCTCTGTCTTTTTGCCTCTCCCAGGAGATTATATGGCTGCTTGGTGGGGGGAGAGGGCAGGGGGTGCTGGTGAGGGTAGGAAATGTCTAGTCATGATGCTCCAGTCCTTGGGTTCATGTGGGCAATCTGCACACCATCAATTTGTCCTCAGAGTAATTTTATAGAATCATAGAATCACAGCAGAGAAGGAGCCATTCAGCCCATCAGGCCCATGACAGCTCTTTGAAAGAGCTATCCAATTAGTACCACTCAACTGCTATTTCCCCATAGCCCTGAAAATGTTTCACCATCAAGTATTTATCCAATTCAATTTTGAACATTACTATTGAATCTGCTTCCAATCCCTTTCAGGAAGCGTGGTCCAGATCACAATAACTCGCTGCCAAAAATAAATTCTCCTCATCTCCCCTCTGGTTCTTTAGCCAATGATCTTAAATCTGTGTCCTCTGGTTACCGACCCTCCTGCCACTGGAAACATTTTCTGCTTATTTACTCCATCAAAAGCCTTCATGATTTTGAAAACCCCTATCAAATCTCCCATTAGCCTTCCCTGCTCTAAGGAGAATAATCCCAGCTTCTCCAGCCTTTCCACATAATTGAAGATTCTATTAAATCTCCTCTGTACCATTGACATTCTTCCTAATGTGTGGTGCCCAAATTGGACACAATATTCCAGCAGAGAGCTAAACAGTTATTTATAAAGGTTCAGCATAAATTCCTTGCCTTGTACGTTATGCCTCTCTTTATAATGCCCAGGATCCATATGTTTTTAACAGCCTTATCAACTTGTCCTTCAAAGATTTCAGTACATATACACCCAGGTCCCTCTTTTACTGCACCTGCTTTAAAATTGTACCATTTAGTTTATATTGCCTCTCCACATCTCTCCTTCCAAAATGCATCACTTTACACTTCTCTGCATTACATTTCATCTGTCATGTGTCTGCCCAAGTCCAGGTCATTTATAGATATCACAAAGAGCAATGGTCCTGTACCAACCCCTGGGGAACACCACTGTACACTTTCCTCCAGTCTGAAAAACAACCAATTACCACTACTCTGCTTTCTGTCTCTTTTGTATCCATGCTGCCACTATCCCTTTAATTGTATGGGCTTCAGTTTTGCTAAAAAAATCTATTATGTGGCACTTTATTAAAAGCCTTTTGAAAGCCCAGGCAGACATCGACCGCAAAACCCTCATCAACCCTTTCCATTACGTCATCAAATAACTCAATCAAGTTTGTCAGACACAATTTGCCTTTAACAAATCCATGCTGGCTGTCATTTATTAACCGATGTTTTTCGAAGTGACAATTAATTTTGTCCCAGTTTATCATCTCTAAAATGTTCCCCACCACTGACGTTAGGTGACCGGCCTATAATTGTGGGTTTTATCCCTCTCCCCTTTTTTTAACAAGAGTGTAACATTTGTAACCTTCCAGTTCTCAGGCACAACTCCCATATCCAAGGAGGATTGACAGATTGGTGCCAGAGCCTCTGTTATTTCCATCCTTACATCCTCAGCAACTTAGGAAGCAACCCATCGGGACTGGGTGACTTTTCTACTTTGAGTATGTAGTGCCTACATTGTAAGTACCTCCTCTATATCTATTTTTATCCTATCAAATGTTTTTACTTCTGCCACCTTTACTGTGATATTGGCAGCATCCTCTTCTTTAGTGAAGGCAGATGCAAAATACTCATTTAGTACCTCAGCCATGCCATCTGATTTATTTTTTGTTTCCAAAGTGGCCCCACCCTATCCTTTTACTATTTATATGTTTATAAAAATACTTTAGTGTTCCCTTTGATGCTACCCGCTAATCTTTTCGCATACACTCTCTCTGCCCATGCATTTCCTTGCTTCAGTTCTCCTCGACACTTTCTGTTTGAAGAAAGTTAGTGTGCCTGAAGGAGTCCTATTTCCTGAGAGGATTTATTGTATGATCCGGTGCTGTTCTGCCGGTGCTCATTCCGCAGCTGCAAGTCTTCCTATAAGTGCCCTGGGACGTTGTACCACGTTGTCGGCGCTAAATGAACGTAAGCTCTTGTTGTTGCTGCTATCAATGCTAAGGGTACTCACCTTATGCATCAGCTCCTCATTGTAGTAAATGTTATTGGCGGAGGAAGGCGTGTAGCCATCTTCCGTGTCCGTGTCCATCGCAGAAGACCCGTAAGCACTGTCTGGGCAGTAGACCTCTCCGTCAGGGGCACCCTGTAACTCTAGCCTAGGTTCCATCGCCTCTTGTCCTTTAGAGGCGAGTGGCACCAGGGCTCGGGAAGTGGGCGAAGATCTGGGCGGCAGGTGGAGGGAGGGTTTCCACTTTCAGCACCGCGGACAGCTCCCTGGGCACTCGCAGCCACTGTGGATCGCGCAGTTCAGTACAATGGAGAGCGCCCGTGGGCTCCGGCAGGGGCTTCAGCACCGCGGACAGCTCACTCTCCTCCTTTCGCCTCTCAGGCCTGAAGTTGCCTTTGGAACAACCCGACCAAACGGGTGGGGGCGGGGAGATCTTGGGCACTCAGGGAAGTGGCAACGAGTTCCCCCCTGAAACCTGCCCAATTCAGCAGCCGCCTTCAAACCTCCGCCTCCCGCGGCTCCACTCCTTCCTATCGTCGCTCAAATGGGCGGACAAAAAGGGCAAGAATACGTCGTGACGTCCAACGCAACGCTGATTTGCCACAGCCCAGCCCAAAAGTCGTTCCGAGCGCTTCTCATCGCCGTCTCAGGGTAGCTGCACCCCACCCTGAACCCGAAGTTGAGATTATGCACAGGACGCTGCAGCAATGCGGATTGCAACACGCACTTTTGTTTTCACACGAGTAAGAGGAATAGGAGAGCGTGCAATAGTGCAGAGTCACCAGCCAGGAGCAGGGCTCTGGGTTTTATGAATGGAGACCCGGCGCATTGACTCCCAGTGGCAGGACGGTACTGATTGACACATGAGTCACTAGGTTTTAGTGCAAGGTTTAAGGCCATGATTTAGGAGTATCCAAACGCATTTTTACTGCAGGATGAGTCATTTGCAACCCCCCCCCCCCCCCCGCCCCCACTCCACACGCCCACAGGCAGCCCAACAAATGTCCCAGATTTAACTTCGGTTCTTATAGGGTTTAATATTGACATATTAAATGCTGCAGAGTTTGACAACTTTTGCTCAGGTGACAGCTGACATGTTCTCATAAGTTTTTGGAAGTATATGAAGGGGTGCAGGGATGTGGGTGCACAGTGTTAGGGGTTGACCCCAATGGTGCAGTCGGGTCCGCATGATCTCTGGTATGTTGAGTTCCTGAATGTCAGCTGTGCAACTGGGCTGTAAACTGAGCGGATACCGAGCAATTGGCCCCAGGGAGAATGGGGAATATGCCGAGAATTACCCCAGGCCTCATTCATAAACCTCTGGTTTCACAGGATCAGTGCAACATAAGAAACACGAATTTTAGGAAGCAGAAATGAAGGACATTTGCATAGATCAGCGCCACCTGCCTCCCTTCTCACCATATTGCTCAAACCCTGCTCTCCAGAAATGCATCTAATTGGCTCACTGTCTGCCTTCCTGGGAACGTATTCTATAATTAAGACTTGAGAGAAAATTAGGGGCAACCTTTGTGCTATAGCTGGTAGAGAAAGAAAGGAGATGGACATTGCATCTAGGTTGGACTCAACCCCAAGTCTAAAAACTTCATTGTTGTGAATGTATCTTGCAGCCTCCCTTCTATAGCTATTTTATGACTATTACAACGCTGGAGTGCAGCAGTGAATTTGAGGACATCCGATAGCCTATATTTCCTCGAATTTAGAAGAATGATCGGTGATCTCATTGAAATTCTCATATTAATCTCATATCAAATACTTAAGGGATGTGACAGGGTAGATGCAGGGAGGATGTTTCCCCTGGCTGGGGAGTCTAGAACCAGGGGTCACAGTCTCAGAATATGGGGTCGGCCAATTAGGACTGAGCTGAGGAGAAATTTCTTCACTCAGAGGGTGGTGAATCTTTGGAATTCTTTATCCCAGAGGGCTGCAGAGGCTCAGTCATTAAATATATTCAAGACAGAGATTGATGGATTTTTGGACACTAAAGGAATCGAGAAATGGGGATAGTGCAGGAAGGTGGAGTTGAGGTCGATCAGCCTTGATCTTACTGAATGGCGGAGCAGGCTTGAAGGGCCGAATGGCCGACTCCTGCTCTTATTTCTTATGATCTTATGTTCTTATAGATGTTTGGGAGACAGTTATTGCTGATTGCCTTTGAATACATGGCCACAGAAGAAATATAATTGCTCTACAAGTCACAAATAATTAATTGATTATGAAGCATTTTGGGATGTCATGAAGATGCAACATTTTTTTAATTCTACCTATTTGTAATACATGACAAAATATCTAAACATTTAACAAATCAACATTTCAAAACTTCTTTTGTCCCATATGCACAGATACCCAAAAGCTATCAGGAGTGAATGCTCAGATGAATAAAGCAAGCTCTGGGAATGGAGCAAAACTCAAGCCCCAGGCTTAAAAGAGACAGTAGGCCTTTGGGGTATAAAGTTATTCAGAAGATTTGTAGAAGGGCAAGGGCAATTTCATGGGTAAGTTAAAAGGTTCTTTGTGAATGATTTAAGTTTCTAGTGTTTGTTATGTTATGTTATTGGGGGTATGGAGCTATAGTGGTTATGTTATTGTACTAGTAATCCAGAAGCCTGGACTAATGATCGAGGGACATGTAGTTCACAATCCCACCAAGGCAGCTGGGGAATTTAAATTTAGCAAGCCACTCAGTTGTACCAAACTGCTACAAAAAAAACCTTCACCACACGGACTGCAGCAATTCAAGAAGGTGGCTCACCAGCTTCTCAAGGGCAATTAGGGATGGGCAATAAATGCTGGCCTTGCCAGCGATGCCCACATCCCATGAATTAATAATAAAAACAACCTTATTTTTATTTCTCTGATCCCAGGTTACTGAAAAACATGGTGGTGACTGAAAATATTTACAAAAAAAGTTTTTGAGTAATTTGTTCCCCCTATCCTACTTGCAAATTGGTTATTCCCAATTTGCTCATTCTTCTTTGGTAGTTTTTCCATATTCTTTGCTTATTCGTAGATTTCTTACCTGTTCAGGTAATAGATTACATGTGGTTCAGCATGGAGGCAGGTTACTCATGGTGTCTCCCAGCGATCAGACCTCGACCTGTTACTAGTCACTGTATTTGTTAATGACCTGGACAGTGTGTTGGGAGTATGGTCAGTAAGCTTGCAGATGACACCAAAATCTGTGCAATGGTTAAGATGGCCGAGGAATGCAATCAAAAGCAAAATATTTATTTGTGCTCGGGGAGTAGGCCACACAAAAAAGGAAAGACTTACATTTCTTAGCGCCTTTCATAACCACTGGATGTCCCAAAGTGCTTTACAGCCAACGAGGTAGTATTTTGAAGTGTAGTCACTGTTCTAATGTAGGAAGCATGGCAGCCAATTTGTGCAAAACTCCCACAAACAGCAATGTGATTATGACCAGATAGTCTGTTTTTGTTATGTTGATTGAGGGATAAATATTGGCCAGGACACCGGGGATAACTCCCGTGCTCTTCTTCAAAATAGTGCCATGGGATCTTTTATGTCCACCTGAGAGAGCAGACGGGTTAGCATCTCATCCAAAAGACAGCAAATGGTATTTATTAGATAAATGTACTGTCATACATGTTGATAGAGACAACACAGAATCCATGTATCATTTACAAGGAACAAAACTGTAAAAAGATTGAGAGAGAAAAAGATCTAGGTGTTATTGTGCACAGATCACTGAAGGACCATGACCAATTTAGAGAAGCTGACTAAAATAACGGTTGTATTAATAGAAGCAATCAGTTCGAAACAAAGGATACCATTCTGTCACTATACAGGTCGCTTTCAGAGCACACATGGAGCAATGTGCTCAGTTTTGGTCCCCCACACGGTGGGTGATATAGTGGCTTTGGAAAAGGTCCAGAGGAGAGTTACGAGAATGATTGCTAGCTTATTGAACCTCAATTACTTAGATAGGCTTAAGGACCTTGGTCTATTTACTTTAGAGCAGTGTAGACTTAGAGGAGACTTGTTAGAGGTCTATAAAATAATTAAAGGACTGGATCGTGTGCGTATTGAGAGATCATTCAGTTTAACAGATTGGGCTTAGAATCTGATTTTTGGTCATCGACCTGAAACGTTAACTCTGTTTGTCTCTCTGCAGATGTTGCCTGGTCCGCTGAGTATTTCCAGCATTTTCTGTTTTTATTTCAGTTAATCTGTTTTGGTGGTGTTAGCTGAAGGGTGAGTGTTGTGAGAACTCCCTGCTCATCTTCAAAGAGTGCCATGGAAGCATTTATGTCCATCATAGATCTCAGTTTAACACTGCATCAGAAAGATGCAGCATTCTCTCAGTACTGAACTGTCAGCTTAAGTTACTGAGCCAAGTGCTGACATGGGGCTTGAAACCATAACTCGCTGACTCTGAGACAAAAGTGCTAACACTGAGCCAAGCTGACACTATTGCCAAGTAGCACATTTGTGTGACATTTCTGTCCACTATTTTAAAAACAGGCACTAATTTATTTGTTTGACTTGAGTAAATGCCTCCATTAAAATAACAACAGTGTTAATTGTTTCTCTGCTAATGTCACAATTTTTAATATTAAGTGACTACAACTGTACGATTACATCAAATATGCTTTAACGAGGCAGGAACAGGTAAAGGTCACTGGAACAGGAGAAGGCCATTCAGCTCCTTGAGCCAGTTCTACAATTCAATTAGATCATGGCTGATCTATATCTTAACTCCATTTACCCGCCTTGGTTCCGTAACCATTAATACTCTTACCCAACAAAAATCCATCAATTCCAATTTAAAAATTTTCAATTGACCCCCCAGCCTCAACAGATTTTTGGGGAGAGAATTCCAGATTTCCACAACCCTTTGTGTGAAGATGTGCTTCCTGACATCACCCCTGAATGGCCTGGCTCTAATTTTAAGGTTATGCCCTCTTGTTATGGAGTCCCTGCCAGAGGATATAATTTCTCTCTATCTACCCGATCAAATCATTTAATAACCTTAAACACATCAATTAGATTACATCCAGGTTATTAAGCCCAAGCCAGTCCTTTTGTAGGGCAAATTCATGTAGCCAGCTTTTCATCATCCCTTCTCACTCCATCAACACATGCAATTGTCTCTGGAACATATTCACATTGTCTGCTTCAATGACCTGCCCTGGTTACTTATCCAGACAACTCGATAACCCTTTGGTGCAAAGGTCCCACCTGACTTTCCTTCTTACTTTCACATTTTTAACTTGTGCCCCCCAGGTTTTGAAGCCTTCTCCACAGAGCACTGTGTTGTTGCATCTATTTCATCAACACTATAATACAGGAATATGAAGCCATGCTGTGAGTGCCACTCATCCCCTCACTGATACTCGGAGTCCTCCAGAAGAAGACTCAGAACCGTGGAAGTTTTATGAAAATGGGTTAAAAATTGAAACTAAATTACATTTCCATCGACAGATAAATACTAGTAAACTGGTATTAAGAAGAGGGGTAGGGCCGATTAAAAAGCATAAAGGAGATCTACGCAGAGGACATGGCTGAGGTATTAAATTAATAGTTTGCATTTGTCTTCGCCAAGGAAGAAGATGCTGCCAAAGTCATAGTGAAAGGAGGTAGTGGACTCAGCGTGGTGCTGACCAGACCCGGCTGGAGACACCAGCAGCAACACCGGGCATAAAAAGAGTGATTCACCACAGTGAGCATCGCGAGCCGTCCTGAGAGGGTGACAAAATCGCAGCGTGACATCACTGGAATCCAGGTAGCTGATTGGTTGCATATCTTGGAGTGAGGTCTGGACCAGGAGCGGCGAGGTCCGGAGGTCGGGAGCGGCGAGGAGTGGTGAGGAGGAGGTCGGGAGCGGCACGGTCCGGAGGTCTGCAGGTTGGGAGCGGCGCGGAGTGGTGAGGTGCGAAAGTCGGGAGCGGGCAAGGTCCAGTGGTCGAGAGCGGCGAGGAGCGGCGAGGAACGGAGGTCGGGAGCGATTAGGAGCGGAGGTCGGGATGGATGAGGAGCAGAGGTCAGGAGCAGCGAGGAGCAGAGGTCAGGATGGATGAGGAGCGGAGGTCGGGACCGATGAGGAGCGGAGGTCAGGATGGGCGAGGAGCGGAGGTTGGGAGCAGCGAGGAGCTGAGGTCAAGATGGACGAGGAGCGGAGGTCAGAACCGATGAGGAGCGGAGGTCAGGATGGGCGAGGAGCAGAGGTCAGGATGGACGAGGAGCGGAGGTCGGGACCGATGAGGAGCGGAGGTCAGGATGGGCGAGGAGCGGAGGTCAGGATGGACGAGGAGCGGAGGTCGGGACCAATGAGGAGCGGAGGTCAGGATGGGCGAGGAGTGGAGGTCGGGATGGACGAGGAGCGGAGGTCGGGAGTGGTGAGGAGTGGAGGTCGGGAGCAGCGAGGAGCGGAGTTCAGGATGGGCGAGGAGCGGAGGTCGGGATGGACGAGGAGCGGAGGTCGGGAGCAGTGAGGAGCGGAGGTCAGGATGGATGAGGAGCGGAGGTCGGGACGGACGAGGAGCGGAGGTTGGGACAGACGAGGAGCGGAGGTCGGGAGCAGTGAGGAGCGGAGGTCAGGATGGACGAGGAGCGGAGGTCGGGACGGACGAGGAGCGGAGGTCGGGAGCAGTGAGGAGCGGAGGTCAGGATGGACGAGGAGCGGAGGTCGGGACGGACGAGGAGCGGAGGTCGGGACGGACGAGGAGCGGAGGTCGGGACGGACGAGGAGCGGAGGTTGGGACAGACGAGGAGCGGAGGTCAGGAGCAGCGAGGAGCGGAGGTCGGGACGGACGAGGAGCGGAGGTCGGGAGCAGTGAGGAGCGGAGGTCAGGATGGACGAGGAGCGGAGGTCGGGACGGACGAGGAGCGGAGGTTGGGACAGATGAGGAGCGGAGGTCGGGAGCAGCGAGGAGCGGAGGTCGGGATGGACGAGGAGCGGAGGTCGGGACGGACGAGGAGCGGAGGTCGGGAGCAGTGAGGAGCGGAGGTCAGAATGGATGAGGAGCGGAGGTCAGGACGGACGAGGAGCGGAGGTCGGGAGCAGTGACGAGCGGAGGTCAGGATGGACGAGGAGCGGAGGTCGGGACGGACGAGGAGCGGAGGTCGGGAGCAGTGAGGAGCGGAGGTCAGGATGGACGAGGAGCGGAGGTCGGGACGGACGAGGAGCGGAGGTCGGGACGGACGAGGAGCGGAGGTCGGGAGCAGTGAGGAGCGGAGGTTGGGACAGACGAGGAGCAGAGGTCGGGAGCAGCGAGGAGCTACGGTCGGGAGCAGCGAGGAGCGGAGGTTGGGACGGGCAAGGAGCGGAGGTCAGGAGCGGTGAGGTTCAGAGGCTGGGAGCAGCGAGCTCGGGGCCCAGGAACGAGATCGTGGCACAGCGTGGACCAGCAGTGGGGTCAGGGCCCAGGGAAGGAGCAGCATGGGTCAACAGCGAGGTCGTGAGGATGACAGTGCATCCTACGAATCCCAGGGACAGAGGACCTGTGGGAAGGAAGGAGAGTAGCAGTGTATGTGTGTGTGTGCGTTAGGCCCATGCAGAAGAGCCTGGTCTCCAATCGTCTTGGACCCCCTTGCCACTGGACCAAGACCTTGTTCTGCAACGGCCACCCCACGTTAAAAGAACTCGCGCAAGGCATCTTCCACCACTTAAGATGAAGTTTGGGACCTGGAACATCAGGACCCTCATGGACAACCCCAACAGCAACAGACCGGAATGCCGTGCTGCTCTCATCGCCCGGGAGCTCAGACATTTCGACATCGACATCGCTGCCCCAAGCGAGACCCCTAAGTGGGCAGGGGAAGGCCAGCTCAAGAACAAGGCAGTGGTTACACCTTCTTCTGGAGAGGTAAACCAGATGAAGAACACCATCTCCATGGGGTAGGTTTCGCCATATAAAATGAGCTAGTTGGCTGCCTCAGAGATTCCCTCTGTGGGATAAATGAATGCCTCATGACTCTTCGGTTCACCCAAGCCCTGAACCAGTGCGCTATGGTCTTCAGCGCATGCGCACCAACACTGGAAACTACAGACGAGACCAATGAGGAGTTCTACTCCAGCCTCGAACAATCCCTGTTCTGCGTTCCTACGGGTGACAAGCTGATCCTCGTGGATGACTTTAACACCAGAGTTTGAAAGGACACAGACCCTCTGCGGAGGTGTGGTTGGCAGAGAGGGGGTAGGGAAAACCAACTCCAGCGGTACCCTCCTGCTGCCGAAATGCTTAGAACAGGGCCTTGTCATAACCAGCACCCTGTTCTGTTAGAAAGACAAGTACAAGGCTTCATAGCAGCACCCTTGCTCTGAGCACTGTCATCTGCTTGACCACGTCATCGTCCAAGTGGGGGACCGCAAGGACGTGCGCATCACTCTCAACATGACAAGAGCTAACGACTGTTGGATGGACCACCGCCTAATCCACTCTGTCACCTCCATCAATGTAGCCCCAAAACAGCGGCGGCGACAGAAACAATGCCGCAGGAAAATCAATGCTGAAGCATTCAAAGACCCTGCTAAGAAAGTGCTATTCAGCCAGGGACTCACAATCAACTTGACGACTCCCAGTGACCCAGAGACGTGAATACATTAACTGATTTCTCTTATTTGGAAGGAGGAGAACTTGCCAGGGGACCTCAGAAATGCCGTAATCGTGACCATCTTCGAGAAAGGTGACAAATCCGATTCCCTGCCACCATTAAAGTCATCGCAAGAATCCTCCTCAATCGCCTTTTCTCTGCGGCTGAAGAACTCCTTCCAGAGTCGCAATGTGGATTCCGCCCACTAAGCAGCACAATGGACATGATCGTCACTGTGGGTCAAATTCAAGAGAAATGCAGGGAGCAGCACCAACCTCTGTATATGGCCTTCTTTGACCTCACAAAGGCCTCCGACACTTTAACCGGGAGGGATTATGGAGTGTCCTCATCAAATACGGCTGCCCTCAACTGTTTGTCACGATCCTCCCCCTGCTTCACAATGACATGCAAGCTGTGATCCTGACCAACTGATCACCACAGACACAATACACCTTCAGACCGGGGTCAAGCAAGGCTGTGTCATCGCACCAACACTCTTCTCAATCTTCCTTGCTGCAATGCTCCATCTCACCCTCAATAAGCTCCCCACCGGAGTGGAGCTAATCTACAGAACAAACGAGAAATTGTTCAACCTCCGCCACCTCCAAAGTCATCCCATCCTCTGTCATTGAATTACAACTTGCAGACGACGCTTGTGTCTGCGCACACTCAGAGGCCGAACTCCAAACCATCGTCAACACCCTCACCGAAGCGTACGAGAGTCTGGGCCTTACACTAAACATCCGTAAGACAAAGGTTCTCTACCAACCCGCCCCCACCACACAGTACTGCCCCCCCCCCCGATTATCAAGATCCATGACGAGGCCTTGGACAATGTGGACTATTTTCCATACCGCGGGAGACTGCTGTGAACAAGGGCAGACATTGACGACGAGGTCCAACACTGCCTTCAGTGTGCCAGTGCAGCCTTCGGCCACCTGAGGAAGAGAGTCTTTGAAGACCAGGACCTCAAACCCGGCATCAAGCTCATGGTCTACAGAGCAGTAGTGATACCTGCCCTCCTATATGCCTTAGGGACATGGACCATAGACAGCAGGCACCTCAAGGCACTGGAAAAGTACCACCAATGCTGCCTCCATAAGATCCTGCAAATGCATTGGCAGGATAGGTGCACCAACGTCAATGTTCTCGCTCAGGCCAACATCCCTAACATCGAAGCATTGACCACACTCGATCAGTTCCAATGATTGGGCCACATCGTCTGCATGCCCAATACGAGACTCCCAAAACAAGTGCTCTACTCGGAGCTCCGACACAGTTAGCAAGCCCCAGGTGGGTAGAGGAAATGCTTCAAGCTCAAAGCAGCCTTGAAACATTGCAGCATCCCCACCGACACCTGGGAATTCCTGGCCCAAGTCCTCTCAAAGTGGAAGAGAAGTATCCGGGAAGGCGCCGAACACCTTGAGTCTCTTTGCTGGGAGCAAGCGGAAGCCAAGCACAAAAGCAGAAGGAGCACATGGCAACCCAAGCACCCCACCCACCCGTCCCTCCAACCACCGTCTGCCTCACCTGCGATGGAGACTGTTGCCAATTTAAGTGTATCTAAGGGTTAAGTCATGGCAGGAGAGCTCGGTCGGGTGTTATGCTCCTCCTGTACCATGTGGGAACTCAGGGACACTTCCGGTGTCCCTGACGACTACGTGTGCGGGAAGTGTATCCGCCTCGAGCTCCTGACGGTCCGCGTTGCGGAATTGGAGCTGAAGGTGGATTCACTCTGGAGCATCCACGATGCTGAGAATGACGTGAGTAGTGAGTTGGTCTTACCGCAGGAGAAGGGTCCACAGCCAGATAGGGAATGGAAGACCAGCAGGAAGAGTAGTGCAAGGAAGGTAGTGCAGGGGTCCCCTGTGGTCATCCCCCTGCAAAACAGATACACCGCTTTGAGTACTGTTGGGGGGGATGACTCATCAGGGGAGGGCAGCAGCAGCCAAGTTCATGGCACCGTGGCTGGCTCTGCTGCACAGGAGGGCAGGAAAAAGAGTGGGAGTGCGATAGTGATAGGGGATTCAATGGTGAGGGGAATAGATAGGCGTTTCTGCGGCCGCAACCGAGACTCCAGGATGGTATGTTGCCTCCCTGGTGCAAGGATCAAGGATGTGTCAGAGCGGGTGCAGGACATTCTGAAATGGGAGGGAGAACAGCCAGTTGTCGTGGTGCACATTGGTACCAACGACATAGGTAAAAAAAGGGATGAGGTCCTACGAAACGAATTTAAGGAGCTAGGAGCTAAATTAAAAAGTAGGACCTCAAAAGTAGTAATCTCGGGATTGCTACCAGTGCCACGTGCTAATCAGAGTAGGAATCGCAGGATAGTGCAGATGAATACGTGGCTAGAGCAGTGGTGCAGCAGGGAGAGATTCAAATTCCTGGGGCATTGGAACCGGTTCTGGGGGAGGTGGGACCAGTACAAACCAGACGGTCTGCACCTGGGCAGGACCGGAACCAATGTCCTAGGGGGAGTGTTTGCTAGTGCTGTTGGGGAGGAGTTAAACTAATATGGCAGGGGGATGTGAACCAATGCAGGGAGACAGAGGGAGACAAAAAGGAGGCAAAAGCAAAAGACCGAAAGGAGATGAGGAAAAGTGGAGGGCAGAGAAACCCAAGAAAAAGAACAAAAAGGGCCACTGTACAGCAAAATTCTAAAAGGACAAAGGGTGTTAAAAAAACAAGCCTGAAGGCTTTGTGTCTTAATGCAAGGAGTATCCGCAATAAGGTGGATGAATTAACTGTGCAAATAGATGTTAACAAATATGATGTGATTGGAATTACGGAGACGTGGCTCCAGGATGATCAGGGCTGGGAACTCAATATTCAGGGGTATTCAACATTCAGGAAGGATAGAATAAAAGGAAAAGGAGGTGGGGTAGCATTGCTGGTTAAAGAGGAGATTAATGCAATAGTTAGGAAAGACATTAGCTTGGATGATATGGAATCTATATGGGTAGAGCTGCAGAACACCAAAGGGCAAAAAACGTTAGTAGGAGTTGTGTACAGACCTCCAAACAGTAGTAGTGATGTTGGGGAGGGCATCAAACAGGAAATTAGGGGTGCATGCAATAAAGGTGCAGCAGTTATAATAAGTGACTTTAATATGCACATAGATTGGAAGCAATATGGTGGAGGAGGATTTCCTGGAGTGCATAAGGGATGGTTTTCTAGACCAATATGTCGAGGAACCAACTAGGGGGGAGGCCATCTTAGACTGGGTGTTATGTAATGAGAAAGGATTAATTAGCAATCTCATTGTGCGAGGCCCCTTGGGGAAGAGTGACCATAATATGGTGGAATTCTGCATTAGGATGGAGAATGAAACAGTTAATTCAGAGACCATGGTCCAGAACTTAAAGAAGGGTAACTTTGAAGGTATGAGGCGTGAATTGGCTAGGATAGATTGGCGAATGATACTTAAGGGGTTGACTGTGGATGGGCAATGGCAGACATTTAGAGACCGCATGGATGAACTACAACAATTGTACATTCCTGTCTGGTGTAAAAATAAAAAAGGGAACGTGGCTCAACCGTGGCTATCAAGGGAAATCAGGGATAGTATTAAAGCCAAGGAAATGGCATACAAATTGGTCAGAAATAGCAGTGAACCCGGGGACTGGGAGAAATTTAGAACTCAGCAGAGGAGGACAAAGGGTTTGATTAGGGCAGGGAAAATGGAGTACGAGAAGAAGCTTGCAGGGAACATTAAGGCGGATTGCAAAAGTTTCTATAGATATGTAAAGAGAAAAAGGTTAGTAAAGACAAACGTAGGTCCCCTGCAGTCAGAATCAGGGGAAGTCATAACGGGGAACAAAGAAATGGCAGACCAATTGAACAAGTACTTTGGTTCGGTATTCACTAAGGAGGACACAAACAACCTTCCGGATATAAAAGGAGTCAGAGGGGCTAGTAAGGAGGAGGAACTGAGGGAAATCTTTATCAGTCGGGAAATTGTGTTGGGGAAATTGATGGGATTGAAGGCCGATAAATCCCCAGGGCCTGATGGACTGCATCCCAGAGTACTTAAGGAGGTGGCCTTGGAAATAGCGGATGCATTGACAGTCATTTTCCAACATTCCATTGACTCTGGATCAGTTCCTATCGAGTGGAGGGTAGCCAATGTAACCCCACTTTTTAAAAAAGGAGGGAGAGAGGAAACAGGGAATTATAGACCGGTCAGCCTGACCTCAGTAGTGGGTAAAATGATGGAATCAATTATTAAGGATGTTATAGCAGCGCATTTGGAAAATGGTGACATGATAGATCCAAGTCAGCGTGGATTTGTGAAAGGGAAATCATGCTTGACAAATCTTCTGGAATTTTTTGAGGATGTTTCCAGTAAAGTGGACAAAGGAGAACCAGTTGATGTGGTATATTTGGACTTTCAGGAGGCTTTCGACAAGGTCCCACACAAGAGATTAATGTGCAAAGTTAAAGCACATGGGATTGGGGGTAGTGTGCTGATGTGGATTGAGAACTGGTTGTCAGACAGGAAGCAAAGAGTAGGAGTAAATGGGTACTTTTCAGAATGGCAGGCAGTGACTCGTGGGGTACCGCAAGGTTCTGTGCTGGGGCCCCAGCTGTTTACATTGTACATTAATGATTTAGACAAGGGGATTAAATGTAGTATCTCCAAATTTGCGGATGACACTAAGTTGGGTGGCAGTGTGAGCTGCGAGGAGGATGCTATGAGGCTGCAGAGTGACTTGGATAGGTTAGGTGAGTGGGCAAATGCATGGCAGATGAAGTATAATGTGGATAAATGTGAGGTTATCCACTTTGGTGGTAAAAACAGAGAGACAGACTATTATCTGAATGGTGACAGATTAGGAAAAGGGAAGGTGCAACGAGACCTGGGTGTCATGGTACATCAGTCATTGAAGGTTGGCATGCAGGTACAGCAGGCGGTTAAGAAAGCAAATGGCATGTTGGCCTTCATAGCGAGGGGATTTGAGTACAGGGGCAGGGAGGTGTTGCTACAGTTGTACAGGGCCTTGGTGAGGCCACACCTGGAGTATTGTGTACAGTTTTGGTCTCCTAACTTGAGGAAGGACATTCTTGCTATTGAGGGAGTGCAGCGAAGATTCACCAGACTGATTCCCAGGATGGTGGGGCTGACCTATCAAGAAAGACTGGATCAACTGGGCTTGTATTCACTGGAGTTCAGAAGAATGAGAGGGGACCTCATAGAAACGTTTAAAATTCTGACGGGTTTAGACAGGTTAGATGCAGGAAGAATGTTCCCAATGTTGGGGAAGTCCAGAACCAGGGGTCACAGTCGAAGGATAAGGGGTAAGCCATTTAGGACCGAGATGAGGAGAAACTTCTTCACCCAGAGAGTGGTGAACCTGTGGAATTCTCTACCACAGAAAGTAGTTGAGGCCAATTCACTAAATATATTCAAAAGGGAGTTAGATGAAGTCCTTACTACTTGGGGGATCAAGGGGTATGGCGAGAAAGCAGGAAGGGGGTACTGAAGTTTCATGTTCAGCCATGAACTCATTGAATGGCGGTGCAGGCTAGAAGGGCTGAATGGCCTGCTCCTGCACCTATTTTCTATGTTTCTATGTTTCGATGTCCCGCAGTGGACTCATAAGTCACCTGAGAACTCATTTTAGGGTGGAAGTAAATCTTCTTCGACTCTGAGGGACTGCCCAAGAGAGAGAAGAGAGAGTGGAGATACTGGATGAGATAAAAATTGATAAAGAGGACGTACTAGAAAGGCTGGCTGTACTTAAAGATAAGTCACAAGGACCAGATGGGATGCATCCTAGGATGCTGAGGGAAGCTAAGGAGGAAATCACAGAAGTACTGGCCATCTTCCAAAACAGGGGCGATGCCAGAGGACTGGAGAATTGCAAATGTTACACATGTGTTTAAAAAAGGGCATAAGGATAAACCCAGCAATTACAGGCCAGTCAGTCTAACCTCGGTAGTGGGGAAGACTTTAGAAACAATAATCAGGGACAAAATTAACAGTCACTTGAACAAGTGTTGATTAATTAAGGAAAGCCTGCTTGGATTTGTTAAAGGCAAAGCATGTTGAACTAACTTGATGGAGTTTTTTGATGAGGTAACAGAGAGGGTTGATGAGGGTAATGTGGTTGATGCGGTGTACATGGATTTCGAAAAGGCGTTTGACAAAGTGCCACATAATAGGCTGACCAGCAAAGGTGAATCCCATGGAATAAAAGGGACAATGGCAGCATGGATACGGAATTGACGAATTGACAGGAAACAGAGAGTAGTGGTGAAGGTATACAGTGGTGTTTCCCAGGGGTTGGTACTAGGACCACTGCTTTTCTTGATATGTATTAATGACTTGGACGCGGGTGTACTGTGAGAAATATCCAGTTTACGGCTATCTCTCATCACTTTAACTAATCAGGTTCGAGTGCAAACCAATATGCTGGGTCTACTGTGTTTAACCGGAGTTTAAGATGGAATACAACACATTAGTTTTGCAGCAAAATCGTATGACTGTGACAAGTAGCTGCTCCGATTGGACAGACAATTGGCACAGGTGCACAATTCTCTGAGCAGCCTCTCTTCCTTTGGTCTGAAGTATATAGGGCCGGAATTCATCACCTCACTGCCCACTCCCGCCTACTCCCACCCACTCCTGCCCACTTCCGCCCGCTGCCACCGACTCCTGCCCGCTCCTGCCCGCTCCCGCCCACTCCCACCCACTCCCGCCCGCTGCCGCCCACTCCCACCCACTCCCGCCCGCTCCTGCCCACTGCTGCCCACTCCCGCCCACTCCCACCTGCTCCCACCCACTCCTGCCCGCTGCCGCCCGCCCGCTCCCGCCCGCAGCCGCCCACTCCCACCGACTCCCGCCGCTCCCACCTGCAGCCGCCCACTCACGCCCGCTGCTGCCCACTCCCGCCCGTTGCCGCCGACATTCCTCCTGCAGACCCGCCCAGCGCCACTTTCGGGGCGGCCTGGAGCAGGCAGGAGGGGAGAGCCGCCGGGAAGCGCACGTTGACGTCAGCGGATGGCCGAGTGGCACAACTGAGCTCCCGCCCGCCGAGCTCCCAGATCCCTGCGGGCGGGAGTTGGCGGGACTCGGCGGCAGAACGGAGGCGGACCACTGGCTGGAGGCCGGTCTGTTCCCGACGGTGAGTCTGAAGAACCTGAAAAAAAGGTAAGTGAACATTTTTTTTTAATTTTCAACAGCGACTTACCGGCACGGGGTCCCCTGCAGGTCTTCAGGTAGTTATTTTATTTTTTACCGATGATTTTTTTTCATGTCTTCGACCCTCCGTGGGCCCGACTCCATCCTCGGCGGCACTTGAGCAGCAAGCGCCTCTGCCATCGAGAATTAGACCTCCTGCCTGCTGCCGCCCAGATTGGCGGTGTACGTCTTCCATTTGCCGCCCGCTGACCTTCGAAGGACCTTGGCCATGAATATCCCACCTAACGTACCATCCGGTACCTCATCGGCCATCGGCGGCATTTTGGGCGGCACTTGGGCGGACGGAGGCCTTGATGAAAATCGGCCCCTATATCTCTCACCTCCACCGTCTGTGAGGACAAGCTCTCGGGAGGTTACTTTTATTCTATATTTAGGGATGGGCTTGAAATGGGATATTGACAAGACCCTTTAACCTATAGACGCTCCCCTAAAAACTCAGTACTCAATGTAGTTTCAAGTTCTTTGCCTCGATTCTTGAAACAAAGCCTTCCCTAAAGATGTCTCATAATCTTATCAACATGTCTTCCCTATTTATATTTTCTCAGGGTTTTTTCATTGGAATTCATGTCTTATCTCCCTGGTCCCTGTCCTCTCGGGTGTAGTTAGTACAAGGCCTAACCCAGTACTCTTTCAACCATGAGGCCCAAGCCAGAGCTATATAACACTTCAATGGTCGTTATCTTCTTGTGTTTACCTTAACCAAATTCTTCCAATCCTAAGTCGTTCTATACTCATTAACTTTTAATTATTGTTGCAAGCAGTTCTGTTAAGCTAACTCCAATTCCTACCTTAGCATTATAAATTGATTGTTAATAATAATATAGAGCTTAGTTGGTTAAATTAAAGATACCTAAACAAGGTTGAAGTCTTAACTTGAAAACAACAGATAATGCCTGTCATAATGCAGAAAGCTATAACATCCACAGGAAACCAAAACATTCAGACATTCCAAGCATCTATCTAACCGTCCTAATACTAGCCTGAGGAGACTTTTTGTCTCCAGCTCGAACACAATCATGTTAACACAGCATCCTTCACGCCACTGTTTTGTTCACATAACCATATATTTTTAGGTATCTAACAGTACAGGGCACAATTTCGAAATTTGCAGATGGCACAAAACTTGGAAGTATAGTGAACAGTGAGGAAGATAGTGATAGACTTCAAGAAGTCTGGTGAAATGGGCGGACATGTGGCAGATAAAATTTAATGCGGAAAATTGCGAAGTGATACATTTTGGTTGGAAGAATGAGGAGAGGTAATATAAACTAAAGGATACAATCCTAAAGGGGTTGCATGAACTGGGGGTATATGTGCACAAATCATTGATGGTGGCAGGGCAGGTTGTGAAAGCGATTTAACAAGGATGTGCTTATTTGCACTGTGTTTCTGGCTGATTCGCACTCCATTATCACATGACCTAATTGATGATTGGTCCCCTTGGAGGTTAAGCCACACCCAGAAGTTTCCCTGGAGGGTGTAATTGGAACCGCCCAGCCCAAGTTCTGTGTAACTTTGCAAAGTGTAATTCGAACCATTCTGACTTCAGAACTCCCCTGCAGTCACAGAGAGGATAGAGCTCCCAAGAAAAGCCTCCCAAATCCCTGACCTCGGACCGAAACCAAGTTCCTTACCTTCCCACAACCCAAGTGCTGCCTCCCCCAGCCGATGTCCCTTACCCCAGTGCAAGCACACAACCATACCACCGCCCCCCAACCCCCCCTGCCCCACCCCCACGGGCCATAGATGGGGAATTGTGTGTGTGGGTCACAGATTGTTAACAGGCTTATTGTGTATGAAGTGAACAGTGACAGTGTCGTGACTTCTGGATTTCATCCACCGTGGATGTAAAGGGGATTGGATGAATGTGATACGTCCTCCCTGAGTTCCCTCTCTCCACTCCGATCCCTCCTCTGGCTTCTCCATTTCTCACTCTCACCCCACATCTCTCTCTCACTCTCTTCACCTCCCTGTGTTTCTGTAGCCCCATGTCTGTCTCTCTCTCTCCCCCCAACGCCATGTCTCTCTCACCCCCCCCACCGTATCTCCCCATCTCCTGTCTCTCCCCACCACCCCCCCATGTCTCTCTCTCCGCCCCCGTGTCTCTCTCTCCCCTCCGTGTCTCTCTCCCCCCTTCTGTGTCTCTCCCTCGTGTCTCTCACCCGCCCATGTCTCTCTCCCACGTGTCTCTCTCTCCCCCCGCCGTATCTCTCTCTACCCCCCATGTCTCTCTCCCACTGTGTCTCTCTCTCTCCCCCCACCGTGTCTCTCTCCCCCCGTGTCTCTCTCCCCCGTGTCTCTCTCCCCCCCCGTGTCTCTCTCCCCCCTGTGTCTCTCTCCCACCCCATGTCTCTCTCGCCCCCCATGTCTCTCTCTCCCCCGTGTCTCTCTCCCCGCCATGTCTCTCTCACCCCCGTGTCTGTCTCCTCCAGGTGTCTCTCTCCCCCCCATATCTCTATCCTCCCCCGTGTCTCTCTCCCCGCCGTGTCTCTCTCCCGCACGTGTCTCTCTCCCCGCCGTGTCTCTCTCCCCGCCGTGTCTCTCTCCCCGCCGTGTCTCTCTCCCGCACGTGTTTCTCCTCCCCGTGTCTCTCTCCCCGCCGTGTCTCTCTCCCGCACGTGTCTCTCCCCCCCGTGTCCCTCTCCCACCCGTGTGTCTCTCTCTCTCCCCCCGTGTCTCTCTCTCCCCCCATGTCTCTCTCTCCCCCCCCCATGTCTCTCTCTACCCCCCCCGTATCGCTCTCACTCCGTGTCTCTCTGCCCCGTGTCTCTCTCACCCTCCATGTCTCTCTCTCCTCCCCGGTGTCTCTCCCCCGCCTTGTCTCTTTCCCCACCCCATGTCTCTCTACCCCCGCACATGTCTCTCCCCTGCCATGTCTCTCTCCCCCCGTGTCTCTCTCACCCCCGTTTCTCTTTCCCCCCCCATGTCTTTCCGCCCCGTGTCTCTCCCCCTGTGTCTCTCTCTGCCCTCCCGTTTCTCTCTCACCCCTCCCCTTGTCTCTCTTGCCCCCCCCCTGGTGTCTCTCCCCCCGGTGTCTCTGCCCCCAGTGTCTCTCTCCCCCTGTGTCTCTCCTCCCCCATGTCTCTCCAAGGCCCTGTTTCTCTCCCCCGTACCTTTCCCTCCCGTATCACTCTCCCCCCATGTCTCTCTCCCTGCCGTGTCTTTCTCCGCCCCCTCCGTGTCGCTCACCCGCCCGTGTCTCTCTCTCCCCGTGTCTCTTTCCCCCCATGTCTCCTCTCCCCCACCACGTGTCTCTCTCCTCCCGTGTCTCTCTCCCCCACCATGTGTCTCTCTCTCTACACCCCCGTGTCTCTCTCCCTCCGTGTCTCTCCCTCCCCATGTCGCTCTCCCCCTGTGTCTCTCTCCCCCCCGTGTCTCTCTCTCCCCTCTACCCATGTCTCTCTTCTCTCTACCCATGTCTCTCTCCCCTCCATGTCTCTCTCACCCCCATGTCTCTCTCCCCGCCATGTCTCTCCCCCCCGTGTCTCTCTCCCGCCCGTGTCGCTCTCTCTCCCCGTCTCTCTTTCCCCACCCCATGTCTCTCTCCCCCCGCACATGTCTCTCCCCTGCCATGTCTCTCTCCCCCGTGTCTCTCTCACCCCCGTTTCTCTCTCCCCCCCATGTCTTTCCGCCCCGTGTCTCTCCCCCCGTGTCTCTCTCTGCCCCCTGTGTCTCTCTCACCCCTCCCCGTGTCTCTCTTGCCCCCCCCGGTGTCTCTCCCCCCGGTGTCTCTGCCCCCAGTGTCTCTCTCCCCCTGTGTCTCTCCTCCCCCATGTCTCTTCAAGCCCCTGTTTCTCTCCCCCGTACCTTTCCCTCCCGTATCACTCTCCCCCCATGTCTCTCTCCCTGCCGTGTCTTTCTCCGCCCCCCCCCGTGTCGCTCACCCGCCCGTGTCTCTTTCTCCCCGTGTCTCTTTCCCCCCATGTCTCCTCTCCCCCGCCACGTGTCTCTCTCCTCCCATGTCTCTCTCTCCCCCGCCATGTCTGTCTCTACCCCCCCCTGTATCTCTCCCTCCATGTCTCTCTCTCCCCCCCGTGACTCTCTCCCCCCACATGTCTCTCTACCCCCCCAGTCTCCCTCTGCCCCGTGTCTCTCCCTCCGTGTCTCTCTCCCCCCCGTGCCTCTCTCTCTCCCCCCCCGTATTGCTCTCCCCCCGTGTCTCTCTCTCCCCCCATGTCTCTCTCCCCCGCCACGTGTCTCTCTTCTCCCGTGTTTCTCTCTCGCCCCCCCGTGTCTGTCTCTACCCACCCCATGTCTCTCTCCCCCCGTGTCTCTCTCTCAACCCAGTGTCACTCTCCCCCCTGTGTCCCTCCCCACCCCCGTATCTCTCTCTACCCCTAACCATGTCTCTCTCCCCCCATGTCTCTCTCTCCCCCTGTGACTCTCTCCCCGCCGTGTCTCTCTCCCCCCCGTGTCTCTCTCCCCCCCGTGTCTCTCTCCCCCCATGTCTCTCTCACCCCACGTGTCTCTCTCTCCCCAACGTGTCTCTCTTCCTCCGGTGTCTCTCTCCCCCCGTGTCTCTCTCCACCCAGTGTCTCTCCCCCCCGTGTCTCACTCACCCCACAGTGTCTCTCTCTCTCCCCCCGTGACTCTCTCACCGCCGTGTCTCTCTCCCTCTCATGTCTCTATCCCCTCCCGGCCCCGTGTCTCTCTCCCCCCGTGTCTCTCTCTCCCCCCGTGACTCTCTCCCCCCCGTGTCTCACTCTCCCCCCGTGTCTCTCTCTCCCCCCGTGTCTCTCTCTCCCCCCGTGTCTCTCCCCCCGTGTCTCTCTCTGCCCCCTGTGTCTCTCTCACCCCTCCCCGTGTCTCTCTTGCCCCCCTGCCTGGTGTCTCTCCCCCCGGTGTCTCTGCCCCCAGTGTCTCTCTCCCCGTGTCTCTCCTCCCCCATGTCTCTCCAAGCCCCTGTTTCTCTCCCCCGTACCTTTCCCTCCCGTATCACTCTCCCCCCATGTCTCTCTTTCCCCCCGTGACTCTCTTCCCCCCCGTGTCTCACTCTCCCCCCGTGTCTCTCTCTCCCCCCGTGTCTCTCTCTCCCCCCGTGTCTCTCTCTCCCCCCGTGTCACTCCCCCCCATGTCTCTCTCGCCCCCCCGTGTCTCTCTCCCCACCGTGTCTTTCTCCACCCCCGTGTCTCTCTCCCCCTGTGTCTCTCTCATTCCCCTGTCTCTCTCTCCCGCCCGTGTCTCTCCCCCCCATGTCTCTCTCCCCCCCGTGTCTCTCTTCCACGACCAGTGTCTCTCCTCCCCCGTGTCCCTCCCCGCCCCCGTATCTCTCCCCCGTGTCTCTCGACCCCATGTCTCTATTCCCCGCCCGTGTCTCTCTCCCCCCATGTCTCTCTCCCCGTATCTCTCTCCCCTCCGTGTCTCTCCCCCCCGTGTCGCTCTCCCCCTCTGTTTCTGTCTCATTCCCCTTGTCTCTCTCTCTCCCGCCCATGTCTCTCCTCCCCCGTGTCGCTCCCTGCCCCCGTATCTCTCCCCCGTGTCTCTCGACCCCATGTCTCTATTCCCCGCCCGTGTCTCTCTCCCCCCCTGTCTCTCTCCCCCGTATCTCTCTTCTCCCCGTGTCTCTCCCCGCTGTCTCTCTCCCCTCCGTGTCTCTCTCCCCCATGTCTCTCTCCCCCCCGTGTCTCTCTTATCCTCCTTGTCTCTCTCATTCCCCTTGTCTCTTTCTCCCGCCCGTGTCTCTCCCCCCCATGTCTCTCTCCCCCCCCGTGTCTCTCTCCCCCTCCGTGTCTCTCTCTCCCCCCATGTCTCTCTCTCCCCCCCGTGACTCTCTCCCCCATGTCTCTCTCCCCCCCCGTGTCTCTCTTATCCTCCGTGTCTCTCTCATTCCCCTTGTCTCTTTCTCCCGCCCGTGTCTCTCCCCCCCATGTCTCTCTCCCCCCCCGTGTCTCTCTCCCCCTCCGTGTCTCTCTCTCCCCCATGTCTCTCTCCCCCGCCACGCATCTCTCTTCTCCCGTGTGTCTCTCTCGCAACCCCCATGTCTGTCTCTACCCGCCCCATGTCTCTCTCCCCCCGTGTCTCTCTCTCAACCCAGTGTCACTCTCCCCTCTGTGTCCCTCCCCACCCCCGTATCTCTCTCTCCCCCCTACCCATATCTCTCTCCCCCCCATGTCTCTCTCTCCCCCCCATGACTCTCTCCCCCCCGTGACTCTCTCCCCCCCGTGTCTCTTTCCCCCCACATGTCTCTCTCTCCCCCCGTGACTCTCTCCCCTCCGTGTCTCTCTCCCCCCTGTGTCTCTCTCTCTCCCCGTGTCTCTCTGCCCCCCCCGTGTCTCTCTTCCTCCGGTTCCTCTCTCCCCCCCGTGTCTCTCTCCACCCCGTGTCTCTCCCCCCCATGTCTCTCTCACCCCACATGTCTCTCTCTCCCTCCGTGACTCTCTCCCCTCCGTGTCTCTCTCCCCCCCCCCCCGTGTCTCTCTCTCTCCCCGTGTCTCTCTCCACCCGCCGTGTCTCTCTTCCTCCGGTGCCTCTCTCCCCCTGTGTCTCTCTCCACCCCATGTCTCTCCCCCCCGTGTCTCACTCACCCCACGTGTCTCTCTCTCCCCCCGTGACTCTCTCCCCCCCGGTATCTCTCTCCCTCTCATGTCTATATCCCCCCCCGGCCCTGTGTCTCTCTCCCATCGGGTCTCTCTCTCTCACCCCGTGTCTCTCTCTCCCCCCGTGTCTCTCTCTTCCCCCGTGTCTCTCTCTCCCCCCCGTGTCTCTCTCACCCCCCATGTCTCTCTCTCCACACGTGTCTCTCTCTCCCCCGCTGTCTCTCTTCCACCCATGTCTCTCTCTCTCCCACCCGTGTCTCTCCACCCCATATCTCTCTCCCCCCTGTGTCTCTCTCATCCTCCGTGTCTCTCTCATTCCCCTTGTCTCTCTCTCTCCCCCCTGTGTCTCTTCCTCCCATGTCTCTCTCTTCCCCGTGTCTTTCTCCCCACCGTGTCTTTCTCTCCCCCCGTGTCTCTCTCCTCCCCATGTCTCTCTCCCCCCGTGTCTCTCTCCTCCCCGTGTCTCTCTACCCCCGTGTCTCTCTCCTCCCCGTGTCTCTCTCCACCCCCGTGTCTCTCTCCCACCCTATGTCTCTCTCCCCCCTGTGTCTCTCCCCACCGTGTCTCTCTCCCACCCGTGTCTCTCTCTCTCCACGTGTCTCTTTCCCCCCATGTCTCTCTCCACCACCCCCCCCCATGAGTCTTTCTCCTCCCATGTCTCTCTCTCCCCCCCTGTGTCATTCTCCGCCCCCGTGTCTCTCTCTCCGCCCCCCGTATCGCTCTCCCCCTGTGTCTCTCTCTCCCCGCCGTGTCTCTCTCTCTCCCGCCTACCCAGGTCTCTTTTTCCCCCCCATGTCTCTCTCTACCCCCGTGTCTCTCTCCCCACCGTGTGTCTCTCTCCCCCCAGTGTCCCTGCTTCCCCGAGTCTCTCCCCGCACCCGTGTCTCTCCCCTGTGTCTCTCCCCCCCGTGTCTCTCTACCCGCTGTGTCTCTCTCCACGCTGTGTCTCTCTCCCCCAGGTGTATCTCTCCGCCACATGTCTCCATCCCCCGTGTCACTCTCCTGCCCGTGTCTCTCTCTTGCCACGTGTCTCTTTCCCCCCATGTCTCTCTCCACCGCCTCCCCCCATGAGTCTTTCTCCTCCCGTGTCTCTCTCTCTCCCCGTGTCTCTCTGCCCCCCCGTGTCTTTCTTCCTCCGGTGCCTCTCTCCCCCCGTGTCTCTCTCCACCCCGTGTCTATCCCCCCCGTGTCTCTCTCACCCCACATGTCTCACTCTCCCTCCGTGACTCTCTCCCCTCCGTGTCTCTCTCCCCCCCCCGTGTCTCTCTCTCTCCCCGTGTCTCTCTCCCCCCTCCGTGTCTCTCTTCCTCCGGTGCCTCTCTCCTCCTGTGTCTCTCTCCACCCCGTGTCTCTCCCCCCCGTATCTCACTCACCCCACGTGTCTCTCTCTCCCCCCATGACTCTCTCCCCCCCGGTATCTCTCTCCCTCTCATGTCTCTATCCCCCCCCGGCCCTGTGTCTCTCTCTCCGCCCCCCGTATCACTCTCCCCCTGTGTCTCTCTCCCCGCCGTGTCTCTCTCTCTCCTTCCTACCCAGGTCTCTTTTTCCCCCCCATGTCTCTCTCTCCCCCCCATGTCTCTCTTATCCTCCTTGTCTCTCTCATTCCCCTTGTCTCTTTCTCCCGCCCGTGTCTCTCCCCCCCATGTCTCTCTCCCCCCCCGTGTCTATCTCCCCCTCCGTGTCTCTCTCTCCCCCCATGTCTCTCTCTCCCCCCCGTGACTCTCTCCCCCATGTCTCTCTCCCCCCCTTGTCTCTCTTATCCTCCGTGTCTCTCTCATTCCCCTTGTCTCTTTCTCCCGCCCGTGTCTCTCCCCCCCATGTCTCTCTCCCCACCGTGTCTCTCTCCCCCTCCGTGTCTCTCTCTCCCCCCATGTCTCTCTCCCCCGCCACGCATCTCTCTTCTCCCGTGTGTCTCTCTCGCAACCCCCATGTCTGTCTCTACCCGCCCCATGTCTCTCTCCCCCCGTGTCTCTCTCTCAACCCAGTGTCACTCTCCCCTCTGTGTCCCTCCCCACCCCCGTATCTCTCTCTCCCCCCTACCCATATCTCTCTCCCCCCCATGTCTCTCTCTCCCCCCCATGACTCTCTCCCCCCCGTGTCTCTCCCCACCATGTCTCTCTCTCCCCCCCGTGACGCTCTCCCCCCCGTGTCTCTTTCCCCCCACATGTCTCTCTCTCCCCCCGTGACTCTCTCCCCTCCGTGTCTCTCTCCCCCCCGTGTCTCTCTCTCTCCCCGTGTCTCTCTGCCCCCCCCGTGTCTCTCTTCCTCCGGTTCCTCTCTCCCCCCCGTGTCTCTCTCCACCCCGTGTCTCTCCCCCCCGTGTCTCTCTCACCCCACATGTCTCTCTCTCCCTCCGTGACTCTCTCCCCTCCGTGTCTCACTCCCCCCCCCCGTGTCTCTCTCTCTCCCCGTGTCTCTCTCCACCCGCCGTGTCTCTCTTCCTCCGGTGCCTCTCTCCCCCTGTGTCTCTCTCCACCCCATGTCTCTCCCCCCCGTGTCTCACTCACCCCACGTGTCTCTCTCTCCCCCCGTGACTCTCTCCCCCCCGGTATCTCTCTCCCTCTCATGTCTATATCCCCCCCCGGCCCTGTGTCTCTCTCCCATCGGGTCTCTCTCTCTCCTCCCGTGACTCTCTCCCCCCCGTGTCTCACTCTCACCCCGTGTCTCTCTCTCCCCCCGTGTCTCTCTCTTCCCCCGTGTCTCTCTCTCCCCCCCGTGTCTCTCTCACCCCCCATGTCTCTCTCTCCACACGTGTCTCTCTCTCCCCCGCTGTCTCTCTTCCACCCATGTCTCTCTCTCTCCCACCCGTGTCTCTCCACCCCATATCTCTCTCCCCCCTGTGTCTCTCTCATCCTCCGTGTCTCTCTCATTCCCCTTGTCTCTCTCTCTCCCCCCTGTGTCTCTTCCTCCCATGTCTCTCTCTTCCCCGTGTCTTTCTCCCCACCGTGTCTTTCTCTCCCCCCGTGTCTCTCTCCTCCCCGTGTCTCTCTCCCCCCCGTGTCTCTCTCCTCCCCGTGTCTCTCTCCTCCCCGTGTCTCTCTCCCCCCGTGTCTCTCTCCTCCCCGTGTCTCTCTCCACCCCCGTGTCTCTCTCCCACCCTATGTCTCTCTCCCCCCCGTGTCTCTCCCCCCCGTGTCTCTCTCCCACCCGTGTCTCTCTCTCTCCACGTGTCTCTTTCCCCCCATGTCTCTCTCCACCACCCCCCCCCATGAGTCTTTCTCCTCCCATGTCTCTCTCTCCCCCCCTGTGTCATTCTCCGCCCCCGTGTCTCTCTCTCCGCCCCCCGTATCGCTCTCCCCCTGTGTCTCTCTCTCCCCGCCGTGTCTCTCTCTCTCCCGCCTACCCAGGTCTCTTTTTCCCCCCCATGTCTCTCTCTACCCCCGTGTCTCTCTCCCCACCGTGTGTCTCTCTCCCCCCAGTGTCCCTGCTTCCCCGAGTCTCTCCCCGCACCCGTGTCTCTCCCCTGTGTCTCTCACCCCCGTGTCTCTCTACCCGCTGTGTCTCTCTCCACGCTGTGTCTCTCTCCCCCAGGTGTCTCTCTCCGCCACATGTCTCCATCCCCCGTGTCACTCTCCTGCCCGTGTCTCTCTCTTGCCACGTGTCTCTTTCCCCCCATGTCTCTCTCCACCGCCTCCCCCCATGAGTCTTTCTCCTCCCGTGTCTCTCTCTCTCCCCGTGTCTCTCTGCCCCCCCGTGTCTTTCTTCCTCCGGTGCCTCTCCCCCCCCGTGTCTCTCTCCCCTCCGTGTCTCTCCCCCCCCCCGTGTCTCTCTCTCTCCCCGTGTGTCTCTCCCCCCTCCGTGTCTCTCTTCCTCCGGTGCCTCTCTCCTCCTGTGTCTCTCTCCACCCCGTGTCTCTCCCCCCCGTATCTCACTCACCCCACGTGTCTCTCTCTCCCCCCGTGACTCTCTCCCCCCCGGTATCTCTCTCCCTCTCATGTCTCTATCCCCCCCCGGCCCAGTGTCTCTCTCTCCGCCCCCCGTATCACTCTCCCCCTGTGTCTCTCTCCCCGCCGTGTCTCTCTCTATCCTTCCTACCCAGGTCTCTTTTTCCCCCCCATGTCTCTCTCTCCCCCCGTGTCTCTCTCCCCCCCGTGTCTCTCTCTCCCCCGAGTGTCTCTATCTCTCCCCCGTGTTTCTCTCTCCCCCGTATCTCTCTCCCCCGCCGTGTCTCTCTTCCCCCCCTCCCCGTGTCTCTCTCCCCTCCCCCCCACGTCTCTCCCCCCGCCCGTTGTCGCTCTCTCCCCCCGTGTCTCTCTCCCCACCATGTCTCTCCTCCCCCGTGTCTCTGTCTCTCCCCCGTGTCTCTCTCTCCCCTGTGTCGCTCTCCCTCATGTCTCTCTCCCCCCAGTGTCTCTCCCCCTACCCATGTCTCTCTCACCCCCATATCTCTCTCTCCCCCCATATCTCTCTCTCCCCCCTGTCTCTGTCTCCCCCCGTGTCTCTCTCTCCCCCCCCATGTCTCTCTCCCCACCCGTGTCTCTCTCCCCCCCATGTCTCTCTCTCCCTCCGTGTCGCTCTCTCCCCCCTGTCTCTCTCATCCCCCTCGTGTCTCTCTCCCCCCGCTCCACGTGTCTCTCTCCTCACGTGTCTCTCTCTCTCCCGCCTACCCAGGTCTCTTTTTCCCCCCCATGTCTCTCTCTCCCCCTGTGTCTCTCTCCCCACCGTGTCTCTCTCTCCCCCCAGTGTCCCTGCTTCCCCGAGTCTCTCCCCGCACACGTGTCTCTCCCCTGTGTCTCTCCCCCCGTGTCTCTCTACCTGCTGTGTCTCTCTCCACGCCGTGTCTCTCTCCCCCAGGTGTCTCTCTCCGCCACATGTCTCTATCCCCCGTGTCACTCTCCTGCCCGTGTCTCTCTCTCCTCTAGTCTCTTTCCCCCCATGTCTCTCTCCCCCCCCGACGTGTCTCTCTCCTTCCGTGTCTCTCTCTCCCCACCCGTGTCACTCTCCCCCCGTGTCTCTCTCTACCTCCCAGTGTCACTCTCCCCCTGTCTCTCTCTCTCTCCACCACCCCCCCACCGAATGTCGCTCTCCCCCCCGTCTCTCTCTCTCCCCCTACCCATGTCTCTCGCACCCTCATGTCCCTCTCTCCCCCCGTATCTCTCTCCACCCCGTGTCTCTCACCCCCCGTGTCACTCTCCTCCCCGTGTCGCTCTCTACCCCCCCGTGTCTCTCTCTCTCCCCCCCATATTGCTCTCCCTCTGTGTCTCCCTCCCCTCTGTGTCTCTCTCTCCTCCCTCCCCATGTCTCTCTCACTCCCATGTCTCTCTCCACCCCCTTGTCTCTCTCCCCCCCCATGTCTCTCTCTTCCCCGTGTTTCTCTCCCACCCGTGTCTCTCTCTTCCCCCATGTCTCTCTCTCCTCCCGTGTCTCTCTCCCCCCCGTGTCTCTCTCTCCCCCGAGTGTCTCTATCTCTCCCCCGTGTTTCTCTCTCCCCCGTATCTCTCTCCCCCCCGTATCTCTCTCCCCCGCCGTGTCTCTCTTCCCCCCCTCCCCGTGTCTCTCTCCCCTCCCCCCCACGTCTCTCCCCCCGCCCGTTGTCGCTCTCTCCCCCCGTGTCTCTCTCCCCACCATGTCTCTCCTCCCCCGTGTCTCTGTCTCTCCCCCGTGTCTCTCTCCCCCCTGTGTCGCTCTCCCTCATGTCTCTCTCCCCCCAGTGTCTCTCCCCCTACCCATGTCTCTCTCACCCCCATATCTCTCTCTCCCCCCATATCTCTCTCTCCCCCCTGTCTCTGTCTCCCCCCGTGTCTCTCTCTCCCCCCCCATGTCTCTCTCCCCACCCGTGTCTCTCTCCCCCCCATGTCTCTCTCTCCCTCCGTGTCGCTCTCTCCCCCCTGTCTCTCTCATCCCCCTCGTGTCTCTCTCCCCCCGCTCCACGTGTCTCTCTCCTCACGTGTCTCTCTCTCTCCCGCCTACCCAGGTCTCTTTTTCCCCCCCATGTCTCTCTCTCCCCCTGTGTCTCTCTCCCCACCGTGTCTCTCTCTCCCCCCAGTGTCCCTGCTTCCCCGAGTCTCTCCCCGCACACGTGTCTCTCCCCTGTGTCTCTCCCCCCGTGTCTCTCTACCTGCTGTGTCTCTCTCCACGCCGTGTCTCTCTCCCCCAGGTGTCTCTCTCCGCCACATGTCTCTATCCCCCGTGTCACTCTCCTGCCCGTGTCTCTCTCTCCTCTAGTCTCTTTCCCCCCATGTCTCTCTCCCCCCCCGACGTGTCTCTCTCCTTCCGTGTCTCTCTCTCCCCACCCATGTCACTCTCCCCCCGTGTCTCTCTCTACCTCCCAGTGTCACTCTCCCCCTGTGTCTCTCTCTCTCCACCACCCCCCCACCGAATGTCGCTCTCCCCCCCGTCTCTCTCTCTCCCCCTACCCATGTCTCTCGCACCCTCATGTCCCTCTCTCCCCCCGTATCTCTCTCCACCCCGTGTCTCTCACCCCCCGTGTCACTCTCCTCCCCGTGTCGCTCTCTACCCCCCCGTGTCTCTCTCTCTCCCCCCCATATTGCTCTCCCTCTGTGTCTCCCTCCCCTCTGTGTCTCTCTCTCCTCCCTCCCCATGTCTCTCTCACTCCCATGTCTCTCTCCACCCCCTTGTCTCTCTCCCCCCCCATGTCTCTCTCTTCCCCGTGTTTCTCTCCCACCCGTGTCTCTCTCTTCCCCCATGTCTCTCTCTCCCCCCGTGTCTCTCTCTTCCCCCATGTCTCTCTCTCCCCCGTATCTCTCTCCCCCCCGTATCTCTCTCCCCCGCCGTGCCTCTCTTCCCCCCCTCCCCGTGTCTCTCTCCCCTCCCCCCCACGTCTCTCCCCCCGCCCGTTGTCGCTCTCTCCCCCCATGTCTCTCTCCCCACCATGTCTCTCCTCCCCCGTGTCTCTGTCTCTCCCCCGTGTCTCTCTCCCCCCCTGTGTCGCTCTCCCTCATGTCTCTCTCCCCCCAGTGTCTCTCCCCCTACCCATGTCTCTCTCACCCCCATATCTCTCTCTCCCCCCATATCTCTCTCTCCCCCCTGTCTCTGTCTCCCCCCATGTCTCTCTCTCCCCCCCCATGTCTCTCTCCCCACCCGTGTCTCTCTCCCCCCCATGTCTCTCTCTCCCTCCGTGTCGCTCTCTCCCCCCTGTCTCTCTCATCCCCCTCGTGTCTCTCTCCCCCCGCTCCACGTGTCTCTCTCCTCACGTGTCTCTCTCTCTCCCGCCTACCCAGGTCTCTTTTTCCCCCCCATGTCTCTCTCTCCCCCTGTGTCTCTCTCCCCACCGTGTCTCTCTCTCCCCCCAGTGTCCCTGCTTCCCCGAGTCTCTCCCCGCACCCGTGTCTCTCCACTGTGTCTCTCCCCCCGTGTCTCTCTACCTGCTGTGTCTCTCTCCACGCCGTGTCTCTCTCCCCCAGGTGTCTCTCTCCGCCACATGTCTCTATCCCCCGTGTCACTCTCCTGCCCGTGTCTCTCTCTCCTCTAGTCTCTTTCCCCCCATGTCTCTCTCCCCCCCCGACGTGTCTCTCTCCTTCCGTGTCTCTCTCTCCCCACCCGTGTCACTCTCCCCCCGTGTCTCTCTCTACCTCCCAGTGTCACTCTCCCCCTGTGTCTCTCTCTCTCCACCACCCCCCCACCGAATGTCGCTCTCCCCCCCCGTCTCTCTCTCTCCCCCTACCCATGTCTCTCGCACCCTCATGTCCCTCTCTCCCCCCGTATCTCTCTCCACACCGTGTCTCTCACCCCCCGTGTCGCTCTCCCCCCCGTGTCGCTCTCTACCCCCCCCGTGTCTCTCTCTCTCCCCCCCATATTGCTCTCCCTCTGTGTCTCCCTCCCCTCTGTGTCTCTCTCTCCTCCCTCCCCATGTCTCTCTCACTCCCATGTCTCTCTCCACCCTTGTCTCTCTCCCCCCCCATGTCTCTCTCTTCCCCGTGTTTCTCTCCCACCCGTGTCTCTCTCTTCCCCCATGTCTCTCTCTCCCCCCGTGTCTCTCTCCCCCCCGTGTCTCTCTCTCCCCCGAGTGTCTCTATCTCTCCCCCGTGTTTCTCTCTCCCCCGTATCTCTCTCCCCCCCGTATCTCTCTCCCCCGCTGTGTCTCTCTTCACCCCCTCCCCGTGTCTCTCTCCCCTCCCCCCCACGTCTCTCCCCCCGCCCGTTGTCGCTCTCCCCCCGCTCCACGTGTCTCTCTCCTCACGTGTCTCTCTCTCCCCTGCTGTGTCTCTCTCCCCCCCTGTGTCTCCCTCTAGCCCCCCGTGTCTCTCTCTCACCCTCCCGTGACTCTCTCCCTCCCCCTTCCCATGTCTCTTTCCCCCATGTCTCTCTCCCCCGCCGTTTCTCTCTCCCTTCTCCCCCCATGTCTCTCTCCCCCCCATGTCTCTCTCCCCCCCATGTCTCACTGCCCCCCCACCCCATGTCTCTCCCCCATGTCTCTCTCCCACCCGTGTCTCTCTCTCAACCCCCCCGTGACTCTCTCCCCGCGTGTCTCTCGCCTCACCGTGTCTTTCTCCCCCCATGTCTCTCTCTCTACCCCATGTCTCTCTCTCCCCCCGTGTCTCTCTCTCTCCCCGTGTCTCTTTCCCCCCATGTCGCTCTCCCCCCCACCCCATGAGTCTTTCTCCTCCCATGTCTCTCTCTCCCCCCCTGTGTCATTCTCCGCCCCCGTGTCTCTCTCTCCGCCCCCCGTATCGCTCTCCCCCGTGTCTCTCTCCCCGCCGTGTCTCTCTCTCTCCCGCCTACCCAGGTCTCTTTTTCCCCCCCATGTCTCTCTCTCCCCCCCCGTGTCTCTCTCCCCACCGTGTCTCTCTTTCCCCCCAGTGTCCCTGCTTCCCCGAGTCTCTCCCTGCACCCGTGTCTCTCCCCTGTGTCTCTCCCCCCCATATCTCTCTACCCGCTGTGTCTCTCTCCACGCCGTGTCTCTCTCCCCCAGGTGTCTCTCTCCGCCACATGTCTCTATCCCCCGTGTCACTCTCCTGCCCGTGTCTCTCTCTCTCCTCTAGTCTCTTTCCCCGCCATGTGTCTCTCCCCCCCCGACGTGTCTCTCTCCTCCCGTGTCTCTCTCTCCCCACCCGTGTCACTCTCCCCCGTGTCTCTCTCTACCTCCCAGTGTCACTCTCCCCCCTGTGTGTCTCTCTCTCCACCACCACCCCCGCCGAATGTCGCTCTCCCCCCCGTCTATCTCTCTCCCCCTACCCATGTCTCTCGCACCCTCATGTCCCTCTCTCCCCCCGTATCTCTCTCCACCCCGTGTCTCTCTCACCCCCCGTGTCACTCTCCCCCAGTGTTGCTCTCTACCCACCCCGTGTCTCTCTCTCTCCCCCCCCATATCGCTCTCCCTCTGTGTCTCCCTCCCCTCTGTGTCTCTCTCTCCTCCCTACCCATGTCTTTCTCCCACCCATGTGTCTCTCTCCCCCTGCGTCTCTCTCCCCCCCATGCCTCTCTCTTCCCCCATGTCTCTCTCCCCCTCATGTCTCTCTCTCCGCCCATGTCTCTCTCCTCCCCGTGTCTCTCTCAATCCCATATCTCTCTCCACCCCCGTATCTCTCTCCTCCCCGTGTCTCTCCCCGCTGTCTCTCTCCCGCCCGTGTCTCTCTCTCTCCCCGTGTCTCTTTCCCCCCCGTGTCTCTCTCCGCCCTCGTGTCTCCCTCTACCCCCCATGTCTCTCTCCAGCCGTGTCTCTCTCCACCCCCGTGTCTCTCTCACACCCGTGTCTCTCTCCCCCCGCCGTGTCTCTCTCTCTCCCCTTGTCTCTTTCCCCCCATGTCTCTCTCCCCCCCACCCCACGAGTCTCTCTCCTCCCGTGTCTCTCTCTCCCCCCCGTGTCATTCTCCGCCCCCGTGACTCTCTCTACCTCCCCCCCCCCCGCCGTGTTTCTCTCCCCCTCGTGTCTCTCTCCCACCCGTGTCTATCACTCTCCCTGTGTCTCTTTCTCCCCATGTCTCTCTCCCCCAACGAGTCTCTCTCCTCCCATGTCTCTCCCCCCCACGAGTCTCTCTCCTCCCATGTCTCTCCCCCCCACGAGTCTTTCTCCTCTCATGTCTCTCTCTCCACCCCCCGTATCGCTCTCCCCCTGTGTCTCTCTCCCCGCAGTGTCTATCTCTCTCCCGCCTACCCAGGTCTCTCTCCCCCCCATGTCTCTCTCTCCCCCTCATGTCTCCCTTTCCCCCCCGTGTCTCTCTCTACCCCCCCACCCCGTGTCTCTCTCCCCACCGTGTCTCTCTCTCCCCCTAGTGTCCCTGCTTCCCCGAGTCTCTCCCCGCACCTGTGTCTCTCCCCTGTGTCTCTCCCCCCTGTGTCTCTCTACCCGCCATGTCTCTCTCCACGCCGTGTCTCTCTCCCCCAGGTGTCTCTCTCCGCCACATGTCTCTCTCCCCACCCGTGTCACTCTCCTGCCCGTGTCTCTCTCTCTCCCCTAGTCTCATTCCCCGCCATGTCTCTCTCCCCCCCCCCGACGTGTCTCTCTCCTCCCGTGTCTCTCTCTCCCCATCCGTGTCACTCTCCCCCCGTGTCTCTCTCTACCTCCCAGTGTCACTCTCCCCCTGTGTCTCTCTCTCTCCACCCCCACCCCGAATGTCGCTCTCCCCCCGTCTCTCTCTCTCCCCCTACCCATGTCCCTCGCACCCTCATGTCCCTCTCTCCCCCCGTATCTCTCTCCACCCCGTGTCTCTCACCCCCCCGTGTCACTCTCCCCCCCGTGTCGCTCTCTACCCCCCGTGTCTCTCTCTGTCCCCTCCATATCGCTCTCCCTCTGTGTCTCCCTCCCCTCTGTGTCTCTCTCTCCTCCCTACCCATGTCTTTCTCCCACCCATGTGTCTCTCTCCCCCCAAGTCTCTCTCCCCCCATGTCTCTCTCTCCCCCCATGTCATGTATTCAACCAGCATTGTAACTCATGTATAAACTGACCTAAGTTGTACACCGTGAGAACACTGACCACTAGGTGGGAGACACTCCTAACCTGGACCTTCAGGTATAAAAGGGGAAGCTCCACCCACCTTCATCACTTAAGTACTAAGGAATAAAGGACAGGTCACAGACTGACCTTCTCTGAGGCATGGGCCTCGTGTGCATTTATACTGTGTAGTAAGGACGTATCAATGGTGACAAGAAACTGGGATTTAAACCATGCGAGCATGGCCACTAGCAAAACAGACGAGAGGTACTGTGTTAAGGAATGGTTGGGACAGAGATTCAACATTGTTAAAGCAGCACACAGTTCTCCAGGCAGACAAGGGCAGTCAGGCATGCCCCAACATGTAGTCGAACCCAGAGGGGGAGTTCGACAGAGACAATGGCAAGCTGAATAGCGATTCACGCCATTGCAAGGGACAATGCAGCCAGTAATGGGGCCATCAACACCTGTTAATGGTGCACTCAAGGACAATAACAGAGGCAGTCAGGGACGATCGACTGGCAAGGGACCTTTTGTTTCAAACCGCAACTCATGCTGGAGGCGTGGAGGCATACATTCAGCCAGAGTTTGCAGAGATGAGCAAAATACCTGCAGAAATTGCAGAAATGGACACTGGGGGAAATCGCTGGAAGCTGAAATTCAGCGAGTTCATGTGGAGCACGTATACAGTTCATACACCAGGACGCCACCGATAATGATGAAAGTGCTCCTCAATGGCATCCCAGTATCAATGGAGTTAGACACGGGTGCCAGCCAGTCCCTGATGGGTATCAAACAGTTTGAAAAGTTGTGGGCATCCAAGGCCAGGAGGCCAAAATTATCGCCGATTGACGCACAGCTACGGACTTACACAAAGCAGATCATTCCGGTGCTAGGCAGCACCACGGTAGTCGTGACCCACAAAGATTCGGAGAACAGGTTGCCACTCTGGATTGTCCCAGGGGATGGTCCCGCACTACTGGGGAGGAGTTGGCTTGCTGTCATGAACTGGAAATGGGGCGATGTCAATGCAATTTCCTCTGTGGAGCGAGTATTATGCTCACAGGTCCTGGACAAATTTGACTCATTATTTCAACCCGGCATTGGCACTTTCATGGGGGCCAAGGTAGTGATTCACATAAACCCGGACGCCAGACCAGTACACCACAAGGCCAGAGCGGTGCCGTACGTGATGCGGGAAAAGATAGAAGGCGAATTGGACTGCCTGTTGAGGGAAGGCATCATCTCGCCAGTCGAATTCAGTGACTGGGCGAGCCCGATTGTGCCGGTGCTCAAGGCGGATGGGTCGGTCAGGATATGTGGCGATTACAAGGCCACCATCAATCGGGTGTCACTCCAAGACCAGTACCCGCTACCGAGAGCGGAGGACTCTTTGCGACGCTATCCGATGGCAAACTTTTTTCAAAATTGGACCTGACTTCAGCTTACATGACCAGGAGCTGGCGAGTGAGTCGAAGAAGCTGACCACCATCACGACACACAAGGGGTTGTTTGAGTATAACAGATGTCCGTTCGGGATTCGCTCGGCCGCCGCGATCTTCCAACGAAATATGGAGAGCCTCCTCAAGTCGATTCCAGGGACAGTGGTTTTTCAGGACGACATCCTCATTACACCCCACCATGAAAGAAATTGTCGAGAGCAGGTGCCAGTCACAATATCACTACCATGACAGGAATGTGAGGGCGCGATGTATTGATGTAAATGATCCTGTTTTTGTCCTCAACTACGCTGCAGGGCCCAAATGGCTTGCAGGCACTGTGGTTGCCAAAGAGGAAAATAGGATTCTGGTAGTTAAACTTACCAATGGACAAATCTGCCGCAAACATGTGGATCAAACAAAAAGGAGGTTCAACAACCCCATAGAAGAAGCAGAGGAAGAACACGATATGGAGTTCACTCCACCACAGGTGACCGAACACCGGAACCAAAGGGAGGAGACCCCAGTCACTGTGGGCAGTCCGGACAGGCCTGAGGCACCGCAAACAACAGACACTCAGGCCAGCGCCCAACAACCGGAGCCCCAACTCAGGCGCTCTACAAGGGAGCGTAAACCACCAGAGAGACTCAACCTGTGATCCCAATAAGACTTTGGGGGGGAAGGTGATGTCATGTATTCAACCAGCATTGTAACTCATGTATAAACTGACCTAAGTTGTACACTGTGAGAACACTGACCACTAGGTGGGAGACACTCCTAACCTGGACCTTCAGGTCTAAAAGGGGAAGCTCCACCCACCTTCATCACTTGAATGCTAAGGAATAAAGGACAGGTCACAGACTGACCTTCTCTGAGGCATGGGCCTCGTGAACATTTATACTGTGTAGTAAGGACGTATTACCCCATGTCTCTCTCCCCCTCATGTCTCTCTCTCCGCCCATGTCTCTCTCCTCCCCGTGTCTCTCTCACTCCCATATCTCTCTCCACCCCCGTGTCTCTCCCCACACCGTGTCTCTCTCTTCCCCGTGTTTCTCTCCCCCCTGTGTCTCTCTCTCCCCCCGAGTGTCTCTATCTCTCCCCTGTGCTTCTCTCTCCCCCCGTGTCTCTCTCCGCCCCATGTCTCTCTCCCCCCCCGTGTCTCTCTCCCTCCACGTCTCTCTCCCCCCCATGTCTCTCTCTCCCCCCATGTCTCTCTCCCCCCATGTCTCTCTCTCCCCCCATGTCTCTCTCCCCCTCATGTCTCTCTCTCCGCCCATGTCTCTCTCCTCCCCGTGTCTCTCTCACTCCCATACCTCTCTCCACCCCCGTGTCTCTCCCCCCCGTGTCTCTCTCTTCCCCGTGTTTCTCTCTCCCCCCGTGTCTCTCTCCCCCATGTCTCTCTCTCCCCCCGTGTCTCTCTCCCTCCATGTCTCTCTTCCCCTCGTGTCTCTCTCCCTCCGCGTCTCTCTCCCCCCGATGTCTCTCTCTCCCCCCATGTCTCTCTCTCCCCCCATGTCTCTCTCCTCCCCTTGTCTCTCTCACTCCCATACCTCTCTCCACCCCCGCATCTCTCCCCTTCCCCGTGTTTCTCTCTCCCCCCATGTCTCTCTCCCCCTCGTGTCTCTCTCCCTCCGCGTCTCTCTCCCCCCCATGTCTCTCTCTCCCCCCATGTCTCTCTCTCCGCCCATGTCTCTCTCCTCCCCGTGTCTCTCTCACTCCCATACCTCTCTCCCCCACCCCGTGTCTCTCTCTTCCCCGTGTTTCTCTCTCCCCCCGTGTCTCTCTCCCCTCCATGTCTCTCTCTCCCCCTGTGTCTCTCTCCCCCCCCCCGTGTCTCTCTCCTCCCCCCCCCGTGTCTCTCTCTCCCTGCCCGGTGTCGCTCTCTCCCCCCGTGTCTCTCTCCATCCCGTGTCTCTCTCTCTCCCCCGTGTCTCTCTCCCCACTGTGTCGCTCTCCCCCGTGTCTCTCTCCCCACTGTGTCGCTATCCCCCGTGTCTCTGTCTCCCCGCTGTGTCTCTCGCTCTCCCCCCGGTGTCTCTTTCCCCACCATGTCTCTCTCCCCCCGCCCCACGTGTCTCTCTCCCCCGCTGTGTCACTCTCCCCCGCTGTGTCTCCCTCTAGCACCCCGTGTCTCTCTCTCCCCCCCCGGGACTCTCTCCCTCCCCCTTCCCATGTCTCTTTCCCCCCCAATGTCTCTCTCCCCCGCAGTGGCTCTCTCTCCCCCGCCATGTCACTGCCCCCTTGTCTCTCTCCCGCCCGTGTCTCTCTCTCTCCCCTGCCGTGACTCTCTCCCTCCCCCTTCCCATGTCGCTTTTCCCCCCATGTCTCTCTCCCCCGCCATGGCTCTCTCTCCCCCGCCGTTTCTCTCTCCCCGCCGTGTCTCTCTCTCTCCCCATGTCTCTCTCTCCCCCCATGTCTCTCTCTCCCCCCATGTCTCTCTCTCCCCCCATGTCTCTCTCTCCCCCGCCGTGTCACTGCCCCCTTGTCTCTCTCCCGCCGTGTCTCTCTCTCTCCCATGCCGTGACTCTCTCCCTCCCCCTTCCCATGTCTCTTTCCCCCCCATGTCTCTCTCCCCCGCCGTGGCTCTCTCTCCCCCGCCGTTTCTCTCTCCCCGCCGTGTCTCTCTCTCCCCCCATGTCTCTCTCTCCCCCCATGTCTCTCTCTCTCCCGTGTCACTGCCCCCTTGTCTCTCTCCCGCCCGTGTCTCTCTCTCTCTCTCTCCCCGTGTCTCTTTCCACCCCACCGCCATGTCCCTCTCCCCCCGCCCCCCATGTATCTCTCTCCTCCCGTGTCTCTCTCTCCCCCCGTGTCACTCTCCCCCCACCGTGTCTCTCTCTAGCCCCCCGTGTCTCTCTCCCCCCGTGTCTCTCTCCGCCCGTGTCTCTCTCCCCGCCGTGTCTCTCCCCCCCCCCTCCCCCGTGTCTCTCTCACACTCTGTGTCTCTCTCTCGCCCCCCGCCCCCTGGTGTCTCGCTCTCCCCCCCATGTCTCTCTCTACCCCCATGTCTCACTCTCTCCCCTACCCCTGTCTCTCTCTCCCTGTGTCTCTCCTCCCGTGTCTCTCTCCCCCCATGTCTCTCTCCCCCCGTGTGTCTCTCCCCCCCATGTCTCTCTCCCCGCCATGTCTCTCTCTCTCTCTGTGGCTCTTTCCCCCCCACGACTCTCTGCCCCCACGTGCCTCTCTCCTGCCATGTCTCTCTCCCCGCCCCGTGTCTCTCTTCCCCCGTGTCTCTCTCCCCCTTGTCTCTCTCTCCCAACGTGTCTCTCTCCCCCCCCATGTCTCTTTCTCCCCGCCAGTGTCTCTCTCCACATATCTCTCTCCCCTCATGTCTTTCTCCCCCATGTCTCTCTCCCCCCGCATGTCTCTCTCCCCGCCATGTCTCTCTCCCCACCGTGTCTCTCTCCCCCCGCGTCTCTCTCTCTCCCCGTGTCTCTCCCCCCGATGTCTCTCTCCCCCGACACGTGACTCTCTCCCCCCATGTCTCCCTCTCCCTCCGTGTCTCTCTCCCCCCATGTCTCTCCCTCTCACCCCCGTGTCCCTCCCCCCCGTGTCGCTTTCCCCCCCGTGTCTCTCTCCCCCGCAATGTCTCACCCTCCCCTCTACCCATGTCTCTCCAACCAGCTTGGCTCCCTTCTCTACCCCTTTGTCTCTCTCTCCCCGCCATGTCTCTCTCTCCCCATGTCTCCCTCTCCCTCCATGTCTCTCTTCAGCCCATGTCTCTCTCGCCCCCTGAGTCTCTCTCTCCCCGCCACCCCGGTGTTTCTCTCCCCCCGTGTCTCTCTCCCCCCCATGTCTCTCTCCTGCCCCTGTCTCTCCCCCGTGTTTCTCTCCCCGCCACGTGTCTCTCTCCTCTCATGTCTCTCTCTCTCTCCCCCTCCCCCGTGTCGCTCTCCACCCGTGTCTCTCTCCCCCCGTGTCTCTCTCCCCCAGGTGTCACTCTCCCCCCATGTTTCTCTCCATTCCGTTTCTCTCTCTCCCCTGTCTCTCCCCCTTGTCTCTCTCCCCCACCACGTGTCTCTCTCCTCTCGTGTCTCTCTCTCTCACCCCCCCCCGGGTCGGTCTCCACCCGTGTCTCTCTCCCCCCGTGTCTCTCTCTCCCAGGTGTCACTCTCTCCCCATGTTTCTCTCCATCACGTGTCTCTCTCTCCCCTGTCTCTCATCCCGTGTCTCTCTCCCGTCCGTGTCTCTCTCTCTCTCGCCGTGTCTCTTTCCCCCCCCCATGTCTCTGTCCCCTCCCCAACGTGTCTTTCTCCTCCTGTGTCTCTCTCTCTCCCCCCCGTGTCCCTCGCCCCCATGACTCGCTCCCCTCCGTGACTCTCTCTATCCACCTATCCATGTCTCTCTCCCCCCCATGTCTCTCTCTCCCCTCGTGTCTCTCTCCCACCCGTGTCTCTCTCTCCACCCGTGTCTCTCTCTCCCCCCTTGTCTCTCTGACCCCCTGTATCTCTCCCCCCCCCGTGTCTCTCTTCCCCCATTTCTGTCTCTTCCCCCATTTCTCTCTTCCCCCATGTCTCTCTCCCTCCCATGTCTCCCTCTCCCCTCGTGTCTCTCTCCAACCCATGTCTCTCTCTCCTCCCGTGCCTCTCTCTCCCCCGTGTCTCTCTCCCCTCCGTGTCTCTCTCTCCACCGTTTCTCTCTCCCCCTCCGTGTCTCTCTCCCCCCATGTCGCTCTCCCCCCCCATGTCTCTCTCCCCTGTCGTGACTCATCCTCCCCCCTACCCGTGTCTCTCCAACCCTCATGGCTCTCTTCTCTTCCCCCGTGTCTCTCTCTCCCCGCTGTGTCTCTCTCCCCCGTGTCTCTCTCCGCCCCGTGTCTCTCTCCAGCCCGTGTCTCTCTCACCCCCTGTGTCTCTCTCCCGCCCCCCCCGTGTCTCTCTCCCCACCATGTCTCACTCCCCCCCCCACGTGTTTCTCTCCTTCCGTGTCTCTCTCTCACCCCGTGTCTCTCTCTCCCCCCCATGTCTCTCTCCCCCCCACTCCGGTGTTTCTCTCCCCCCATGTCTCTCTCTCCCCGCCATGTCTCTCTCTCCCCCCCATGTCTCTCTCTCCTGCCGTGTCTCTCTTCCCCCATGTATCTCTCTCCCCTCGTGTCTCTCTAACCCCCATGTCTCTCTCCCCCCCCATGTCTCTCTCCCCCCCGTGTCTCTCTCCCCCTCCGTGTCTCTCTCCCCCCGTGTCTCTCTCTCCCCCATGTCTCACTCTCCCACCGCCCCGTGTCTCTCCCTCCCCCCATGTCTCTCTCACCCCCCCGTGTCTCTCGCTCTCCCCCTGTGTCTCTCTCCCCACCATGTCTCACTCACCCCCTCCACATGTCTCTCTCCTTCCGTGTCTCTCTCTCCCCCCCGTGTCTCCCTCTAGCCCCCCGTGTCTCTCTCTCCTCCCCCCGAATCGCTCTCCCCCATGTCTCTCTCCCCCCACCGTGACTCTCTCACTCCCCCTACCCATGTCTCTTTCCCCCCGATGTCTCTCTCTTCCCCCATGTCTCTCTCCCACCCATGTCTCTCTCTCACCCCGCATCTCTCTCTCCCCCCCATGTCTCTCTCCCCCTCGGTGTCTCTCTCCCCCTGTGTCTCTCTCTCCCCCAAGTCTCACTCCCCCGCCGCTCCCATGTCTCTCTCTCCCCCCTTGTCTCTGCCCCGTGTCTCTCTCCACCCGGTTCTCTCTACCCGCGTCTATCTCCCCCCCCCATGTCTCTCTCTCCCCGTGTCTCTTTCCTCCTCATGTCTCTCTTCCCCCCCCACGTGTCTCTCTCCTCCCGTGTCTCTCTCCCCCCGTGTCTCTCTCTCCTCCCCCCCCATGTCTCTCTCTCCTCCCCCATGTCTCTCTCCCCACATGCCTCTCTCTCTCCCCCGTGTCACTCCTCCATGTCTCGCTCTCCCCTCCATGTCTCTCTCCCCCCCCGTGTCTCTCTCCCCCCTGTGTCTCTCTCAAGCCCGTGTCTCTCTCACGCCCTGTGTGTCTCTCTCTCCCCCCGTGTCTCTCTCACCCCCATGTCTCTTTCCCCCCGTGTGTCTCACGCTCCCGTGTCTCCCCCCCCGCCATGTCTCTCTCCCCCGTGTCTCTCTCCCCGTGTCTCTGCCCCCCCCCATGTCTCTCTCCACCCGCCCCATGTCTCTCTTCCCCCGTGTCTTTCTCCCCCTTGTCTCTCACTCCCCCCCCGCCGTGTCGCTCTCCCCCTCCGTGTCTCTCTCTCCGCCGTGTCTCTCTCTCCCCCCCCAGGGCTCAGTGCTGGGACCCAGCCTCTTTACAATATACATTCATGATTTGGATGAAGGAATTGAATGTAATATCTCCAAGTTTGCAGATTTCACTAAGCTGGGTGGCGGTGTGAGCTGTGAGGAGGATGCTAAGAGGCTGCAGGGTGACTTGGACAGGTTAGGTGAGAGGGCAAATGCATGGCAGATGCAGTATAATGTGGATAAATGTGAGGTTATCCACTTTGGAGGAAATAACACGAAGGCAGAATATTTTCTGAATGGCGGCAGACTAGGAAAAGGGGAGGTGCAACGAGACCTAGGTGTCATGGTTCATCAGTCATTGAAAGTTGGCATGCAGGTACAGCAGGCGGTGAAGAATGCAAATGACATGTTGGCCTTCATAGCGAGGGGATTTGAGTATAGGAGCAGGGAGGTGTTGCTAAAGTTGTACAGGGCCTTGGTGAGGCCTCACCTGGAATATTGTGTTAGTTTTGGTCTCCTAATCTGAGGAAGGACGTTCTTGCTATTGAGGGAGTGCAGCGAAGGTTCACCAGACTGATTTCAGGGATGGCTGGACTGACGTATGAGGAGAGTGGATCAACTGGGCCTTTATACACTGGAGTTTAGAAGGATGAGAGGGGATCTCATAGAAACATATAAGATTCTGACGGGACGGGACAGGTTAGATGCGGGAAGAATGTTCCCGATGTTGGGGAAGTCCAGAACCAGGGGACACAATCTTAGGATAAAGGGTCGGCAATTTAGGACTGAGATGAGGAGAAACTTCTTCACTCAGAGAGTTGTTAACCTGTGGAATTCCCAGCCGCAGAGAGTTGTTGATGCCAGTTCAATGGATATATTCAAGAGGGAGTGAGATATGGCCCTTACGGCTAAAGGGATCGAGGGGTATGGAGAGAAAGCAGGAAAGGGGTACTGAGGTGAATGATCAGCCATGATCTTATTGAATGGTGGTGCAGGCTCGAAGGGCCGAATCGCCTACTCCTGCACCTATTTTCTATGTTTCTATCTTTCTATGTGGCTCTCCCCCCCCATGACTCTCTCCCTCCCCCGAGTCTCTCTTCCCCCCCTTGTCTCTCTTACCCACCGTGTCTCTCTCCCTCCCCCCATGTGTCTCTCTCTACCCCCATGTCTCTCTCTCCCCCCATGTCTCTCTCCCCCCATGTCACTCTCTCGCCCCGTGTCTCTCCCCCCCCATGTTGCTCTCCCACCCGTGTCTCTCTCCCCCCACGTGTCTCATTCTCCCCCCTACCCATGTCTCTCCACCCCCCATGTCTCTCTCTCCCCCCGTGTCTCTCTTCCCCCATGTCTCCCTCTCCCCTCGTGTCTCTCTAACCCCCGGTGTCTCTCTCTCCTCCCGTGTCTCTCTCTCCCCCTCGTGTCACTCTTCCCCCAACCGTGTCTCCCTCTCGCCCCCCGTGTCTCTCTCTCCCCCCTGTATTGCTCTCCCCCATGTCTCTCTCCCCCCCGTATCTCTCTCGCCCCCGCCGTGGCTCTCTCCCCCGCCATGTCTCTCTCCCACCCGTTTCTCTCTCCCACCCGTTTCTCTCTCTCCCCCGTGTCTCTCTCACCCCCCAGTGTCTCTCTACCCCCATGTCTCTCTCTCCCCCCGTGTCCCTCTCCCACCTGTGTCTCTCTCTCCCCGTGTCTCTTTCCTCCCCCCTCCATGTCTCTCTCTGCCCGCCCCCGACGTGTCTCTCTCCTCCCGTGTCTCTCTTTCCCCCCCTGTGTCACTCTCCCCCCACCGTCTTCCTCTAGCCCCCCGTGTCTCTCTCACCTCCCCGTATCGCTCTCCCACATGTCTCTCTCCCCCCGTAACTCTCACTCTCCCCCTATCCATGTCTCTCTCCCCCCCATGTCTCTGTCTCCCCCCGTGCCTTTCTCTCCCCCCCGTGTCCCTCTCTCCCCCCCCAGTGTCTCTCTTCCCCCATTTCTCTCTCTTCCCCCCCATGCCTCTCTCTCCCATCGTGTCACTCTCACCCCACCGTGTCTTCCTCTAGCCCCCCGTGTCTCTCTCATCCCCCCGTATCACTCTCCCCCATATCTCTCTCCCCTCCGTGACTCTCACTCTCCCCCTACCCATGTCTCTCCCCCCCTGTGTCTCTCTCCCCACAGTGTCTCTCCCCCCTCCGTGTCTCTCTCCCCCCATGTCTCTCTCTCCCCCCGTGTCTCTCTCCCACCCATGTCTCTCTCTCTCCCCACAGTGTTTCTCCCCCCTCCGTGTCTCTCTCCCCCTATGTCTCTCTCTCCCCACAGTGTCTCTCCCCCCTCCGTGTCTCTCTCCCCCCAAGTCTCTCTCTCCCCCCGTGACTCTCTCTCCCCCCATGTCTCTCTCTCCCCCCCGTGTCTCTCTCCCACCCGTGTCTCTCTCTCCCCCCTGTGTCTCTCTCCCACCCGTGTCTCTCTCTGCCCCCATGTCTCTCTCTCCCCACCGTGTCTCTCTCCCGCCCGTGTCTCTCTCTCCCCGTGTCTCTTTCCTCCCCCTCCATGTCTCTCTCTCCCCGCCCCCCACGTGTCTCTCTCCTCCCGTGTCTCTCTTCCCCCCCCGCCGTGTCACTCTCCCCCCACCGTGTCTTCCTCTAGCCCCCCGTGTCTCTCTCACCCCCCGTATCGCTCTCCCCCATGTCTCTCTCCCCCCGTAACTCTCACTCTCCCCCTATCCATGTATCTCTCCCCCCCATGTCTCTCTCTCCCCCCCATGTCTCTCTCTGCCCCCCGTGTCTCTCTCCCCACCATGTCTCTCTCTCCCCCCCGTGTCTCTCTCTCTCCCCTGTGTCCCTCTCTCCCCCCCCAGTGTCTCTCTTCCCCCATTTCTCTCTCTCCCCCCCATGTCTCTCTCTCCCATCGTGTCACTCTCACCCCACCGTGTCTTCATCTAGCCCCCCCGTGTCTCTCTCATCCCCCCGTATCACTCTCCCCCATACCTCTCTCCCCTCCGTGACTCTCACTCTCCCCCTACCCATGTCTCTCCCCCCCCCCCGTGGCTCTGTCCCCACAGTGTCTCTTCCCCCTCCGTGTCTCTCTCTCCCCCATGTCTCACTACCCCCCGCCCATGTCTCTCTCTCCCCCCATGTCTCTCTCTCCCAGGGTGTCTCTGTCCCCCCATGTCTCTCTCTCTGCCCCGTGTGTCTCGCCTCTCCCCGTGTCGCTCTCCCCGCCATGTCTCTCTCTGCCCCCATGTCTCACTCTCTCTCCTACCTGTGTCTCTCTCCCCCCGATGGCTCTCTCACCCCCTGTGTCGCGATCTCCCCGCGTGTCTCTCTCCGCCCCGTGTCTCTCTCCCCCCCATGTCTCTCTCTCCCCCTCGTGTCTCTCCCTCGTGTCTCGCTCACCCCCCCGTGTCTCTCTCTCCCCGTGTCCCTCTCCCCTGCCCCCCGTGTATGTCTCTCCCCTCATGTCTCTCTCTCTCCCTGTGTCTCTCTCCCCCTATGTCTCTCTCTCCCCGCCATGTCTCTCTCTGCCCCCGTGTCTCTCCCCCGTATCTCTCTCCACCCGTTTCTCTCCCCCCCGTGTCTCTCTCCCCCCTGTGTCTCTCTCCCCCCTGTGTCTCTCTCTCCCCCTCGACATTTCTCTCTCCCCCCCGTCTCTCTTCCCCCCGTGTCTCTCTTCCCCAGGTGTCTCTCTCCCCCCATGTTTCTCTCCATCCCATGTCTCTCTCTCCCCGTGTCTCTCTCTCCCCTGACGTGTCTCTCTCACACCCTCTGTGTCTCTCTCCCCAACGTTTCTCTCTCCTCCCGTGCCTCTCTCTCCCCCGTGTCTTTCTACCCACGCCGTGTCTCTCTCACCCCATGTCTCTCTCCCCACATGCCTCTCTCGTTCCGCCCGTGTCTCTCTCCTGCCATGTCTCTCTCTCCCCGCCGTGTCTCCCTCCCCCCATGTCTCTCTCTCCCCCCGTGTCTCTCTCGCTCCCCGTGTCTTTTTCCCCCCCAATGTCTCTCCCCCCCGTGTCTCTCTCTACCCCCGTGTCTCTCTCTCGCCCCCGAGTCTCTACCCCCCGTGTCTCTCTCTCCAGCCGTGTCCCTCTCTCGCCCCCGTGTCTCTCCCCCCCGTGTCTCTCTCTCCCCCCGTGTCTCTCTCTCGCCCCTGTGTCTCTCCCCGCTCCGTGTCTCTCTCTCCCCCTGTGTCTCTCTCTCTCACCCCCCGGTGTCTCTCTCCCCACCATGTCTCTCTCTCTCCCCGTGTCTCTCTCTCGCACCCGTGTCTCTACCCCCCGTGTCGCTCTCCCCTCATGTCTCTCTCTCCCCCCGTGGTCTCTCCCCCCCATGTCTCTCTCCCGCAGATGTCTCTCTCCCCCCATGTCTCTCTCTCCCCCCGTGTCTCTCTCCCCCAGCTGTCTCTTTCCCCCTATGTTTCTCTCCATCCCGTGTCTCCCCGCCCGTGTCTCATTCCCCACCGTGTCTCTCTCACACCCTGTGACTCTCTCTCGTCGGCCCCCCCATGTCTCTTTCCCCCCGTGTCTTTCCCCTCATGTCTCTCTCACCGTGTCTCTTTCCCCCCATGTCTCTCTCTCCCCCACCCACATGACTCTCTCCTCCGGTGTCTCTCTCTCCCCCGCCGTGACTCACTCCCTCCCATGTCTCTGACCCCACGAGTCTCTCTCTCACCCCCCATGTCTCTCTTGCCCCATGTCTCTCCCCACGAGTCTCTTTCCCCCTCATGTCTCTCTCGCCCCCCCCCCACATGACTCTCTCCTCCCATCTCTCTCTCTCCCCCGCCGTGTCTCTCTCCCCACCATGTCTCTGACCCCACGAGTCTCTCTCTCACCCCCCCGTGTCTCTCTCCCACCGTGTCTCTCTCCCCCCACCGTGTCTCTCCCCGCCGTGTCTTTCTCTCCCCCCATGTCTCTCTCCACCCGCTTCTCTCTCCCCCCTGTCTGTCTCCCCCCCATGTCTCTCACCCCACTGTGTCTCTCCCCCCCGTGTCTCGCTCCTCCGTGTCTCTCTCTCTCCTCGTGTCTCTTTCCCCTCATGTCTCTCTCCCTCACCACGTGTCTCTCTCCTCCCCTGTCTCTCTCTCTCCCCCGTGTCTCTCTCTCCCCCGTGTATCTCACTACCCCCGTGTCTCTCTCCCCCATGTGTCTCTCTCCCCCGTGTATCTCACTACCTCCGTGTCTTTCTCCCCCCGTGTCTCTCTGCCCCTCGTGTTTCTCTCCCTGCCGTGTCTCTTTCTCGCCCCGTGGCTCTCTCCCCCCCGCCGTGTATCTCTCTCCCCCCATGTCTCTCTCCCGCCCGTGTTTCTCTCCCCCTGTGTCTCTCCCCCCACCGTGTATCTCTCTCACCCCGTGTCTCTCTTCCTCCTCCCTCCCCCCCCCCACCCCCGGTGTTTTCTTTCCCCCATGTCTCTCTCTCGCCTACGAGTCTCTCTCACGCCCTGTGTCTCTCTCTCACCCCCCCCCGGTGTCCCTCCCTCCCCCCATGTCTCTCTCTCCCCCCGTGTCTCTCTCCCGCCATGTCTCTCTCTTCCCCCGTGTCTCTCTCCCCACCATGTCTCTCTCTCTCCCCGTGTCTCTCACTCGCACCCGTGTCTCTCCCGCCATGTCTCTCTCTCGCCCCCGTGTCTCTACCCCATGTCGCTCTCCCCCCATGTCTCTCTCTCCCCCCGTGTCTCTCCCCCCATGTCTCTCTCCCCCAGATGTCTCCCCCCCCCCATGTTTCTCTTCATCCCGTGTCTCTCCCCGCCCGTGTCTCATTCCCCGCCGTGTCTCTCTCACACCCTGTGACTCTCTCTCGTCGCCCCCCCCATGTCTCTTTCCCCCCCGTGTGTTTCCCCTCATGTCTCTCTCACCGTGTCTCTTTCCCCCCCATGTCTCTCTCTCCCCTACCCACATGACTCTCTCCTCTGGTGTCTCTCTCTCCCCCGCCGTGACTCACTCCCTCCCATGTCTCTGACCCCACGAGTCTCTCTCTCATCCCCCGTGTCTCTCTCGCCCCCCCCGTGTCTCTCCCCCCCATGTCTCTCTCTCCCCCCATGTCTCTCTCTCCGCCCATGTCTCTCTCCTCCCCGTGTCTCTCTCACTCCCATACCTCTCTCCACCCTCGCATCTCTCTCCTTCCCCGTGTTTCTCTCTCCCCCCATGTCTCTCTCCGCCCATGTCTCTCTCCTCCCCGTGTCTCTCTCACTCCCATATCTCTCTCCCCCCCCCCGTGTCTCTCTCTTCCCCGTGTTTCTCTCTCCCCCCGTGTCTCTCTCCCCCCCATGTCTCTCTCTCCCCCTGTGTCTCTCTCCCCCACCCCCGTGTCTCTCTCCCCCCGCCCCCGTGTCTCTCTCTCCCTGCCCGGTGTCGCTCTCTCCCCCCGTGTCTCTCTCCATCCCGTGTCTCTCTCCCCAATGTGTCGCTCTCCCCCGTGTCTCTCTCCCCACTGTGTCGCTCTCCCCCTTGTCTCTGTCTCTCCCCTGTGTCTCTCGCTCTCCCGCCGGTGTCTCTTTCCCCACCATGTCTCTCTCCCCCCGCCCCATGTGTCTCTCTCCCCCGCTGTGTCACTCTCCCCCGCTGTGTCTCCCTCTAGCACCCCGTGTCTCTCTCTCCCCCACCGGGACTCTCTCCCTCCCCCTTCCCATGTCTCTTTCCCCCTCAATGTCTCTCTCCCCCGCAGTGGCTCTCTCTCTCCCGCCATGTCACTGCCCCCTTGTCTCTCTCCCGCCCGTGTCTCTCTCTCTCCCCCGCCGTGACTCTCTCCCTCCCCCTTCCCATGTCGCTTTTCCCCCCATGTCTTACTCCCCCGCCGTGGCTCTCTCTCCCCCGCCGTTTCTCTCTCCCTGCCGTGTCTCTCTCTCTCCCCACGTCTCTCTCTCCCCCCATGTCTCTCTCTCCCCCCATGTCTCTCTCCCCCCCATGTCTCTCTCTCCCCCTATGTCTCTCTCCCCCCCCATGTCTCTCTCCCGCCCGTGTCTCTCTCTCTCTCTCTCTCCCCGTGTCTCTTTCCACCCCACCGCCATGTCCCTCTCCCCCCGCCCTCCATGTATCTCTCTCCTCCCGTGTCTCTCTTCCCCCCCCGCCGTGTCACTCTCCCACCACCATGTCTTCCTCTAGCCCCCGTGTCTCACTCACCCCCCGTATCGCTCTCCCCCATGTCTCTCTCCCCCCGTAACTCTCACTCTCCCCTATCCATGTTTCTCTCCCCCCCATGTCTCTCTCTCCCCCCCATGTCTCTCTCTGCCCCCCGTGTCTCTCTCCCCACCATGTCTCTCTCTCCCCCCCGTGTCTCTCTCTCTCCCCTGTGTCCCTCTCTCCCCCCCCAGTGTCTCTCTTCCCCCATTTCTCTCTCCCCCCCCCATGTCGCTCTCTCCCATCGTGTCACTCTCACCCTACCGTGTCTTCATCTAGCCCCCCCATGTCTCTCTCATTCCCCCGTATCACTCTCCCCCATACCTCTCTCCCCTCCGTGACTCTCACTCTCCCCCTACCCATGTCTCTCCCCCCCCCGTGTCTCTGTCCCCACAGTGTCTCTACCCCCTCCATGTCTATCTCCACCCGTGTCTCTCTCTCCCCCATGTCTCACTACCCCCCGCCCATGTCTCTCTCTCCCCCCATGTCTCTCTCTCTCCCAGGGTGTCTCTGTCCCCCCATGTCTCTCTCTCTGCCCCGTGTGTCTCGCCTCTCCCCGTGTCGCTCTCCCCGCCATGTCTCTCTCTGCCCCCGTGTCTCACTCTCTCTCCGACCTGTGTCTCTCTCCCCTCGATGGCCCTCTCACCCCCTGTGTCGCGATCTCCCCGCGTGTCTCTCTCCGCCCCGTGTCTCTCTCCCCCCCATGTCTCTCTCTCCCCCTCGTGTCTCTCCCTCGTGTCTCGCTCACCCCCCCGTGTCTCTCTCTCCCCGTGTCCCTCTCCCCTGCCCCCCGTGTATGTCTCTCCCCTCATGTCTCTCTCTCTCCCTGTGTCTCTCTCCCCCTATGTCTCTCTCTCCCCGCCATGTCTCTCTCTGCCCCCGTGTCTCTCCCCCGTATCTCTCTCCACCCGCTTCTCTCCCCGCCGTGTCTCTCTCCCCCCTGTGTCTCTCCCCCCGTGTCTCTCTCTCCCCCCGTTGTCTCTCTCTCTCCCCCGCCTTGTCTCTCTCACCCCCGTGTCTCTCTCCCGCCCATGTCTCTCTCCCCCCCGACGTGTCTCTCTCCCCCCTGTCTCTCTCCTCCCCGTGTCTCTCTTCCCCAGGTGTCTCTCTCCCCCCATGTTTCTCTCCATCCCGTGTCTCTCTCTCCCCGTGTCTCTCTCTCCCCTGACGTGTCTCTCTCACACCCTCTGTGTCTCTCTCCCCAACGTTTCTCTCTCCTCCCGTGCCTCTCTCTCCCCCGTGTCTTTCTCCCCACCCCGTGTCTCTCTCACCCCATGTCTCTCTCCCCACATGCCTCTCTCGTTCCGCCCGTGTCTCTCTCCTGCCATGTCTCTCTCTCGCCCCCGTGTCTCTACCCCATGTCGCTCTCCCCCCATGTCTCTCTCTCCCCCCGTGTCTCTCCCCCCCATGTCTCTCTCCCCCAGATGTCTCTCTCCCCCTATGTTTCTCTCCATCTCGTGACTCCCCGCCCGTGTCTCATTCCCCGCCGTGTCTCTCTCACACCCTGTGACTCTCTCTCGTCGGCCCCCCCATGTCTCTTTCCCTTCGTGTCTTTCCCCTCATGTCTCTCTCACTGTGTCTCTTTCCCCCGCATGTCTCTCTCTCCCCCACCCACATGACTCTCTCCTCCGGTGTCTCTCTCTCCCCCGCCGTGACTCACTCCCTCCCATGTCTCTGACCCCACGAGTCTCTCTCTCACCCCCCATGTCTCTCTCGCCCCATGTCTCTCTCGCCCCATGTCTCTCCCCACGAGTCTCTTTCCCCCTCATGTCTCTCTTGCCCCCCCCCACATGACTCTCTCCTCCCATCTCTCTCTCTCCCCCGCCGTGTCTCTCTCCCCACCATGTCTCTGACCCCACGAGTCTCTCTCTCACTCCCCCGTGTCTCTCTCCCCCCGTGTCTCTCTCCCCCCACCGTGTCTCTCCCCGCCGTGTCTTTCTCTCCCCCCCATGTCTCTCTCTACCCCCGTGTCTCTCCCCCCGTGTCTCTCCCCCATATCTCTCTCCACCCGCTTCTCTCTCCCCCCTGTCTCTCTCCCCCCCATGTCTCTCACCCCACTGTGTCTCTCCTCCCGTGTTTCGCTCCCCCGTGTCTCTCTCTCTCCTTGTGTCTCTTTCCCCTCATGTCTCTCTCCCTCACCACGTGTCTCTGTCCTCCCGTGTCTCTCTCTCCTCCCCCATGTCTCTCTCCGCCCCATGTCTCTCTCTCCCCCGTGTCTCTCTCTCCCCCGTGTATCTCACTACCCCCGTGTCTCTCTCCCCCGTGTCTCTCTCTCCTCCGTCTCTCTCTCTCCCCCGTGTATCTCACTACCCCCGTGTCTCTCTCCCCCATGTGTCTCTCTCCCCGTGTATCTCACTACCCCCGTGTCTTTCTCCCCCCATGTCTCTCTGCCCCTCGTGTTTCTCTCCCCGCCGTGTCTCTTTCTCGCCCCTTGGCTCTCTCCCCCCCGCCGTGTATCTCTCTCCCCCCATGTCTCTCTCACCCACCGTGTCTCTCTCTCCCACCTCCCCCTCGCCCCCGGTGTCTTTCTCTCCCCCATGTCTCTCTCTCTCCTCGCAGTGTCTCTCTCCCCCCATGTCTCTCTCTCTCCCCCCATGTCTCTCTCTGTCCCCGTGTATCTTTCCCCTCCATATCTCTCTTCCCCCCGACGTGTCTCTCTCCTCCCGTGTCTCTCTCTCCCCCGCCATGTCTCTCTCCTCCCGTGTCTCTCTCTCCCCACTGTGTCTCTCTCCCCCGGTGTCTCTATCTCTCCCAGTGTTTCTGTTCCCCCCATATCTCTCTTCCCCCCGACGTGTTTCTCTCCTCCAGTGTCTCTCTCTCACCCCCTGTGTCTCTCTCCCCCCCCCCTGTGTCTCTCTCCCCCCCATGGCTCCCTCCCCATGTGTCTTTCTCCCCCCATGTCTCTTTCTCCCCCCATGTCTCTCTCTCCCCCCGTGTCTCTCTCCCCCCGTTCTCTCTCCCCCCCCCCGTGTCTCTCTCTCCCTCATGTCTCTCTCTCTCCCCCCATGTCTCTCTCTGTCCCCGTGTTTCTTTCCCCTCCATATCTCTCTCCCCCCCGTGTCTCTCTCTCCACCTGTGTCTCTCTCCCCCCGTGTCTCTCTCTCCCCCCATGACTTGCTCCCCTCTGGTGTCTCTCCCCGCCGTGTCTCTCTACCCCCGTGTCTCGCTCCCCCCGTGTCTCTCTCCCCGCCATGTCTCTCTCTCCCCCTCGTGTCTCTCTCCCCCTCCGTGTCTCTCTCTCCCCCGTGTCTCTCACCCCCCGTGTCTCGCCCCCGTGTCTCTCTCCCCCCTGTGCCTCTCTCTCCCCCCGTGTCCCTCGCTCCCCGCCCATGGCTCTCTGCCCCCCGTGTCTCTCTCCCCCGTGTCTCTCTCCCACCGGTGTCTCCCTCTCTCCCCTTGTGTCTCTCACCCCCCGTGTCTCTCCCCCCCCCCCCGTGTCTCTCTCTCCCCCGTGTCTCTCTCCCCCACCGTGTCTCTCTCTCGCCCCCATGTCTCTCTCTCCACCCCTCGGGTGTCTCTCTCCCCCCCATGTCTCTCTCTCCCACCATATCTCGCCCATCCGTGTCTCTCTCCCCCACCGTGTCTTTCTCTCCCCCCCATGTCTCTCTCTCCCCCTGTGTCTCACCCCCGTGTCTCTCTCCACCTGCCTCTTTCTCCCCCGTGTCTCTCTCCACCCGCTTCTCTCTCCCACTTGTGTCTCTCCCCCCCATGTCTCTCCCCCCCCCATGTCTCTCTCCCCCCTGTGTCTCTCCCCCCGTGTCTCGCTCCCCTGTGTCTCTCTCTCCCCCACCGTGTCTCTCTCCCCCCATGTCTCTCTCTCCCCCGTGTCTCTCTCTGCCCCTGTGTCTCTCTCCCCCCCCGTGTATCTCACTCCCCCCGTGTCTTTCTCCCCCCATGTCCCTCTCCCCCCCTCCCCCACCCACTGTGTATCTCTCTCCCCGCCATGTCTCTCTCTCTCCCCGTGTCTCTCTCCCCCCATGACTCTCTCTCCTCCCGTGTCTCTCTCCCCCCGAGTCTCTCTCTCCCCCCGTGTCTCTCTCTCCCCCCGTGTCTCTCACCCCCCATGACTCTCTCTCCTCCCGTGTCTCTCTCCCCCCATGTCTCTCTCTCCCCCCGTGTCTCTCTCTCCCCCCGTGTCTCTCACCCCCCATGACTCTCTCTCCTCCCGTGTCTCTCTCCCCCCGAGTCTCTCTCCCCCCCGTGTCTCTCTCTCCCCGCCGTATCTCTCTACCCCCGTGTCTCGCTCCCCCTGTGTCTCTCTCCCCGCCAAGTCTCTCTCTCCCCCTCGAGTCTCTCTCCCCCTCCGTGTCTCTCTCTCCCCCGTGTCTATCACCCCCCGTGTCTCGCCCCCGTGTCTCTCTCCCCCCATGCCTCTCTCCCCTCCCTGTGTCTCTCTCCTCACCATGTCTCTCTCTCCCGCTCGTGTCTCTCCCCCCCGTGTCTCTCTCCCCCCGTGTCTCACCTCCCCCATGTCTCACTTTCCCCCCTACCCTTGTCTCTCTCCCGCCCATTCCTCTCTCCCCCCGTGTCTCTTTCCCCCCCCATGTCTCTGTCATACCCTGTCTCTCTCTCTCTCTCCACCCCGTGTCTCTCCCCCCCGTGTGTCGCTCTCCCCCCCCGTGTCTCTCTCTCCCCACCATGTCTCTCTCTCCCCCCCATGTCTCTCCCCCCGTGTGTCTCTCCCCCCGTGTGTCCCTCATCCCCATGTCTCTCTCCTCCCCCCCCATGTCTCTCTCCCCCCGTGTCTCTCTCCCGCGTGTCTCTCTCTCTCCCCGTGTCTTTTTCCCCCCCATGTCTTACTCTCCATCCCCACATGACTCTCTCCCCCCCGTATCTCTCTCTCCCCCTTGTGTCTCTCTCCCCCCCATGTCTCTCCCCACCCCGTGTCTCTCTCCCCGCCGTGTGTCTCTCTTGCCCCCGTGTCTCTCACCCCTCTATGTCTCTCTCTCCCCCATGTCTCTCTCTCTCCCCCCATGTCTCTCTCCCCCCATGTCTCTCTCCCCCCCGTGTCTCTCTCTCCCCTCCGTATCGCTCTCCCCATGCCTCTCTCCCACCGTGACTGTCTCTCCCCCCCCTACCATTGTCTCTCTCCCCCCATGTCTCTGTCTCCCCCCACCGTTTCTCTCTCTCCCCCCATGTCTCTCTCCCGCCGTGTTTCTTTCCCCCCCGTGTCCCTCTCTACCCCACCATGTCCCTCTCCCCCCTGCGTTTCTCACTCCCCACCGTGTCTCTCTTCCCCCGGTCTCTCTCCCCCTTGTTTCTCTCCCCCCTGTGTCTCTCTCTCCCCCCCCGTGTCTCTCTCTCCCCCGTGTCTCTCTCCCCGCCGTGTGTCTCTCTTGCCCCCGTGTCTCTCACCCCTCTATGTCTCTCTCTCCCCCATGTCTCTCTCTCTCCCCCCATGTCTCTCTCCCCCCATGTCTCTCTCCCCCCCGTGTCTCTCTCTCCCCTCCGTATCGCTCTCCCCATGCCTCTCTCCACCATGACTCTCTCTCCCCCCCCTACCCTTGTCTCTCTCCCCCCATGTCTCTGTCTCCCCCCATGTCTCTCTCCCCCATTTCTCTCTCCCCCCCCACCGTTTCTCTCTCTCCCCCCATGTCTCTCTCCCGCCGTGTTTCTTTCCCCCGCCGTGTCCCTCTCTACCCCACCATGTCCCTTTCCCCCCTGCGTTTCTCACTCCCCACCGTGTCTCTCTTCCCCCGGTCTCTCTCCCCCCTTGTTTCTCTCCCCCCTGTGTCTCTCTCTCCCCCCCGTGTCTCTCTCCCCGCCGTGTGTCTCTCTCGCCCCCGTGTCTCTCACCCCTCTATGTCTCTCTCTCCCCCGTGTCTCTCTCTCTCCCCCCGTGTCTCTCTCCCCCCTTGTTTCTCTTCCCCCTGTGTCTCTCTCTCCCCCCATGTCTCTCTCCCCCATGTCTTTCTCTCCCCCCCGTGTCTCTCTCCCCCATCCTGTGTCTCTCTCTCCACCCGTGTCTCTCTCTGCCCCTCCCCCGGTATCACTCTCCCCACCCTTGTCTCTCTCTCCCGCCGTGTCTCTCTCCCCACTGTGTCTCTCTCCTCCCCCCAGTGTCTCTCTCTCTCTCCCCGCCGTGTGTCTCTCTCCCCCGTGTCTCTCTCTCTCCTCGCTGTGTCTCTTTCTCTCCCCTCAGTTTTCTCTCCCTCCCGTGTCTCTCTCTCACCCCATATCTCTCCTCCCCACCGTCTCTCTCTCCCCCCATGTCTATCTCACCCCCCTGTGTTTCTCTCTCCCCGCCGTGTCTCTCTCCCCCCATGTCTCTCCCTCTCCCCCCATGTCTCTCTCTGTCCCCGTGTTTCTTTCCCCTCCATATCTCTCTTCCCCCCGACGTGTCTCTCTCCTACAGTGTCTCTCTCTCACTCCCTGTGTCTCTCTCACACCCCGTGTCTCTCTCTCCCCCCCGTGTCTCTCTCTCCCCTGCGTCTCTCTCTCCCCACCGTGTGTCTCTTCCCCCGGTCTCTCTCCCCCCTTGTTGCTCTCCCCACTGTGTCTCTCTCTCTCCCATGTCTCTCTCACCCCCTCCGTGTCTCTCTCCCCCCATGTCTTTCTCTGCCGCCATGTCTCTCTCTCCCCCTGTATCTCTCCTCCCCACCATCTCTCTCTCCCCCCATGTCTATCTCCCCCATGTCTCTCTCCCCCCGTATTTCTCCTCCCCCGTGTCTCTCTCTCCCCACCGTGTCTCTCTCCCTCCTGTGTCTCTCCCCCGTGAATCTCTCTGCCCTGTGTCTCTCTCCAGCCCGTGTCCCTCTCACCCCCTGTGTCTCTCTCCCCCCCATGTCGCTCTCCACCCCCGTGTCTCTCTCCCCGCCGTGTGTCTCTCTCTCCCCCGTGTCTCTCTCTCTCCTCGCTGTGTCTCTTTCTCTCCCCTCAGTTTTCTCTCCCTCCTGTGTCTCTCTCTCACCCCGTATCTCTCCTCCCCACCGTCGCTTTCTCCCCTCATGTCTATCTCCCCCGTGTCTCTCTCCCCCCGTATCTCTCTCCCTCCTGTGTCTCTCCCCCCATGTCTCTCTCTGCCCCCCCCGTGTCTCTCTCCCCCCCGTGTCTCTCTCCCCCCATGTCTCTCTCCCCGCCGTGTCTCTCTCCCCCCATGTCTCTCTCCCCCACCCGTGTCTCTCTCCCCCCCGTGTCTCTCTCCCCCCATGTCTCTCTCCCCCCCGTGTCTCTCTCCCCCCATGTCTCTCTCCCCCCCGTGTCTCTCTCCCCCCATGTCTCTCTCCCCCCCGTGTCTCTCTCCCCCTATGTCTCTCTCCCCGCCGTGTTGCTCTCGCCCCATGTCTCTCTCCCCCACCCGTGTCTCTCTCACGTATGTGTCTCTCTCTCCTTCCCGTGTCTCACTCACCCCCTGGTCTCTCGCTCTCCCCCAATGTCTCTCTCACCCCCATGTGTTTCTCTCTCCCCCCCGTGTCTCTCTCCCCCATGTCTCTCTCTCTGCCCCATGTCTCTCTCTGTCCCCGTGTTTCTTTCCCCTCCATATCTCTCTTCCCCCCGACGTGTCTCTCTCCTCCCGTGTCTCTCTCTCACCCCCTGTGTCTCTCTCACACCCCGTGTCTCTCTCCCCCCACCGTGTCTCTCTCCCCCCCCGTGACTCTCTCTTTCCCCCGTGTCACTCTCCCCCATGTCTTTCTCTGCCCCCATGTCTCTCTCTCCCCTGCGTCTCTCTCTCCCCACCGTGACTCTCTCTTCCCCCGGTCTCTCTCCCCCCTTGTTTCTCTCCCCCCTGTGTCTCTCTCTCCCCCATGTCTCTCTCTCCCCCCTTATCTCTCCCCCCGTGTCTCTCTCCCCCTTGTCTCTCTCCCCCCCCGTGTCTCTCTCCCCCTTGTCTCTCTCCTCCCCCCGTGTCTCTCTCCCCCTTGTCTCTCTCCCCCCGTGTCTCTCTCTCCCCCCCATGTCTCTCTCACCCCCGTGTCTCTTTCTCCCCCCCTGTGTGTCTCTCTCTCCCCCCATGTCTCTCTTTCTCCCCATGTCTCTCTCTCCCCCCCCGACTCTCTCTCCCCCCCCGAGTCTCTCCCCCCCCCCGAGTCTCTCTCCCCCCCCCATGTCTCTCTCCCCCCCCTGTTTCTCTCTCCCCCCCGTTTCTCTCTCTCCCCTGTGTTTGTCTCCCCCCTGTGTCTCTCTCCCCCCATGTCTCTCTCCCACCCATTTCTCTCCCCCCCCGAGTCTCTCTCCCCCCCCCGCGTCTCTCTCTCCCCCCCCGCGTCTCTCTCCCCCCCCTGTTTCTCTCTCCCCGCTGTGTGTCTCTCTCCCACCGTGTCTCTCCCCCCTGTGTCTCTCTCTCCCCCCTCATGTCTCTCTCCCCCGCCCCGTCTCTCCCCACCCGCCAGCCGCCTCTCCCTCTCTCTCTCTTGAGACGTGCTTTGGGAGAGAGAGAGGGAGAAGTGACTGGCAGGTGGGTAGAGAGAGACGAGAGAGAGAGAGAGGGAGAGGCGGTCATGAAAGGCGCTATATAAATCCAAGTCTTTTTTTTTCTCGCACTACCTGCGATGTTTTCTCTCACACAGAAGGCCACAATAATTCAAAGACTGGAAGCAATGTTTCAGCAGTGGACCACATGCGGACTTGTTGGGGCCCCACATCCGGTTCCCGTTTCGAGTCCGAGGAGTCTGCGCATGTGCGAGAGGCGTCAGGGGCAGAGTCCAAAGGATACAGGTGCAGGAAAAACACAGTGCATATAGTCACTCTGATTAAAAAAGCTTACGGGATCCTGGGCTTCATGAATAGAGGTGTAGAGTACAAAAGCTGGAAATTATGATGGACCTGTATAAAACACTGGTTTGGCCTCAACTGGAGTATTGTGTCCAATTCTGGGCACCGCACTTTAGGAAGGATGTGAAGGCCTTAGAGAGGGTGCAGAAAAGATTCATGAGAATGGTTCCAGGGATGAGGGACTTCAGTGATGTGGATAGACTGGAGAAGCTGGGGTTGTTCTCCTTGGAGCAGAGAAGGTTGGGAGGAGATTTGATCGAGGTGTTCAAATTCATGAGGGGTCTGGACAGAGTAGATAGAGAGAAACTGTTCCCATTGGCAGAAGGGTCGAGAACCAGAGGGCGCAGGTTTAAGGTGATTGGCAGAAGAACCAAAGGTGATATGAGGAAAAACTTTTCTACACAGCGAGTGGTTAGGATCTGGAATGCACGGCCTGAAATGATGATGGAAGCAGACTCAATCGTGGCTTTCAAAAGGGAAATTGGATAAGTACTTGAAAGAAAAATATTTTCAGGGCTATGGGGAAAGAGCGGGGGAGTGGGACTAGCTGAAGTGCTCCTTCTGTACTGTACCCATTCTATGATTCTATGACACATTTACTGAGACCAGTTTATAACCAATTTTAGGGCTTCCCAGAATGATACAAAGAAAGAAGAAGAAAGAAAGAAAGACTTGTATTTATATAGCGTCTTTCACGACCACCGGATGTCTCGAAGCGCTTTACAGCCAATGAAGTACTTTTGGAGTGTAGTCACTGTTGTAATGTGGGAAACGCAGCAGGCAATTTGCGCACAGCAAGCTCCCACAAACAGCAATGTGATAATGAGCAGATAACCTGTTTTTTGTTATGTTGATTGAGGGATAAATATTGTTTAGGACAATATATTGTAAACTCAAGAGGTGTCAAAGAATCTTTGTCAAAGCAAAGTTGATCAGAATTATTTTACGAAATAAAACGTAACTTTAATTAAAGGACTAAAGATTATGTCCCACAACACGCAATGGTTTATTTGTAGATACACAAGATATTCTTGTACATTACTGCTCGGAAAGTTTGAGTGTTTCCTGATTCACCACCGCCCCCCCACCCCCCGCCTATATTTAACATTAAATGATCATAAAAGTTTGACTGCGGTTTAATTTTTCATCCTGAACCATCAATATCCTTAGCACTGAAAATAAATCGCATTGTCAGTCACTACGTCATTTTGTAGATAAACCATTCCTACAACACTGCGATTAGTGACACTCAAATTTCTCAGTCAGGTGTATTTCATTCTCTAAAGGTTTCACAGCCAATAAAAAAATACTATGTGCATCTTCACCAACATTAACCGCAGCCTCAATAGTCAATCTTCAGAGGAATGAAAACGATATTAAAAAAATCGAATATAGCAAATATGAAATTCAAAACTTCCACAACATTCACTGTCGATCAATTTACCAGATGACAACCAACAATTTCCAGTAGGTTGGACATGCCCTTTCGGTACAGTACACCCTTATTAATTTGTTAAATCACCCATTCTGATTATAGTTCACCAAAAAAGTAAGACAAAGTATAGAAATCTGGATTTTCCATTACCTCCGGGGTATATGAAGTTCTTTTAATAAATTAAAAGGAACCTAAATAGGAAAGTCAGTTCTCCTGATATTGTTACTCACCTTATTTACTCACTCTAGGTATAATTTCCAATATCGATACTGTAACGGGTTACTTCAAGATATCAAGGAGTACTTGTACGTATTTTGCAGATACACAAAGTTATAAAAAGCCCTGGTTAGACCACACCTGGATCACTGAGAGCAGTTCTGGGCACCACAACATAGGAAGGATATATAGACCTTGAAGGGAGTGCAGTGTCGATTTACCGGAATGATAACCGGACTCCACGAATTAAATTATGAGGAGTGATTACACAAACTAGGATTGTACTCCCTCGATAATTTAGAAGTTAAAAGGGTAAGGGATGATTTGATCGAAGTTTTCAGGATATTAAGGGGAATTTATAGGATCGATAGAGAGAAACTATTTCTGTTGGTTGGAGAATTTAGAACGCGAGGACAAAACGTAACAATGAGAGCCAGACCTTTCTGGAGTGAAATTAGGAAACACTTCTGCACACAAATTGTGGTAGAAGTTTGGAACTCTCTTCCGCAAATAGCAGTTGATGTGAGGTCAATCGTTAACTTTAAATCTATGATTGATAGATTTTTGTTAACCAAAGATATTAAGGGATATGGGGCAAAGGCGGGTAGGTGGCGTTAGGTCACACATCAGCCATGATCTCATTGAATGGCAAAACTAAATGGCCTACTCCTGTTCCTGTGTTCCTATACCAGGGCTAAAAGGGTTAAATTATGAGGACAGGTTGCATTCTCTTGTGTTCAGCAAGTTGAGGGGTGATCTGGTCGAGATGGTTAAAATGAGAAAAGGATTCAATAGAATAGATAGAGAGAATTGGGGGTTTCAATACTGAGATCGCTACATTTTTATTAGGTAAGGGCCTCAAGGGATATTGAGCAAAGGCGGTGTTGAGGTACAGATCAGCCATGATTTAATAGAATGGTGGAACAGGCTCGAGGAGCTTAATGGCCGACTCCTGTGGTGATGTTCCAATGATCCAGGTTGGATTTGTAGACAGGGATTCTCTAGAGCCTGCAGACATGAGTGTAGCTTATTGATATTTTCACCTCCTAAAAGTCAACTCCGAGGTTACAAAGCTCAATAACAGCTGCTTGACATACGAATATACAACATATTTGGCTGTTGACCTTTACCCTCTGCTCTCTCACCATCCTTGTTTGATTCAGGCCCCCACCCTGCAGATCGACCCGGAATATTCCGCGCTCTTTATGTGATGCGGACCCTGTGCATTTCCATAATTTTTGGCTTTATTTCAAAAAGACTGTGACCTTATTCTACTAGAGGGCCAATTGGCAACTTACGAGGCAATTGCACACAGCAAGATCCCATAAACCATAAATGAGATGAGTGAGGACTTAATCAGTTTCTTCTCTCTTCTCCTCCCACTCCTATCCCCTCCTCCTCTCCTTTTCTCTCCTTCCCACCCATCCCCTCCTCTCATCTCCTCTCCTCCCCACATGTACTCTCCCCTCCCCATCTCCCCTCAACTCCTCCACCCAATCCTCTTCCCTCCCCTCCATCGCTCCCCACCACTCCTCATCCCCTCCCCTCCGCAGCCCTTCTCTCCTCTCCTCTCTTCCACTCCTTCCATCCCTTCCCCTTCCCCCTCCCCTCTTCCCCCTCTCCTCCCCACCTCTCAGCTTATCGCCTTCCCTCCACACCTCTGCCCTCCCCCCTCACCTTCCCCCTCCCCTCCTCCCCCTCTCCACCCCTCCTCCCCTTTGCTCCCCTCCTCTCCCCTCCCCCCTCCATTTGTCTCCTTCACTCCCCTCCACTGCTCTCCACTCCCCACGGCCCACTCCTCTTCTATCCTCCCCTCCCCTCTCTCCTCCCCTCTTTTCACCTCCCCTCCCCTCCTCACCTCTCCTCTCCTTTCTCCTCCCCTCCATTACCTTCCTCTCCCCTCCCATCCCCTCCCCTCTCCTCCCCTCTACCGTCTCCTCCTCTCTCCTCTCCTCCCCTCCGTTCACCTCTCCCCTCCCCTCCCCTCCCCCTCCCCTCCACTGTCCCCTCACTACCCCTCCCCTCTCCCCTCCCCTTCGCTCCCCTCACCCCCTCCCTTCCCCTCCACTCCACTCCCCTCCCCTCTCCTCTATGCTCCCCTCTCTTTCCCTCTCCTCCTCTCCTCTCCGTCCCCCTCCTTTCCCCTCCTTACCCCTCTACTCCGCTTCTCTCCCCTCTCCCCTCCCATCTCCCCTCCCTCCTCTGCCCTCCCCTTCCCTCCCCGCCTTTCTTTCCCCTCCCCTCCCCTGTACTCCCCTCCCCTCCCCTCTTCCCTCCCTGCCCTCCTAACCTCTCCCCTCCCCTCTCCATCCCCTGCCCTCCCTCCCCTCCCCTCCCTCCCCTTTCCCCTCCCCTCCCTCCCCCCTCCCCTCTCTCCCGTCTCCCATCCCCTCCCTCATCCCTCTCCTACCCTCCCCTTGCTCCCCCTCCCCTACCCTCCTCTGCCCTGAAGCTGAGGACTAATGCCCTGTGGGGTTTAATTACACAGTGCCTTTAATAACCTAGTTATTTGAGAGAGCTGTGAATTTTCAATATTTAATGAAAAAACCTCCATCCTGCTGATCTGACATCACATTAAATGGCAAGAATTCAGTGAGTGTGGGACTTAAAGGGAAATGAATTATTTATAAAGGTGAGATATACGACAACCCAGACTGCTGCAGGTGATATATAATTCTGTCATTGTAACCCCAGTTTACTCCTGGATTTACAATTACATCTGGATCATTCTGGAGTCTCGTTGCTTGGTCAAAATATACCCAGAATACAGGATGTAAAAATGGAAAAATGTACGAGTGACTATCAAGAGATGATGACATACAAATGTCAGCACAAAAGGGTGAAGCATTTCCATGCCAGCTCAAACATTCCTGGTCAGGTACAGCACGGGTTAGATACAGAGTAAAGCTCCCTCTACACTGTCCCATCAAACACTCCCAGGGCAGTTACAGCACGGGTTAGATACAGAGTAAAGCTCCCTCTACACTGTCCCATCACTCCCAAGGCACGGGTTAGATAGAGAGTAAAGATCCCTCTATAAAATTGCAACAACTTGGCTTAATCCAAATTGGGAAGATTAATCCATGCTGTACCAGTGTGATATTTCCTTTTGTACTCCATACATTGTTATGGATTAAAATTCCTGGGACTTTGGAACCGGTTCTGGGGGAGGTGGGACCAGTACTAACCGGACGGTCTGCACCTGGGCAGGACCGGAACCAATGTCCTAGCAATCTTGTTGTGCGAGGCCACTTGGGGAAGAGTGACCATAACATAGTAGAATTCTTTATTAAAATGGAGAGTGACACAGTTAATTCGGAAACTAGGGTCCTGAACTTAAGGAAAGGTAACTTTGATGATTTGAGGCGTGAATTGGCTAGAATAGACTGGCAAATGATACTTAAAGGGTTGACGGTGGATAGGCAATGGCAAACATTTATAGATCACATGGATGAACGTCAACAATTGTACATCCCTGTCTGGAGTAAAAATAAAATGGGAAGGTGGCTCAACCGTGGCGAACAAGGGAAATTAAGGATAGTGTTAAATCCAAGGAAGAGGCATATAAATTGGTCAGAAAAAGCAGCAAACCTGAGGACTCAGAGAAATTTAGAATTCAGCAGAGGAGGACAAATGGTTTTATTAGGAGGGGGAAAATAGAGTACGAGAGGAAGCTTGCCAGGAACATAAAAACTGACTGCAAAAGCTTCCATAAATATGCGAAGAGAAAAAGATTTGTGAAGACAAATGTAGGTCCCTTGCAGTCGGACTCAGGTGAATTTATAATGGGAGACCAGTTGAACAAATACTTAGGTTCTGACTTCATGAAGGAAGACACAAATAACCTTCCAGATGTACTAGGGGACCGAGGGTCTAGAGAGAAGGAGGAACTGAAGGATATCCTTATTAGGCAGAAAATTGCGTTGGGGAAATTGATGGGCTTGAGGGCCGATAAATCCCCAGGGCCTGATTGTCTGCATCCCAGACTACTTAAGGAAGTGGCCCTAGAAATAGTGGATGCATTGGTGATCATTTTCTAACAGTCTATAAACTCGGGATCAGTTCCTATGGACTGGAGGGTAGCTAATGTAACACCACTTTTTAAAAAAGGAGGGAGAGAGAAAACGGGTAATTATAGACTGGTTAGCCTAACATCAGTAGTGGGGAAAATGTTGGAATCAATTATTAAGGATGAAATAGCAGCGCATTTGGAAAGCAGTGACAGGATCGGTCCAAGTCAGCATGGATTTATGAAGGGGAAATCATGCTTGACAAATCTTATGGAATTTTTTGAGGATGTAACTAGTCGAGTGGACAAGGGAGAACCAGTGCATGTGGTGTATTTGGACTTTCAAAAGGCCTTTGACAAGATCCCACACAAGAGATCGGTGTGCAAAATCAAAGCTCATTGTATTGGGGGTAATGTACTGGCGTGGATAGAGAATTGGTTGGCAGACAGGAAGCAGAGAGTCGGGAATAAATGCATCCTTTTCGGAATGGGAGGCAGTGACTAGTGGAGTGCCGCAGGGCTCAGTGCTGGGACCCCAGCTCTTTACAATATACATTAATGATTTGGATGAAGGAATTGAATGTAATATCTCCAAGTTTGCAGATGACACTAAACTGGGTGGCGGTGTGAGCTGTGAGGAGGATGCTAAGAGGCTGCAGGGTGACTTGGACAGGTTAGGTGAGTGGGCAAATGCATGGCAGATGCAGTATAATGTGGATAAATGTGAGGTTATCCACTTTGGAGCCATTAACACGAAGGCAGATTATTATCTGAATGGCGGCAGATTAGGAAAAGCGGAGGTGCAATGAGACCTGGGTGTCATGGTTCATCAGTCATTGAAAGTTGACATGCAGGTACAGCAGGCGGTGAAGAAGGCAAATGGCATGTTGGCCTTCATAGCTAGGGGATTTGAGTATAGGAGCAGGAAGGTCTTACTGCAGTTGTACAGGGCCTTGGTGAGGCCTCACCTGGAATATTGTGTTCAGTTTTGGTCTCCTAATCTGAGGAAGGATGTTCTTGCTATTGAGTGAGTGCAGCGAAGGTTCACCAGACTGATTCCAGGGATGGCTGGACTGACATGTGAGGAGAGACTGGATCAACTGGGCCTGTATTCACTGGAGTTTAGAAGGATGAGAGGGGATCTCATAGAAACGTATAAGATTCTGACGGGACGGGACAGGTTAGATGCGGGAAGAATGTTCCCGATGTTGGGGAAGTCCAGAACCAGGGACCACACTCTTAGGTTAAGGGGTAGGCCATTTAGGACTAAGATGAGGAGAAACTTCTTCATTCAGAGATTTGTTAACCTGTGGAATTTCCTGCCTCAGAGAGTTGTTGATGCCAGTTCATTGGATATATTCAAGAGGGAGTTAGATATGGCCCTTACGGCTAAAGGGATCGAGGGGTATGGAGAGAAAGCAGGAAAGGGGTACTGAGGTGAATGATCAGCCATGATCTTATTGAATGGTGGTGCAGGCTCGAAGGGCCGAATCGCCTACTCCTGCACCTATTTTCTATTTTTCTATGTTTCTATTGTCAGGATGGTATTGAGAGTCAATGACGCAGTCTGGGACTGGAGTTACCTGTGGGCTAGGCTGGCTGATGGTGATCGCTTCCCTTTCCTGTGAGACACATTAGTCATTCAATTTGGTTTTTTGGATAAAAATGTTAAACTGAAGCCCTGACTGTCTGCTCAGGTTGATGTTAAACCGAGGCCTTGCCTGCCTTCTCAGGTAGTTGTACAAGACCCCATGACATTATTTAAAGAAGAACAGAGAATTTGTAACAAAGGTAATACAATAATCACGGGGGACTTTAATCATCATATAGACTGGGCAAATCAAAGTAGCAATGGTATTGTGGAGGTTGAGTTCATTTGAGTCAGTTTCCTAGAAGAGTGTGTCATGGAATCAACCAGGGAACAGGCTATTTTAGATCTTATATTGTTTAATGAGGCAGGGTTCATTAGTAATCACATAGTTCCGGATCCTCTGAGGAAGAGTGATCATAATAAGATGGAATATCAGACTGACTTTGAGAGTAAGATACTAAAATCTGAAACAAGAGTCTTAAACTTAAATCAAACCAATTACATATGTATGAGGGTGAGTTGGTTGACGTAGATTGCAAAATTAGATTAAAAGGTATGATGGTAGATAAACATTGGCAAACATTTAAATAAATATTGCAAAATTCTCAACAAATATATATTCCATTGAGAAATAAAAACTCCACGGGAAATGTGATCCATCTGTACCTAACGGAAGAAGTTAAGGATCGTATCAGATTAAAAGAAGAGACTTTTTGGGGCCAAAATTGCCCCCTGCCCCCCCATTACCACTGTTAATAGTCAGGAATGGAACGGTGAGATCTTACTGACTAGGAGTAGATACCTGGGCCGACCTGTCCAAAAATGCCCCTGGGCCAGAAGCAATGGGAACGGGTTTCCGCACCACCTGCGTTCTGCAAGCACCAACCCCTTACCGACTGACACCGACCCCTTACCGACCCTGGGAGGGGCACTGCTGCCATTCGGTGCCACTGGCAGCTTTCCCCAGTGGGCAGCTGTGTGTGGCTGAACGGCACATCCACCCTTGAAGGGGAGGTCGTGCTGTCGTCGACTCCATATTATTGTTTATTGTCGGTCGACTGTCTCTCTCGGGTGCCAGGCCGCTGGCCCAGCCGAAATCCTCCCTGGTGGTCCAGTAGACCAAAGTAAAAACTTTAACTGAAGGGGGGGGAGGTTGTGACACGTCAGCACGGCGCGGTAGACAGGTCGGGGTGGCTGACCCACTGCAAGGTCACTTCCGCCCCGACCCAAAAACAACAAAGCACTAAATTTCGCCGTACTCTCCGCCCCAACCCTTCTAAAACGGTAAGTGTGCCCCGTTTGGGGCAGGGCTCAATTTCGGCCCCATAACGTTGCGAGGAATAACAGTGAGTCTAAGGATTTGGAGAGCTTACGAAAGCAGCGAAGGGTGACCTAAAAAATTGATTGAAAGGGAAAAAATAGCACATGAGAGTAAATTAGCAAGAAATATAAAAACAGATTGTGAAAGCTTCTACATAGAAACATAGAAACATAGAAAATAGGAGCAGGAATAGGTTATTCGGACCTTCAAGCCTGCACCACCATTCGATAAGATCATGGCTGATCATTCACCTCAGTACCCATTTCCTGCTTTCCCTCCATACCCCTTGATCTCTTTAGCCGTAGGGGCCATATCTAACTCCCTCTTGAATATATCCAATGAACTGGCATCAACAACTCTCTGTGGTAGAGAATTCCACAGGTTAACAATTCTCTGAGTGAAGAAGTTTCTCCTCATCTCATTCCTAAATGGCTTACCCCTTATCCTTAGACTGTGTCCCCTGGTTCTGGACTTCTCCAACATCGAGAACATTCTTCCTGCATCTAACCTGTCCAGTCCTGTCAGAATTTTATGTGTTTCTATGAGATCCTCTCTCATCCTTCTAAACTCCAGTGAATACAGGCCCAGTCGATCCAGTCTCTCCTCATATGTCAGTCCAGCCATCCCTGGAATCAGTCTGGTGAACCTTCGCTGCACTCCCTCAATAGTAAGAAAGTCGTTCCTCAGTTCAGACCAAAACTGAACACAATATTCTTGGTGAGGCCTCACCAAGGCTCTGTACAACTGCAGTAAGACCTCCCTGCTCCTATACGCAAATCCCCTAGCTATGAAGGCCAACATACCATTTGCCTTCTTCACCGCCTGCTGTACCTGTATGCCAACTTTCAATGACTAATGTACCATGACACCCAGGTCTCGTTGCATCTCCCCTTTTCCTAATCTACCGCCATTCAGATAATAATCTGCCTTCGTGTTAATGGCTCCAAAGTGGATAACCTCACATTTATCCACATTATACTGCATCTGCCATGCATTTGCCCACTCACCTAACCTGTCCAAGTCACCCTGCAGCCTCTTAGCATCCTCTTCACAGCTCACACCGCCACCCAGCTTAGTGTCATCTGCAAACTTGGAGATATTACACTCAATTCCTTCATCTAAATCATTAATGTATATTGTAAAGAGCTGGGGTCCCAGCACTGAGCCCTGCGGAACCCCACTAGTCACTGCTTCCCATTCCGAAAAGGACCCGTTTATCCCGACTCTCTGCTTCCTGTCTGCCAACCAGTTCTCTATCCACATCAGCACATTACCCCTAATACCATGTGCTTTAATTTTGCACACCAATCTCTTGTGTGGGACCTTGTCAAAAGCCTTTTGAAAGTCCAAATACACCACATGCACTGGTTCTCCCTTGTCCACTCGACTAGTTACATCCTCAAAAAATTCTAGAAGATTTGTCAAGCATGATTTCCATTTCATAAATCCATGCTGAGTTGGACCGATCCTGTCACTGCTTTCCAAATGCGCTGCTATTTGATCTTTAATAATTGATTCCAACATTTTCCCCACTACTGATGTCAGGCTAACCGGTCTATAATTACCCATTTTCTCTCTTCCTCCTTTTTTTAAAAGTGATGTTACATTAGCTACCCTCCAGTCCATAGAAACTAATCCAAAGTTGATGGACTGTTGGAAAATGATCACCAATGCATCCACTATTTCTAGGGCCACTTCCTTAAGTACTCTGGGATGCAGACTATCAGGCCCGGGGAATTTATCGGTCTTCAATCCCATCAATTTCCCTAACACAATTTCCCGCCTAATAAGGATTTCCTTCAGTTCCTCCTTCTCACTAGACCCTCGGTCCCCTAGTATTTCCGAAAGGTTTTTTGTGTCTTCCTTTGTGAAGACAGATATGTAAAAATGAAAACATGAGCAAAAGTAAGCATTTATCCCTTAAAGGCTGAGCAGGGGAAATGGCAGAAACTTTAAACAAATATTTTGTATTGGTCTTCACAGTAGAAGAGACAAAAATGATCGCAAAATAGTGCGGAACCAAGAGGCTAATAAGAGTGAGGAACTTAAAGTAATTAAGATCAGTAGAGAAAAAGTACTTGAGCAACTAATGGGACTAAAAGCCGGCAAATCCCCTGGACCTGACGGCCTACATCCTAGGGTTCTAAAAGAGGCGGCTGCGGAGATAGTGGATCCTTTGGTTTTGATCTCCCAAAATTCCCTAGATTCTGGAATCAGCGGATTGGAAGGTAGCAAGTGTATCACTGCTATTCAAGAAAGGAGGGAGAAAGAAGACAGGGAACTACAGTTAGCCTGACATCAGTCACTAGGAAAACGCTGGAATCCATTATCAAGGAAGTGGTAACAGGGCACTTAGAAAATCATAATATGATTAGGAAGAGTCAGCATGATTTTATGAAAGGAAGATTGTGTTTTTTGGGGATGTAACTAATAGGGTAGATAAAGGGGTATCAGTGGATGTAGTATATTTGGATTTCTAAAAGGCATTCGACAAGGTGCCACATAAAAGATTGCTACGTAAGATAAGGCCTCATGGGATTGGAGGTAATGTATTAGCATGGATTGAGGGTTGATTACCGAACAGAAAACAGAGAGTAGGGATATATGGGTCATTTTCAGGTTGTCAGGCTGCAACTAGTGAGGTGCCACCAGGATCAGTGCTGGGGCCTCTGCTATTTACAATCTATATTAATTATTTACATGAAGGGAAGGGATGACTTAGATGAAGGGAATGAGTGTAATATATCCAAGTTTGCTGACGATACAAAGCTCGGTGGGAAAGTAAGCTGTGAGGAGGGCACAAAGAGCCTGCAATGGGATATAGACAGGTTAAATGAGATGGCAGATGGCGTATAATGGGGGAAATGTGAGGTTATTCAATTTGGTAAGAAGAATAGAGAAACAGAATATTTTTAAATGATGAGAGACTAGTATTCAGAGAGACTTAGGAGTTCTTGTCTAGGGAACACAGAACGTTAGCACGCATTTACAGCAAGCAATTAGGAAGGCAAATGGCATGTTGGCCTTTATTGCAAAGGGGTTGGAGTATAAGAATAAGGAAATCTTACTACAATTGTACTGGGCTTTGGTGAGACCACACCTGGAGTACTATGCACAGTTTTAGGCTTCTTATCTGAGGAAGGACCCAGTTGCCTTGGAGTCAGTGCAATGAAGGTTCAGTAGATTGATTCCTGGGATGAGAGGGCTGTCTAATGAGGAGAGATTGAGTAGATTGGGCCTATACTCTGGAGTTTAGAAGAATGAGAGATGATCTCATTGAAACATATAAGATACTGAGGGGGATTGTCAGGGTACAGGCTGAGAGGTTGTTTCCCCTGGCTGGAGATCTAGAACTAGGGGACATAGTCTAAGGAAAAGCCTTTTAAGACTGAGATGAGGAGGATATTGGCGCTGGGACCAATACCCTCGCGGGGAGTTTTGCTAGTGCTGTTGGGGAGAGTTTAAACTAGCTTGGCAGGGGGATGGGAACCTGAGAACAAGTTCAATAGGGAAGGAAGTAAAGCTGAAATTGGAAAGCAAGAATGTAGAAAGTGAATCTGTAAGACAGAAGAAACAAGCGTTATTAAGTAGTAATCAAGGAGGTCTTCCTGTGCTAAATGCTATATACTTCAATGCAAGGGGTATAACGGATGAGCTGAGAGCACAGGTAGACACTTGGAAGTATAACGTTTTAGCCATTACAGAGACATGGCTGAAAGAGGGGCAGGTTTGGCAGCTCAATATTCCTGGTTACAGGATTTTTATACAGGACAAAGAGGGGGGTAAAACGTGGATGGGGGGTGGGGGGGGAGGGAGGGAGTCACAGTATTAACTAAAGAAACCATTACAGCTGTGAGGAGGGATGACATGTTAGATGGATCATCAAATGAGGCCATATGGGTCAAACTGAAAAATAAAAAAGGGTCGATCACACTGCTGGGCATATATTATAGACCCCCAAACAGTGGGAGGGAGATAGAGGAGCAAATATGTAGGCAAATTGCTGTGAAGTCCAAAAACCATAGGTCAGTAATAGTAGGCGATTTCAACTATCCGAATATTGATTGGGCAAGTATAGTGTGAAGGGTATATAGGGTGCGGAATTCCTAAAATGCATTCAAGAGATCTTTTTTAGTCAGTATGTAACAAGCCCAACATGGGAGGGGGCAGTTCTGGATTTAGTTTTGGGGAATGAAGCTGGGCAGGTGGAAGGGGTGTTAGTGGGAGAGCACTTGGGTGCCAGTGACCATAATTCAGTCAGGTTCAAGGTAGTTATGGACCAAGATAGACCAGGAATAAAAGTCCCAAATTGGGGAAAAACTATTTTTGCTATGTTAAGGAGTGATTTGGCCATGGTGGACTGGAAACAGCTACTTGTGGGTAAATCAGTGTCGGAACAGTGGGAGGCATTCAAGGAGGAGATCCGGAGGGCTCAGGCCAAACATGTGCCCTTAAAGAAAAAGAGTGGGAATAATAATTCTAGAGCCCCCTGGATGTCTGGGGACTTACAGGGGAGGATAAAGAAAAAAAGGAAAGCTTATGTCATATACTGACGGCTAAATACTGTAGAATCTCTGGAGGAATATAGGAAGTTCAGATGTGAAATTAAAAAGGATATCAGGAATGCTAAGAGAGAACATGAAAAATTCTTGGTAAGTAAAATCAAGGAAAACCCAGAGATGGTCTATAAATATATTAAGAGTAAGAGGATATCTAAAGAAAGGGTAGGGCCTTTTAGAGACCATGAGGGTAATCTGTGTATGGAGGCGGGAGATGTGGGTATGGTTCTTAATGAATACTTTGCATCTGTTTTCACAAAGGAAAGGGGCAATGCAGATACTGCTATTGAGGAGGAGTGTGAAATTCTGGATGAAATAAATGTAGTGAGAGAGGAGGTATTAAGGGGTTTAGCAGCTTTGAAAGTGGATAAGTCCCCAGGCCCGGATAAAATGCATCCCAGCCTGTTGAGCGAAGCAGAAGAGGAAATAACAGAGGCCTTGACATTCATTCTCTGTTTGTCGGCCGGCGTGGACACGATGGGCTGAAATGGCCTCCTTCTGCGCTGTAAATTTCTATGTTTCTATGAATCTCTTCACTCAGAGGGTTGTGAATCATTGGAATGTTCTACCCCAAGTGCTGTGGATGCTGAGTTGTTGAATATATTCAAGGCTGAGATAGATAGACTTTTGGATTCTTGGGAAATCAAGGGATATGGGGATTGGGCGAGAAAGTGGAGTTGAGGTCAAAGATCAGCCATGATTTTATTGAATGGTTGAGCAGGCTCGAGGGGCCAAATGGCCTACTCCTGCTCCTAATGTTCTTATGTTCTTAATTGTACCTCATTGGCTGTAAAGCGCTTTCAGACTTCTGGTGGTCGTGAAAGGCACTATATAAATCCAAGTCTTTCTTAATTTGACTGAGGCCATGGCGCAATATTCAGCCCACAACCAATATCACCAAAACTGATGAGCTGGTCTTTCATCTCATTTACAGTTTCTGGGACCTTGCTGTGTGCAAAGCAGGGTCTACCCTTCAAAAGCAATTGACTGGCTGTGAGACACGAGGACATGAAAGGCGCTAGATGAATGCAAGTTCCACCTTCGTGCTCCATTAAAGTTCCATTTCATTAACATGTTTCTGGTTGATATCTCGTCATACAATGACCTCCGGGGTGACCATAATGAGGTAATTGGATCTGACATTTTATTGACAGGAGCGTAGGGAGTGTGTCATGAGATGTAACGCACATTGTGCCATGGCGTGAAGCTGATTATTCTTCTTGAACGTTACCTACGCATCTGCTATAAAAATGCAATTTGGTAATTAACATTTTAATGGTAGCATAACAAAGCGGGAAACATGTACATCCCGAAATCTGTTTGTATTGCAGATGAGAGATGGAGGTCTCAAAATAATGATGCGCAAGGAAATTCATTAAGTTCTGCACCCAGATTGATGGAGCAGAGGTTATATTTTTGGAATTTTTTGATAGCATAATGAAGCACTCCTCTACAAAACTGTCAAGATTCCAGTAAAGTGTAACTAATGGAGTATCGTGGGCTGTTGCTCATGACAGTTGAAAGAAATGTAGCTGCCTGGGAGTACTCAATACTGCTATAAAGTAGAAATAATATTATTGTTTGTGATCCAACATTATTCCACCCTCCTGGTCTGATAAACTCAGAAGTGAGGGGTGGTGGGTTGGAGGGGAAATTACTTTGTAAAAATCTTGTGAACTCTCGGATGAGTTTTGTGATGTTCCCATGCTTCTGGACTGAAGCTGTCACAGTGCAGGCTGCCCCGCATGGAATCGTATAGCACAGGAGGAGGCCATTTGGCCCATTGGCTTTGTGAATGAGCTATTCAATTAGCCCCACTCCCCCTGCTTTTTCTCCATAGCCCTGCCAATGTTTCCTTTTCAAGTATTTATCCAATTTCCCTTGGAAAGTAACATATTTCAGGCAGTGTATTCCAGATCATAAAAACTCGCTGCCGAAAAAATAATTTATCCTCTGGTTCTTTTGCCAAATATGTTAAATCTGTGTCCTCTGGTTACCAACCTTCCTGCCACTGGGAACTGTTTCTCTTTTTACGAGGAGATTTACGAGGATGTTGCCTGGACTAGAAAATTTTAGCTATGAGGAAAGATTGGGTAGACTGGGGTTGTTTTCTTTGGAACAAAGGAGGCTGAGGGGAGACCTTATTGAGGTGTATAAAATTATGAGGGGCCTCGATAGAGTGGATAGGAAGGACCTATTTCCCTTAGCAGAGAGGTCAATAACCAGAGGGCATAGATTTAAAGTAATTGGTAGAAGGTTTAGAGGGGATTTGAGGGGAAATTTCTTCACCTAGAGGGTGGTGTGGGTCTGGAACTCACTGCCTGAAAGGGTGGTAGAGGCAGAAACCCTCACCACATTTAAACAGTACTTGGATGTGCACCTGAAGTGCTGTAACCTACAGGGCTACGGACCCAGAGCTGGAAAGTGGGATTCGGCTGGATAGCTCTTTGTCGGCCGGCGCGAACACGATGCTGTAAATTTCTATGCTGTGATTCTTTATTTACTCTATCAAAATCCCTCATAATTTTGAACATCTCTATTAAATCTCCCCTTAACCTTCTCTACTCTCGGAGAACAACCCCAGCTTGTGTAGTTTCTCCGTGTAACAGTTACATTGCTGACGGGCTGGCCATATAGAGGCAGATCCCGAGGCAGGTTGTGTAACTGGAATGTCTTTGTCTCACTACCAGAGTGCCGGAATGTTCCACACTGAAAATATTTTCACAGATGCCTGGACGCAAAGGGCTGGGCCCACGAAATATTTTCGAAATCCTGTATGCTACAGCTGTGGGTGTGGAGGTTCCTGTGGCCTCCTGGGAACTGAGGGTCACGCACCGTCCTTGACTGCACTTTGTTTGGAAGCGTGGGGAACTTTTTATTCCTTCAGATAGCCTGATTATTTCTCCTCTACATTGGGGAGACCAATCGCAGACTGGGTGACAGCTTTGCAGAACACCTCCGTTCAGTCCCTAAGTGTGACCCTGAGCTTCTGGTCGCCTGTCACTTTAATTCCCCGCTCCACTCCCACTCTGACCTCTCCGTCCTCAGCCTCCTGCACTGTTCCAATGAAGCTCAACGCAAGCTCGAGGAACAGCACCTCATCTTTCGTTTAGGCACTTTACAGCCTTCTCATCTCAACATCGAGTTCAACAATTTCAGGCCGTAACCTCTGGCCCCCATTTTTTCGGACAGCAGCTGTTGATGCCTCTGCAATTACCATTTACACCTCCTCGAGACCCATCTTTTGTTCCTTTACATGTCCCATTACCATCTCCTTTTGCTTTGTACCATCATCCCTTTTGTCATTGAGGCCTAGAAATTGGGCTTCTCAGCACCTCCCGTTATCACCTCCAGGAGGGGTGTGGGCAGTAACGGGGCGTTACCGACTTACCGCCCGGGCACGGTGAGATGGACGACTCCCGCTAACTTGGGCGAGAGGTTTGCGGCGGCGGTAACACTTCACTCTGCGATCTCCTGTGCCCGGGGACATCATCGCCGTGCGCATCGCCACGCTAACGCCCCGGACCCAAACTTTGGTTCCGTCCCCCGTACCCCTCCTCCGCCCTCCCCCCCCCCCACAACATTGCAACATCGGCGGGCAATGACACCGGCAGCTGGAGGAGGCGTTCATTGGGAGGCCAGGCACTTCGGGGGTGAACGGTAAAGGGTCGGTGGGCCAGGTAAGTGCAAAAATCGTTCAATGATTCCCAATCCATCAGCCCGGCACACTGCTGCTGCTGTGCGTGTGGCCGATCGGGCCGGATCAGGCCGGATCGCGGGAGTGTGTGGGGCTGATTGGCCAGATCGCGGGAGTGTGTGGGGCTGATTGGCCGGATCGGGCCGGATCGCGGGGGTGTGTGGGGCTGATTGGCCGGATTGGGCCGGATTGCGGGAGTGTGTGGGGCTGATTGGCCAGATCTGGCCGGATCGCGGGAGTGTGTGGGGCTGATTGGCCAGATCTGGCCGGATCGCGGGAGTGTGTGGGGCTGATTGGCCGGATCGCGGGAGTGTGTGGGGCTGATTGGCCGGATCGCGGGAGTGTGTGGGGCTGATTGGCCGTATCGCGGGAGTGCGTGGGGCTGATTGGCCGGATCGGGCCGGATTGCGGCAGCTGTCGGGGAACCAGCTCACTGGGCCCAATCCAGGGCCTGCAGCTATGGCCTTCCCTTTAAGGGAGGGAGGAGCCTCGAGCCTCGGATCATGGCAACACTGCATGGCCCAGTGTGCAGCGCTGCACCACTCCCACCCGCTAGCCTCCTTTAGCGCTCCAGGAAGGAAGTGGAGTGCTTGATTTACCGTTCCATTTCCTTCCTGGAGCGCTAACACCGAAGTTACAGAAAGCTGAAAATTGTTAGCGCCTGCTTTTTCCAGCTTTTGAAGCTTTGTGCCCCAAATGAGGTACCCCCGAATTTCTCCCCCTCAATCTCTCCTGCCTTCCATCCTATCACAGGCCCTGCCTTGTGTTCTTCCCTCTCACCCACTCTCCCTGCCCCTGCACTTACTGAAAACCTATTACCTCTCGAACTGTTTCCAGTTCTGATGAAAGGTCATCGGCCTGAAACGTTAACTCTGTCTCTCTCGCCACAGATGCTGTCTGACCTGCTGAGTGTTTCCAGCATTTTCTGTTTTTATTTCAGTTAGTTCTAATGTGAGCTCAATTCTAGCCAGCTCTCGGCAACTCTCCCTTCTGCGCCTGGTGTTAATGAGCTCTTACAGAACAGCCCTCACAATCCTCTGGGACCGTTTCCCCATAAACCATATATGGCCGGCCTTGGGGAATGATCCTGGAACCGCACAGCACCGGGTGAGGTTAGCAACCTGTCTCCACCAGCTGAGAACGGCAACATGGTGGGTAATCTGCTCGGTAACCCCGACACCCTTTCCTCCACTCCCAAAGGTGCTGCTTCCTCTTGCCTCCCACTCCTGTGATTGTATCGATGGACTATCCACCTCTGGGAGGCATCACAGTCGAGCCAAACCTGAGGCCGACATGCATGGATTTTGCTGCAGGAGTCATGAGGTGGTGAACAGGTAAATTCCATCCCCCACCTCCGCAAACCCAGAGGTCCAGCGACCATGTGCACAGAATAACCCCACTGGAGTTTGGATTTAAACATGATTGATCGAGTGACCAGCTGGGCACTGAGCTCGCTGCAGCTCACGGTCTGTACAAACACAGTCCAACCGAGGGTTGGCGATAGGAGATTGGACATATTGGGGAGCAGATCCCCTCCCCCTCCCCCTCCTCTCCCCCTCGCCTCCAATCCCTCTCCCCTCCCCCTTCCGCTTCCCCTCCCTCTCCCCTCCCTCTCCTCCCGTCCTCCTCCTCCTCCCCTCCCCCTCCCCTCCTCCCCTCCCCTCCCCCTCCTCCCGTCCCCCTCCTCCTCCCCTCCCCTCCTCCTCCTCCTCCCCTCCCCCTCTCCTCCCCGTCCCCCTTCCCCTCCCCTCACCTCCCCCTCCCGCTCCCCCTCCCCTCAGCTCCCTCTCCCCTCCCTCTCCCCTCTCCCTCCACCTCCCCTCCCCTTTCACTCCCGTCCCCACTCCCCGCTCCCCTCCCCTTCCCCTTCCTCACTCGCCTCCATTCTCCACTCCCCTCCCCACTACCATCCCTTCCCCCCTCCCCTCCTCCTGCCCCCTCCCCATTCCCCTCCCACTCCCCACACCCTCCCCAACCCCTCCCCTTGCCCTCCACCATCCCTCCCCTTTCCACTCCCCTCACCCTCCACTCCCCTCTCCCTCCCCACTCCCCCTCCTCTCCCTTCCCCACTCCCCTCCCACTCCCCACCCCCTCGCCTCCCCTCCCACTTCCCCTGCCCTCCCCTCCCCACACTCTCCCCTCTCCACCCCTCCCCATTCCACGCCCCTCCCCCTCCATTCCCCTCCCCATCCCTCTCTCCACTCCCCCACCCCTCCCCCTTTACCTCCCCCTCCCTTCCCCACTCCCCTACCCCCTCCCTTTCCCCTTCCCCTCCCCATCCCCACCCCTCCCCATTCCACTCCCCCCTCCCCACTCCCCTCCCCACTCACCACACAGTGTGGTCAATGCTTTGATGCTGGAGATGTTGGCCTGAGCGAGTACACTGACATTGGTGCGTTTGTCCTCCCAGGGAATTTGCAGAATCTTGTGAAGGCAGTACTGGTAGTACTTCTCCAGCGATTTGAGGTGTCTGCTGTATATGGTCCATGTCTCTGAGCCATACAGGAGGGCGGGTATCACTACAGCCCTGTAGACCATAAGCTTGGTGCCAGATTTGAGGTCCTGATCTTCAAACACTCTTCCTCAGATGACTGGAGGCGGTGTTGGACCTCGTCATCGATGTCTGCCCTTGTTGACAGTAGGCTCCCGAGGTATGGAAAATGGTCCATATTGGCCAAGACTGAGTGGATTTTGATGACCAGGGGGCAGTGCTGTGTGGCGGGGTCAGGTTGGGGGAGGACCTTTGTCTTACGGATGTTTAGTGTAAGGCCCATGCTTTCCTATGAAGGTGTTGACGATGGCTTGGAGTTCGGCCTCTGAATGTGCGCAGACTCAAGCGTCGTCCACGAACTGTAGTTCGATGACTGAGGATGGGATGGTCTTGGATCTTGTCTGGATGCAGTTCTGTACTAACTTTTTTATTATACAAGTTTCACGAAAGATAAGAACTGCCTCTTGCCCAAAGACTGGTCTCATGTCCCCTTTGCTGCTGCACACAGGATCTGCAGGGGCGTGGGATTAATTGGATTGCTCTTTCAAAGAACTGGCACAGGTATGATGGGCTGAATGGCCTCCTTCTGTGCTGTAAAATTCTATGATTCTATGAGTCAGAAGGTTGTAGGTTCAAGTCCCACTCCAGGGACTTGAGCATATGAATCTCGGCTGACACTCCAGTGCAGTGCTGAGGGAGTGCTGCACTGTCAGACATTAAACCGAGGCCCCGTCTGCTCTCTCAGGTGGACGTAAAAGATCCCAAGGCACTATTTCGAAGAAGATCAGAGGAGTTATCCACAGTGTCCCGGGGCCAATATTTATTCCTCAATCAACATAACAAAAAAACAGTTTATCTGGTCATTATCACATTGCTATTTGTGGGAGCTTGCTGTGCGCAAGTTGGCTGCCACGTTTCCCACATTACAACAGTGTCTACACTCCGAAAGTACTTCATTGGCTGTAAAGCACTTTGGGACATCCTGAGTTTGTGGAAGGCTCTGTATAAAAGTCTTTAAGAGAGGATTTATATCTCATGATGCATCTCACAGAGGACAATGGGGACAGGGAAATATCACATCCATAAGCAGCAAAAATGTGCAATTCATAAAAACTAGATCTGTCTCTCAGGGCCTTGGGCGTCACTCAAAGCCTGAAGTTATACTGTTGACAAAGAATTGAACTGCTCCCCTCTGTGAATCTGGAGCCTGGCTTGCTGGTCCTGCACAGATGTATTTTATCGATTGGTTCTGTTCTCAGCTCCCTGATTTACAAGCTCTGGCCTCTGACAGCAGCTCTCTTTGTTTCAAAATGATTTAGTTACCGATCGTGAGTGACACTTACAATAGGAGACACCCAAGAGACATTCCTTCCTCCGCGGCCTGGCTGTCAGTTCCTCTTCCCACCGGCCGATCCTTTCTCCCCCACCAACCCCGTGTAACTGTTTATCTTTAATTGCTGCATTCTTCCCGTGTCCTTCTCCCATGGCTGCTGTCTCCAGGCAACCGCTGGATATATCTGTTTACCAGTCTGTGGCCAGGGGTGGGGCGTGATCTGGTTATCGGGAGCCTGAGTGACCCCACCACGAGTTGAGCGATGAGTAATGAGAGAGGCCCTCATTGTTTGCAGGTGGCAAGCCCAGGGTTAGGCCCCGCTGCTGTCCTGGAAATGGGAATTTGTGCTGGTGTTTGGGCTCTGTCTGCGACTGCTTTGTTAGTCCAACTGACTGACTGCCAGAGACGGAGGCTGCTTTGGTCCATGTTGGCTTTTCAAACTATCGTACACTAGCGTTTAATTCTGACATCACTATCTTGCTCCCGGTGTGGCTCAGGGTGTAGCACTCTCATCTCTGAGTCAGTAGGTCGTGGGTTCAAGTCCCACTCTACACCTGAGCACATAATCTAGGCTGACACTCCCAGTGCAGTGCTGAGGGAGCACTGCACTGCCAGAGATGCCGTCTTTTGGATGAGGCATTAAACCAAAGCCCCGTCTGCCCTCTCAGGTGGATGTAAAATATCCCGTGGCACTATATCGCAGAAGAGCAGGGGGGTTATCCCCTGTGTCCTTGGATAATATTTATGTTTGTGGGAGCTTGCTGTGCACAAGTTGGTTGTTGCGTTTCCTACATTACAACAGTGACGGCACTTCAAAAGCACTTCATTGGCTGTTGAGCACTTTGAGATGTCCTGAGGTTGTGAAAAGGTGCTATATAAATACAAGTCTTTGGGCCCGAAATTCACCGTCCCCGAAGGGACGGCTACCGCGGAGTTTGGACGGTCAATCGGAAAAATCGATGGGCCGCTGCGGTCGGGTATTTTTCCCTCCCCGAGCCGCATTCAGCTCGAGGAGGATTTCAGCGGCGTTCACTCCTGCCGGAAACGGCGCGGTGAAGCCGTTGTAAAGGAAGGTTTCCAGCGGTGAGCTCTGCAGCGTGCGGGCCGTTAGAAAGGGACTATCACAGCAACATTCACCGGGGAAAGGTCGGACTTTTCCCGGCAGTGCCCACACGACGTTTCCGATGTGGTGCTGGAACGCGACACCACTGGGGCCCTTTGGTAGGTAAAACGTTTTCTTACTTATTGTTTTTATTTCATTTTTCAGCATCCGCAGTATTTATCTTTATATATAATTTTATCAATTGTTTTGGCTGCACTAAACCTCCTGAGTGCTGCTCAGAGGTTTGCACATACCCCTGTACCTTTGTACAACTTTCAGGTCTGACTCTTTAGTGGAGTCCTGTGGGCTGCAGAGACCTGCTGGGCAGGGTTCACCCTGAGGATGGGAGGAGTGTTGGGAGGGTGACACCTGGTCAGGAGCAGGGCGGCACGCAGGAGAAGGTGTCGCCATCAGCACCGTGCAGACAGGCAGCGGGCAAGGGAGGCAGCAGCCATGATTCGTTCATTCTGCACCAGACCACTGTGCCCGCCGTCTTCACCGGCCCGAATTAGGATTGCGATTGGCTGCTTGGGGACAAGGGCTATCCCCTGTCCACTTGGCTGCTCACTCCTCTGCGGAAGCCCAGGACAGAGTCAGAGCATGCATACAATGATGCTCATTGTGCCCCCCAGGTGCATCATCGAGCAGTGCACAGGCATCCTAAAACAGAGGTTCCAGTGCCTGGACCGCTCTGGTGGCACCTTGCAGTACTCTCCTCAACGGGTCTCCATAATTGTCGTGGTCTGCTGCATGCTGCACAACCTGGCCATCATGAGGGGACAACCGCTGGAGGTCAAGCCAGCAGTACCACCTGAGGAGGAGGAGGAGGTGCAGGAGGAGGAGGATCCCTGTCGCCCCAGAGCTAAGAGGCATCGACCTATCACCACCCTGAAAGGGCCGGGTGCAGACTGGCCAGCACCCTCCTGGGAGGGTACATCCTCACATATATGGAGGTGCCTGACACCTCCCCTGCAATCTCCCTCCATGCATTATGCACTGGTGGTCTGCCAGGTCTCCCCACGTCAAGGAGCAGTGTTCCTCTTCTGTCCTCCACACCGTCCATCAGTGTCTCCAGCTCCATATCAGTGAACCTGTTGGCTCTCCTTGCACCTCTTACACCAGCCATCCTTCCAACCTCCTTCCCCCCTCAGGGCCTTGCTGCAAACGCTGCCCTTTAAACAGGGCCCGGGAGCAGCTGGCTCATTGGAAACCCTTACCAGCATGCTGAATTTCTCAATGGTGATAACGCGCAAATTAAGACAACCACACCGCTGAAAAACCCACTTTGGAAGAGTTAATTCGCGCAGGAACCCATTTGTTCATTTTTGGAACTGAATATGGGGTGGCCCAGACACGAAAATGTTTTGGTGCTAATGGTCCCAAAAAGGTGGGGGCAGCACCAGCTTTCCAGTGGGACTGAATTTCGGGCCCTGTATTTCCTTTCCACATTCTACCCTACGCAAACTAGAGGTGATCCAAGACTTGGCAGCCCGTGTCCTAACCCGCACCAAGTCCCGCTCACCCATCACCCCTGTGCTCGCCGACCTACATTGGCACCCAGTTAAGCAACGCCTTGATTTCAAAAGTCCAAAAGTCTCATTCTTGTTTACAAACCCCTCCATATTTCTGTAATCTCCTCCAGCACCCCCCCCCCCCCACCCCCCGTGAAATGTCTGCTCTCCTCTAATTCTGTTCTCCTGAGCATCCCTGATTATAATCGCTCAATCATCGGTGGCCGTGCCTTCTGTTGCCTGGGCCCTAAGCTCTGGAACTCCCTTTCTAAACCTCTCTACCTCTCTTTCCTCCTTTAAGACGCTCCTTAAAACCGACCTCTTGTCACCTGCCCTAATTTCTTCTTAAGTGGCTCGGTGTCAAATTTATTTTTTTAAATCTTAAAACACTCCTGTGAAGCACCTTGGGACGTTTTACTACGTTAAAGGTGCTATATAAATACAATTTGTTGTTGTTGGAAGCAAATGCCAGCAATCAGGAGAGTCGGTCGCTAAATGGAGACTTTCTGTTTTTTATAAATAATTTGGTTAATTACCTTTTATGTTTTACCGTCCACCGTGTATAGCGGGCAAGTCACGTGAACACCAACACTCCTGCTATACACGGTGGGGGCTGTACGTGGTTTGCTGGTGTTGGAGGTGTAATCAGCGGCTTTATATAATAATTGATCAGCACCGCAATCTGACCCGATAAACACAGCATCAACACTAGGCACAGGCTTTGCTGCTGTCCATTCACTGGTTGGTTTGAGGTTGTGTGTTTGTGTGTGCGTGTGTGCGTGTGTGTGTGTGTGTGTACGTGAGTGTGTGCGCGTGCGTGCTTGTGTGTGTTTGGGCATGTGTGTGTGTGTTAAGTGAACGTATTAGTAAGACGTATCTATGCATTCTCTAATAAACCTTTGGATGCTGGGAGCACCGCGCGTGGCAGTGGGAGTGTGAAGAAGGGTGCAGCCAATGCCAGGCCGATAATCGCCTGGGTACCCTGGACCCTGGCAGATTCTGAATCGCTGCGATGAGGGCAGAATCGGCAGTTCCACAGCCATTGTTCTGCCCCGTGGGCATCAGCTGGCCTTTAGTACCTCACCCAGCTCACCCAAGTGTTGTGGGAGCGAAAACCCGTTTTTTCCGAATACCTCGCTTCGGTGCTGTCTAAGATGACACATGCCAAGTTAAACATTTAAGCAGCTTTTCTGATCAGCATGGAGTGTAAATTGAAGTTTAGATCAAAGCAGAGGATGTCTCCACAGAAATAGATACTCGATGGTGTGAAGAGGCATTCAGCCATTTGAGTGTGTCAATTTGATCACCTGTGTGTTTATAGTCATCATCATTATCATCATAAGCAGTCCCTCGAAATCGAGGAAGACTTGCTTCCACTCTAAAAATGAGTTCTTAGGTGACTGAACAGTTTAATACAGGAATTACAGTCTCTGTCACAGGTGGGACAAACAGTGGTTGAAAGAAGGGGTGGGTGGGACAGGTTTGCCGTACGCTGTTTCCGCTGCCTGCACTTGGTTTCTGCATGCTCTCGGCGACGAGACTCGAGGTGCTCAGTGCCCTCCGAGATGCACTTCCTCCACCTAGGGCGGTCTTTGGCCAGGGACTCCCAGGAGTCGGTGGGGATGTTGCATTTTATCAAGGAGGCTTTGAGGGTGTCCCTGAAACATTCCCTCTGCCCACCTTGGGCTCGCTTGCTGTGTAGGAGTTTCAAGTAGAGCGCTTGCTTTGGGAGTCTCGTGTCGGGCATGCGAACAATGTGGCCTGCCCAGTGGAGCTGATCAAGTGTGGTCAGTGCTTCAATGCTGGGGATGTTGGCCTGGTCGAGGACGCTGATGTTGGTGCGCCTGTCCTCCCAGGGGATTTGTAGGATCTTGCGGAGACATCGTTGGTGGTATTTCTCCAGCGACTTGAGGTGTCTACTGTACATGGTCCATGTCTCTGAGCCATACAGGAGGGCGGGGGTACCACTACAGCGAACATTGTTTTAGCAGAGACGCTAGCATTGGCTAGTGTGGCTTTCACAAGCAGGGGGCATGCACTGGTTTTGTGAAGTGTTTGTCTCAGTAACTTTCCAACTGGTTTTTGTGCAGTATGATGTTCGAATAAAGCCCGGATGCTGCCATTACTACAACCGAGTGTGTGTGTAATCTGATGTTTAAAGCAAAGGAACGAAAAAGAACAAGGACATTCTTGCTATTGAGGGAGTGCAGCGAAGGTTCACCAGACTGATTCCCGGGATGGCGGGACTGACCTATCAAGAAAGACTGGATCAACTGGGCTTGTATTCACTGGAGTTCAGAAGAATGAGAGGGGACCTCATAGAAACGTTTAAAATTCTGACGGGGTTAGACAGGTTAGATGCAGGAAGAATGTTCCCAATGTTGGGGAAGTCCAGAACCAGGGGACACAGTCTAAGGATAAGGGGGAAGCCATTTAGGACCGAGATGAGGAGGAATTTCTTCACCCAGAGAGTGGTGAACCTGTGGAATTCTCTACCACAGAAAGTTGTTGAGGCCAATTCACTAAATATATTCAAAAAGGAGTTAGATGAAGTCCTTACTACTAGGGGGATCAAGGGGTATGGTGAGAAAGCAGGAATGGGGTACTGAAGTTTCATGTTCAGCCATGAACTCATTGAATGGCGGTGCAGGCTAGAAGGGCTGAATGGCCTACTCCTGCACCTATTTTCTATGTTTCTATGTTTCTAACAAGAAAGCAATCCAACAAGTGTGAGCTTAGGCAGTGAATGGCAGAAGGCTAATCGACCGCGGTCGGCTTCGCAGTCGCTCATGTTCCCCCAACTCCCGCAGAGCACACAATTTCCAGCAGGTCAGGGGATGGGACTTGGAGGGGGGCAACCTGGCTGGTTTCCCCTTCCCTAACCCGCTCGTAGTGGGTCTTCTTCTGGAACCGCTGCAGTCCGTGTGGTGAAGGTGCTGTTAGGGAGGGAGTTCCAGCATTTTGACCCAGCGACGATGAAGGAACACCGATATATTTCCAGGTTGGAATGGTATGTCACTCAGGAGTGGAGGAACCTGAGGTGGTGGTGTTCCCATGCGCCTGCTGCCCTTGTCCTAGGCGGTGGAGGTTGTGAGTGTGGGAGGTGCTGCCGAAAAAGCCTTGGCGAGTTGCTGCAGTGCATCATCATCATCATAGGCAGTCCCTCGTATCGAGGATGACTTGCTTCCATGCCAAAAAGGGATGAGTTCACAGGTGATGGTGTTCCCATGCGCCTGCTGCCCTTGTCTTAGGTGGTAGAGGTCGCGGGTTTGGAAGGTGCTGCCGAAGAAGCCTTGGTGAGTTGCTGCAGCGCATCTTGTAGATGGTACACACTGCAGCCACGGTGCGCCTGTATGGCTTAGTTTTGGGTTGATTTTATAGACTGAGCTGGGGCGCGGAGTGAAACTCACAGGGCGGGAAATTGTCCTTCGCCCCGATCGGTAAACTTCTGGAACCGGGACTTCCTGCGCCCAGTCTGGAAGTCCTGCCCTTGGCGCGGAATTGGGCCGTGCGCCCCTCAAAAGGAAGCGGAGCGCTGTCTCCGGCCGCAGCCACAGCCCATAGGCGAATGTTTTTGTGGCGAAGGAGTGGCGCGAGATCGCGGTGAATGAGGGTTCGGGGCCCAGAAGAGCCGAGGGCCCAGGGGCAGCACGGGGCCAGCCCACACTGCGATATGTGCGCACTAGGTCTGTGCAGCAGAGCAGGTCTCCAGTCATCCTGGTTAATCCTTGCCACTGGACCAAGACCTAGCTCTGTCAAGACCGTGTGGTGGCTGGTGTGCAACGGTCACCACACGTTAAAAAAATCCACGCACAGGCATCTTCCACCCCCTCAACTGGAGTTCAGGACTGGAACATTGGGTCCTTCATCGAAACACCTGTGAACTTTCGTGGAAGCAAGTCATCCTCGTTCGAGGGACCGCCTATGGTGATGATGATGTACCACCAGATGGACTCCGCTCTTTGCGCGCACAGTATTCAGTATTGCCCCGTACACACAGGGGGGCCGAAATCGCCCCTTTCTTCATGAGCCATGACCGCCACAAACAGGGGGCTACGGGAGGATGAGGACCCTCTGCCCAGTCGGTGTGGAGCCCAGCAACATTGAATAAATTGCCCGATCTGATTTTCCCGGCGATGATCGTCACCGCGTCGCCCGTATTACCGTCCCGTTGGGCACACGCCGACCCCCTCACTGACCGGCGGCGACCCCCTTTACCCCCCTTCCCCCGCCCCCCCACCCCCCCGCGGAATTTTCCCCGCAGGAGCGGTGCAGCCGCCGGTCAGGGGAGCTGTCTGTGCCTGGGCAGCGTGTCCGCCCTTAAAGGGGAGGGCGCACTGTCGGCGCCTCCATTTTGATTTATTTGTCGGCCGACTCCGAGGTCGGCCCCATAGTGGTGACCACGGGTTCAGCAACAGGCAGCCCGGCACTCCACCCTCTGGGGTACCAGACCGCTGGCCCGGCTGAAGCCCAAAGCTCGCAGCGGCCCTCCCCTTTATCTGAGGGCGAGGGACGCTGTGACGCGGCAGCATGGTGGGCGGATGACTTGGAGCAACAGTATTTCCGCCCCGTAGCACCGACCGGGGAACAAACAGACCTGTAAATCACATGATTTTCCGCCCCATCTTAATCATACAGAATGGTATTAGTCAAAAGAACATAAGAAACAGGAGCAGGAGTAGGCCATTTGGCCCCTCGAGCCTGCTCCGCCATTCAATAAGATCATGGCTGATCTGATCTTGGCCTCAACTCCACTTCCCTGCCTGCTCCCCATAACCCTTCACTCCCTTATCGCTCAAAAATCTGTCTATCACCACCTTAAATATATTCAATGACCCAGCCTCCACAGCTCTCTGGGGCAGAGAATTCCACAGATTTACAACACTTTGAGATTCCCCCTCATCTCAGTTTTAAATGGGTGGCCCTTTATTCTGAGACTATATCCCCTCGTTTTAGTTTACCCTATGACTGGAAATATCCTCTCTGCCTCCACCTTGTTGAGCCCCCTCATTGTCTTATACTTTTCGATAATGTTGTGTACCTGTAAAGCATGCACTCCCATGTTACACCACCAGGGAGCGCATCCCCTGAAATCCCAAGGGATCCCAGCCTCCCTGTGCGCAGTCTCATCTGTGTTAGGAACATAATAACTGGCGACGAGAATACGAATCCAATGCAAAGATGCAGGAAACTGTGGGCATCCTGGAGAAGTTCTCGGAGGGTGAGGACTGGGAAGCCTATGTCGAACAGCTAGACCAGTACTTTGTAGCCAACGAGCTGGATGGAGAAGGAAGCGCTGCAAAAAGGAGAGCGGTCCTCCTCACGGTCAGCGGGGCACCGACCTACACCCTCATGAAGAATCTTCTGGCTCCGGTGAAATCCACAGATAAGTCGTATGAGGAGCTGTGTACACTGGTTCGGGAGCATCTTAACCCGAGGGAGAGCGTGCTGATGGCAAGGTATCAGTTCTACATGTGCCAGGGATCTGAAGGTCAGGAAGTGGCGAGCTATGTCGCCGAGCTAAGGCGACTTGCAGGACAATGTGAGTTTGATGGCTACCTGGAGCAAATACTCAGAGATTTTTTATACTGGGCATTATCCACGAGACCATCCTATGAAAACTTTTGACTGTAGGGATACCGACCCTCAGTAAGGTAAGGCCATGGCGATAGCACAGGTGTTTATGTTCACCAATGATAACACCAAACAAATCTCTCAGCACACAAATGCTAGCAATGTTCATAAATTAACTGGAACTGTGTTTGCGAGCAGGAATGTACAGGGCAGAAACCACGAGTCTGCAACTGCCAGCAGGCCTCAGGTGACCCAGATGACTCAGCGTCTGCAACAAAGGATGAATGCAAGGCAATTCACACCTTGTTGGCGTTGTGGAGGCTTCCATTCAGCCTATTCATGCCGGTTCAAAGGGTATGTTTGCAAGAGCTATGGAACAATGGGGCACCTCCAACGAGCTTGCAGACGAGCTGCAAACTCTGCAAAACCTGCTAACCACCACGTGACAGAGGAAGATCGGTCCATGGTGGATCAAAACAATTTCGAGCCTCAGAGAGAGGAGGCAGATGCTGAAGTACACGGGGTGCACACATTTTCGACGAAATGTCCACCTATAATGCTAAATGTAAAATTGAATGGCTTACCCGTAGCCATGGAACTGGACACTGGTGCTAGCCAAGCCATCATGAGTAAAAAGATGTTTGAGAGACTGTGGTGCAACAAGGCACTCAGACCAGCCCTGAGCCCCATCCACACGAAACTGAGAACGTACACCAAAGAGCTTATCACTGTCCTGGGCAGCACCGTGGTCGAGGTCACCTATGAGGGCACGGTACACGACTGCCACTCTGGTTTGTCCTGGGCGATGGCCCCACACTGCTTGGAAGGAGCTGGCTGGGCAAAATCCGCTGGAACTGGGATGACATCCGAGCGCTATAACATGTCGACGAGGCCTCATGTACCCAGGTTCTTAACAAATTTCCTTCCCTTTTTGAGCCAGGCATTGGAAAATTTCCGGGGCGAAGGTGCAGATCCACTTGGTCCCAGAGGCACGACCCATTGATCACAAGGCGCGAGCGTTACCTCACATGATGAGGGAGAGAGTGGAAATCGAGCTGGACAGGCTGCAACGCGAGAGCATAATCTCCCCAATGAAATTCAGCCCGATTGTTCCAGTACTCAAAAGTGATGGCACGGTCAGAATTTGCGGTGATTATAAAGTAACTATTAATCGTTTCTCGCTACAGGACCAATACCCGCTACCAAAGACAGACGACCTACTTGCGACGCTGGCAGGAGGCAAGACGTTCACCAAGCTCGACCTGACTTCGGCCTACATGACGCAGGAGCTGGAGGAGTCTTCGAAGGGCCTCACTTGCATCAACATGCACAAGGGACTGTTCATCTACAACAGATGCCCATTTGGAATTCGGTCGGCTGCAGCGATCTTCCAGAGAAACATGGAGAGCCTACTCAAGTCGCTACCATGCACGGTGGTCTTTCAGGATGACATATTGGTCACGGGACACTGTCGAGCACCTACAAAATCTGGAAGAGGTCCTCCAGCGACTGGATCGCATAGGGCTGCGGCTGAAGAGGTCGAAATGCGTCTTCATGGCAACAGAAATTGAGTTTTTGGGGAGATAGATCACGGCGGACGGCATTCGGCCCACAGATGCCAAGACAGAGGCTATCAGGAACGTGCTCAGGCCACAGAATGTCACGGAGCTGTGGTCGGTCCTGGGACTCCTCAACTATTTTGGTAACTTCCTACCAGGGTTAAGCACTCTCTTAGAGCCCCGACATGTGTTATTGCATAAAGGTGAGAACTGGGTATGGGGAAAAAACTAAGTAATTGCTTTTGAGAAAGCCAGAAACATTTTATGCTCCAACAAGCTGTTTGTATTATATAACCCATGTAAAAGACTTGTGCTAGCATGTGACACGTCATCGTACGGAGTCGGGTGAGTATTACAACAAGCTAACTTGCAGGGAAGTTGCAACCTGTCGCCTATGCTTCCAGAGCTTGGCAAAGGTCGAGAGGGCCGACAGCATGATTGAAAAAGAGGCATTAGCGTGTGTGTTCGGGGTAAAGAAAATGCATCAGTACCGGTTTGGCCTCAAATTTGAGCTGGAAACCGATCACAAGCCCCTCACATCCCTGTTCACTGAAAACAAGGGGATAAATACTAATGCCTCAGCCCGCATACAAAGATGGGCAATCGCGCTATCAGTGTATAACTATACCATCTGCCACAGGCCAGACACCGAGAACTGTGCGGATGCTCTCAGTCGGCTACCATTGCCCACCACGGGGGTGGAAATGGCGCAGCCTGCAAACTTGTTGATGGTGGCGCAGCCCGCAGACTTGTTAATGGTCATGGAAGCGTTTGAAAATGATAAATCACCTGTCACGGCCCACCAGATTAGGACATGGACCAGCCAAGATCCTCTGCTGTCCCTAGTAAAAAACTGTGTACTGCATGGGAGCTGGGCCAGCATCCCCGTTGAAATGCAAGAGCAAATTAAGCCGTTCCAGCGGCGAAAGGACGAGCTGTCCATTCAGGCAGACTGCCTGTTGTGGGGTAACCACGTAGTGCTACCCAAAAAGGGCAGGGAGACGTTCATCTCGGATCTCCATAGCACACACCTGGGTATAGTAATGATGAAAGCGATAGCCAGATCCGACGTGTGGTGGCCCGGTATCGACTCTGACTTAGAGTCCTGTGTACTGCAATGCAGCGTGTCTGCTCAGTTGAGTAACGCGCCGAGAGAGGCACCACTAAGTTTGTGGTCCTGGCCCTCCAGACCATGATCGAGGATCCATGTCGACTATGCAGGCCCGTTTCTCGGTAAAATGTTCCTGGTGGTGGTGGATGCTTTTTCAAAATGGATTGAATGTGAAATAATGTCGGGAAGCACTGCCAACGCCACCATTGAAAGCTTGAGGGCCATGTTTGCCACCCACGGCCTGCCTGACATACTGGTCAGTGACAACGGGCCATGTTTCACCAGTGCCGAATTTAAAGAATTCATGATCCGCAATGGGATCAAACATGTCACCTCGGCCCCGGTTAAACCAGCCTCCAATAGGCAGGCAGAGCGGGCAGTACAAACCATCAAACAGAGCCTTAAACGATTCACAGAAGGCTCACTCCAAACCCACCTGTCCCGAGTACTGCTCAGCTACCGCACGAGACCCCACTCACTCACAGGTGTGCCCCTGGCTGAGCTACTCATGAAAAGGACACTTAAAACCAGACTCTCGCTGGTTCACCCCAATCTGCATGATCAGGTAGAGAGCAGGCGGCAGCAACAAAATGTAAACGATGGTTGCGCCACTGTGTCACGGGAAATTGATCTGAATGACCCGGTGTATGTGCTAAACTATGGACATGGTCCCAAGTGGATCGCGGGCACGGTGATAGCTAAAGAAGGGAGTAGGGTGTTTGTAGTCAAACTAGACAATGGACAAATTTGCAGACAGCACCTGGACCAAACGAGGCTGTGGTTCACAGACTGCCCTGAACAACCCACAGCAGACACCACCTTTTTCGAGCCCACAACACACGCCCAAAGGATCAACGACACCACGCCGGACCAGGAAATCTAACCCATCACACTCAACAGCCCAGCAAGGCCAGGCTCACCTAGCAGCCCTGCAGGGCCAACAACACGCCAGCCCAGTGAGGGCACAGCCAACACACCAGAACAGACATTTGTACTGAGGCGGTCCACCAGGGAAAGAAAGGCTCCCGAATGCCTCACCTTGTAAATAATTTTCACTTTGACTTTTGGGGGGAGTGATGTTGTGTATCTATAAAGCATGCACTCCCATGTTCCGCCACCAGGGAGCATCCCCTGAAGTCCCAAGGGATCCCAGCATCCCTTGGGAGCACTGTATATAAACCGGCCCCTAAGGCCTGTTCCTCACTCTGGAGTGTCTTAATAAAGACTGTGGTCACTGTTACTTTAACCTCCCTGTGTGCAGTCTCATCTGTGCTAGGAACACAACAGATAATATCACCTCTCATTCTTCTGAACTCATTCTTCTGCATTCTTCTGAAATGAGTAGAGGCCCAACCTACTCAACCTATCTTCATAAGTCAAACCCCCTCATCTCTGGAATCAACCTAGTGAACCTTCTCTGAACAGCCTCCAATGCAAGTATATCCTTCCTTAAATACGGAGACTAAAACTGTGCACAGTACTCCAGGTGTGGCCTCACCAATACCCTGTACAGTTGTTGCAGGACTTCTCGTCGGGGGGCAATTTCAGCCCCAGAGAATTGTGCAGGAGAGAAATCTCTGTGTCTATCTCTGTCTCACACACACACAGAGCAAGCTCAACCATTGACGCGCAGACACGGTAAACAGAGACGCTAATAACACCTCATCTTCAAACGACCACACAGCTCTGCTGTGAAATATTGCACCCGGCCAGTCCTGATGCTGATGAATGAAACACTTTACAGTCAGGATTTCCGAGTGTTAGGGTTTAGAGGCTGTTGGGCCATGCCTCAAGTAGCTGGTGCTTCCGATATGGTGGAGGGAAGTGGCAGCTGTGAAAGCTCGCCAAACCTCGGAATCTCAGATCGTGTCATGGGTTGCTGTGTGTAGCATGTGAATCGATCTCTCAGAGCCCAGCTCACGACTGAGGTAGGAGAGCCCTGTGGTTCTTTAATTGTGTCCCAGGCTGATTAGTGCATGTGTCCCGTGAGGAGCGAGGAGCTGCAGCTCAGCAGGGCGCCTGTGACACCGGCTGTCGAACAACAAGGCTTCTCCTTTTTAGCTTTTCTTCCCGTTTCCTGCCCTCCTCGATTGAAGGTGCTGAGTCTTGCCCGGGTACAGTTACACGGCCATGCTTCATGTGTGTGTGAGGTCAGGCAAGGGGTCAACGGCCTGCTTGACCATGGTACAGCCCGACCCGGGTACAGTTACACGGCCATGCTTCGTGTGTTTGAGGTCGGGCACTGAGGGTCAACGGCCTGCTTGACCATGTAGTCAGGCCTAATTCTATCCGCACACACCAGCAGCAGCCACTGAATACTGATCGGGAGCCAGATTATGTTCTCTCTTACCCATCTCCCCCTCCTCCCCTACCGCCCTGCCCCCCCTCCCCCTCCCCCCTACTCTCCTTCCCCTCCACTTCCTCCCCACCGCCTTGCTCCCCTCCCCTCTTCCTGCCCCCTCCCCTTACTCCCTTCCCCCTACTGCCTTCCGCCTGCTCTCTCCCTTCCCCTACTCTCCCCCTTCCCCTACTCTCCCCCTCAGCCTCTACTCTCCCCCTCATCCCCTACTCCCCCCTTCCCCCTAATTGTCCCCCTCATCCCCTACTCTCCCCCTCACCCACTACTCGCCCCCTCACCCCCTACTCTCCTTCCCCTCTCCCCCTCCCCTTCCGCCGCACACCCCTTCCACTCATTCACTCCCCTGCTCCTCCCCTTCCACTCCCTTCCCCTCTCCTCCCCTCTCCCCCCACATCCCCTCCCCCTACCTCCCTCTCCCCTCCCCACTCCCAGTGTGGGGCATGTTTTCCTCATTGCAACCAGTCCTGGCTCAAGGTGCCGGCTGCTATTAGTTTTCACAGAGCGTCCACGCCCCCTGCACACTGGAGAACAGATTTCCCTTTCACTGGGCCTTCGGTCTCACACATGCCACCCCTCCCTCCCCGCTCACTGCGGCGCCCCTTTCACTGCAGGCTCTACCTTCCCTCCCACCTCCCGCTGCATCGGCTGTTTGCTTATTCAGTTGCACTAAGGTCCTCGGGCAGCACATGGTGGGTCACGGGTTACACTCCCCTCAGGCTCTCCCACAGGCTCACGTGAGTGGGCTACTTGCTGGCAGGACTGGAGTCTTCCTGCCAGGGGCCCAGGGGACCCGGGTACTGGGGGACTGGGGGACCGGGGGAGGGGGAGGGGGACCAGGAGAGGGGGAGGAGGACCAGGGGACTCAGGGGACCGGGGGGAGGGGGAGGGGGACCAGGGGACCCAGGGGACCGGGGGGAGGGGGAGGGGGACCAGGGGAGGGGGAGGGGGAGGGTGGCAGTGGGAGAGACGGAGGGTCTCAGCACTCCGTTTATTGGAACGATCATCTCCCAAACCCCAGTGGAATCCGTTAGCAACAACATCACACTAAGCTATTGAGAATTATTTGTCATGATAATTGTTTTGTACATTTCTGTAATTTTTGAGAGGGGTAGTGGAGTCCGTCATATTTTAGTTCATATAGTGATTGTAGATGTCATTCTGCAGCGGAGGGGTTACTGAGTTACAGTGTGAGGGAGCGGGATTAACATCAGTAGAGATACAGTCAGTAACACAGGGCGCTGGGGGAGGGTTACTGAGTTACAGTGTGAGGGAGCGGGATTAACATCAGTAGAGATACAGTCAGTAACACAGGGTACTGGGGGAGAGGTTACTGAGTTACAGTGTGGGAGCAGGATTAACATCAGTAGAGATACAGTCAGTAACACAGGGTACTGGGGGAGGGGTTACTGAGTTACAGTGTGAGGGAGCGGGATTAACATCAGTAGAGATACAGTCAGTGACACAGAGCGCTGAGGAGAGGGGTTACTGAGTGACAGTGTGAGGGAGCTGGATTAACGTCAGTAGAGATACAGTCTGTTAAGTATCGAATAACTCCACAAGGCTAAGTACGGTGAGCTAGTTCAGGCATAACCTTACTCCAGTTTATTTATTCACAAAGTGAGGATTCAACATGGCTGCCAACATTATATACACAGCTTGCACGTGTCTGCCAGTGATCATTAGAACTCCAACAGTCGTGCCCTCCGGTGGCAGGTAAAACCCAGTTAACATACATAACATCATTCCCCCCAAAGTCCTTGGTACAGGTTGTATTTACAAGTTGAGACAGTCCAGGGCCTTCCGCTCCCTAGTTGATCTTCTCAGTTCGAACCCATGGTTGGGTGAGTTAGTAGAACCATTGCTACATTGCGGAGCAGTTGGTCTGACAGGACTGTTGGGGATGGTAGGTTTGTCTTTGTGAATGACGCAAGGGTCATCTGATGGTTGGATGTGTGTTGCTTGGTCGATGATGATGTCATCTTCAATTTGTTCTGGGTTGTCTGTGAATCGCAGTTTGGTTTGGTCAATGTGCCTCTTGCACATTTGGCCATTTAATAGTTTGACTACAAGCTGTTCCCCTCCTTGGCCAAAACCGTGCAGCAACCCACTTTGGACCATGACCATAATTCAGGACAAACACAGGGGCATGAACAGCAATGTCACGTGATACGGCCGCGCGATCGTGGTACCATTGCTGCCATTGCCTTCTGGTTTCGACGTGATCATTGAGATCCGGGTGTACAAGGGAGAGCCTAGTTTTGAGGCCTCTCTTCATTAACAGCTCGGCAGGAGGGACCCCAGTGAGCAAGTGGGGTCTCGTCCGGTAACTGAGCAGAACGCGGAACAAGCGGGTCTGTAGGCTCTGCTTAATGGTGTGGACGGCCCGCTCTGCTTGACCGTTAGACGCGGGTTTGAATGGGGCAGACCTGACATGTTTGATGCCATTACGCGTCATAAAGTCGTGGAACTCCGAACTGGTGAAACACATCCCGTTGTCGCTGACAAGGACGTTGGCAGGCCATGGATGGCGAACATGGCCCGGAGGCTTTCAATACTGGCTGTGGACGTGCTGGATGACATGATTACGCATTCAATCCATTTGGAGTAAGCGTCCACTACCACTAAAAACATTTTGCCGAGAAAGGGGCTGGCAAAGTCTATATGGATCCTTGACCATGGTTTGGATGGCCATGACCACAGACTCAGTGGAGCCTCCACAGGTGCGTTACTCAGTTGCATACAAGTGTTGCACTGATACACGCATGACTCCAAGTCCGAGTCAATGCCAGGCCACCAAACGTGAGACCTAGCAATGGCCTTCATCATGACAATGCCTGGGTGGGTACTAAAGGTTCCCTGCCTTTTTTTGGCGTAACAACACGATTACCCCATAACAGACAATCAGACTGAATCGACAATTCATCTTTGCGGCGGCTATAAGGCTTAATTTCATCCTGCATTTCCCTGGGAATAGCAGACCAATTTCCATTTAGGACACACCTTTTTACGCTTGATAGTATAGGATCCTGGCTGGTCCAGGTCCTAATTTGGCGAACCGTGATGGGTGACCCCTCGCTCTCGAAGGCATCCATGACCAGCAGCAAGTCTGCGGGCTGCGGCATTTCCACCCCGGTTGTGGGCAATGGTAGCCGGCTAAGCGCATCAGTACAGTTTTCAGTGCCTGATCTGTGGCGGATGACATCATCATAAGCGGATAATGTTAGTGCCCATCTTTGGATGCAGGACGAAGCATTGGTGTTTATAACTTTGCTCTCAGAAAACAATGAAATGAGCAGCTTGTGGTCTGTTTCAAGCTCAAACCGAAGCCCAAACAGGTATTGGTGCACTTTCCTAACCCCATATTTGCATGCTAAAGCCTCTTTCTCTACCACACTATAGGCTCTTTCAGCCTTAGACAGACTTCTGGATGCGTATGCAACTGGTTGGAGTTTGCCTGATACATTGACTTGGAGCACACAACCAACCCCATATGATGAGGCGTCGCAGGCCAGCACTAACCGCTTACATGGGTCATAGTGTACCAGTAATTTATTGGAACATATCAGGTTCCTGGCCTTCTCAAAGACTCTGCCTTGAGATTTTCCCCAAACCCAGTCGTTACTCATTCTCAGCAACATGTGCAAGGGCTCTAGCAATGAGCTCAAACTAGGTAGAAAGTTACCGAAATTGTTGAGAAGATCCAGGAACGAACACAGCTCCGTCACACTCTGGGGTCTGGGTACATTCTTGATGGCCTCTGTCTTTGAGTCCATAGGCCTGATGCCGTCTGTTGCAATCTTTCTCCCCGGGAATTCAACTTCTGGTGCCATGAAAACGCACTTGCAACCTTTTTAACCTGAGTGCCACTCTGTCCAAATGATGTAGAACCTCTTCCAGGTTGTGCAGGTGTTCGGTGGTGTCGCCGGTGATCAGGATGTCATCTTGGAAGACGACAGTTCTCGGGACAGACCTCAGCAAACTCTCCATGTTTCTCTGAAATATTGCTGCCACTCAGCGAATCCCGAAAGGGCACCTGTGGTATATAAACAGTACTTTGTGCGTGTTGAGGCACGTCAGTTTGTTCGAAGATTCGACCAGCTCCTGCGTCATGTAATCGGAGGTCAGGTCCAATTTGGTGAATGACTTCCCCCCGCTAGCATTGCAAACAGGTCGTCAGCCTTGGGTAACGGGTACTGATCCTGTATCGAGACTCGTTTGATCGTTACTTTGTAGTCGCTGCAGATCCTGACCGTGCCATCACTTTTCAACACCGGGACAATTAGACTGGCCCAGTTACTGAACATTCCTTCCCATTGAAGTCTGTTCAGTTCAATCTCGACTTTCTCCCTCATCATGTATGGAACCGCCCGAGCCTTGTGATGGACGAGTCTTGCATCCGGGCCTAGATGGATCTGCACTTTGGCACCCATGAAGTTGCCGATGCCTGGTTCGAACAACGAGGGAAATTTGCTCATCACTTCAGCACACGAAGCGTCATCCACTGATGATAAGGCTTTAATATTGTTCCAGTTCCATTTAATTTTCTTAAGCCAACTCCTGCCGATCAGTGTGAGGGAGCGGGATTAACATCAGTAGAGATACAGCCAGAAATGTGGAGTGGATGATCCATATCAGCCTCCTCCTGAGGTCCCCACCATCACAGAAGTCAGTGTTCAGCCAATTTGATTCACTCCACGTGATATCAAGAAACGGCTGAGCGCACTGGATACAGCAAAGGCTATGGGCCTTGACAACATCCCGGCTGTTGTGCTGAAGATGTGCTCCAGAATTAGCCGCGCCTCTTGCCAAGCTGTTCCAGTACAGCTACAACACTGGCATCTACCTGACAATGTGGAAAACTGCCCAGGTATGTCCTGCCCACAAAAAGAAGGACAAATCTAATCCGGCCAATTACCGCCCCATCATCTACTCTCAATCATCAGCAAAGTGATGGAAGGTATCGTCGACAGTGCTATCAAGTGGCACTTACTCACCAATAACCTGTTCCCCACTGCTCAGTTTGGGTTCTGCCAGGACCACTCGGCTCCAGACCTCATTACAGCCTTTGTCCAAACATGGACAAAAGAGCTGAATTCCAGAGGTGAGGTAAGAGTGACTGCCCTCGACATCAAAGCAGCATTTGACCGAATGTGGCATCAAGGAGCCCTGGTAAAACTGAAGTCAATGGGAATCAGGGGGAAAACTCTCCACTGGCTGGAGTCATACCTAGCACAAAGGAAGATGGTTGTGGTGGTTGGAGGCCAATCATCTCAGCCCCAGGACATCGCTGCAGGAGTTCCTCAGGGCAGTGACCTAGGCCCAACCAACTTCAGCTGCTTCATTAATGACCTTCCCTCCATCATAAGGTCAGAAGTGGGGATGTTCGCTGATGATTGCACAGCGTTCAGTTCCATTCGCAACTTCTCAGAAAATGGAGCAGTCCGTGCCCGCATGCAGCAAGACCTGGACAACATTCAGGTTTGGGCTGATAAGTGGCAAGTAACATTCTCATCACACAAGTGCCAGGCAATGACCATCTCCAACAAGCGAGAGTCTAACCACTGCCCCTTGATATTCAATGGCATTACCATCGCCGAATCCCCCACCATCAACATCCTGGGGTCACTATCGTCATCAGGGTCCCAAAACGTAGCTCTTCACAGTCAAGCAAAGTGTTCATTTCTGAGCTGCTGACGTAACAATTTTGCTGTGGCAAACGCTCCTCATGCCCCCCGCTGTGGTGTTGGTGCGGGGGGGGGTGGGGGCGGGGGGGCGGGCGGTGGTGCCATAGGTTCATCTGGAATCTCCTCCTCATCCACCTCCGTCTCCTGCACTCTCTCCTCAAGTGGTCCCGCATTACCCTGTGGCAATTCCTGTCCCCCACATCATTGCTAAATTATGCAATATGCAGCACCCCACTGTGAACTGAGCAACCTGCTCAGGGTGGTATTGCAGCCTGCCTCCCGAGTGGTCCAAAGCGCTGCTTCAGCACTCCAATTGTCTTTTCGATAATATTACGTGTGGCTATATGGCTCTTGTTATATAGTTGCTCGGCTTGTGTCTGAGGGATCCGCAGGGGGAGGTCAAGAGTCAGTTGGCGAGGCCGTACCCTTTGTCCCCCAGCACCCGGCATTTACCTTGTGGCTCAGACTTCAACGGGTTGGACACAGTGCTCTCACGCAAGATGCGCGCATCATGGATGCTCCCTGGAAAGTTGGCATTCTCTGCCATTATGCACTGCGTCTGGTTGCAGATGAGCTGCACGTTGAGGGAGTGGAATCCCTTACAGTTTCGGTACACCTCCGCCTCCTGTAATGGTGCTCGCAGAGCAATATGGGTACAGTCAATAGCACCCTGCACCTTGGGAAAGCCGGCAATGCGTGCAAATCCCAAAGCCCTCTCACTCTGCCTCCCTGGTCATTGGGAAGTTTATAAATTCCATCCAGCGTGCATGCAGTGCTTCGGTTACCTGTCGAATGCAGCAATGAGTAGCGTGCTGAGAAATACAGCATATGTCCTCAGCTGATGCCTGAAAAGAGCCGAATGCATAAAAGCAAAGTGCTGCAGTCACCTTCACCTCGACAGAGAGTGCAGTAATGTTGGTGGTACTGGGCTGCAGGTCTGCCTTAATGAGCTGGTAAATCTCAGTGATCACCTCTTTTTGAAAGCGCAGCCTTCGAACGCACTGTGGATCGGTCAGGTCCAAGTATGAACGCTTCTCCCTGAAAATCCTTTGCGGGTAAGGCCTCCTCCTCCTCATCAGTCTGCGACCTCCTCCATTACCCTGATAACTCTGCTCAATAAACCTTCTCCCATCTGGATCCTCCATTAGACAGGCAGTCAGCAATACTGACTGAGATAGTACAGGCCCCATTCTTTTTAAATCTCCAGAAGATTTTTCAATGAAAAGAAATCACTAAAATGCCTTTGATCTTAATAATGTACTCAATATCAATAAAAATACCTTTCCCACTGTAAATCACACTGTAAATCACACTGTAAACCGCACTGTAAATCGCACTGTAAATCCCGCTGTAAATCCCACTGTAATTCATACCTTAAATTGCACTGTAAATCCCACTGTAAATTGCACTGTAAATCCCACTGTAAATCCCACTGTAAACCACATGGTAAATCGCACTGTAAGTTACATCCAATAGGGAAGAAGTGTTCCATTTTTCAAACATTGATGAACTGCCAGTCACAGCTGAAGAGATTGGTGGAGCAACCAAACATGACACAGTTATGACAAAGGTGTATGATTACAAAGCAAATGGCTGGCCAAACCAGGTATCAGAGAAAGATATTCATCCATACTTTGTTTGTAGGAATGAATTATCAGTGGATAAAGATTGTATAATGTGGATTGCAAGAGTGGTTATCCAAAATAAGTTCAGGTCCAAATTGTTAGATCATCTTCATGACCAGCACCTGGGAATGTGCTTGACCAAGAGTTTTGCACACAGTTACTTAGGGTGGTCAGGTCTAGATAAAGACCTGGGGCTCGACTTTCCCTCAATGCCCCGTTGCCCGCTGAGAAGAACCGCTAACGCTTGGTGAGTAACGCTGGCGAGAATTTCCATTTTTATGTTTGAAGTATCTAAAACTAATGGCTCGTCGATAAAATGGGCATTGCACCTTCATTGCCGGCAGGTTTCTCGGTGGTTAAGTGGAAAGTTAGTAACATGGGCGGTCGTTACCGGAATGGACGGTAAATACTAAAATTTAGTCCGAGGCTGTGGTTGGGCCTAGGGAGGGGGAAAAACTTAAAAAAAATAAAAATGTACAAAGCATTTCCAAGACAGTTTTAAACCTAATTGCTGTTTTAAAATTTTACAAAAATAATTAAAGAACCTTTAACTGACCTTTCTTTGCAGCGTCCTCCCTTACCGCCCTGTTTAAGCAGCTTTTACAGGGCGGGTCTCTCAGTGATCTGGACGTCGGCAGTTGAGGCCAAACATATGCCCTGGCGATTGTTCTCGGCATTGCATGTGGGTGCTTTGGTCCTGACAGGTGTGTTCAGATGTGGGCGATACCATGAAAAAACTTAAGTGGCGGAAAAACAGCTGTACTGCCGAGAAAATCACCGACAATGAAGGCGAAAGTCTAGCCCATAGAGTACATCATCAGTGTATGACATGTTAATCAGTAAGCAAGAAACCACCATCAGTACCATTACAGTCATGGAAATGGCTGCCCAGGGAGTGGCAAAGGCTACATGTAGGTTTTGCTGAGCTAGAAGGACAATTGTTCATTGTGATTGATAGCCATTTGAAGTGGGTAGAGGTGTTCCGATGCGGAAAATAACAACATGTAAAACACTAGACAATTTGCGAAGATTGTTTTCTTCATATGGCTTCCCAGAAGAAATTGTGTCTGATAATGAGCCACAATTTTGTTCAGAGAAATTTGCACAGTTTGAACAGAAACGGTGTGAAAAAAATCAAAGTTGAACCATACCACCCTGATCAAATGGTGCAGCAGATTGCACAGTACAAATTGTTAAATGTGCCTTCATCAAGCAAATGTTGGATCCAAATCCAAAGAAACGGCAGTTGTCGTTGGATCACAAATTGTCAAATTTTCTACTTACTTATCGTAATACTCCTCATACATCTACTCATCTACTGGTAACACACCAGCAGAGTTGTTTCTCAAACGACAGCCATGAACCAGGTTCTCATTATTAAAGCCAAACTTGGCACAGTCAGTAGAAGAGAAATAATTAAGACAGAAAGAGAATCATGATAGAGGTCGAGCAAGAGAGAGAAGTGTGAAAGTGAATCAGAAGGTTAGAGTGAAGAACCATCACCATAAATGGTTAAAGCGGTTACCAGGAAGTATGGTGAAGATACGTGGCCCTCACAAATATTTGGTCAAGATATTTGATCGTGGAAAGGTTAGGTTTGTTCACATTGATCATATTTTACCTACAGATGTGTAAGGAGTTGAAGGTTGGAATGATTAGATTATTTCTGACTCATCAGATAGTCTTGTTACAAGTAGAGTAGAGTACCAGTAGCAAATCCTACATCAGATGTACTAGAAACAAGTACAAGAGAAAGTTAGAAGTTAAGTCTGAGTCCAAGTCAGGGAGACAAACAGTCTGAAGTTGTAGAGACTCACAATATAGATCGTTAGCTTTGGAGGGAAACTCTCCTCAGGCTCAGCCTAGAATGAGTCTAAGTTCGACACCATGTTGGAAAGTTCTGTTCAAGAGCGAAGGTATCCTCTTCAAAACAGAAAACCAGTGCTTAAGTTTGATTTGTAAATATAGTAAAATAAGTCCCTTAAGGAAGGAGAAGTGTAATATAGCTCCACCTATTGGACTACTGCTCCATCTAGTGGACTACTGTGGTAATGCAACTACTGATGTATAACAATAAAAGTGTCATGTGACAAGTCACATGATGACAGTTTCCAGTTGGAGCCATCTTGTGCGTAGTGTGTGTTTGTGATGTCATAAAGAATATATCACATAATGCTTTTAATATAAAATACCACCTTTGCCTGATGGGTGATTTTAATGTTGCTGACATTCAGTGGCACGATGGTTTACCTGCTGTTGTGGAGAAAAGTGCAGCTGAAAAATTTGTTGAAATTATACAAGACTGTTTCCTGACTCAACATGTTAATGAAGTAACCAGGGGTAATCATATACTGGATCTGGTGTTTAGTAATGAACCTGACCTTGTATCAGGCCTCCGCGTGGGGGAACATCTGGGCAACAGTGATCACAGCATTATACAGTAATTGGCTGGTAGAACTAAAGGTACGGAGAACTTGCAACTTGTACCAGATTTCAGAAGAGCAAACTTCACCAAAATGGTAGGTGAATTGGAATGGGTATATTGGCTAACCCTCCTGGGTGGTGATGAGGCCTATGTAGAATACAAATGGATAGTTTTTAAGAACAAGATAAAAATTGTGGAAAATAAATATGTATCCAAAATCAAAAGGAGGAAATGTGATAAGAAAGAGCCAAGGTGGCTTTCTGGTTATGTACAAAGACAAATAAGATATAAACAGAAGTGTTTCTATAAATTAAAGATATTTAGGGGCCAAAATTGCCCCCTGACTAAGTGTAGGCACACTCACCGTTCTTTAAGATTTTTCTCCGCCCCAATCCCCTTCATTTAAAGTGGAGGGCCGCTGTGAACTCTGCAATAAGTTTAGTTAGACCCACTGGGTCACCAGGGAGGGTTTCGGCTGGGCCAGTGGCCCGGTAACCAAGAGGGGGCCCCAGGCTGTCTGTTGGCGGCCCGGCCGAAACCCGTGGCCACCATTGTTGGGCCAACCTCGGAGTCGGCCGGTAATTAAAATAAAATGGAGGCGCCGGCAGCACGCCCTCCCCTTTGAGGCCGGACATGCCGCCCAGGCACACACAGCGTCCCGCCGGGGAAAGCTGTCGGGGGCACCGACCGGCGGCCGCTCCTCTCCCGTGTGGCAATTCCGCTCAGGGCAATTTCCCGCGGGGCGGTTGGAAAGGGGTCGCCGCCAGTCATGGGGGGCTCGGCGCGTGCCTGACGAGCGGCAGCACGGGCGGTCTGGAAACCCGTTCCCGCCTCTCCCGGCCCGGGGGACAATTTCTGGTGGGTCGGCCCATCCATCTGCCCCCGGTCGGTAAGGTCTATCCGCTCCATTGCTGCCTCTTAGAGGTGGTAATGGAGCTTAAGGAGGGGAGTAATTTCAGCCCCTAAATACTCAACTAAACATAGTTGGGTACAAAGAACAGCTAAAGGTAACGAAGGCTGCTATTGGATCAGCCAAAATTCTAATGGAAAAAAGGATCGTAGACAACTGTGGCGGTAATGGGAAAAGCTTTCTCAGTTATGTGAAGAGTCAGAGAATGATCAAAGACTGTACTGGGCCATTGAAGAAAGTTCAAGATGACAAAGGACTCACTGGGTATGGCGGAATTATTTTGCATTGGTCTTCTTCCTTGAAGATGATGCTCAACTATTAAAATGTAATAATGTTACTAACAAAACTAGTAATATTAACATAGATGAATATATTGTTTTAGAAAGAATTAAGAACTTGAAAATAGATCGAGCAGCCGGGCCGGATAATATCCACCGGAGGGTGCTCAGGGAGATGGGACACGTGCTGTGCGAGCCCCTGGCCTGTATGTTTAATAGCTCATGCACTCTAGAATGGTTCCTACAGACTGGAAGGAGGCGAATTAAAAAGGTGCCAAGACAAATGGGAGTAACTATCGGCCCATCAGTTTAACATCAGTAATAGGGAAGATGCTTGAAGGAATCATTAGGAATGCAATATATGATTACTGGAATAGAGAGGGACATATCAGGGACATCCAACATGGTTTCTTAAAAAGAAGGTCGGGGCCGAAATTGCTGCCTGAAGGTGGCGGCCACGGGTCGGTGTGGACTGGCCACCCAGTCGGCATGGATTGCCCGACGCTCACGCATTGCCCCCGGTGATATTTCCGGCGGTGTATGTCTCCGCCGCGCTCCCGCCACTTCCACCCGGCTCCTGCGTATGCGTCGGTAACAAAGTCATCAAAGCGCGCACCGCCTTGGACCCGCCCCAGAAGCCAAATTGCCCTTAAATCGCCTTCTGGCTGCTTGTCGGGGCCAACAACGGGTTTTTGGGTCGGTACACACGGTGGGCTGAAGACCCCCAGCGGCATTTAAAAGCGCGGTGCGGCACCCACCATTCTTGCCGACCAGATTATTTGCGACGCTTGAAAGCATCGAGAGTTGCCTTGTTCAGATGGGATTTGAGCAGTCGCGGGCCAGCCTCTTCATGGTGGGCCCAGAAGAGCCGAAGGCCCAGGGGCAGCATGGGCCACCCACACTGCAATATGTGTGAGCACTAGGTCCATGCAGCACGGCTCAGCCCACACTGCGATATGTGCGCGCACTAGGTCCGTGCAGCAGAGCTGTCTTCAGTCGTCTTGGTTAATCCTTGCCACTGGACCAAGACCTAGCTCTGTCAAGCCCGGATGGTGGCTGGTGTGCAACGGCCACCACACGTTAAAAAAATCCACGCACAGGCATCTTCCATCCTTCAACTGGAGTTCGGGACTGGAATATTAGGTCCTTCATTGAAACACCTGTGAACTCATCCCTTTTTGGTATGGAAGCAAGTCATCCTCGATACGAGGAAGCACCTAAGATGAAGATTCAGCAACAGAGAGTGCTGGTTGAGGAGGCTGGGCTTGAGGAGGATTACTGAACGTGCGCAGTGCTGGCAGTGAGCGCCTCCTGCACATTATGCACGGCAAGGAGGCATGCAGGATATGGGTGGCGAGGCAGCGGCCATGAGAGCCAGCTGACATGGGTGAGCACGAGGTTGAAGGCCATGGAGGTGGCAACAGAGCACAAAACAGAGAGGTGCAGCAGGAAGGACCTCAGGAAGGGCCTGCTGTCAGTAGGAGGTTCAGGTATGCAGACCCCCAGCACCACAGAGTGAAGCCGATGGAGAGGAGGCAGCATGAACAGGACGCACATGATTGACAACACCAGGCTGCAGAGGGTGAGGACCAACATCGGCGGGAGAGAGAATGCAGTGAGGCAGTTGTGAGAGGAAGACGCCTGCACAGACGTGGGGGCAGAAGGGCCGATCGCCAAAGGGTCTACAGACAGCAGTTCTCCTACACGGACCTCACTGATGACCAGTGTCTCCGGAGACTGCGATTCTGCAAAGACATCGTCACAGAGCTGTGCATTCTCCTGCAGCCAAACCTCTAGCCTCAAACAAGACTGAGGACAGCTCTGACCATCGCATCAAAGGTCACCATTGCCCTGAAATTCTATGTGGCTGGATCTTTTCAAGCTGCAACAGCCGACATGTCTAACATTTCACAATTTGCCGTGCATAGCTCCATCCGTCAGGTGACAGATGCTCTGTATGAGAGGAGGAGGGGCTACATATCCTTCCCTATGAGCAGGGAGAAGCAGTTGGAGCGGCAGACCGGATTCGTGCGGATTGCGGACTTCCCCAGGGCTCAGGGTGCCATAGACTGCACCCATGTGGCATTGAGGGCGCTACAGAATCATCCCGTGGTGTTCGGTAACTGCGGGGGATTCCACTCCCTCAGTGTCCAGCTGGTGTGCAACCACAGCCGCAAAATCACCACAGTCGATGCCCGGTATCCTGGCAGCAGCCATGAAGCTTTCACCCTGCGCCAGACCGGTGTGCCCGGCGTGTTTGCTGCGCCAAACCAAGATTGCGGCTGGCTCCTTGTTCTTCCTGGGGATCTGAAAACTCTTCCGAACAAGATCTTCGGTGGTTTTCTGAACGGCTGAGGCTCCGTGCTCCTCGCTTTCTGCAGCGAATTTGTTCGGAGCCACACTGTGCACTTGGCAGCTGACTCCCCTTCGCCACCCCAGCACTGCCACGCAGCAATCCTACAACGAGTGTCATTCAGCCACCAGGTGCATCATTGAGCAGCCCGTCGGGATCCTTAAACAGAGGTTCCGATGCCCGGATCGCTCAGGAGGAGTGCTGCAGCACTCGCCTGAGCGGGTCTCCCTATTCGTCGTTGTATGCTGCATGCTTCACCACCTGGTGATCATGAGGGGCCAGCCGCTGGAGGACGAGGAAGCAGAACCACCTGAGGAGGAGGACCAGGAGGAGGAGGACCAGGAGGAGGAGGCTCAGGAGGAGGGGAGGAGGAGGAGGAGGATGAGGAGGTGAAGGAGGACCAGGAAGAGGCGCAGGAAGAGGAGGAGAAGGAGCAGGAGGAGGAGGAGGAGGAGGAGGGGGAGGACGAGGGGAGGATGAGGAGGGGGAGGAGGAGGAGGAGGGGAGGAGGGGAGGAGGAGGAGGAGGAGGAGGAGGGGTGCAGTATGCAGGGTTGTCAGCCATGCAGAAGGCGGCGACACCATCCAGACCCTGCAAGGGCCCTAAACCCTCACAGTGCTGCTCACTTCCGCTGAGTCTATCCTCACTTTAGCCTCCATCTGTGCATCTCCATGGGCAAAGCAATGAGCCCTTTCACACATCATTCCCCACAGTGAAAGGAGAGACGTGCACAGGGAGATATTCAGGTCTGGAGCTGGGGGAGCATGTAGTCACTTTCACCATTCCAGTGATGTAGTTAAACCTTTCGCAGCATTGGGTGGCGGTGTGGTGATGAACTGAGGTCCCCGACACCTCGACACTTCGACAGCGATTTCTGTACAGGCATTCACAAACTCCGCGCGACTGAGTTTTCCCGTGTCCGGATACAGAGCGCGCCTCCTTCCCTCCACAGCTTGGACGAGGGTTTCAAGTTCAGCATCGGAGAAGTGGCTGGCCCTCCTTGAAGCTCCTGCATTAGCCGTTCGGTCAGAAGCACCAGAGACAAACTCACTGCTCAGGGCCTACCTGCAAAACCTGCCCTTTAAGCAGGCCAGGGAGCAGCTGCCTCATCATCACTCAATAGGAATCAGCTGAATTTCTCGGCCTGGTCGGTCAGGCTGCCCCCACACCGTTGCACAGAGCCCATCCCACCACCCGCTCCACTCCTTTTTTGCTCCAGGTCCCGAATTTCACTCCAATGTCCGCCCCATCCATCGGGGCGGTAATGCACACAAAAAGCGGTAGGTGCGGTCCGTCTCGGGCGGAGGGCAATTTCAGCCCCTGTATGTTGTGATACACAAGGTATCGCAATTGTGTGGGGCAGGCTCGATGCATCAGGTGGTCTTTACCTGTCCGTCATTGTTCGTATGTTCACATGAGTCGTGTAGGGACGGTCTCTCGCAGGTCGGGACCACCACGCTGCTCCAGGCCGCCGCTCGCCTGTTATGGCCCAGACCTGCCGCTGATGGTCTCTCACAGGTCGGGGCCATAAAAGGCGAGAGGCAGCCTACGAGCAGCGTGGCGGCGTACCTCTGCAAGGTACAGTATGAGCTGGTGCAGGAGGGCGACAGCAGCGAAGAGGGCAACTGGATTGGACGTCGTCAAGGACCAGGTCACTGATTGGAGTGTGGGCAGGTACAGCAAGAGTGGCGAGGTCGGGGCGAAGGAGCGGCGAGTGATTGTGGAGCGACGTGATCGGGGCCCAGGAGAGACGTCAGTTTGGGGCCCAGAAGAGGCCAGGGCCCAGGGGCAGCACGGACCAGCCCACACTGCGATATGTGTGTGCACTAGGTCCATGCAGCAGAGCTGGTCTCCAGTCGTCTTGGTTAATCCTTGCCACTTGACCAGTCGAGCCCATGTGGTGGCTGATGTGCAACGGTCACCACACGTTAAAAAAAACCCATGCACAGGTATCTTCCACCCTTCAACTAGAGTTCAGGACTGGAACATCGGGTCCTTTCATTGAAACATCTGTGACTCATCCCTTTTCGGCGTGGAAGCAAGTCATCCTCGATACGAGGGACTGCCTATGATGATGATGTAGGGACTGTACGGACTGCGACCGGATGTCTTGCCCACTCTCAATCCCCTCCAAGGAGTATGCGGTGGAAATTAAAGGGGCAGAATGCCAGTACACTGGGATCCGGCCTACTACTGGGTGATGGATCTGCTGCACAGCCTCTCCTGCCCCCAGAATCTCAGGGCTGTTATGTGCTTCTTAACCAAAACCACCTCCTCTGCACCAAAACCAGAAACTGTTGGAAACGCTCAGCAGGCCAGGCAATATCCTTGGAGCGAAGAAGGCAGGTTTAAGGTTTTAGGCCAATGACCTTTCATCAAATCCCCCTCCCCTATACACTGAATGTTAGTGTTGGATTTAATAGATGTTTTGCTATTTGCAATATCCTTCTCATAGTGTCAGCTGTGGCTCAGTGGGTAGCACTCTCGCCTCTGAGTCAGTAGGTTGTAGGTTCAAGTCCCACTCTAAGGATTTGAGCACATTATTCTAGGCTGACACAATGCAGTGCTGAGGGAGCGCTGCACTGTCGGAGGTGTTGTCTTTCAGATGAGATGTTAAACCGAGGCCCAGTCTGCCCTCTCAGGTGGATGTAAAAGATCTCAAGGCATTATTTTGAAGAGTAGGGGAGTTATCCCCGGTGCTCTGGCCAATATTTATCCCTCAATCAACATATCAAAAGCAGATTATCTGGTTATTATCACATTGCTGTTTGTGGGAGCTTGTTGTGTGCAAATTGGCTGCCGGGTTTTCCACATTACAACAGTGACTACACTCCAAAAGTACTCCATTGGCTGTAAAGTGCTTTGAGACGTCGGGTGGTCATGAAAAGCGCTATATAAATCCAAGTCTTTCTTTTATTTTCATCAAATCCTGTTGGTCATCTTCCTGATGTCACCAAGATCGCAGGCACTTTCTATTGTTGCATTAACATCAGCTCTTTGAACACTGGTTCTTTTCAGAGGATGCTTTCCTTGGAAAGGGGTAATAATGTTGTTTGTAATATCCCACGGGCAGCTATGGGACTCAGTGGTGAGCTAGGCCTGAGGCTTTGGTCCATAAGACCCAATGCCGTGCCATCTCTTACCATGGGCAACGCAGCTGAGTCCTGCACTCCAAATTCCTTTTCCGCTCCTCTGACTTACTCTGTCTCTCTTTCTCATTTACAAAAATGCCGTGCAAATATAATTCTTTGTAGGATATAAGTCGAGATCATCATCATCATAGGTAAGCCCTCGGAATCGAGGAAGACTTGCTTCCACTCTGAAAATGAGTCCTTAGATGGCTGTACAGTCCAATACGAGAGCCACAGACTCTGTCACAGATGGGACAGATAGTCATTGAAGGAAAGTGTGGGTGGGACTGGTTTGCCGCACGCTCTTTCTACTGCCTGCGCTTGGTTTCTGCATGCTCTTGGCGACGAGACTCGAGGTGCTCAGCGCCCTCCTGGATGCACTTCCTCCACTTAGGGTGGTCTTTGGCCAGGGACTCCCAGGTGTCAGTGGGGATGTTGCACTTTATCAGGGAGGCTTTGAGGGTGTCCTTATAACGTTTCCTCTGCCCACCTTTGGCTTGTTTTCTGTGGACGAGTTCCGAGTAGAGCGCTTGCTTTGGGTTTCTCGTGTCTGGCATGCGAACAATGTGGCCTGCCCAGCGGAGCTGATCAATAGAATTAATGTCAACACAGAATCCCAAATCAGTCAAGCTTGATTTTTAGAAAATGGCATAAATCTTCTCCTGTGATTAAAATGTGTGTGCCCAGTCTGCAGGATGAGAGTTTTTTTGTCATGTCTGTGAAGAGCAGTCTGTAGTGTAAACGGGATGTTTCTTTCTTTTAGTGTTTGAAAACAGCAAGAGTTAAAATGGAGTTTGTTCACCCCAGCTCAAATTCAAAATGGAGGCAGACATTTGAAGGGAGCGCTTTTCCTCGGTCTCCGTTGCCGTGACACTGGGCGGCGCAGCACACCCGAAGTCCAGAGCGAGGCGCGCTGGAGCATTAATGTGGTCCGGTCATCCCCACAGCACAGGTCAGCACCCGGGCAGGGCCTTGAGAAAAGAATGAGTTACATTTATATAACGCCTTTCACGACCACCGGACGTCTCAAAGTGCTTTACAGCCAATGAAGTACTTTTGGAGTGTAGTCACTGTTGTAATGTGGGAAACGTAGCAGCCAATTTGCGCACAATAAGCTCCCACAAACAGCAATGTGATAATGACCAGATAATTTGGTTTTTTTGTTATGTTGATTGAGGGATAAATATTGGCCAGGACACTGGGAATAACTCCCCTGCTCTTCTTTGAAATAATGCTGCGGTATCTTTTACGTTCACTTGCTAGATTGTTGTTCAGAGGATGTCATGCTGATACCGTTCAGTGCCGTGGGTTGGACCACACCCTGCGTACTGTTTTCAGTTTTGGTCGCGAAGACATAGGGCAATCATTCAAGCTCTGGAGGTTGTATAGAGAATGGCCTGAATCTGATTCTGGTGTTTGGAGGAAAGAATGGAGAAACAGGCCTTGAAAGTAGGTGATACAGAGGGAAGTTTATAGAAGATATTAAATGGTATGGATAAGGTTAATCCAGAGTACTACATCACAGTACGCTGGGATACTACAGCAAGGAGACATCATCAACACTGGTAGGAGGATCGTTTAGAACAAATATCAGGAAAAACGTCTTCATATAGACAGTGATCAACACTTAGAATGGCCTCCAATTAGAGCAGTAGAGGCAAAAATGATAGTCATTCAGGATAAGGTTAGGTGGTGTACCAGAAACCTTGGACTTGCTGTCCGGGTGTATCTAAAAGTATTGTTCCTCTATCCCATTAAGTATCTCAAATATGGGCAAGAAGATTTCCCCTCTGTCCTATATACATAGAAGAATCCCTTCCTTCCATAGGTCCTCTCTGAGGTATCTCCTTTTGATGCTGAAGAGACTTAGCCTATCAAAAGACAAGGCTGACACATCTGCAATCATCTTCAGCCAGAAGTGCCGAGTGGATGATTCTGCTCAGCCTCCTCATGAGGTCCCCACCATCTCAGAAACCGATCTTCAGCCAATTCGATTCACTCCACGTGATATCAAGAAACAGCTGAGTGCACTGGATACAGCAAAGGCTACGGGCCCTGACAACATCCCAGCTGTCGTGCTGAAGACCTGTGCCTCAGAACTAGCCACGGCTCTGGCCAAGCTGTTCCAGTACAGCGACAATACTACCTCGGCATCTACCCGACAAGGTGGAAAATTGCCCAGCCACATAAATACTGTGGGTGCAGGAGCAGGTCAGAGGCTGGGTATTCTGCGGCGAGTGACTCACCTCCTGACTCCCCAAAGTCTTTCCACCATTTACAAGGCACAAGTCAGGAGTGTGATGGAATACTCTCCATTTGCCTGGATGAGTGCAGCTCCAACAACACTCAAGAAGCTCGACACCATCCAGGACAAAGCAGCCCACTTGATCGGCTCACCTTCACCTTCTTGAGGGCAATTAGGGATGGGCAATACATGTTGGCCTTGCCAGCGACGCCCACATCCCAGGAACGACTAAAAAAAAATTTAGCTCCCATAGCTCATTCCACTGGCACTGGATCAATTCTCTTGATCTTCACCACACTGTACTGTGGGATGATTGGGCCAGAATGTGGAAGGGTCTGTATTGATATGTTTGAAAGAGGGAACTAAACATATATGTTTATCTTGGAGACTTCATCAAGGCTTTTCATAAACTCCTTTACAGATGAAAGTCAGTGAGTATCAAAGATAAGGTAAAGGTGTGGATCTGGTGTGGAACCAGATGCTATTCATAATAGGAGATAGGTCACAGTTGCATGAGGGAAGTTATTGTAATCTATAATTAAGGACAGAGTGACTGAGCACTTAGAGAAATTTGAGCTGATTACAGAGAGCCAACATACATTTGTATAGGGTGGGTCACGCCTAATGAATAGCTGAATTTTAGCTGAATTTTTTGAGGAAGTAACTAAAGTGTTAGACAGGACAATATCCATGGATGTAGTTTACATGGACTTTCAGAAGGCTAAAGTTCCACATAAAAGACGGTTAGCTAAAATTGAATAGAATTGAAGGCAAATTATTGAGCTGGTTAGGAGATTGATTAGGCGGGAGAAGACAAAGAGTCGGGATAATGGGTATGTACTCGAATTGGAATGAAGTGATTAGTGGTGTCCCACAAGAATCTGTGCTGGGGCCTCAACTATTCACTGTATTTATTAATGACTTAGATAATGCAATAAAGGGCCTTATATCCAAGTTAGCCAATGACACAAAGATTCGTGGCACAGTAAGTAGAATAGATGGGACCACCCGTAAGCCTGGTGTCATCTGACAATTCTGGTGTCTGCCACACTGTCATGTGAATCCATTTCATTTATGTGTGCCAGGAACAGGAGGGGTCCCAGCATGAAGCTTCGGGCACCCAATCTCCCAACAATGGTGATCCAGCTCCCCTTGTGGCTACCCTCTGATTCCTTCCTAATCCTCTTCTTCTCTTCCGTGCCTAACGACACGAGGCAACGCATCTCTCCCATGGCTTTACGTCCAGCGGATCGCGCGATAGGTCATTTCCGTGACAAAGACCCTTTTCTACACGGGCCGGTCGTTGGTTTGACTCGCAACTCCCTACCAGGAGATCCGGCTGGAATCGACAGCAGGGTGTGGCAGAAAGGGTTTGCTGCACTATGACCCCCATCAGGCACTGGGCACCCCACTAGATGTCAACCCAGTATTCAGCAAGTTGGAACTCCCATGTGGATATTCATGACCCGTTCTGTAACCTCACTTGTTAAGCCTGAAGACATTTTCTAGACGTCCTTCCATTTGGTGGGCACAGCATTGAACCTCTTGCTTAGTCTCTCCCAGGTCTGGTCTACCCTTTGCTTAGTCTCTCCCAGGCCTGATCTACCCTTCGCTTAGTCTCTCCCAGGTCTGGTCTACCCTTTGCTTAGTCTCTCCCAGGCCTGATCTACTCTTCACTTAGTCTCTCCCAGGTCTGGTCTACCCTTTGCTTAGTCTCTCCCAGGCCTGATCTACCCTTCGCTTAGTCTCTCCCAGGTCTGGTCTACCCTTTGCTTAGTCTCTCCCAGGCCTGATCTACCCTTCGCTTAGTCTCTCCCAGGTCTGGTCTACCCTTTGCTTAGTCTCTCCCAGGCCTGATCTACCCTTCGCTTAGTCTCTCCCTGGCCTGGTCTACCCTTCGCTTAGTCTCTCCCAGGCCTGATCTACCCTTCGCTTAGTCTCTCCCAGGTCTGGTCTACCCTTCGCTTAGTCTCTCCCTGGTCTGGTCTACCCTTCGCTTAGTCTCTCCCTGGCCTGGTCTACCCTTCGCTTAGTCTCTCCCAGGTCTGGTCTACCCTTCGCTTAGTCTCCCTGGCCTGGTCTACCCTTCGCTTAGTCTCTCCCAGGCCTGGTCTACCCTTCGCTTAGTCTCTCTGGCCTGGTCTACCCTTCGCTTAGTCTCTCCCAGGCCTGGTCTACCCTTCGCTTAGTCTCTCCCAGGCCTGGTCTAATGTGGTACCCTTGTTTAAGAAGGGAGAAAGGTATAGGCCGAGTAATTACAAGTCTGTCAGCCTAACCTCAGTGGTGGGAAAATTATTGGAAAAAAGACAGGATAAATCTACATTTGGAAAGGCAAGAATTAATCAGGGACAGTCAGCACGGATTTGTTAAGGGAAGATTGTGTTTGACTAACCTGAATGAATTTTTTGAGGAGGTAACCAGGAGGGTCGATGAGGGTAGTGCGTACGATGTATTATATATGGACTTTAGCAAAGCTTTTGATAAGGTCCCACATGGTAGACTGGTCACAAAGGTTAAAGCCCATGGGATCCAGGGCAAAGTGGCAAGTTGGATCCAAAATTGGCTTAGAGGTAGGAAGCAAAGGGTAATGGTTGATGGATGTTTTTGTGACTGGAAGGATGTTTCCAGTGGGGTTCCGCAGGGCTCAGTACTGGGTCCCTTGCTTTTTGTGGTATATATCAATGATTTAGATTTGAATATAGGGAGCATGATTAAGAAGTTTGCAGATGACACTAAAATTGGCTGTGTGGTTGATAATGAAGAGGAAAGTCATGGGCTGCAGGGGGATATCAATCTACTGGTCAGGTGGGCAGAGCAGTGGCAAATGGAATTTAATTCAGAGAAATGTGAGGCGATGCACTTTGGGAGGGCTAATAAGGAAAGGTTATACACATTAAGCGATAGGCCTCTTAATAGTGTAGATGAACAAAGGGACCTTGGAGTGCTTGTCCACAGATCCCTGAAAGTAGCAGGCCAGGTAGATAAGGTGGTTAAGAAAGCATACAGAATGCTTGCCTTTATTGGCCGAGGCATAGAATATCAGAGCAGGTTATGCTTAAATTGTATGATACTCTGGTTAGGCCACAGCTGAAGTACTGCATGCAGTTCTGGTCGCCGTATTATAGGAAGGATGTGATTGCACTAGAGAGGGTGCAGAGGAGATTTATTAGGATGCTGCCTGGAATGGAGAATCTTAGCTATGAGGACAGATTGGATAGGCTGGGTTTGTTCTCATTGGAACAGAGGAGGTTGAGAGGAGACCTCATTGAGTTGTACAAAATATTGAGGGGCCTGGACATAGTGGATAGTAAGGGCCTATTTCCATTGGTGGAGGGGTCTATTACAAGGGGGCATAGTTTTAAGGTGGTTGGTGGAAGGTTTCGAGGGGATTTGAGGGGGAGCTTCTTTACGCAGAGGGTTGTGGGAATCTGGAACTCACTGCCTGGAAGAGTGCTGGATGCAGAAACCCTCACCACTTTTAAGAAATGTTTGGATGGGCATTTAAAGTGCTGTAACCTGCAGGGTTAGAGACCTAGAGCTGGTAATTGGGATTAGACTGGATGACCTTTTGTTGGCCAGCGCAGATATAATGGTAAGTACTGCAGGGAATTGAATAATCTCCTGGACTAGTTTTGATCGTCTGGATGGGTCAGAGAGGAATTTTCCCAGATTTTCTTCCCTAAATTGGCCTGGGTTTTTATCTGGTTTTTGCCTCTCCCAGGAGATCACATGGCTGCGGTTGGGGTGGAGTCTAGAATGTTTCAGTATAAGGAGTGTCGCAGTTGTGTCAGGTGGACTGGTTGGCCTGGGTGCTCTTTGCCTTTCCACCATTGTTCATTGTTCATAGGTTTATATGTAACCTTCAGGGCTGCTGACCGAGGGCCGTGCGGCTCTTCGTCGGCCGGCGCAGGACACGATGGGCCAAAATGGCCTCCTTCTGCGCTGTAGATTGCTATGTTTGTTTCCACCCTTTGCTTAGTCTCTCCCAGGCTGGGTCTACCCTTCACTTAGTCTCTCCCAGGCCGGGTCTACCCTTCACTTAGTCTCTCCCAGGCCTGGTCTACCCTTTGCTTAGTCTCTCCAGGGCTGGGTCTACCCTTCGCTTAGTCTCTCCCAGGCTGGGTCTACCCTTCACTTAGTCTCTCCCAGGCCGGGTCTACCCTTCACTTAGTCTCTCCCAGGCCTGGTCTACCCTTTGCTTAGTCTCTCCAGGGCTGGGTCTACCCTTCGCTTAGTCTCTCCCAGGCTGGGTCTACCCTTCACTTAGTCTCTCCCAGGCCGGGTCTACCCTTCACTTAGTCTCTCCCAGGCCTGGTCTACCCTTTGCTTAGTCTCTCCCAGGCCGGGTCTACCCTTCACTTAGTCTCTCCCAGGCCTGGTCTACCCTTTGCTTAGTCTCTCCAGGGCTGGGTCTACCCTTCGCTTAGTCTCTCCCAGGCTGGGTCTACCCTTCGCTTAGTCTCTCCCAGGCCGGGTCTACCCTTCACTTAGTCTCTCCCAGACTGGGTCTACCCTTTGCTTAGTCTCTCCCAGGCCGGGTCTACCCTTCACTTAGTCTCTCCCAGGCCGGGTCTACCCTTTGCTTAGTCTCTCCCAGGCTGGGTCTACCCTTTGCTTAGTCTCTCCCAGGCCGGGTCTACCCTTTGCTTAGTCTCTCCCAGGCTGGGTCTACCCTTCGCTTAGTCTCTCCCAGGCCGGGTCTACCCTTTGCTTAGTCTCTCCCAGGCTGGGTCTACCCTTTGCTTAGTCTCTCCCAGGCCGGGTCTACTCTTTGCTTAGTCTCTCCCAGGCTGGGTCTACCCTTCGCTTAGTCTCTCCCAGGCCGGGTCTACCTTTCGCTTAGTCTCTCCCAGGCCGGGTCTACCCTTTGCTTAGTCTCTCCCAGGCCGGGTCTACCCTTTGTTTAGTCTCTCCCAGGCTGGGTCTACCCTTCGCTTAGTCTCTCCCAGGCCAGGTCTACCCTTCGCTTAATCTCTCCCAGGCCTGGTCTACCCTTCCCTTAGTCTCTCCCAGGTCTGGTGTTGGTTGAGGGAAAAATATTGGCAAGGACAACTCCCCTGCTCTTGATCAAATAGTGTTGTGGGATGTTTTATGTCCACCTGAGAGGGCAAGCGGGGTCTCTGTTTAACGTCTCATCTGAAAGACGGCACCACCGGCAGTGCAGCACGCCCTCAGCACTGGAGTGTTAGCCTGGATTGTGTGCTCAAGTCTCTGGAGAGGGACTTGAACCCACAACCTCCTGACCCAGAAGACAGAGAGCCACCCACTGCCACAGGGCTGACATCTACCACTGCCTATCGGATCAGATTTACTCACTACTTTGGAATGCCTGGCATTTTGTGCGTACCGTCACAGTGCATAAATGTGAACTGTTGAAATAACCAGTGTTTGTGGGGAACAGGGGCTGGATAGTGCAGTGGGGCAGGGCTGCCCTCTCATACAGGGGAGCTTTACCCTGCCTCTAACCTGTGCTGTAGCTGTTGTGGAAGTGTGCGTTGCTGGCATTCGCTGCATGTCGTGGGAATGTGTTCCAATTCTCCGGCACTGACACATGTACCGAGAAGTAATGATAAAGCAGTGAGTCAGAGGGTGCTGCAGGGTCCTGTCAGTGTGCTGGCAGTCTGCAAAACTGATTGTTATTGGTTTCAGCATCTTCTAAAGGTCAATGGCCCCCAACCAGTGTTATTCACTCGTTTGGTTTTCAAATTCTGTTTTTATCTTCTCTCGTGGCTCTCCACTTTCCTAGGCCAGCAAACCTCTGCTACTCTGGCAGGTGACAAGGTAACTCACTCAGCCTGTGAACCTTCTCCTTCCCTATAGAAGAGTTCCTGGCCTCCGCTTGAAGCCTCCTGTGACTGTATGGTTGAACTGGTGATGTTGCAGTCCATGAATTTAACATACAACAAAGGCAATGGGTCCTGACAACATCCCAGCTGCAAGGCAGAAGACATGTATTCCCGAACTAGCCGTGCCTCTAGCCAAGCTGTTCCCATTCAGCTGCAACACTGGCATCTACCCGATAATGTGGAAAATTGCCCAAGAATGTCTTGTCCATAAAAAAGCAGGACAAATCTAATCCGGCTAATTACCACCCCATCAGCCTACTCTCTATCATGTATCTCACACTACTGAATATAACTGTATCTTACCATGCTATACATGACTGTAACTAGATATGACCTGTAACCACAAGCATACTTTACCACCAGGGGTGCACTTGCAGGAGACAATGCATACCTGTTCCACACAGGTATATAAAGGCAGGTCTCAGGCAAGTGTGGTACTCGAGAGCTGTGAAATAAAGGTGTAGGTCCAGAGTGACCTTGACTTCAGCATGTGCCTCGTGTAAGTCTGTACTGCAGGGTCAGGACTTTACAGTGGCGACGAGTTACGGGATCACAGAATCCATAGAATGGCTACCAACGGCTCAGATAAGAAATACAATGCTGGAGACAATTGGGAGAACTTTATAGAAAGGCTCCAGAAAAGCTTTGTAACCAAAGACTGGTTGGGCGACGATAAGGCAGACAAGAGAAGAGCCCATCTCTTGACCAGCTGTGGCTCGAAAACATACGCCTGAATGAAGGACCTGCTGGCACCCGAGAAACCAGCAAGCAAGTCGTTTGAGGAGTTGAACACACTGGTGACAGACCACCTGAAGCCAGTGAGCAGCCTACACATGGCCAGACACAGGTTCTACAACTACAGACGCTGTGTGGGCCAGAGCATACCCGACTTTGTGGCGGAACTTCGGAGGCTGACTAGTTTATGTGAGTTCTCCGATGAACTAAGCAGAGAAGTACTGAGAGACTTTTTTATTGAAGGAATAGGCCACGCAGGCATATTCCAAAAGCTTATAGAGACCAAGAACTTGACCCTAGAGGCAGCAGCACTGGTCGCACAGACATACTTGACAGGAGAAGAAAAAACGAGGTTGATCTATAATGCGGGTACAACACTAATGAAACATTGGAACAAGGGGTTCACAGCGTGAAACAAGCCACTAACCCCACACACAGACAAAGGCAGGAGAGCAGGCCTTCAACAGCAGGCAGTGGCGCCAGAAGCCATCAAGGGCCACATGAACGGCCGTTCACACTTCATCAATCCACAATGCGAGCAATCAACTACAGACTGAGGGAAGCTCAAGAGAGATCAGCCAGATGCAGCTCATCCTTCGGAAGCAATGGAAGTGGTCTGTGCTGGAGATGTGGGGGAACCCCCACTCAACAAGGGGGTGTCGATTTCAGCATGCTGTTTGCAGAAACTGCAACTACACAGGGCATCTGGCTCGCATGTGCAGAAAAACAGCAGCTCGGCCGGTATACGAATCGGAAGGGTCGGAAAGCGGACCAGAAGACGGTGGGGACAGTGCCCGGGACGTCAGGGTACAGCGGGTCAACACGATCAATGTCCACTGTTCTTACAACAAGATGCCTCCAATAATGATGAGTGTCCTATCAACGGGATACCCGTCAACATGGAACTGGACACGGAAGCGAGTCAATCTCTCATAAGCGTCCAACAATTTGAATAGCTGTGGCCACACAAAAGCAACAGACCAAAACTCACAAGGATCAACACCAAACTAAGGCCCTATCCCAAAGAAATCGTACCAGTCCTTGGCAGCGCCATGCTCTCAGTCACACACAAAGGGATGGTGAACCGACTTCCCCTGTGGATTGTCCCCGGAGATCTCCCAGCACTGCTAGGGAGAAGCTGGGTAGCAAAGCTAAATTGGAAATGGGATGATGTTCACGCCATGTCGTCAGAGAAATGGACCTCCTGCTCAACAGTTCTAAGTTGTTTTGAACATCTCTTTCAGCCAGGTGAGGGCACCTTCAAAGGGGCTAAAGTTAAAATCTACATCACACAGGATGCCAGACCGATCCATCACAAGGCTAGAGCTGTGCCTTATGTGATGAGGGAAAAGATTGAACACGAACTGGACCGGCTTCTGCGGGACGGCATTATCTCACCCGTGGAATTTAGCGACTGGGCAAGTCCCATCGTCCCCTTCATGAAGCCTGATGGATCTGTACGAATCTGTGGGGATTACAAGTCTACCATAAACAGAGTCTCCCTACAGGACCAATACCCGCTGCCCAGAGCGGAGGACCTATTTGCCACATTGGCTGGAGGAAAACTTTTCTCGAAACTAGATCTCACATCTGCGTATATGATGCAAGAACTGAGAAGAGTCTAAGCTACTCACCACCATCAACACACATCGAGGCCTTTTTATGTACAATCGATGCCTATTCGACATCAGGTCGGCAGCTGCTATATTCCAGCGCAACATTGATAGTCTGTTCAAGTCCATCCCGGGGACGGTTGTGTTTCAAGATGACATACTCATCACGGGCAGGGACACCGACTCCCATCTCTGAAATTTGGAGGAAGTACGAAGTCGATTGGATTGGGTAGGCCTAAGAGTTAAGAAATTCAAGTGTCTGTTTCTCGCGCCCGAGGTTGAATTTTTGGGCAGAAGAATTGCCGCTGATGGAATCCGCTCAACAGAATCCAAAACCGAAGCAATTCGTCTGGCACCCAGGCCCCGGAATGTCTCGGAACTGCGCGCCTTTCTCGGGCTACTCAATTACTTTGGGAACTTTATGCAGAACTTGAGCATGCTGCTGGAGCCTCTCCACGTGCTATTCAGAAAGGGGTGCGATTGGTTTTGGGGGGACGCCCAGGAACGCGCCTTCAATAAGGCACGCAACCTTCTATGTTTTAGCCTTTTTTGACATAAGTAAAAAGCTAGTCCTTACATGTGATGCGTCAGCATACGGGGTCGGGTGCGTTTTACAGCATGTCAATGATGCGGGTAATTACAACCCATTGCTTATGCCTCCAGGTCACTTTCGCGGCGGAGTGCGGGTACGGTATGATGAGAAGGAGGCACTAGAGTGCGTGTACGGTGTCAAAAAGATGCACCAATACTTTTTTGGGGCCAAGTTTGCATTAGAAACCGACCACAAACCCCTCACGTCCCTGCTATCCAAGTGCAAGGCAATAAACGGCAACGCCTCGGCACGCATTCAGCGATGGGCACTCATGCTGGCGTCTTACGACTACACAATAAGGCACAGACCAGGCACAGACAACTGTGCCGGCGCGCTTAGCAGGCTACCCCTGGCGACCACGGAAGGGTCCGACGAACAGGATTGTGAGATGGTCATGGCAATCAATGCCTTTGAATCCACAGGTTCGCCCATGACAGCGCGCCAAATCAGAGCCTGGATGACCAGCGACCCCACGTTATCCTTAGTCAAAAGATGTGTTTTAACTGGTGTCTGGGCAGTGGCTCGCGATGACTGCCCCGAGGAGATCAAACCTTTCCATCGGCGCATGCATGAACTATCACTACAGGCAGACTGCCTGATGTGGGGCAGCCGAGTAGTTATGCCCTTGCGAGGCAGAGAGGCGTTTGTCCGGGAGCTCCACCGCGAGCACCCGGGGATCGTCCTTATGAAGGCCATAGCCAGATCCCACATCTGGTGGCCTGGCATTGACGCGGATTTGGAGCTCTGCGTCCGTCGGTGCACCATTTGTGCCCAACTCAGTAACGCCCCCAGAGAGGCCCCCCTAAGCCCCTGGCACTGGCCCACCAAACCGTGGTCGCGGGTGCATGTAGACTATGCGGGCCCATTCATGGGCAAAATGTTCCTCGTAGTCATTTTCAAAGTGGATCGAGTGCACCATTTTAAACTCAAGCACCACCTCCACCACTGTGGAGAGCCTTAGAACCATGTTAGCAACGCACGGAATTCCTGACATATTGGTCAGTGATAATGGTCCGTGCTTCACCAGCGCAGAATTTCTAGATTTTATAGTTGACCACGGCATAAATCACATTAAGATGGCACCGTTCAATCCGGCCTCCAATGCCCAGGCAGAGCGAGCAGTGCATATCGTTAAACAAGGCATGCTAAAAATCCAAAGTCACACGCTGCAGAGCCGCCTGTCGCGACTGCTGCTGGCATACAGATCTCGTCCGCATTCGTTGACTAGGGTTCCCCCCGCGCAACTATTGATCAAACGGATCTTAAAGACTAGGCTCTCGTTAATCCTCCCAGACATGCATGAAATTGTTGAAGCAAAGCGCCGGAAGCTAACTGAGTACCATGACCGAAATTCGAGGGGGAGGTGGAATGAGATAGGGGACAAAGTGTTTGTGCTAAGCTATGGCAGGGGTCCCAAATGGCTTGAAGGGACAGTACCAGGCAAGGAAGGAAACAGGCTACTGGTTGTACAAATGGACAATGGCCAAACCTGCCGGAGGCATGTCGACCAAGTAAAAAGTAGATTCACCAACAACACTGCAGAACCAGAGGCAGACTACAACTCTTTTAAAGGAGACAAATAAACATTAGGTTAAGTGACCCCCGATCTGGGGGACACTCCAAACATTTTCAAGGCCCTTTTTTTGTGTTTTTCTTTTGTATTTTCTTTGGGTTTTTTTGGGGTTTTTTTGGGCACTAAAATCAAAATTTTTTTCCAAGTGCCCCCTATAAAAGGGGAGGGAGACACTAAAAACACTGGCAATTAAAACAAATTAAACTTTAAAATATAAAATCAAATTAAAATTTGGTTGCCGGGGGTGACGATGCACTCCAGTCCCTCCGGCGCCCACCTCTCGCGGAAGGCCGCGAGCATACCGGTGGACACCGCGTAGAGGCAGACTACAATGTGGAACTCAACACCACACCTGGTGGACAGACAGAGGGAACAACCTGAGGAAAGGCCAGTCTCAACAGACAGCCCAGGCGAGATACCAGCAATCACACCGAAAGAAAAACAGGCATCAAGGCAAACAACTGAACCACAACTAAGACGCTCCACGCGAGAGCGTAGACCACCTGAGAGACTGAATCTATAAAGACAATAAGACCTTGGGGGAGGGTGATGTCATGTATCTCACACTACTGTATATAAGTGTATCTTACCATGCTATACATGACTGTAACTAGATATGACCTGTAACCACAAGCATACTTTACCACCAGGGGTGCACTTGCAGGAGACACTGCATACATGTTCCACACAGGTATATAAAGGCAAGTATGGGACTCGAGAGCTGTGAAATAAAGGTGCAGGTCCAGGTCGAGAGTGACCTTGACTTCAGCATGTGCCTCGTGTAAGTCTGTACTGCAGGGTCAGGACTTTATACTCTCAATCAGCAAAGTGATGAAAGTGTCATTGACAGTGCTATCAAGTGGCATTTAGTCACCGATAACCTATGAACCAAAGCCCAGTTTGGGTTTTGGCAGGACCAATTGGCTCCAGACCACATAACAGCCTTGGTCAAAACATGGAGAAAAGAGTTAAATCCCAAAGGTGAGGTGAGGGTGACTGCCCTTGACATCAAGGCAGCAATTGACCGAGTGTGGCATCAAGGAGCCCGAGTAAAATTGAAGTCAATTAGAATCAGGGGGAAAACTCTCCAATGGTTGGAGTCATACCTTGCACAAAGGAAGATGGTTGTGGTGGTTGGAGGTCAATCATCACAGCTCCAGGACATCGCTGCAGGAGTTCCTCAGGGCAGTGTCCCAGGCCCAACTGTTATGTATTTAACCCCTTGTAACCTGTAGTACACTACTATCAAGGGCCTACCTGTTGAAGTCCCAAGGGATCCCAGCATCCCTTGGGAGCACGGTATATAAGCAGGCCACCCACGAGGTATTTGCACTCTTGAGTCTCAATAAAGGAACTAAGCTCACGGTTGCTCATTGTACACAGTACTCAGTTTCATCCTTTATTATGAGCTTATCAATTGGCAACGAGGTAACGAACAACCGCGCGAAAATGCAAAGAACAGTTGGTGTCCTGGAGAAGTTCTCAGAAGGGGACGATTGGGAGGCCTTCATGGAGAGACTCGACCAATACTTTGTGGCCAACGAGCTGGAAGGGGACGAGAATGCTGCCAAACGAAGGGCGATCCTCCTAACTTTCTGTGGGGCAACAACCTATGGCCTCATGAAGGATCTCCCAGCTCCAGCAAAACCAACAGCTAAATCCCATGAAGAAATGTGTACGCTGGTCCAGGAGCACGTAAATCCTAAGGAAAACATTTTGATGGCGAGATATCGGTTCTACACGTGTCAACGTCGGAGAGCCAGGAAGTGGCGAGCTCTGTCGCCGAACTAAGGCGACTTGCAGGACATTGTAAATTTGAGGGATTCCTAGAACAAATGCTTGGAGACTTTTTTGTATTGGGCATTGGCCATGAGGCAATTCTTCGCAAACTGTTAACCATCGAAACTCCGAATCTAAGTCAAGCCATAAAGATAGCCCAGGCATTTATGTCCACCAGCGACAACACTAAACAGATTTCGCAGAGTAAAGAAGTTTCGGCCAGTACTGTGAACAAAGTTACGTCGTTTTCGAGCAGGAACATACATGGCAGAACGTACACGCCGGCTGCTGCTGCCCGACCTCTGATGACCCAGAGTCCACCATCAATCGCTAATGCGAGGCAGTTAACACCTTGTTGGTGTTGTGGAGGTGATCATCGGCCCCATCAATGCCGCTTCAAGCACTATGTTTGCAACAGTTGCAGAACAATGGGACACCTCCAGCGAATGTGCAGGCGAGCTGCAAACCCTGCAAACCACCACGTTGTAGAGGAAGATCGATCCACTGTGGATCAAATTGAATCGGAGACTCGAACCGAAGAGGCAGAAGTGTACGGGGTACACACATTCTCCACGAAATGTCCACCAATAATGTTGAAAGTTGCACTGAACGGAATTCCAGTATTGATGGAACTGGAAACGGATGCAAGTCAGTCCATAAAGAGTAAAAAGGCCTTCGACAGGCTGTGGTTCAACAAGGCACACAGGCCCAAGCTCAGCCACATTCACACCAAACTAAAGACTTTCACCAAGGAACTAATCCCCGTAATTGGAAGTGCAGAAGTCAAAGTCTCCCATGATGGTGCAGTACACGAACTCCCGCAGTGGATTGTACCAGGGGATGGCCCCACGATGTTTGGCAGAAGCTGGCTGGGAAAAATCCGCTGGAACTGGGACAACATCCGAGTGCTCTCATCCATCGACGACGCCTTATGTGCCCAGGTACTGAACAAGTTCCCATTGTTGTTCAAGCCAGGCATTGGAAGCTTCTCGGGGGCAAAAGTGTAGATCCGTTTGGTTCCCGGTACGCAACCCATCCACCACAAGGCAGAGGGATGGTACCGCAGATGATGCGTGAGAAAGTGGAATTTGAGCTGGACAGGCTGCAGCGAGAAGGCATCATCGCGCCAGTGGAATTCAACGATTGGGCTTGTCCAAATGTCCTGGTACTTAAAGAGGACGGCACAGTTAGAATTTGTGGGGACTATAAAGTAACGATTAAGCGTTTTTCGCTACAGGACCAGTGCCCGCTACCTAAGGCAGACGACCTATTTGCGACCCTGGTTGGAGGGAAGACGTTCACCAAGTTGGACCTGACTTCGGCCCACATGACGCAGGAGCTGGAGGAGTCTTCGAAAGGCCTCACCTGCATCAACACACACAGAGGTCAGTTCATCTATAACAGGTGCCCGTCGGGATTCGGTCGGCCGCGGCAATCTTCCAACGGAACATGGAGAGCCTGCTAAAGTCAGTTCCTCGCACCATGGTTTTCCAGCACGACATACTGATTACAGGTCAGGACACCATTGAGCACTTGAAGAATCGGGAAGAGGTTCTTAGTCGGTTGGATCGCATGGGGCTCAGGTTGAAACGCTCGAAGTGTGTTTTCCTGGTGCAGAAGGTCGAGTTCTTGGGAAGAAGAATCACAGCAGCCGGCATCAAACCCACTGGCGCCAAGACGGAGGCCATCAAGAATGCGCCGAGACCACAGAACATGACGGAACTGCGGTCGTTCCTGGGACTCCTTAACTATTTTGGTAATTTCCTATGTGGGTTAACACCCTGCTAGAACCCCTACATGCGCTACTGCGTAAGGGAGATGACTGGGTATGGGGAAATTCACAAGAGGCTGCCTTTAAGAAAGCCAGAAATCTGTTGTGTTCAAACAAACTGCTTGTCCTGTATAACCCTTGTAAAATATTAGTGCTAGCTTGCGATGCGTCGTCATATGGGGTCGGGTATGTGTTACAACAGGCTAATGAATCAGGAATTTTGCAACCGGTCGATTATGAGTCCAGGAGTTTGTCCAAGGCTGAAAGGGCCTACAGCATGATTGAAAAAGAGGCTCTGCCGTGCGTTTACGGGGTAAAGAAAATGCACCAGTACTTATTTGGCCTCAAGTTTGAGCTTGAAACTGACCACGAGCTGCTCATATCGCTGTTCTCTGAGAGCAAAGGGATTAACACCAATGCCTCTGCCCGCATCCAAAGATGGACTCTCATGCTGTCGGAATACAACTATGTAATCCGCCACAGGCCGAGCACAGAGAACTGCGTAGATGCTCTCAGTCGGCTGCCATTGCCCACCACTAGGATGGAAATGGCACAGCCAGCAGACTTGCTCATGGTAATGGAGGCATTCAAAAACGAAAAGTCCCCTGTTATGGCCGACCAGATCAGGACCTGGACCAGCCAGGATCCTTTACTGTCCTAAGTAAAAAACTGTGTCCTCCATGGGAGCTGGTCCGGCATCCCAGCGGAGATGCAGGAGGCGATTAAGCCGTTCCACAGGCGCAAAGACGAAATGTCCCTGCAAGCGGACTGTCTGTTGTGGGGCAATCGCGTGGTCTTGCCCAAGAAAGGCAGAGAAACATTCATTTGTGAACTGCACAGCACCCATCCAGGCATTGTAATGATGAAAGCCATAGCCAGATCCCATGTGTGGTGGCCCGGCATCGACTCAGATTTAGAGTCATGCGCGCACCAGTGCAACACTTGCTCTCAGCTGAGCAATGCACCCAGAGAGGCATCGCTAAGTTTGTGGTCATGGCCCTCCAAACCGTGGTCGAGGATCCACGTGGACTATACGGGCCCATTTCTAGGCAAAATGTTTTTGGTTGTCGTGGACGTTTACTCAAAATGGATTGAATGTGCGATAATGTCTGTAAGCACGTCCACGGCCACTATTGAAAGCCTATGAGCCATGTTTGCCACGCACGGCCTACCTGATGTCCTAGTCAGTGACAATGGGCCGTGCTTCACCAGTGCTGAATTCAAGGAATTCATGACCCGCAATGGGATCAAACACGTCACATCTGCCCCGTTCAAGCCCGCATCCAATGGCCAGGCAGAATGGCAGTTCAGACTATCAAGCAAAGCTTGAAATGTGTGTCGGAAGGCTCCCTGCAGACCCGGCTGTCCCGAGTACTGCTCAGTTACCACACCAGACCCCACTCACTCACCGGGGTTCCCCCAGCCGAGCTGCTCATGAAAAGGGCGCTAAAAACAAGGCTCTCCCTTGTCCACTCTGATCTCCATGATCACGTGGAGGGCAGGCAGCATCAACAAAATGTGTACCATGACCGCGCAAATTTGTCACGTGATATTGAGATCATTGATCCTGTGTTTGTGCTCAATTATGGACATGGTCCCAAATAGCTCACTGGCACGGTCATAGCCAAAGAGGGGAGTAGGGTGTTTCAGGTCAAATTGACCAACGGAAAATGTACAGAAAACATTTGGACCAAATCAAATTGCAGTTCACCAACAGCTACGAACAACCCGAAGAAGACACCACCAACTTTGACTCTCCAACACACACACAAGTGACAACTGACATCATGGTTGAACACGAAGCCGAACTCATCATCCCCAGTAGCCTGGCAAGGCCGGCTGCCCAACAGCCCAGTGAAGAACTGACCAACCCACCCACACCCACATTTGTACCAAGACGATCGACAAGGGAGCGTAAAGCCCCAGATCGTCTCACCTTGTAAATAGGTGTACTATTGACTTCACAGGGGAGTGATGTTATGTATTCAACCCCTTGTAACCTGTATTACACTACCACCAGAGAGCCTACCTGTTGGAGTCCCAAGGGATCCCAGCATCCCTTGGGATCACGGCATATAAGCAGGTCACCCACGAGGTAGCTGCACTCTGGAGTCTCAATAAAGGAGCTAAGATCAAGCTTGCTCATTGTACACAGTACTCAGTTTCATCCTTTATTATGAGTTTATCACCAGCCATCTTCAGCTGCTTCATAAATGATAAGGTCAGAAGTTGGGATGTTTGCTGACAATCGCGCTGTGTTCAGTGCCATTCGCAACTCCTCAGATAATAGAGCAGTCCATGTCCACATGCAGCAAGACCTGGACAACATTCAGGTTTGGGCTGATAAGTGGCAAGTAACATTCGCACCACACAAGTGCCAGGCAATGACCATCACCAACAAGAGACAGCCTAATCACCTCCCATTGACATACAACGGCATTACCATCGCTGAATCCCCCACCATCAATACCCTGGGGATCACAATTGACCAAAAACTTAACTGGACCAGCCACATAAATATCATGGGAACAAGAGCAGGTCAGAGGCTGGGTATTCTGTGGCAAGTGTCTCACCTCCTGACTCCCCAAAGCCTTTGCACCATCTACAAGGCACAAGTCAGGAGTGTGAGGGAATACTTGCCTGGATGAGTGCAGCTCCAGCAATGCTCAAGAAGCTCGACACCATCCAGGACAAAGCAGCCCACTTGATTGGCTCACCACCACCTTAAACATTCACTCCCTCCATCACCGGCGCACCGTGGCTGCAGTGTGTACCATCTACAAGATGCACTGCAGCAACTCGCCAAGCAGCAGCACCTCCTAAACCCGCGACCTCTACCACCTAGAAGGTCAAGGGCAGCAGGTACATGGGAACGCACCACCTCCAAGTTTCCCTCCAGGTCACACACCATTCTGACTTGGAAATATATCACCATTCTTTCTGGGTCAAAATCCTGGAACTCCCTCCCTAACAGCACTGTGGGTAGCACCTTCACCACACGGACTGCAGCGGTTCAAAAAGGCAGCTCACCACCATCTTCTCAAGGATAATTAGGGCTGGACAATAAATGCCAGCCTTGCCAGCGATGCCTACATCCCGTAAATGAAAAAAAACATCCTTCCCCAATGCCTCTCCACCATTGTCCAGCTGGGTGGGACTGCACTCGCCTGGTTCCATTCTTATCTATCCAGTCGCAGCCAGAGAATATCCGGCAATGGCTTCTCTTCCCGCTTCCATTACTCTGGATTCCTCCAAGGAACTCATCTTCCTAGTTCTCATCTACATGCTGCCCCTCAGCAACATCATGTGAAAACACCATGTCAGGTTCCACATGTAGGCTAACGACACTCTGCCTCACCATTGCCTCACTCATCCCCGCCACTCTCTCCGATTTTTCACGCTACTTGTTCGACATCCAGCACAGGACGAGCGGAAATTTCCTCCAACTAAATATTGGTAAACCGAAACCATTGTCTTCGGTCCCCGCTACAAACTCTGTTCCCTGGCCACTGACTCCAAACCCTCTCCTTGGTCACTATCTGAGGCTGAACAATGTTGATCACAACTCTGGCATCCGACTTGACCCTGAGCTCAGCTTCTGACTCCATATTCTGTCCATCACCAAGACCACCTACTTTCAGCTCGGTAACATCGCCTGTCACTGCCCCGGCGTCAACTCATCTGCTGCTGAAACCCTCATCCGTACCTTTGTCATCTCCAAACTTGATTGTTCCAATGCTCTCTTGGCTGGCCTCCGATCTTCCACTCTCCATTATCTTGAGCTCATCCAAAACTCTGCTGCTTGTATCCTAACTCGCACCGAGTCCCGCTCACCCATCACCCCTGTGCTCGCTGACCTACATTGGCTCCCGGTCCGGCAATGCCTCGATTTTAAAATTCTCATCCTTGTTTTCAGATCCTGCCATGGCCTCGCCCCCTCCCTATCTCTGTAATCTCCTCCAGCCCCACAACCCCCCGAGATCTCTGCACTCCTCCAATTCTAGCCTCTTGTGCATCACCAACTTTCGTCACTTCAATTGGTGGCCGTGCCTTCAGCTACCTAGACCTTAAGCTTCTACGTATTTCCTAACACTCTGTAAACACAGCTTATTGCAGCACGATTGTGCCACATCTTTAATCATCGAGCTAAACAATTAATAACACAAATGTGCCAGAGCCAGGTTTCCAAACGACAACAACAACTTGCATTTTTATAGTGCATTCAACAGAGCAAAACATCACAAGGCACTTCACAGGAGCCAATCAGACAACATTTGACATCAAGCCACATAAGGAGATATTAGAACCGGTGACCAAAAGCATCGTCAAAGAGTTAGGTTTTAAAGAGTGTCTGAAAGCAGGAAAGAGAGGTGGAGAGGCAGAGAATTTCACAGCTTATGGCCAAGGCAGCAGAAGGCACGGCCGGCAATAGAGGGGTGGAGGAAGTGGGGGATGTGCAAGAGGCCAGAATTGGATGAGGGCAGAGATCTCAGGAGGTTGTAGGGCTGGAGGAGGTTACAGAGATAGGGAGTGGTGAGGCCATTGAGGGATTTGCTCACAAGGATGGTTAGACTGATGGTGAGAAAGACTGATGGTGAGACTGATGGTTAGACTGATGATGAGAGAGACTGATGGTTAGACTGATGATGAGAGAGACTGATGGTGAGACTGATGGTTAGACTGATGATGAGAGAGACTGATGGTGAGACCGATGGTTAGACTGATGGTGAGACTGATGGTGAGACTGATGGTGAGACCGATAGTGAGACTGATGGTGAGAGAGACTGATAGTGAGACTGATGGTTAGACTGATGGTTAGATTGATGATGAGAGAGACTGATGGTGAGACCGATGGTTAGACTGATGGTGAGACTGATGGTGAGACTGATGGTGAGACCGATAGTGAGACTGATGGTGAGAGAGACTGATAGTGAGACTGATGGTTAGACTGATGGTTAGATTGATGATGAGAGAGACTGATGGTGAGACTGATGGTTAGACTGATGATGAGAGAGTCTGATGGTGAGACTGATGGTGAGACTGATGGTGAGACCGATGGTGAGACCGATGGTGAGACTGATGGTGAGACTGATGGTTAGACTGATGGTGAGAGAGACTGATGGTGAGAGAGATTGACGGTTAGACTGATGGTTAGACTGATGGTGAGACCGATGGTGAGACTGATGGTGAGAGTGCCTGATGGTTAGACTGATAGTGAGACCGATGGTGAGACCGATGGTGAGACTGATGGTGAGACTGATGGTAAGACTGATGGTTAGAATGATGGTGAGACTGATGGTGAGAGAGACTGATGGTGAGAAAGACTGATGGTGAGACTGATGGTTAGAGAGACTGATAGCTAGACTGATGGTTAGACTGATGGTGAGACTAATGGTTAGACTGATGGTGAGAGAGACTGATGGTTAGACTGATGGTTAGACTGATGGTGAGACTGATGGTTAGACTGATGGTGAGACAGATGATTAGACTGATGGTGAGACTGATGGTTAGGGATCACTGAATTCTTCTCGTCGCCATTGATACGTCCTTACTATACAGTATAAATGCACACGAGGCCCATGCTTGATAGAAGGTCAGTCTGTGACCTGTCCTTTATTCCTTAACACTCAAGTGATGGAAGTGGGTGGAGCTTCCCCTTTTATACCTGAAGGTCCAGGTTAGGAGTGTCTCCCACAAGTTCACCACTTAGTGGTCATTGTTCTCACAGTGTACAACTTAGGTCAGATTATACATGGGTTACAATGCTGGTTGAATACATGACATCATTGATGCCGTTGTGTGACTTTCTTTTTACTTTCCGGAAACTTGGCTGAAATGTGTTGGTTGGTGACGGTAACCTGATGTGGCGGGGAAGCGGGACTGCTCGGAGCAGCACAAGCTGTGCGATCTGCTGCTGTCGTCAGCACTACCCTTCTGAAAATAGATTTCCCTCAGTGAGAGCTTCAGCTGACTGAGGCGTGAGGCAGTCTCCAGTCTCTCCTGAGCTGTCAGACTGATGTTGTAGAGTTTAGGCATCGGAAAAAGCCGTGAGACCCAGCATTAGAATCAGAAAGCACTCAGCACAGGAGGAGGTGAGTCAATCTGTATTTAAACCATGCCAGCTCAGTAGTTTTGCTACCTACTCTAATCCCTGACGACTATCATCCCTCACAACCTTCAGGTGGAAATTTGGTATCGCCCGCTTTGAGGCGCTGACACTGCTGGTCGATAACTTTAGCGCTGGGCGCTATCTACCGCCTCAAAGTGCAATATTCAGTTGTTTCGCCCGAGGAGGAGAGTGTAGCGCTAAGAGAAGCGTTTCACACTCCTCTTCAGGTACTAACGTCGCGATAGCGTAGGAGGCCGATTCAATGTTTTGGTGCGAGGATGCCGGCATTCTTGTGACTGAAGCAGGAAAAAAAAATCTTTTGGAAAATTTCAATGACCGACACCCACCCTTTCCAACATATAAATATAAGTTAAAAAAATTAAAGTTCACCACTTAGCTTGCTCTCCGGACGATACGGCCCCGAGATCACTGACGTACCGACTGCTTTCTGTGTCAGACGTAGCGCCGGGCACCACGGCAGGCGAAAGCAGTCACGTTCGCGACTGTGGTGCTACGGCGGCATTGCACGCGCGATGAACTCACCACATGGGTGGGGCTAGAGTGCGCAGTGCAACCTCTTTGTGCCGCCCCCATCTCGCCATCAACGATTTCAAGAGGTGAGGACAGCGCGCTGCTCGGGCAGTGGGTGTTTAATGCCCCTATCTGGCGCTAATGAGGGCACAAATGGGGCTGGGTACAGTGGTTCACACTGATCTATCACACTCTGGGGCAGTGGGTCACACACTGACCTTTCACATTCTGGGACTGGGACAGTGGGTCACACACTGACCTTTCATACTCTGGGACACTGGGTCGCACACTGACCTTTCATACTCTGGGACACTGGGTCGCACACTGACCTTTCATACTCTGGGACACTGGGTCACGCACTGACTTTTCACATTCTGGGACAGTCTGACACACACTGACCTTTCACAGTCTGGGACAGTGGGTCACACACTGACCTTTCATACTCTGGGACACTGGGTCGCACACTGACCTTTCACACTCTAGAACAATGGGTCACGCACTGACTTTTCACATTCTGGGACAGTCTGACACACACTGACCTTTCACACTCTGGGACAGTGGGTCACACACTGACCTTTCACACTCTGGGACACTCACCTAACCTGCCCAAGTCACCCTGCAGCCTTCTCGCGTCCTCCTCATAGCTCACATTGCCACTCAGCTTAGTGTCATCTGCAAACTTGGAGATATTACACTCAATTCCCTCATCCAAATCATTAATGTATATTGTAAAGAGCTGGGGTCCCAGCACTGAACCCTGCGGCACCCCACTAGTCACTGCCTGCCATTGTGAAAAGGACCCGTTTATTCCCACTCTCTGCTTCCTGTCTGCCAACCAGTTCTCTATCCACATCAGTACATTACCCCTATTACCATGCGCTTTAATTTTGCACACCAATCTCTTGTGTGGGACCTTGTCAAAGCCTTTTGAAAGTCCAAATACACCACATCCACTGGTTCTCCCTTGTCCACTCTCTGAGTTATATCCTCAAAAAAGTCTAGAAGATTTGTCAAGCATGATTTCCCCTTAATAAATCCATGCTGACTTGGACCGATCCTGTCACTGCTTTCCAAATGCGCTGCCATTATGTCTTTAATAATTGATTCCAACATTTTCCCCACTATTGATGTCAGACTAACCAGTCTATAATTACCCGTTTTCTCTCTCCCTCCTTTCTTAAAAAGTGGTGTTACATTAGCTACCCTCCAGTCCATAGGAACTGATCCAGAGTCGATGGACTGTTGGAAAATGATCACCAATGCATCCACTATTTCTAGGGCTACTTCCTTAAGTACTCTGGGATGCAGACTATCAGGCCCCGGGGATTTATTGGCCTTCAATCCCATCAATTTCCCTAACACAATTTCCCGCTTAATAAGGATTTCCTTCAGTTCCTCCTCTTCACGAGACCCTCGGTCCCCTAGTATTTCCGGAAGGTTATTTGTGTCTTCCTCCATGAAGACAGAACCAATGTATTTGTTTAACTGGTCCGCCATTTCTTTGTTCCCCATTATAGATTCACCTGAATCTGACTGCAAGGGACCTACGTTTGTTTTTCTCTTCACATATCTGTTGAAGCTTTTGCAGTCAGTTTTTATGTTCCCAGCAATCTTCCTCTCAGACTCTATTTCTCCCCTCCGAATTAAAACCTTTGTCCTCCTCTGCTGTATTGCAAAATTCTCCCAGTCCTCAGGTTTGCTGCTTTTTCTGGCCAATTTATATGCTTCTTCCTTGGATTTAACACTATCCCTAATTTCCCTTGTTAGACACGGTTGAGCCATCTTCCCCATTTTATTTTTACTCCAGACAGGGATGTACAATTGTTGAAGTTCATCCATGTGATCTTTAATTGTTTGCCATTGCCTATCCAAGGTCAACCCTCCAAGAATCATTTCCCCGTCTATTCTAGCCAATTCACGCCTCATACTATCGAAGTTACCTTTCCTTAAGTTCAGGACCCCAGCGCCTGAATTAACTGTGTCACTCTCCATCTTAAGAAAGAATTCTATCATATTATTGTCACTCTTCCCCAAGGGGCCTCGCACAACAAGATTGTGACTCAGTGTCCCGGAGTATAAAAGGTTAATGTCTGACCTTTCACACTCTGGGACACTGGGTCAGACACGAACGTTTTATACTCTGGGACACTGAGTCATACACTGACCTTTCATACTCTGGGACAATGGGTCACACACTGACCTTCCATACTCTGGGACAGTGGGTCACACACAGACCTTTCACACTCTGGGACAGTGTGTCACACACTGACCTTTCACACTCTGGGACAGTGGGTCACACACTGACTTTTCACACTCTGGGACAGTGGGTCACACACTGACCTTTCATACCCTGGGACACTGGGTCACACGCTGACCTTTCATACTCTGGGACAGTGGGTCACACACTGAGCTTTCACACTCGGGGACTGGGTCACACACTGACCTTCCATGCTCTGCGACAGCAGGTCACACACTGACCTTTCTCACTCTGGCACTGGGTCACATACTGACCTTTCACACTCTGGGACAGTGGGACACACACTAACTATTCACACTCTGGGACACTGGATCACAAACTGATCTTTCACACACTGGGGCAGTGGGTCACTCACTGACCGTTCATACTCTGGGACAGTGGCTCACACACTGACCTTTCACACTCTGGGACAGTGGGTCACACACTGAACTTTAATACTCTGGGACACTGGGTCACACACTGACCTTTCACACTCTGGGAAAGTGGGTCACACACTGACCTTCCACGCTCTGCGACAGCGGGTCACACACTGACCTTTCTCACTCTGGCACTGGATCACACACTGACCTTTCACAATCTGGGACAGTGGGACATACACTAACTATTCACACTCTGGGACACTGGATCACACACTGACCTTTCACACTCTGGGACACTGGGTCACACACTGGCCTTTCACGCTCTGGGACACTGGGGCACACACTGACCTTTCACACTCTGGGACACCGAGTCACACACTGACTTTCACACTCTGGGACACTGGGTCACACGCTGACCTTTCTCACTCTGGGACTGGGTCACGCACTGACCTTTCACACTCTGGGACAGTGGGTCACACACTGACCTTTCATACTCTGGGACAGTGGGTCACACACTGACCTATCATACTCTGGGACACTGGGTCACACACTGACCTTTCACACTCTGGGACAGTGGGTCACAAACTGACCTTTCATACTCTGGGACACTGGGTCACACACTGACCTTTCACACTCTGGGAAAGTGAGTCACACACTGACCTTCCATGCTCTGCGACAGTGGGTCACACACTGACGTTTCACACTCTGGGACAGTGGGACACACAATAACTATTCACACTCTGGGACACTGGATCACACACTGACCTTTCATACACTGGGGCAGTGGGTCACTCACTGACCGTTCATACTCTGGGACAGTGGGTCACACACTGACCTTTCACACTCTGGGACAGTGGGTCACACACTGACCTTTCACACTCTGTGACAGTGGGTCACACACTGACCTTTCACACTCTGGGACACTGAGTCACACACTGACTTTCACACTCTGGGACACTGGGTCACACACTGACCTTTCACACTCTGGGACACTGGGTCACACACTGACCTTTCACACTCGGGACAGCGGTTCACACACTGACCTTTCACACTCTGGGACAGTGGTTCACATACTGACTTTTCACACTCTGGGACAGTGGGTCACACACTGACCTTTCTCACTCTGGGACACTAGGTCACACACTGACCTTTCAAACTCTGGGACACTGGGTCACACACTGACCTTTCACACTCGGGACAGCGGTTCACACACTGACCTTTCACACTCTGGGACAGTGGTTCACATACTGACTTTTCACACTCTGGGACAGTGGGTCACACACTGACCTTTCACACTCTGGGACAGTGGGTCACACACTGACCTTTCACACTCGGGGACTGGGTCACACACTGACCTTTCTCACTCTGGGACTGGGTCACACACTGACCTTTCACACTCTGGGACCGTGGGTCACACACTGACTTTTCACACTCTGGGACAGTGGGTCACACACTGACCTTTCATACTCTGGGACACTGGGTCACACGCTGACCTTTCACACTCAGGGACAGTGGGTCAGACACTGACCTATCACTCTCTGGGACACTGGGTCACACACTGACTTCTCACACTCTGGGACAGTGGGTCACAAACTGACCTTTCATACTCTGGGACACTGGGTCACACACTGACCTTTCACACTCTGGGAAAGTGGGTCACACACTGACCTTCCATGCTCTGCGACAGCGGGTCACACACTGACCTTTCACACTCTGGGACAGTGGGACACACACTAACTATTCACACTCTGGGACACTGGATCACACACTGACCTTTCACACACTGGGGCAGTGGGTCACTCACTGACCGTTCATACTCTGGGACAGTGGGTCACACACTGAACTTTCACACTCTGGGACAAGTGGGTCACACACTGAATTTTCACACTCTAGAACAATGGGTCACGCACTGACTTTTCACATTCTGAGACAGTGGGACCCACACTGACCTTTCACACTCTGGGACAGTGGGTCACACACTGACCTTCCATGCTCTGCGACAGCAGGTCACACACTGACCTTTCTCACTCTGGCACTGGGTCACATACTGACCTTTCACACTCTGGGACAGTGGGACACACACTAACTATTCACACTCTGGGACACTGGATCACAAACTGATCTTTCACACACTGGGGCAGTGGGTCACTCACTGACCGTTCATACTCTGGGACAGTGGCTCACACACTGACCTTTCACACTCTGGGACAGTGGGTCACACACTGAACTTTAATACTCTGGGACACTGGGTCACACACTGACCTTTCACACTCTGGGAAAGTGGGTCACACACTGACCTTCCACGCTCTGCGACAGCGGGTCACACACTGACCTTTCTCACTCTGGCACTGGATCACACACTGACCTTTCACAATCTGGGACAGTGGGACATACACTAACTATTCACACTCTGGGACACTGGATCACACACTGACCTTTCACACTCTGGGACACTGGGTCACACACTGGCCTTTCACGCTCTGGGACACTGGGGCACACACTGACCTTTCACACTCTGGGACACCGAGTCACACACTGACTTTCACACTCTGGGACACTGGGTCACACGCTGACCTTTCTCACTCTGGGACTGGGTCACGCACTGACCTTTCACACTCTGGGACAGTGGGTCACACACTGAGCTTTCATACTCTGGGACAGTGGGTCACACACTGACCTATCATACTCTGGGACACTGGGTCACACACTGACCTTTCACACTCTGGGACAGTGGGTCACAAACTGACCTTTCATACTCTGGGACACTGGGTCACACACTGACCTTTCACACTCTGGGAAAGTGAGTCACACACTGACCTTCCATGCTCTGCGACAGTGGGTCACACACTGACGTTACACACTCTGGGACAGTGGGACACACAATAACTATTCACACTCTGGGACACTGGATCACACACTGACCTTTCATACACTGGGGCAGTGGGTCACTCACTGACCGTTCATACTCTGGGACAGTGGGTCACACACTGACCTTTCACACTCTGGGACAGTGGGTCACACACTGACCTTTCACACTCTGGGACAGTGGGTCACACACTGACCTTTCACACTCTGGGACACTGAGTCACACACTGACTTTCACATTCTGGGACACTGGGTCACACACTGACCTTTCACACTCTGGGACACTGGGTCACACACTGACCTTTCACACTCGGGACAGCGGTTCACACACTGACCTTTCACACTCTGGGACAGTGGTTCACATACTGACTTTTCACACTCTGGGACAGTGGGTCACACACTGACCTTTCTCACTCTGGGACACTAGGTCACACACTGACCTTTCAAACTCTGGGACACTGGGTCACACACTGACCTTTCACACTCGGGACAGCGGTTCACACACTGACCTTTCACACTCTGGGACAGTGGTTCACATACTGACTTTTCACACTCTGGGACAGTGGGTCACACACTGACCTTTCACACTCTGGGACAGTGGGTCACACACTGACCTTTCACACTCGGGGACTGGGTCACACACTGACCTTTCTCACTCTGGGACTGGGTCACACACTGAACTTTCACACTCTGGGACCGTGGGTCACACACTGACTTTTCACACTCTGGGACAGTGGGTCACACACTGACCTTTCATACTCTGGGACACTGGGTCACACGCTGACCTTTCACACTCAGGGACAGTGGGTCAGACACTGACCTATCACTCTCTGGGACACTGGGTCACACACTGACTTCTCACACTCTGGGACAGTGGGTCACAAACTGACCTTTCATACTCTGGGACACTGGGTCACACACTGACCTTTCACACTCTGGGAAAGTGGGTCACACACTGACCTTCCATGCTCTGCGACAGCGGGTCACACACTGACCTTTCACACTCTGGGACAGTGGGACACACACTAACTATTCACACTCTGGGACACTGGATCACACACTGACCTTTCACACACTGGGGCAGTGGGTCACTCACTGACCGTTCATACTCTGGGACAGTGGGTCACACACTGAACTTTCACACTCTGGGACAAGTGGGTCACACACTGAATTTTCACACTCTAGAACAATGGGTCACGCACTGACTTTTCACATTCTGAGACAGTGGGACCCACACTGACCTTTCACACTCTGGGACAGTGGGTCACACACTGACCTTTCACACTCTGGGACACTGGGTCACACACTGACCTTTCACACTCTGGGACACTGGGTCACACACTGACCTTTCAAGCTCTGGGACACTGGGTCACACACTGACCTTTCACACTCTGGGACACTGAGTCACACACTGACTTTCACATTCTGGGACACTGGGTCACACACTGACCTTTCTCACTCTGGGACTGGGTCACTCACTGATCTTTCACACTCTGGGACAGTGGGTCACACACTGACCTTTCACACTCGGGGACTGGGTCACACACTGACCTTTCACACTCTGGGACAGTGCATCACATACTGACCTTTCACATCTGGGACACTGGGTTACACACTAGCCTTTCTCACACTGGGACAGTGTTTCACACACTGACCTTTCAAACTCTGGGACACTAGGTCACACACTGACCTTTCAAACACTAGCACAGTGGGCAACACTTTGACCTTTCACACTCTGTGTCACGGGGTCACACACTGACCTTTCACACTCTGGTACAGTGGGTCACACACTGGCCTTTCATGCTCTGGGACACTGGGGCACACACTGACCTTTCATACTCTGGGACACTGGGTCACACACTGACCTTTCACACTCTGGGACAGTGGGTCACACACTGACCTTTCACACTCTGGGAAAGTGGGTCACACACTGACCTTCCATGCTCTGCGACAGCGGGTCACACTCTGACCTTTCTCACTCTGGCACTGGGTCACACACTGACCTTTCACACTCTGGGACAATGGGACACACACTAACTATTCACACTCTGGGACACTGGATCACACACTGACCTTTCACACACTGGGGCAGTGGGTTACTCACTGACCGTTCATACTCTGGGACACTGGGTCACACACTGACCTTTCACACTCTGGGACAGTGGGTCACACACTGAACTTTCACACTCTGGGACAGTGGGTCACACACTGACCTTTCACACACTGGGACACTGGGTCACACACTGACCTTTCACACTCTGGGACACTGGGTCACACACTGACCTTTCACGTTCTGGGACACTGTGGCACATACTGACCTTTCACACTCTGGGACACTGAGTCACACACTGACTTTCACGCTCTGGAACACTGGGTCACACAATGACCTATCTCACTCTGGGACTGGGTCATGCACTGACTTTTCACATTCTGGGATAATGGGACACACACTGACCTTTCACACTCTGGGACAGTGTGTCACACACTGACCTTTCACACTCTGGGAAACTGGGTCACACACTGACCTTTCACGCTCTGGATCACTGGGGCACACACTGACCTTTCTCATCCTGGGACATTGAGTCACACACTGACTTTCACACTCTGGGACACTGGGTCACACAATGACCTTTCTCACTCTGGGACTGGGTCACTCACTGACCTTTCACACTCTGGGACAGTGGATCACACACTGACCTTTCAAACTCCGGGACACTAGGTCACACACTGACCTTTCAAACTCTGGGACAGTGGGTCACACTCTGACCCCTTTCACAATCTGGGTCACGGGGTCACAAACAGACCTTTCACACTCTGGGACAGTGGGTCACACACTGACCTTTCACACTTTGGGAGAGTGTGTCACACACTGACTATTCACACTCTGGGACAGTGGGTCACACACTGAACTTTCACACTCGGGACAGCGGTTCACACACTGAGCTTTCACACTCTGGGACAGTGGTTCACAAACTGACTTTTCACACTCTGGGACAGTGGATCACACACTGACCTTTCATACTCTGGGACACTGGGTCACACACTGACCTTTCACACTCTGGGACAGTGGGTCACACACTGACCTTTCACACTCGGGACAGCGGTTCACACACTGACCTTTCACACTCTGGGACAGTGGTTCACAGACTGACTTTTCACACTCTGGGACAGTGGGTCACACACTGACCTTTCACACTCTGGGACAGTGGGTCACACACTGACCTTTCACACTCGGGGACTGGGTCATACACTGACCTTTCTCACTCTGGGACTGGATCACACACTGACCTTTCACACTCTGGGACAGTGGGTCACACACTGACCTTTCACACTCTGGGACACTGAGTCACACACTGACTTTCACACTCTGGAACACTGGGTCACACACTGACCTTTCTCACTCTGGGACTGGGTCACACACTGACCTTTCACACTCTGGGACAGTGGGTGACACACTGATCTTTCACACTCGGGACAGCGGTTCACACACTGACCTTTCACACTCTGGGACAGTGGGTCACACACTGACCTTTCACACTCGGAGACTGGGTCACACACTGACCTTTCTCACTCTGCGACTGGGTCACACACTGACCTTTCACACTCTGGGAAAGTGGGTCACACACTGACCTTCCATGCTCTGCGACAGCGGGTCACACACTGACCTTTCTCACTCTGGCACTGGGTCACACACTGACCTTTCACACTCTGGGACATTGGGACACACACTAACTATTCACACTCTGGGACAGTGGGTCACACACTGACCTTTCACACTCTGGGACACTGAGTCACACACTGACTTTCACACTCTGGAACACTGGGTCACACACTTACCTTTCTCACTCTGGGACTGGGTCATACACTGACCTTTCACACTCTGGGACAGTGGGTCACACACTGACCTTTCACACTCTGGGACTGTGGGACACACACTGACCTATCACACTCTGGGACACTGGGTCACACGCTGACCTTTCACACTCTGGGACAGTGGGTCACACACTGACCTATCAGACTCTGGGACACTGGGTCACACACTGACTTCTCACACTCTGGGACAGTGGGTCACAAACTGACCTTTCATACTCTGGGACAGTGGGTCACACACTGAGCTTTCACACTCGGGGACTGGGTCACACACTGACCTTCCATGCTCTGCGACAGCGGGTCACACACTGACCTTTCTCACTCTGGCACTGGGTCACATACTGACCTTTCACACTCTGGGACAGTGGGACACACACTAACTATTCACACTCTGGGACACTGGATCACAAACTGATCTTTCACACACTGGGGCAGTGGGTCACTCACTGACCGTTCATACTCTGGGACAGTGGCTCACACACTGACCTTTCACACTCTGGGACAGTGGGTCACACACTGAACTTTCATACTCTGGGACACTGGGTCACACACTGACCTTTCACACTCTAGGACAGTGGGTCACACACTGACCTTCCACGCTCTGCGACAGCGGGTCACACACTGACCTTTCTCATTCTGGCACTGGATCACACACTGACCTTTCACACTCTGGGACAGTGGGACATACACTAACTATTCACACTCTGGGACACTGGATCACACACAGACCTTTCACACTCTGGGACAGTGGGTCACACACTGACCTTTCACACTTTGGGAGAGTGTGTCACACACTGACTTTTCACACTCTGGGACAGTGGGTCACACACTGAACTTTCACACTCGGGACAGCGGTTCACACACTGACCTTTCACACTCTGGGACAGTGGTTCACAAACTGACTTTTCACACTCTGGGACAGTGGATCACACACTGACCTTTCATACTCTGGGACACTGGGTCACACACTGACCTTTCACACTCTGGGACAGTGGGTCACACACTGACCTTTCACACTCAGGACAGCGGTTCACACACTGACCTTTCACACTCTGGGACAGTGGTTCACAGACTGACTTTTCACACTCTGGGACAGTGGGTCACACACTGACCTTTCACACTCTGGGACAGTGGGTCACACACTGACCATTCACACTCGGGGACTGGGTCACACACTGACCTTTCTCACTCTGGGACTGGATCACACACTGACCTTTCACACTCTGGGAAAGTGGGTCACACACTGACCTTCCATGCTCTGCGACAGCGGGTCACACACTGACCTTTCTCACTCTGGCACTGGGTCACACACTGACCTTTCACACTCTGGGACATTGGGACACACACTAACTATTCACACTCTGGGACAGTAGGTCACACACTGAACTTTCACACTCTGGGACACTGAGTCACACACTGACTTTCACACTCTGGAACACTGGGTCACACACTGACCTTTCTCACTCTGGGACTGGGTCACACACTGACCTTTCACACTCTGGGACAGTGGGTGACACACTGATCTTTCACACTCGGGACAGCGGTTCACACACTGACCTTTCACACTCTGGGACAGTGGGTCACACACTGACCTTTCACACTCGGAGACTGGGTCACACACTGACCTTTCTCACTCTGCGACTGGGTCACACACTGACCTTTCACACTCTGGGAAAGTGGGTCACACACTGACCTTCCATGCTCTGCGACAGCGGGTCACACACTGACCTTTCTCACTCTGGCACTGGGTCACACACTGACCTTTCACACTCTGGGACATTGGGACACACACTAACTATTCACACTCTGGGACAGTGGGTCACACACTGACCTTTCACACTCTGGAACACTGGGTCACACACTGACCTTTCTCACTCTGGGACTGGGTCATACACTGACCTTTCACACTCTGGGACAGTGGGTCACACACTGACCTTTCACACTCTGGGACTGTGGGACACACACTGACCTTTCACACTCTGGGACAGTGGGTCACTCACTGACCTTTCACACTCTGGGACAGTGGGTCACACACTGAACTTTAATACTCTGGGACACTGGGTCACACACTGACCTTTCACACTCTGGGAAAGTGGGTCACACACTGACCTTCCACGCTCTGCGACAGCGGGTCACACACTGACCTTTCTCACTCTGGCACTGGATCACACACTGACCTTTCACAATCTGGGACAGTGGGACATACACTAACTATTCACACTCTGGGACACTGGATCACACACTGACCTTTCACACTCTGGGACACTGGGTCACACACTGGCCTTTCACGCTCTGGGACACTGGGGCACACACTGACCTTTCACACTCTGGGACACCGAGTCACACACTGACTTTCACACTCTGGGACACTGGGTCACACGCTGACCTTTCTCACTCTGGGACTGGGTCACGCACTGACCTTTCACACTCTGGGACAGTGGGTCACACACTGAGCTTTCATACTCTGGGACAGTGGGTCACACACTGACCTATCATACTCTGGGACACTGGGTCACACACTGACCTTTCACACTCTGGGACAGTGGGTCACAAACTGACCTTTCATACTCTGGGACACTGGGTCACACACTGACCTTTCACACTCTGGGAAAGTGAGTCACACACTGACCTTCCATGCTCTGCGACAGTGGGTCACACACTGACGTTACACACTCTGGGACAGTGGGACACACAATAACTATTCACACTCTGGGACACTGGATCACACACTGACCTTTCATACACTGGGGCAGTGGGTCACTCACTGACCGTTCATACTCTGGGACAGTGGGTCACACACTGACCTTTCACACTCTGGGACAGTGGGTCACACACTGACCTTTCACACTCTGGGACAGTGGGTCACACACTGACCTTTCACACTCTGGGACACTGAGTCACACACTGACTTTCACACTCTGGGACACTGGGTCACACACTGACCTTTCACACTCTGGGACACTGGGTCACACACTGACCTTTCACACTCGGGACAGCGGTTCACACACTGACCTTTCACACTCTGGGACAGTGGTTCACATACTGACTTTTCACACTCTGGGACAGTGGGTCACACACTGACCTTTCTCACTCTGGGACACTAGGTCACACACTGACCTTTCAAACTCTGGGACACTGGGTCACACACTGACCTTTCACACTCGGGACAGCGGTTCACACACTGACCTTTCACACTCTGGGACAGTGGTTCACATACTGACTTTTCACACTCTGGGACAGTGGGTCACACACTGACCTTTCACACTCTGGGACAGTGGGTCACACACTGACCTTTCACACTCGGGGACTGGGTCACACACTGACCTTTCTCACTCTGGGACTGGGTCACACACTGAACTTTCACACTCTGGGACCGTGGGTCACACACTGACTTTTCACACTCTGGGACAGTGGGTCACACACTGACCTTTCATACTCTGGGACACTGGGTCACACGCTGACCTTTCACACTCAGGGACAGTGGGTCAGACACTGACCTATCACTCTCTGGGACACTGGGTCACACACTGACTTCTCACACTCTGGGACAGTGGGTCACAAACTGACCTTTCATACTCTGGGACACTGGGTCACACACTGACCTTTCACACTCTGGGAAAGTGGGTCACACACTGACCTTCCATGCTCTGCGACAGCGGGTCACACACTGACCTTTCACACTCTGGGACAGTGGGACACACACTAACTATTCACACTCTGGGACACTGGATCACACACTGACCTTTCACACACTGGGGCAGTGGGTCACTCACTGACCGTTCATACTCTGGGACAGTGGGTCACACACTGAACTTTCACACTCTGGGACAAGTGGGTCACACACTGAATTTTCACACTCTAGAACAATGGGTCACGCACTGACTTTTCACATTCTGAGACAGTGGGACCCACACTGACCTTTCACACTCTGGGACAGTGGGTCACACACTGACCTTTCACACTCTGGGACACTGGGTCACACACTGACCTTTCACACTCTGGGACACTGGGTCACACACTGACCTTTCAAGCTCTGGGACACTGGGTCACACACTGACCTTTCACACTCTGGGACACTGAGTCACACACTGACTTTCACATTCTGGGACACTGGGTCACACACTGACCTTTCTCACTCTGGGACTGGGTCACTCACTGATCTTTCACACTCTGGGACAGTGGGTCACACACTGACCTTTCACACTCGGGGACTGGGTCACACACTGACCTTTCACACTCTGGGACAGTGCATCACATACTGACCTTTCACATCTGGGACACTGGGTTACACACTAGCCTTTCTCACTCTGGCACTGGGTCACATACTGACCTTTCACACTCTGGGACAGTGGGACACACACTAACTATTCACACTCTGGGACACTGGATCACAAACTGATCTTTCACACACTGGGGCAGTGGGTCACTCACTGACCGTTCATACTCTGGGACAGTGGCTCACACACTGACCTTTCACACTCTGGGACAGTGGGTCACACACTGAACTTTCATACTCTGGGACACTGGGTCACACACTGACCTTTCACACTCTAGGACAGTGGGTCACACACTGACCTTCCACGCTCTGCGACAGCGGGTCACACACTGACCTTTCTCATTCTGGCACTGGATCACACACTGACCTTTCACACTCTGGGACAGTGGGACATACACTAACTATTCACACTCTGGGACACTGGATCACACACAGACCTTTCACACTCTGGGACAGTGGGTCACACACTGACCTTTCACACTTTGGGAGAGTGTGTCACACACTGACTTTTCACACTCTGGGACAGTGGGTCACACACTGAACTTTCACACTCGGGACAGCGGTTCACACACTGACCTTTCACACTCTGGGACAGTGGTTCACAAACTGACTTTTCACACTCTGGGACAGTGGATCACACACTGACCTTTCATACTCTGGGACACTGGGTCACACACTGACCTTTCACACTCTGGGACAGTGGGTCACACACTGACCTTTCACACTCAGGACAGCGGTTCACACACTGACCTTTCACACTCTGGGACAGTGGTTCACAGACTGACTTTTCACACTCTGGGACAGTGGGTCACACACTGACCTTTCACACTCTGGGACAGTGGGTCACACACTGACCATTCACACTCGGGGACTGGGTCACACACTGACCTTTCTCACTCTGGGACTGGATCACACACTGACCTTTCACACTCTGGGAAAGTGGGTCACACACTGACCTTCCATGCTCTGCGACAGCGGGTCACACACTGACCTTTCTCACTCTGGCACTGGGTCACACACTGACCTTTCACACTCTGGGACATTGGGACACACACTAACTATTCACACTCTGGGACAGTGGGTCACACACTGACCTTTCACACTCTGGGACACTGAGTCACACACTGACTTTCACACTCTGGAACACTGGATCACACACTGACCTTTCTCACTCTGGGACTGGGTCATACACTGACCTTTCACACTCTGGGACAGTGGGTCACACACTGACCTTTCACACTCTGGGACAGTGGGTCACACACTGACCTTTCACACTCTGGGACAGTGGGTCACACACTGACCTTTCACACTCTGGCACTGGGTCACACACTGACCTTTCACACTCTGGGACATTGGGACACACACTAACTATTCACACTCTGGGACAGTAGGTCACACACTGAACTTTCACACTCTGGGACACTGAGTCACACACTGACTTTCACACTCTGGAACACTGGGTCACACACTGACCTTTCTCACTCTGGGACTGGGTCACACACTGACCTTTCACACTCTGGGACAGTGGGTGACACACTGATCTTTCACACTCGGGACAGCGGTTCACACACTGACCTTTCACACTCTGGGACAGTGGGTCACACACTGACCTTTCACACTCGGAGACTGGGTCACACACTGACCTTTCTCACTCTGCGACTGGGTCACACACTGACCTTTCACACTCTGGGAAAGTGGGTCACACACTGACCTTCCATGCTCTGCGACAGCGGGTCACACACTGACCTTTCTCACTCTGGCACTGGGTCACACACTGACCTTTCACACTCTGGGACATTGGGACACACACTAACTATTCACACTCTGGGACAGTGGGTCACACACTGACCTTTCACACTCTGGAACACTGGGTCACACACTGACCTTTCTCACTCTGGGACTGGGTCATACACTGACCTTTCACACTCTGGGACAGTGGGTCACACACTGACCTTTCACACTCTGGGACTGTGGGACACACACTGACCTTTCACACTCTGGGACAGTGGGTCACACACTGACCTATCAGACTCTGGGACACTGGGTCACACACTGACTTCTCACACTCTGGGACAGTGGGTCACAAACTGACCTTTCATACTCTGGGACAGTGGGTCACACACTGAGCTTTCACACTCGGGGACTGGGTCACACACTGACCTTCCATGCTCTGCGACAGCGGGTCACACACTGACCTTTCTCACTCTGGCACTGGGTCACATACTGACCTTTCACACTCTGGGACAGTGGGACACACACTAACTATTCACACTCTGGGACACTGGATCACAAACTGATCTTTCACACACTGGGGCAGTGGGTCACTCACTGACCGTTCATACTCTGGGACAGTGGCTCACACACTGACCTTTCACACTCTGGGACAGTGGGTCACACACTGAACTTTCATACTCTGGGACACTGGGTCACACACTGACCTTTCACACTCTGGGACAGTGGGTCACACACTGACCTTCCACGCTCTGCGACAGCGGGTCACACACTGACCTTTCTCATTCTGGCACTGGATCACACACTGACCTTTCACACTCTGGGACAGTGGGACATACACTAACTATTCACACTCTGGGACACTGGATCACACACAGACCTTTCACACTCTGGGACAGTGGGTCACACACTGACCTTTCACACTTTGGGAGAGTGTGTCACACACTGACTTTTCACACTCTGGGACAGTGGGTCACACACTGAACTTTCACACTCGGGACAGCGGTTCACACACTGACCTTTCACACTCTGGGACAGTGGTTCACAAACTGACTTTTCACACTCTGGGACAGTGGATCACACACTGACCTTTCATACTCTGGGACACTGGGTCACACACTGACCTTTCACACTCTGGGACAGTGGGTCACACACTGACCTTTCACACTCGGGACAGCGGTTCACACACTGACCTTTCACACTCTGGGACAGTGGTTCACAGACTGACTTTTCACACTCTGGGACAGTGGGTCACACACTGACCTTTCACACTCTGGGACAGTGGGTCACACACTGACCTTTCACACTCGGGGACTGGGTCACACACTGACCTTTCTCACTCTGGGACTGGATCACACACTGACCTTTCACACTCTGGGAAAGTGGGTCACACACTGACCTTCCATGCTCTGCGACAGCGGGTCACACACTGACCTTTCTCACTCTGGCACTGGGTCACACACTGACCTTTCACACTCTGGGACATTGGGACACACACTAACTATTCACACTCTGGGACAGTGGGTCACACACTGACCTTTCACACTCTGGGACACTGAGTCACACACTGACTTTCACACTCTGGAACACTGGGTCACACACTGACCTTTCTCACTCTGGGACTGGGTCATACACTGACCTTTCACACTCTGGGACAGTGGGTCACACACTGACCTTTCACACTCTGCGACAGTGGGTCACACACTGACCTTTCACACTCTGGGACAGTGGGTCACACACTAACTATTCACACTCCGGGACAGTGGGTCACACACTGACCTTTCACACTCTGGGGCACTGAGTCACACACTGACTTTCACACTCTGGAACACTGGGTCACACACTGACCTTTCTCACTCTGGGACTGGGTCACACACTGACCTTTCACACTCTGGGACAGTGGGTCACACACTGACCTTTCACACTCGGAGACTGGGTCACACACTGACCTTTCTCACTCTGCGACTGAGTCACACACTGACCTTTCACACTCTGGGAAAGTGGGTCACACACTGACCTTTCACACTCTGCGACAGTGGGTCACACACTGACCTTTCACACTCTGGGACAGTGGGTCACACACTAACTATTCACACTCTGGGACAGTGGGTCACACACTGACCTTTTACACTCTGGGGCACTGAGTCACACACTGACTTTCACACTCTGGAACACTGGGTCACACACTGACCTTTCACACTCTGGGACATTGGGACACACACTAACTATTCACACGCTGGGACAGTGGGTCACACACTGACCTTTCACACTCTGGGACACTGAGTCACACACTGACCTTTCACACTCTGGAACACTGGGTCACACACTGACCTTTCTCACTCTGGAACACTGGGTCACACACTGACCTTTCTCACTCTGGGACAGTGGGTCACACACTGACCTTTCACACTCTGGGACATTGGGACACACACTAACTATTCACACTCTGGGACAGTGGGTCAAACACTGACCTTTCACACTCTGGGACACTGGATCACACACTGACCTTTCACACACTGGGGCAGTGGGTCACTCACTGACCGTTCATACTCTGGGACAGTGGGTCACACACTGACCTTTCACACTCTGGGACAGTGGGTCACACACTGAACTTTCACACTCTGGGACAGTGGGTCACACACTGACCTTTCACACACTTGGTCAGTGGGTCACACACTGGCCTTTCACACTCTGGGACAGTGGGTCACACACTGAATTTTCACACTCTAGAACAATGGGTCACGCACTGACCTTTCACACTCTGGGACACTGGGTCACACACTGACCTTTCACACTCTGGGACACTGGGTCACACACTGACCTTTCACACTCTGGGAAAGTGGGTCACACACTGATCTTTCACACTCGGGACAGCGGTTCACACACTGACCTTTCACACTCGGGGACAGTGGTTCACATACTGACTTTTCACACTCTGGGACAGTGGATCACACACTGACCTTTCATACTCTGGGACACTGGGTCACACACTGACCTTTCACAATCTGGGACAGTGGGTCACACACTGACCTTTCACACTCGGGACAGCGGTTCACACACTGACCTTTCACACTCGGGGACTGGGTCACACACTGACCTTTCTCACTCTGGGACTGGGTCACACACTGACCTTTCACACTCTGGGAAAGTGGGTCACACACTACCTATTCACACTCTGGGACAGTGGGTCACACACTGACCTTTCACACTCTGGGACACTGAGTCACACACTGACTTTCACACTCTGGAACACTGGGTCACACACTGACCTTTCTCACTCTGGGTCTGGGTCACACACTGACCTTTCACACTCTGGGAAAGTGGGTCACACACTGACCTTCCATGCTCTGCGACAGCGGGTCACACACTGACCTTTCTCACTCTGGGGCACTGGGTCACACACTGACCTTTCACACTCTGGGACACTGGGTCACACACTGACCTTTCTCACTCTGGGACAGTGGGTCACACACTGACCTTTCACACTCTGGGACAGTGGGTCACACACTGACCTTTCACACTCTGGGACAGTGGGTCACACACTGACCTTTCACACTCTGGGACACTGGGTCACACACTGACCTTTCACACTCTGGGACACTGGGTCACACACTCACCTTTCACGCTTTGGGACAGTTTGGCACACACTGACCGTTCACACTCTGGGACACTGAGTCACACACTGACTTTCACACTCTGGGACACTGGGTCACATACTGACCTTTCACACTCGGGGACTGGGTCACACACTGAACTTTCACACTCTGGGACAGTGCATCACATACTGACCTTTCAGATCTGGGACACTGGGTTACACACTAGCCTTTCTCACTCTGGGACAGTGTGTCACACACTGACCTTTCAAACTCCGGGACACTAGGTCACACACTGACCTTTCAAACTCTGGGACAGTGGGTCACACTCTGATCTTTCACACTCTGGCTCATGGGGTCACACACATACCTTTCACACTCTGTGACAGTGGGCCACACACTGACTTTTCACACTCTGGGACAGTGGATCAAACACTGACCTTTCATACTCTGGGATACTGGGTCACACACTGACTTTCACACTCTGGGACACTGGGTCACACACTGACCTTTCACACTCGGGACAGCGGTTCACACACTGACTTTCACACTCTGGGACAGTGGTTCACATACTGACCTTTCACACTCGGGGACTGGGTCACACACTGACCTTTCTCACTCTGGGACTGGGTCACACACTGACCTTTCACACTCTGGGACCGTGGGTCACACACTGACTTTTCACATTCTGGGACAGTGGGTCAAACACTGACCTTTCACACACGAGAACAATGGGTCACGCACTGACTTTTCACATTCTGGGACAGTGGGACACACACTGACCTTTCACACACTGACCTTTCACACACTGGGACACTGGGTCACACACTGACCTTTCACACTCTGGGACAGTGGGTCACTCACTGACCGTTCATACTCTGGGACAGTGGGTCACACACTGACCTTTCACACTCTGGGACAGTGGGTCACACACTTACCTTTCACACTCTGGGACAGTGGGTCACACACTGACCTTTCACACTCTGGGACACTGGGTCACACACTGACCTTTCACACTCTGGGACACTGGGTCACACACTGACCTTTCACGCTTTGGGACACTTTGGCACACACTGACCGTTCACACTCTGGGACACTGAGTCACACACTGACTTTCACACTCTGGGACACTGGGTCACATACTGACCTTTCACACTCGGGGACTGGGTCACACACTGAACCTTCACACTCTGGGACAGTGCATCACATACTGACCTTTCAGATCTGGGACACTGGGTTACACACTAGCCTTTCTCACTCTGGGACAGTGTGTCACACACTGACCTTTCAAACTCCGGGACACTAGGTCACACACTGACCTTTCAAACTCTGGGACAGTGGGTCACACTCTGATCTTTCACACTCTGGCTCACGGGGTCACACACAGACCTTTCACACTGTGTGACAGTGGGCCACACACTGACCTTTCACACTCTGGGACACTGGGTCACACACTGACCTTTCACGCTTTGGGACACTTTGGCACACACTGACCGTTCACACTCTGGGACACTGAGTCACACACTGACTTTCACACTCTGGGACACTGGGTCACATACTGACCTTTCACACTCGGGGACTGGGTCACACACTGAACTTTCACACTCTGGGACAGTGCATCACATACTGACCTTTCAGATCTGGGACACTGGGTTACACACTAGCCTTTCTCACTCTGGGACAGTGTGTCACACACTGACCTTTCAAACTCCGGGACACTAGGTCACACACTGACCTTTCAAACTCTGGGACAGTGGGTCACACTCTGATCTTTCACACTCTGGCTCATGGGGTCACACACATACCTTTCACACTCTGTGACAGTGGGCCACACACTGACTTTTCACACTCTGGGACAGTGGATCAAACACTGACCTTTCATACTCTGGGATACTGGGTCACACACTGACTTTCACACTCTGGGACACTGGGTCACACACTGACCTTTCACACTCGGGACAGCGGTTCACACACTGACTTTCACACTCTGGGACAGTGGTTCACATACTGACCTTTCACACTCGGGGACTGGGTCACACACTGACCTTTCTCACTCTGGGACTGGGTCACACACTGACCTTTCACACTCTGGGACCGTGGGTCACACACTGACTTTTCACATTCTGGGACAGTGGGTCAAACACTGACCTTTCACACACGAGAACAATGGGTCACGCACTGACTTTTCACATTCTGGGACAGTGGGACACACACTGACCTTTCACACACTGACCTTTCACACACTGGGACACTGGGTCACACACTGACCTTTCACACTCTGGGACAGTGGGTCACTCACTGACCGTTCATACTCTGGGACAGTGGGTCACACACTGACCTTTCACACTCTGGGACAGTGGGTCACACACTTACCTTTCACACTCTGGGACAGTGGGTCACACACTGACCTTTCACACTCTGGGACACTGGGTCACACACTGACCTTTCACACTCTGGGACACTGGGTCACACACTGACCTTTCACGCTTTGGGACACTTTGGCACACACTGACCGTTCACACTCTGGGACACTGAGTCACACACTGACTTTCACACTCTGGGACACTGGGTCACATACTGACCTTTCACACTCGGGGACTGGGTCACACACTGAACCTTCACACTCTGGGACAGTGCATCACATACTGACCTTTCAGATCTGGGACACTGGGTTACACACTAGCCTTTCTCACTCTGGGACAGTGTGTCACACACTGACCTTTCAAACTCCGGGACACTAGGTCACACACTGACCTTTCAAACTCTGGGACAGTGGGTCACACTCTGATCTTTCACACTCTGGCTCACGGGGTCACACACAGACCTTTCACACTGTGTGACAGTGGGCCACACACTGACCTTTCACACTCTGGGACAGTGGATCACACACTGACCTTTCATACTCTGGGACACTGGGTCACACACTGACCTTTCACACTCTGGGACAGTGGTTCACACACTGACCTTTCACACTCTGGGACAGTGGTTCACATACTGACTTTTCACACTCTGGGACAGTGGGTCACACACTGACCTTTCACACTCTGGGACAGTGGGTCACACACTGACCTTTCACACTCGGGGACTGGGTCACACACTCACCTTTCTCACTCTGGGGCTGGGTCACACACTGACCTTTCACACTCTGGGACCGTGGGTCACACACTGACTTTTCACACTCTGGGACAGTGGGTCACACACTGACCTTTCATACTCTGGGACACTGGGTCACACGCTGACCTTTCACACTCAGGGACAGTGGGTCAGACACTGACCTATCACTCTCTGGGACACTGGGTCACACACTGACTTCTCACACTCTGGGACAGTGGGTCACAAACTGACCTTTCATACTCTGGGACACTGGGTCACACTGACCTTTCACACTCTGGGAAAGTGGGTCACACACTGACCTTCCATGCTCTGCGACAGCGGGTCACACACTGACCTTTCACACTCTGGGACAGTGGGACACACACTAACTATTCACACTCTGGGACACTGGATCACACACTGACCTTGCACACACTGGGGCAGTGGGTCACTCACTGACCGTTCATACTCTGGGACAGTGGGTCACACACTGAACTTTCACACTCTGGGACAAGTGGGTCACACACTGAATTTTCACACTCTAGAACAATGGGTCACGCACTGACTTTTCACATTCTGAGACAGTGGGACCCACACTGACCTTTCACACTCTGGGACAGTGGGTCACACACTGACCTTTCACACTCTGGGACACTGGGTCACACACTGACCTTTCACACTCTGGGACACTGGGTCACACACTGACCTTTCAAGCTCTGGGACACTGGGTCACACACTGACCTTTCACTCTCTGGGACACTGAGTCACACACTGACTTTCACATTCTGGGACACTGGGTCACACACTGACCTTTCTCACTCTGGGACTGGGTCACTCACTGACCTTTCACACTCTGGGACAGTGGGTCACACACTGACCTTTCACACTCGGGGACTGGGTCACACACTGAACTTTCACACTCTGGGACAGTGCATCACATACTGACCTTTCACATCTGGGACACTGGGTTACACACTAGCCTTTCTCACTCTGGGACAGTGTTTCACACACTGACCTTTCAAACTCTGGGACACTAGGTCACACACTGACCTTTCAAACACTAGGACAGTGGGCCACACTCTGACCTTTCACACTCTGCGTCACGGGGTCACACACTGACCTTTCACACTCTGGGACAGTGGGTCACACACTGGCCTTTCATGCTCTGGGACACTGGGGCACACACTGACCTTTCATACTCTGGGACACTGGGTCACACACTGACCTTTCATACTCTGGGACACTGGGTCACACACTGACCTTTCAAACTCTGGGACAGTGGGTCACAGTCTGACCCCTTTCACAATCTGGGTAACGGGGTCACACACAGACCTTTCACACTCTGGGACAGTGGGTCACACACTGACCTTTCACACTTTGGGAGAGTGTGTCACACACTGACTTTTCACACTCTGGGACAGTGGGTCACACACTGAACTTTCACACTCGGGACAGCGGTTCACACAGTGAGCTTTCACACTCTGGGACAGTGGTTCACAAACTGACTTTTCACACTCTGGGACAGTGGATCACACACTGACCTTTCATACTCTGGGACACTGGGTCACACACTGACCTTTCACACTCTGGGACAGTGGGTCACACACTGACCTTTCACACTCGGGACAGCGGTTCACACACTGACCTTTCACACTCTGGGACAGTGGTTCACAGACTGACTTTTCACACTCTGGGACAGTGGGTCACACACTGACCTTTCACACTCTGGGACAGTGGGTCACACACTGACCTTTCACACTCGGGGACTGGGTCACACACTGACCTTTCTCACTCTGGGACTGGATCACACACTGACCTTTCACACTCTGGGAAAGTGGGTCACACACTGACCTTCCATGCTCTGCGACAGCGGGTCACACACTGACCTTTCTCACTCTGGCACTGGGTCACACACTGACCTTTCACACTCTGGGACATTGGGACACACACTAACTATTCACACTCTGGGACAGTGGGTCACACACTGACCTTTCACACTCTGGAACACTGAGTCACACACTGACATTCACACTCTGGAACACTGGATCACACACTGACCTTTCTCACTCTGGGACTGGGTCATACACTGACCTTTCACACTCTGGGACAGTGGGTCACACACTGACCTTTCACACTCTGGGACAGTGGGTCACACACTGACCTTTCACACTCTGGGACAGTGGGTCACACACTGACCTTTCACACTCTGGCACTGGGTCACACACTGACCTTTCACACTCTGGGACATTGGGACACACACTAACTATTCACACTCTGGGACAGTGGGTCACACACTGACCTTTCACACTCTGGGACACTGAGTCACACACTGACTTTCACACTCTGGAACACTGGGTCACACACTGACCTTTCTCACTCTGGGACTGGGTCACACACTGACCTTTCACACTCTGGGACAGTGGGTGACACACTGATCTTTCACACTCGGGACAGCGGTTCACACACTGACCTTTCACACTCTGGGACAGTGGGTCACACACTGACCTTTCACACTCGGAGACTGGGTCACACACTGACCTTTCTCACTCTGCGACTGGGTCACACACTGACCTTTCACACTCTGGCACAGTGGGTCACATACTGACCTTCCATGCTCTGCGACAGCGGGTCACACACTGACCTTTCTCACTCTGGCACTGGGTCACACACTGACCTTTCACACTCTGAGACATTGGGATACACACTAACTATTCACACTCTGGGACAGTGGGTCACACACTGACCTTTCACACTCTGGGACACTGAGTCACACACTGACTTTCACACTCTGGAACACTGGGTCACACACTGACCTTTCTCACTCTGGGGCTGGGTCACACACTGACCTTTCACACTCTGGGACCGTGGGTCACACACTGACTTTTCACACTCTGGGACAGTGGGTCACACACTGACCTTTCATACTCTGGGACACTGCGTCACACGCTGACCTTTCACACTCAGGGACAGTGGGTCAGACACTGACCTATCACTCTCTGGGACACTGGGTCACACACTGACTTCTCACACTCTGGGACAGTGGGTCACAAACTGACCTTTCATACTCTGGGACACTGGGTCACACTGACCTTTCACACTCTGGGACAGTGGGTCACACACTGACCTTTCACACTCTGGGACACTGGGTCACACACTGACCTTTCACACTCTGGGACACTGGGTCACACACTGACCTTTCACGCTTTGGGACACTTTGGCACACACTGACCGTTCACACTCTGGGACACTGAGTCACACACTGACTTTCACACTCTGGGACACTGGGTCACATACTGACCTTTCACACTCGGGGACTGGGTCACACACTGAACTTTCACACTCTGGGACAGTGCATCACATACTGACCTTTCAGATCTGGGACACTGGGTTACACACTAGCCTTTCTCACTCTGGGACAGTGTGTCACACACTGACCTTTCAAACTCCGGGACACTAGGTCACACACTGACCTTTCAAACTCTGGGACAGTGGGTCACACTCTGATCTTTCACACTCTGGCTCACGGGGTCACACACAGACCTTTCACACTGTGTGACAGTGGGCCACACACTGACCTTTCACACTCTGGGACAGTGGATCACACACTGACCTTTCATACTCTGGGACACTGGGTCACACACTGACCTTTCACACTCTGGGACACTGGGTCACACACTGACCTTTCACACTCGGGACAGCGGTTCACACACTGACCTTTCACACTCTGGGACAGTGGTTCACATACTGACTTTTCACACTCTGGGACAGTGGGTCACACACTGACCTTTCACACTCTGGGACAGTGGGTCACACACTGACCTTTCACACTCGGGGACTGGGTCACACACTCACCTTTCTCACTCTGGGGCTGGGTCACACACTGACCTTTCACACTCTGGGACCGTGGGTCACACACTGACTTTTCACACTCTGGGACAGTGGGTCACACACTGACCTTTCATACTCTGGGACACTGGGTCACACGCTGACCTTTCACACTCAGGGACAGTGGGTCAGACACTGACCTATCACTCTCTGGGACACTGGGTCACACACTGACTTCTCACACTCTGGGACAGTGGGTCACAAACTGACCTTTCATACTCTGGGACACTGGGTCACACTGACCTTTCACACTCTGGGAAAGTGGGTCACACACTGACCTTCCATGCTCTGCGACAGCGGGTCACACACTGACCTTTCACACTCTGGGACAGTGGGACACACACTAACTATTCACACTCTGGGACACTGGATCACACACTGACCTTGCACACACTGGGGCAGTGGGTCACTCACTGACCGTTCATACTCTGGGACAGTGGGTCACACACTGAACCTTCACACTCTGGGACAAGTGGGTCACACACTGAATTTTCACACTCTAGAACAATGGGTCACGCACTGACTTTTCACATTCTGAGACAGTGGGACCCACACTGACCTTTCACACTCTGGGACAGTGGGTCACACACTGACCTTTCACACTCTGGGACACTGGGTCACACACTGACCTTTCACACTCTGGGACACTGGGTCACACACTGACCTTCCATGCTCTGCGACAGCGGGTCACACACTGACCTTTCACACTCTGGGACAGTGGGACACATACTAACTATTCACACTCTGGGACACTGGATCACACACTGACCTTGCACACACTGGGGCAGTGGGTCACTCACTGACCGTTCATACTCTGGGACAGTGGGTCACACACTGAACCTTCACACTCTGGGACAAGTGGGTCACACACTGAATTTTCACACTCTAGAACAATGGGTCACGCACTGACTTTTCACATTCTGAGACAGTGGGACCCACACTGACCTTTCACACTCTGGGACAGTGGGTCACACACTGACCTTTCACACTCTGGGACACTGGGTCACACACTGACCTTTCACACTCTGGGACACTGGGTCACACACTGACCTTTCAAGCTCTGGGACACTGGGTCACACACTGACCTTTCACTCTCTGGGACACTGAGTCACACACTGACTTTCACATTCTGGGACACTGGGTCACACACTGACCTTTCTCACTCTGGGACTGGGTCACTCACTGACCTTTCACACTCTGGGACAGTGGGTCACACACTGACCTTTCACACTCGGGGACTGGGTCACACACTGAACTTTCACACTCTGGGACAGTGCATCACATACTGACCTTTCACATCTGGGACACTGGGTTACACACTAGCCTTTCTCACTCTGGGACAGTGTTTCACACACTGACCTTTCAAACTCTGGGACACTAGGTCACACACTGACCTTTCAAACACTAGGACAGTGGGCCACACTCTGACCTTTCACACTCTGCGTCACGGGGTCACACACTGACCTTTCACACTCTGGGACAGTGGGTCACACACTGGCCTTTCATGCTCTGGGACACTGGGGCACACACTGACCTTTCATACTCTGGGACACTGGGTCACACACTGACCTTTCATACTCTGGGACACTGGGTCACACACTGACCTTTCAAACTCTGGGACAGTGGGTCACAGTCTGACCCCTTTCACAATCTGGGTAACGGGGTCACACACAGACCTTTCACACTCTGGGACAGTGGGTCACACACTGACCTTTCACACTTTGGGAGAGTGTGTCACACACTGACTTTTCACACTCTGGGACAGTGGGTCACACACTGAACTTTCACACTCGGGACAGCGGTTCACACACTGAGCTTTCACACTCTGGGACAGTGGTTCACAAACTGACTTTTCACACTCTGGGACAGTGGATCACACACTGACCTTTCATACTCTGGGACACTGGGTCACACACTGACCTTTCACACTCTGGGACAGTGGTTCACACACTGACCTTTCACACTCTGGGACAGTGGTTCACAGACTGACTTTTCACACTCTGGGACAGTGGGTCACACACTGACCTTTCACACTCTGGGACAGTGGGTCACACACTGACCTTTCACACTCGGGGACTGGGTCACACACTGACCTTTCTCACTCTGGGACTGGATCACACACTGACCTTTCACACTCTGGGAAAGTGGGTCACACACTGACCTTCCATGCTCTGCGACAGCGGGTCACACACTGACCTTTCTCACTCTGGGACATTGGGACACACACTAACTATTCACACTCTGGGACAGTGGGTCACACACTGACCTTTCACACTCTGGGACACTGAGTCACACACTGACTTTCACACTCTGGAACACTGGATCACACACTGACCTTTCTCACTCTGGGACTGGGTCATACACTGACCTTTCACACTCTGGGACAGTGGGTCACACACTGACCTTTCACACTCTGGGACAGTGGGTCACACACTGACCTTTCACACTCTGGGACAGTGGGTCACACACTGACCTTTCACACTCTGGCACTGGGTCACACACTGACCTTTCACACTCTGGGACATTGGGACACACACTAACTATTCACACTCTGGGACAGTGGGTCACACACTGACCTTTCACACTCTGGGACACTGGGTCACACGCTGACCTTTCACACTCAGGGACAGTGGGTCAGACACTGACCTATCACTCTCTGGGACACTGGGTCACACACTGACTTCTCACACTCTGGGACAGTGGGTCACAAACTGACCTTTCATACTCTGGGACACTGGGTCACACTGACCTTTCACACTCTGGGAAAGTGGGTCACACACTGACCTTCCATGCTCTGCGACAGCGGGTCACACACTGACCTTTCACACTCTGGGACAGTGGGACACACACTAACTATTCACACTCTGGGACACTGGATCACACACTGACCTTGCACACACTGGGGCAGTGGGTCACACACTGAACTTTCACACTCTGGGACAAGTGGGTCACACACTGAATTTTCACACTCTAGAACAATGGGTCACGCACTGACTTTTCACATTCTGAGACAGTGGGACCCACACTGACCTTTCACACTCTGGGACAGTGGGTCACACACTGACCTTTCACACTCTGGGACACTGGGTCACACACTGACCTTTCACACTCTGGGACACTGGGTCACACACTGACCTTTCACTCTCTGGGACACTGAGTCACACACTGACTTTCACATTCTGGGACACTGGGTCACACACTGACCTTTCTCACTCTGGGACTGGGTCACTCACTGACCTTTCACACTCTGGGACAGTGGGTCACACACTGACCTTTCACACTCGGGGACTGGGTCACACATTGAACTTTCACACTCTGGGACAGTGCATCACATACTGACCTTTCACATCTGGGACACTGGGTTACACACTAGCCTTTCTCATTCTGGGACAGTGTTTCACACACTGACCTTTCAAACTCTGGGACACTAGGTCACACACTGACCTTTCAAACACTAGGACAGTGGGCCACACTCTGACCTTTCACACTCTGCGTCACGGGGTCACACACTGACCTTTCACACTCTGGGACAGTGGGTCACACACTGGCCTTTCATGCTCTGGGACACTGGGGCACACACTGACCTTTCATACTCTGGGACACTGGGTCACACACTGACCTTTCATACTCTGGGACACTGGGTCACACACTGACCTTTCAAACTCTGGGACAGTGGGTCACAGTCTGACCCCTTTCACAATCTGGGTAACGGGGTCACACACAGACCTTTCACACTCTGGGACAGTGGGTCACACACTGACCTTTCACACTTTGGGAGAGTGTGTCACACACTGACTTTTCACACTCTGGGACAGTGGGTCACACACTGAACTTTCACACTCGGGACAGCGGTTCACACACTGAGCTTTCACACTCTGGGACAGTGGTTCACAAACTGACTTTTCACACTCTGGGACAGTGGATCACACACTGACCTTTCATACTCTGGGACACTGGGTCACACACTGACCTTTCACACTCTGGGACAGTGGGTCACACACTGACCTTTCACACTCGGGACAGCGGTTCACACACAGACCTTTCACACTCTGGGACAGTGGGTCACACACTGACCTTTCACACTTTGGGAGAGTGTGTCACACACTGACTTTTCACACTCTGGGACAGTGGGTCACACACTGAACTTTCACACTCGGGACAGCGGTTCACACACTGAGCTTTCACACACTGGGACACTGGGTCACACACTGACCTTTCACACTCTGGGACAGTGGGTCACTCACTGACCGTTCATACTCTGGGACAGTGGGTCACACACTGACCTTTCACACTCTGGGACAGTGGGTCACACACTTACCTTTCACACTCTGGGACAGTGGGTCACACACTGACCTTTCACACTCTGGGACACTGGGTCACACACTGACCTTTCACACTCTGGGACACTGGGTCACACACTGACCTTTCACGCTTTGGGACACTTTGGCACACACTGACCGTTCACACTCTGGGACACTGAGTCACACACTGACTTTCACACTCTGGGACACTGGGTCACATACTGACCTTTCACACTCGGGGACTGGGTCACACACTGAACTTTCACACTCTGGGACAGTGCATCACATACTGACCTTTCAGATCTGGGACACTGGGTTACACACTAGCCTTTCTCACTCTGGGACAGTGTGTCACACACTGACCTTTCAAACTCCGGGACACTAGGTCACACACTGACCTTTCAAACTCTGGGACAGTGGGTCACACTCTGATCTTTCACACTCTGGCTCACGGGGTCACACACAGACCTTTCACACTGTGTGACAGTGGGCCACACACTGACCTTTCACACTCTGGGACAGTGGATCACACACTGACCTTTCATACTCTGGGACACTGGGTCACACACTGACCTTTCACACTCTGGGACAGTGGTTCACACACTGACCTTTCACACTCTGGGACAGTGGTTCACATACTGACTTTTCACACTCTGGGACAGTGGGTCACACACTGACCTTTCACACTCTGGGACAGTGGGTCACACACTGACCTTTCACACTCGGGGACTGGGTCACACACTCACCTTTCTCACTCTGGGGCTGGGTCACACACTGACCTTTCACACTCTGGGACCGTGGGTCACACACTGACTTTTCACACTCTGGGACAGTGGGTCACACACTGACCTTTCATACTCTGGGACACTGGGTCACACGCTGACCTTTCACACTCAGGGACAGTGGGTCAGACACTGACCTATCACTCTCTGGGACACTGGGTCACACACTGACTTCTCACACTCTGGGACAGTGGGTCACAAACTGACCTTTCATACTCTGGGACACTGGGTCACACTGACCTTTCACACTCTGGGAAAGTGGGTCACACACTGACCTTCCATGCTCTGCGACAGCGGGTCACACACTGACCTTTCACACTCTGGGACAGTGGGACACACACTAACTATTCACACTCTGGGACACTGGATCACACACTGACCTTGCACACACTGGGGCAGTGGGTCACTCACTGACCGTTCATACTCTGGGACAGTGGGTCACACACTGAACTTTCACACTCTGGGACAAGTGGGTCACACACTGAATTTTCACACTCTAGAACAATGGGTCACGCACTGACTTTTCACATTCTGAGACAGTGGGACCCACACTGACCTTTCACACTCTGGGACAGTGGGTCACACACTGACCTTTCACACTCTGGGACACTGGGTCACACACTGACCTTTCACACTCTGGGACACTGGGTCACACACTGACCTTTCAAGCTCTGGGACACTGGGTCACACACTGACCTTTCACTCTCTGGGACACTGAGTCACACACTGACTTTCACATTCTGGGACACTGGGTCACACACTGACCTTTCTCACTCTGGGACTGGGTCACTCACTGACCTTTCACACTCTGGGACAGTGGGTCACACACTGACCTTTCACACTCGGGGACTGGGTCACACACTGAACTTTCACACTCTGGGACAGTGCATCACATACTGACCTTTCACATCTGGGACACTGGGTTACACACTAGCCTTTCTCACTCTGGGACAGTGTTTCACACACTGACCTTTCAAACTCTGGGACACTAGGTCACACACTGACCTTTCAAACACTAGGACAGTGGGCCACACTCTGACCTTTCACACTCTGCGTCACGGGGTCACACACTGACCTTTCACACTCTGGGACAGTGGGTCACACACTGGCCTTTCATGCTCTGGGACACTGGGGCACACACTGACCTTTCATACTCTGGGACACTGGGTCACACACTGACCTTTCATACTCTGGGACACTGGGTCACACACTGACCTTTCAAACTCTGGGACAGTGGGTCACAGTCTGACCCCTTTCACAATCTGGGTAACGGGGTCACACACAGACCTTTCACACTCTGGGACAGTGGGTCACACACTGACCTTTCACACTTTGGGAGAGTGTGTCACACACTGACTTTTCACACTCTGGGACAGTGGGTCACACACTGAACTTTCACACTCGGGACAGCGGTTCACACAGTGAGCTTTCACACTCTGGGACAGTGGTTCACAAACTGACTTTTCACACTCTGGGACAGTGGATCACACACTGACCTTTCATACTCTGGGACACTGGGTCACACACTGATCTTTCACACTCTGGGACAGTGGGTCACACACTGACCTTTCACACTCGGGACAGCGGTTCACACACTGACCTTTCACACTCTGGGACAGTGGTTCACAGACTGACTTTTCACACTCTGGGACAGTGGGTCACACACTGACCTTTCACACTCTGGGACAGTGGGTCACACACTGACCTTTCACACTCGGGGACTGGGTCACACACTGACCTTTCTCACTCTGGGACTGGATCACACACTGACCTTTCACACTCTGGGAAAGTGGGTCACACACTGACCTTCCATGCTCTGCGACAGCGGGTCACACACTGACCTTTCTCACTCTGGCACTGGGTCACACACTGACCTTTCACACTCTGGGACATTGGGACACACACTAACTATTCACACTCTGGGACAGTGGGTCACACACTGACCTTTCACACTCTGGAACACTGAGTCACACACTGACATTCACACTCTGGAACACTGGATCACACACTGACCTTTCTCACTCTGGGACTGGGTCATACACTGACCTTTCACACTCTGGGACAGTGGGTCACACACTGACCTTTCACACTCTGGGACAGTGGGTCACACACTGACCTTTCACACTCTGGGACAGTGGGTCACACACTGACCTTTCACACTCTGGCACTGGGTCACACACTGACCTTTCACACTCTGGGACATTGGGACACACACTAACTATTCACACTCTGGGACAGTGGGTCACACACTGACCTTTCACACTCTGGGACACTGAGTCACACACTGACTTTCACACTCTGGAACACTGGGTCACACACTGACCTTTCTCACTCTGGGACTGGGTCACACACTGACCTTTCACACTCTGGGACAGTGGGTGACACACTGATCTTTCACACTCGGGACAGCGGTTCACACACTGACCTTTCACACTCTGGGACAGTGGGTCACACACTGACCTTTCACACTCGGAGACTGGGTCACACACTGACCTTTCTCACTCTGCGACTGGGTCACACACTGACCTTTCACACTCTGGCACAGTGGGTCACATACTGACCTTCCATGCTCTGCGACAGCGGGTCACACACTGACCTTTCTCACTCTGGCACTGGGTCACACACTGACCTTTCACACTCTGGGACATTGGGATACACACTAACTATTCACACTCTGGGACAGTGGGTCACACACTGACCTTTCACACTCTGGGACACTGAGTCACACACTGACTTTCACACTCTGGAACACTGGGTCACACACTGACCTTTCTCACTCTGGGACAGTGGGTCACACACTGACCTTTCATACTCTGGGACACTGCGTCACACGCTGACCTTTCACACTCAGGGACAGTGGGTCAGACACTGACCTATCACTCTCTGGGACACTGGGTCACACACTGACTTCTCACACTCTGGGACAGTGGGTCACAAACTGACCTTTCATACTCTGGGACACTGGGTCACACTGACCTTTCACACTCTGGGACAGTGGGTCACACACTGACCTTTCACACTCTGGGACACTGGGTCACACACTGACCTTTCACACTCTGGGACACTGGGTCACACACTGACCTTTCACGCTTTGGGACACTTTGGCACACACTGACCGTTCACACTCTGGGACACTGAGTCACACACTGACTTTCACACTCTGGGACACTGGGTCACATACTGACCTTTCACACTCGGGGACTGGGTCACACACTGAACTTTCACACTCTGGGACAGTGCATCACATACTGACCTTTCAGATCTGGGACACTGGGTTACACACTAGCCTTTCTCACTCTGGGACAGTGTGTCACACACTGACCTTTCAAACTCCGGGACACTAGGTCACACACTGACCTTTCAAACTCTGGGACAGTGGGTCACACTCTGATCTTTCACACTCTGGCTCACGGGGTCACACACAGACCTTTCACACTGTGTGACAGTGGGCCACACACTGACCTTTCACACTCTGGGACAGTGGATCACACACTGACCTTTCATACTCTGGGACACTGGGTCACACACTGACCTTTCACACTCTGGGACACTGGGTCACACACTGACCTTTCACACTCGGGACAGCGGTTCACACACTGACCTTTCACACTCTGGGACAGTGGTTCACATACTGACTTTTCACACTCTGGGACAGTGGGTCACACACTGACCTTTCACACTCTGGGACAGTGGGTCACACACTGACCTTTCACACTCGGGGACTGGGTCACACACTCACCTTTCTCACTCTGGGGCTGGGTCACACACTGACCTTTCACACTCTGGGACCGTGGGTCACACACTGACTTTTCACACTCTGGGACAGTGGGTCACACACTGACCTTTCATACTCTGGGACACTGGGTCACACGCTGACCTTTCACACTCAGGGACAGTGGGTCAGACACTGACCTATCACTCTCTGGGACACTGGGTCACACACTGACTTCTCACACTCTGGGACAGTGGGTCACAAACTGACCTTTCATACTCTGGGACACTGGGTCACACTGACCTTTCACACTCTGGGAAAGTGGGTCACACACTGACCTTCCATGCTCTGCGACAGCGGGTCACACACTGACCTTTCACACTCTGGGACAGTGGGACACACACTAACTATTCACACTCTGGGACACTGGATCACACACTGACCTTGCACACACTGGGGCAGTGGGTCACTCACTGACCGTTCATACTCTGGGACAGTGGGTCACACACTGAACCTTCACACTCTGGGACAAGTGGGTCACACACTGAATTTTCACACTCTAGAACAATGGGTCACGCACTGACTTTTCACATTCTGAGACAGTGGGACCCACACTGACCTTTCACACTCTGGGACAGTGGGTCACACACTGACCTTTCACACTCTGGGACACTGGGTCACACACTGACCTTTCACACTCTGGGACACTGGGTCACACACTGACCTTCCATGCTCTGCGACAGCGGGTCACACACTGACCTTTCACACTCTGGGATAGTGGGACACACACTAACTATTCACACTCTGGGACACTGGATCACACACTGACCTTGCACACACTGGGGCAGTGGGTCACTCACTGACCGTTCATACTCTGGGACAGTGGGTCACACACTGAACCTTCACACTCTGGGACAAGTGGGTCACACACTGAATTTTCACACTCTAGAACAATGGGTCACGCACTGACTTTTCACATTCTGAGACAGTGGGACCCACACTGACCTTTCACACTCTGGGACAGTGGGTCACACACTGACCTTTCACACTCTGGGACACTGGGTCACACACTGACCTTTCACACTCTGGGACACTGGGTCACACACTGACCTTTCAAGCTCTGGGACACTGGGTCACACACTGACCTTTCACTCTCTGGGACACTGAGTCACACACTGACTTTCACATTCTGGGACACTGGGTCACACACTGACCTTTCTCACTCTGGGACTGGGTCACTCACTGACCTTTCACACTCTGGGACAGTGGGTCACACACTGACCTTTCACACTCGGGGACTGGGTCACACACTGAACTTTCACACTCTGGGACAGTGCATCACATACTGACCTTTCACATCTGGGACACTGGGTTACACACTAGCCTTTCTCACTCTGGGACAGTGTTTCACACACTGACCTTTCAAACTCTGGGACACTAGGTCACACACTGACCTTTCAAACACTAGGACAGTGGGCCACACTCTGACCTTTCACACTCTGCGTCACGGGGTCACACACTGACCTTTCACACTCTGGGACAGTGGGTCACACACTGGCCTTTCATGCTCTGGGACACTGGGGCACACACTGACCTTTCATACTCTGGGACACTGGGTCACACACTGACCTTTCATACTCTGGGACACTGGGTCACACACTGACCTTTCAAACTCTGGGACAGTGGGTCACAGTCTGACCCCTTTCACAATCTGGGTAACGGGGTCACACACAGACCTTTCACACTCTGGGACAGTGGGTCACACACTGACCTTTCACACTTTGGGAGAGTGTGTCACACACTGACTTTTCACACTCTGGGACAGTGGGTCACACACTGAACTTTCACACTCGGGACAGCGGTTCACACACTGAGCTTTCACACTCTGGGACAGTGGTTCACAAACTGACTTTTCACACTCTGGGACAGTGGATCACACACTGACCTTTCATACTCTGGGACACTGGGTCACACACTGACCTTTCACACTCTGGGACAGTGGTTCACACACTGACCTTTCACACTCTGGGACAGTGGTTCACAGACTGACTTTTCACACTCTGGGACAGTGGGTCACACACTGACCTTTCACACTCTGGGACAGTGGGTCACACACTGACCTTTCACACTCGGGGACTGGGTCACACACTGACCTTTCTCACTCTGGGACTGGATCACACACTGACCTTTCACACTCTGGGAAAGTGGGTCACACACTGACCTTCCATGCTCTGCGACAGCGGGTCACACACTGACCTTTCTCACTCTGGGACATTGGGACACACACTAACTATTCACACTCTGGGACAGTGGGTCACACACTGACCTTTCACACTCTGGGACACTGAGTCACACACTGACTTTCACACTCTGGAACACTGGATCACATACTGACCTTTCTCACTCTGGGACTGGGTCATACACTGACCTTTCACACTCTGGGACAGTGGGTCACACACTGACCTTTCACACTCTGGGACAGTGGGTCACACACTGACCTTTCACACTCTGGGACAGTGGGTCACACACTGACCTTTCACACTCTGGCACTGGGTCACACACTGACCTTTCACACTCTGGGACATTGGGACACACACTAACTATTCACACTCTGGGACAGTGGGTCACACACTGACCTTTCACACTCTGGGACACTGGGTCACACGCTGACCTTTCACACTCAGGGACAGTGGGTCAGACACTGACCTATCACTCTCTGGGACACTGGGTCACACACTGACTTCTCACACTCTGGGACAGTGGGTCACAAACTGACCTTTCATACTCTGGGACACTGGGTCACACTGACCTTTCACACTCTGGGAAAGTGGGTCACACACTGACCTTCCATGCTCTGCGACAGCGGGTCACACACTGACCTTTCACACTCTGGGACAGTGGGACACACACTAACTATTCACACTCTGGGACACTGGATCACACACTGACCTTGCACACACTGGGGCAGTGGGTCACACACTGAACTTTCACACTCTGGGACAAGTGGGTCACACACTGAATTTTCACACTCTAGAACAATGGGTCACGCACTGACTTTTCACATTCTGAGACAGTGGGACCCACACTGACCTTTCACACTCTGGGACAGTGGGTCACACACTGACCTTTCACACTCTGGGACACTGGGTCACACACTGACCTTTCACACTCTGGGACACTGGGTCACACACTGACCTTTCACTCTCTGGGACACTGAGTCACACACTGACTTTCACATTCTGGGACACTGGGTCACACACTGACCTTTCTCACTCTGGGACTGGGTCACTCACTGACCTTTCACACTCTGGGACAGTGGGTCACACACTGACCTTTCACACTCGGGGACTGGGTCACACATTGAACTTTCACACTCTGGGACAGTGCATCACATACTGACCTTTCACATCTGGGACACTGGGTTACACACTAGCCTTTCTCATTCTGGGACAGTGTTTCACACACTGACCTTTCAAACTCTGGGACACTAGGTCACACACTGACCTTTCAAACACTAGGACAGTGGGCCACACTCTGACCTTTCACACTCTGCGTCACGGGGTCACACACTGACCTTTCACACTCTGGGACAGTGGGTCACACACTGGCCTTTCATGCTCTGGGACACTGGGGCACACACTGACCTTTCATACTCTGGGACACTGGGTCACACACTGACCTTTCATACTCTGGGACACTGGGTCACACACTGACCTTTCAAACTCTGGGACAGTGGGTCACAGTCTGACCCCTTTCACAATCTGGGTAACGGGGTCACACACAGACCTTTCACACTCTGGGACAGTGGGTCACACACTGACCTTTCACACTTTGGGAGAGTGTGTCACACACTGACTTTTCACACTCTGGGACAGTGGGTCACACACTGAACTTTCACACTCGGGACAGCGGTTCACACACTGAGCTTTCACACAATGGGACAGTGGTTCACAAACTGACTTTTCACACTCTGGGACAGTGGATCACACACTGACCTTTCATACTCTGGGACACTGGGTCACACACTGACCTTTCACACTCTGGGACAGTGGGTCACACACTGACCTTTCACACTCGGGACAGCGGTTCACACACAGACCTTTCACACTCTGGGACAGTGGGTCACACACTGACCTTTCACACTTTGGGAGAGTGTGTCACACACTGACTTTTCACACTCTGGGACAGTGGGTCACACACTGAACTTTCACACTCGGGACAGCGGTTCACACACTGAGCTTTCACACTCTGGGACAGTGGTTCACAAACTGACTTTTCACACTCTGGGACAGTGGATCACACACTGACCTTTCATACTCTGGGACAGTGGGTCACACACTGACCTTTCACACTCTGGGACAGTGGGTCACACACTGACCTTTCACACTCGGGGACTGGGTCACACACTGACCTTTCTCACTCTGGGACTGGATCACACACTGACCTTTCACACTCTGGGAAAGTGGGTCACACACTGACCTTCCATGCTCTGCGACAGCGGGTCACACACTGACCTTTCTCACTCTGGCACTGGGTCACACACTGACCTTTCACACTCTGGGACATTGGGACACACACTAACTATTCACACTCTGGGACAGTGGGTCACACACTGACCTTTCACACTCTGGGACACTGAGTCACACACTGATTTTCACACTCTGGAACACTGGATCACACACTGACCTTTCTCACTCTGGGACTGGGTCATACACTGACCTTTCACACTCTGGGACAGTGGGTCACACACTGACCTTTCACACTCTGGGACAGTGGGTCACACACTGACCTTTCACACTCTGGGACAGTGGGTCACACACTGACCTTTCACACTCGGAGACTGGGTCACACACTGACCTTTCTCACTCTGCGACTGGGTCACACACTGACCTTTCACACTCTGGGACAGTGGGTCACACACTGACCTTCCATGCTCTGCGACAGCGGGTCACACACTGACCTTTCTCACTCTGGCACTGGGTCACACACTGACCTTTCACACTCTGGGACATTGGGACACACACTAACTATTCACACTCTGGGACAGTGGGTCACACACTGACCTTTCACACTCTGGGACACTGAGTCACACACTGACTTTCACACTCTGGAACACTGGGTCACACACTGACCTTTCTCACTCTGGGACTGGGTCATACACTGACCTTTCACACTCTGGGACAGTGGGTCACACACTGACCTTTCACACTCTGGGACAGTGGGACACACACTGACCTATCACACTCTGGGACACTGGGTCACACGCTGACCTTTCACACTCTGGGACAGTGGGTCACACACTGACCTATCAGACTCTGGGACACTGGGTCACACACTGACTTCTCACACTCTGGGACAGTGGGTCACAAACTGACCTTTCATACTCTGGGACAGTGGGTCACACACTGAGCTTTCACACTCGGGGACTGGGTCACACACTGACCTTCCATGCTCTGCGACAGCGGGTCACACACTGACCTTTCTCACTCTGGCACTGGGTCACATACTGACCTTTCACACTCTGGGACAGTGGGACACACACTAACGATTCACACTCTGGGACACTGGATCACAAACTGATCTTTCACACACTGGGGCAGTGGGTCACTCACTGACCGTTCATACTCTGGGACAGTGGCTCACACACTGACCTTTCACACTCTGGGACAGTGGGTCACACACTGAACTTTCATACTCTGGGACACTGGGTCACACACTGACCTTTCACACTCTGGGACAGTGGGTCACACACTGACCTTCCACGCTCTGCGACAGCGGGTCACACACTGACCTTTCTCATTCTGGCACTGGATCACACACTGACCTTTCACACTCTGGGACAGTGGGACATACACTAACTATTCACACTCTGGGACACTGGATCACACACAGACCTTTCACACTCTGGGACAGTGGGTCACACACTGACCTTTCACACTTTGGGAGAGTGTGTCACACACTGACTTTTCACACTCTGGGACAGTGGGTCACACACTGAACTTTCACACCCGGGACAGCGGTTCACACACTGACCTTTCACACTCTGGGACAGTGGTTCGCAAACTGACTTTTCACACTCTGGGACAGTGGATCACACACTGACCTTTCATACTCTGGGACACTGGGTCACACACTGACCTTTCACACTCTGGGACAGTGGGTCACACACTGACCTTTCACACTCGGGACAGCGGTTCACACACTGACCTTTCACACTCTGGGACAGTGGTTCACAGACTGACTTTTCACACTCTGGGACAGTGGGTCACACACTGACCTTTCACACTCTGGGACAGTGGGTCACACACTGACCTTTCACACTCGGGGACTGGGTCACACACTGACCTTTCTCACTCTGGGACTGGATCACACACTGACCTTTCACACTCTGGGAAAGTGGGTCACACACTGACCTTCCATGCTCTGCGACAGTGGGTCACACACTGACCTTTCTCACTCTGGCACTGGGTCACACACTGACCTTTCACACTCTGGGACATTGGGACACACACTAACTATTCACACTCTGGGACACTGGGTCACACACTGACTTCTCACACTCTGGGACAGTGGGTCACAAACTGACCTTTCATACTCTGGGACAGTGGGTCACACACTGAGCTTTCACACTCGGGGACTGGGTCACACACTGACCTTCCATGCTCTGCGACAGCGGGTCACACACTGACCTTTCTCACTCTGGCACTGGGTCACATACTGACCTTTCACACTCTGGGACAGTGGGACACACACTAACGATTCACACTCTGGGACACTGGATCACAAACTGATCTTTCACACACTGGGGCAGTGGGTCACTCACTGACCGTTCATACTCTGGGACAGTGGCTCACACACTGACCTTTCACACTCTGGGACAGTGGGTCACACACTGAACTTTCATACTCTGGGACACTGGGTCACACACTGACCTTTCACACTCTGGGACAGTGGGTCACACACTGACCTTCCACGCTCTGCGACAGCGGGTCACACACTGACCTTTCTCATTCTGGCACTGGATCACACACTGACCTTTCACACTCTGGGACAGTGGGACATACACTAACTATTCACACTCTGGGACACTGGATCACACACAGACCTTTCACACTCTGGGACAGTGGGTCACACACTGACCTTTCACACTTTGGGAGAGTGTGTCACACACTGACTTTTCACACTCTGGGACAGTGGGTCACACACTGAACTTTCACACCCGGGACAGCGGTTCACACACTGACCTTTCACACTCTGGGACAGTGGTTCGCAAACTGACTTTTCACACTCTGGGACAGTGGATCACACACTGACCTTTCATACTCTGGGACACTGGGTCACACACTGACCTTTCACACTCTGGGACAGTGGGTCACACACTGACCTTTCACACTCGGGACAGCGGTTCACACACTGACCTTTCACACTCTGGGACAGTGGTTCACAGACTGACTTTTCACACTCTGGGACAGTGGGTCACACACTGACCTTTCACACTCTGGGACAGTGGGTCACACACTGACCTTTCACACTCGGGGACTGGGTCACACACTGACCTTTCTCACTCTGGGACTGGATCACACACTGACCTTTCACACTCTGGGAAAGTGGGTCACACACTGACCTTCCATGCTCTGCGACAGTGGGTCACACACTGACCTTTCTCACTCTGGCACTGGGTCACACACTGACCTTTCACACTCTGGGACATTGGGACACACACTAACTATTCACACTCTGGGACAGTGGGTCACACACTGACCTTTCACACTCTGGGACAGTGGGTCACACACTAACTATTCACACTCTGGGACAGTGGGTCACACACTGACCTTTCACACTCTGGGACACTGAGTCACACACTGACTTTCACACTCTGGAACACTGGGTCACACACTGACCTTTCTCACTCTGGGACTGGGTCACACACTGACCTTTCACACTCTGGGACAGTGGGTCACACACTGACCTTTCACACTCGGAGACTGGGTCACACACTGACCTTTCTCACTCTGCGACTGGGTCACACACTGACCTTTCACACTCTGGGAAAGTGGGTCACACACTGACCTTCCATGCTCTGCGACAGCGGGTCACGCACTGACCTTTCTCACTCTGGGACCGTGGGTCACACACTGACTTTTCACACTCTGGGACAGTGGGTCACACACTGACCTTTCATACTCTGGGACACTGGGTCACACACTGACCTTTCACACTCTGGGACATTGGGACACACACTAACTATTCACACTCTGGGACAGTGGGTCACACACTGACCTTTCTCACTCTGGGACACTGAGTCACACACTGACTTTCACACTCTGGAACACTGGGTCACACACTGACCTTTCTCACTCTGGGACTGGGTCATACACTGACCTTTTACACTCTGGGACAGTGGGTCACACACTGACCTTTCACACTCTGGGACATTGGGACACACACTAACTATTCACACTCTGGGACAGTGGGTCACACACTGACCTTTCACACTCTGGGACACTGGATCACACACTGACCTTTCACACACTGGGGCAGTGGGTCACTCACTGACCGTTCATACTCTGGGACAGTGGGTCACACACTGACCTTTCACACTCTGGGACACTGGGTCACACACTGACCTTTCAAACTCTGGGACAGTGGGTCACAGTCTGACCCCTTTCACAATCTGGGTAACGGGGTCACACACAGACCTTTCACACTCTGGGACAGTGGGTCACACACTGACCTTTCACACTTTGGGAGAGTGTGTCACACACTGACTTTTCACACTCTGGGACAGTGGGTCACACACTGAACTTTCACACTCGGGACAGCGGTTCACACACTGAGCTTTCACACTCTGGGACAGTGGTTCACAAACTGACTTTTCACACTCTGGGACAGTGGATCACACACTGACCTTTCATACTCTGGGACACTGGGTCACACACTGACCTTTCACACTCTGGGACAGTGGGTCACACACTGACCTTTCACACTCGGGACAGCGGTTCACACACAGACCTTTCACACTCTGGGACAGTGGGTCACACACTGACCTTTCACACTTTGGGAGAGTGTGTCACACACTGACTTTTCACACTCTGGGACAGTGGGTCACACACTGAACTTTCACACTCGGGACAGCGGTTCACACACTGAGCTTTCACACTCTGGGACAGTGGTTCACAAACTGACTTTTCACACTCTGGGACAGTGGATCACACACTGACCTTTCATACTCTGGGACAGTGGGTCACACACTGACCTTTCACACTCTGGGACAGTGGGTCACACACTGACCTTTCACACTCGGGGACTGGGTCACACACTGACCTTTCTCACTCTGGGACTGGATCACACACTGACCTTTCACACTCTGGGAAAGTGGGTCACACACTGACCTTCCATGCTCTGCGACAGCGGGTCACACACTGACCTTTCTCACTCTGGCACTGGGTCACACACTGACCTTTCACACTCTGGGACATTGGGACACACACTAACTATTCACACTCTGGGACAGTGGGTCACACACTGACCTTTCACACTCTGGGACACTGAGTCACACACTGATTTTCACACTCTGGAACACTGGATCACACACTGACCTTTCTCACTCTGGGACTGGGTCATACACTGACCTTTCACACTCTGGGACAGTGGGTCACACACTGACCTTTCACACTCTGGGACAGTGGGTCACACACTGACCTTTCACACTCTGGGACAGTGGGTCACACACTGACCTTTCACACTCGGAGATTGGGTCACACACTGACCTTTCTCACTCTGCGACTGGGTCACACACTGACCTTTCACACTCTGGGACAGTGGGTCACACACTGACCTTCCATGCTCTGCGACAGCGGGTCACACACTGACCTTTCTCACTCTGGCACTGGGTCACACACTGACCTTTCACACTCTGGGACATTGGGACACACACTAACTATTCACACTCTGGGACAGTGGGTCACACACTGACCTTTCACACTCTGGGACACTGAGTCACACACTGACTTTCACACTCTGGAACACTGGGTCACACACTGACCTTTCTCACTCTGGGACTGGGTCATACACTGACCTTTCACACTCTGGGACAGTGGGTCACACACTGACCTTTCACACTCTGGGACAGTGGGACACACACTGACCTATCACACTCTGGGACACTGGGTCACACGCTGACCTTTCACACTCTGGGACAGTGGGTCACACACTGACCTATCAGACTCTGGGACACTGGGTCACACACTGACTTCTCACACTCTGGGACAGTGGGTCACAAACTGACCTTTCATACTCTGGGACAGTGGGTCACACACTGAGCTTTCACACTCGGGGACTGGGTCACACACTGACCTTCCATGCTCTGCGACAGCGGGTCACACACTGACCTTTCTCACTCTGGCACTGGGTCACATACTGACCTTTCACACTCTGGGACAGTGGGACACACACTAACGATTCACACTCTGGGACACTGGATCACAAACTGATCTTTCACACACTGGGGCAGTGGGTCACTCACTGACCGTTCATACTCTGGGACAGTGGCTCACACACTGACCTTTCACACTCTGGGACAGTGGGTCACACACTGAACTTTCATACTCTGGGACACTGGGTCACACACTGACCTTTCACACTCTGGGACAGTGGGTCACACACTGACCTTCCACGCTCTGCGACAGCGGGTCACACACTGACCTTTCTCATTCTGGCACTGGATCACACACTGACCTTTCACACTCTGGGACAGTGGGACATACACTAACTATTCACACTCTGGGACACTGGATCACACACAGACCTTTCACACTCTGGGACAGTGGGTCACACACTGACCTTTCACACTTTGGGAGAGTGTGTCACACACTGACTTTTCACACTCTGGGACAGTGGGTCACACACTGAACTTTCACACCCGGGACAGCGGTTCACACACTGACCTTTCACACTCTGGGACAGTGGTTCGCAAACTGACTTTTCACACTCTGGGACAGTGGATCACACACTGACCTTTCATACTCTGGGACACTGGGTCACACACTGACCTTTCACACTCTGGGACAGTGGGTCACACACTGACCTTTCACACTCGGGACAGCGGTTCACACACTGACCTTTCACACTCTGGGACAGTGGTTCACAGACTGACTTTTCACACTCTGGGACAGTGGGTCACACACTGACCTTTCACACTCTGGGACAGTGGGTCACACACTGACCTTTCACACTCGGGGACTGGGTCACACACTGACCTTTCTCACTCTGGGACTGGATCACACACTGACCTTTCACACTCTGGGAAAGTGGGTCACACACTGACCTTCCATGCTCTGCGACAGTGGGTCACACACTGACCTTTCTCACTCTGGCACTGGGTCACACACTGACCTTTCACACTCTGGGACATTGGGACACACACTAACTATTCACACTCTGGGACAGTGGGTCACACACTGACCTTTCACACTCTGGGACAGTGGGTCACACACTAACTATTCACACTCTGGGACAGTGGGTCACACACTGACCTTTCACACTCTGGGACACTGAGTCACACACTGACTTTCACACTCTGGAACACTGGGTCACACACTGACCTTTCTCACTCTGGGACTGGGTCACACACTGACCTTTCACACTCTGGGACAGTGGGTCACACACTGACCTTTCACACTCGGAGACTGGGTCACACACTGACCTTTCTCACTCTGCGACTGGGTCACACACTGACCTTTCACACTCTGGGAAAGTGGGTCACACACTGACCTTCCATGCTCTGCGACAGCGGGTCACGCACTGACCTTTCTCACTCTGGGACCGTGGGTCACACACTGACTTTTCACACTCTGGGACAGTGGGTCACACACTGACCTTTCATACTCTGGGACACTGGGTCACACACTGACCTTTCACACTCTGGGACATTGGGACACACACTAACTATTCACACTCTGGGACAGTGGGTCACACACTGACCTTTCTCACTCTGGGACACTGAGTCACACACTGACTTTCACACTCTGGAACACTGGGTCACACACTGACCTTTCTCACTCTGGGACTGGGTCATACACTGACCTTTTACACTCTGGGACAGTGGGTCACACACTGACCTTTCACACTCTGGGACATTGGGACACACACTAACTATTCACACTCTGGGACAGTGGGTCACACACTGACCTTTCACACTCTGGGACACTGGATCACACACTGACCTTTCACACACTGGGGCAGTGGGTCACTCACTGACCGTTCATACTCTGGGACAGTGGGTCACACACTGACCTTTCACACTCTGGGACAGTGGGTCACACACTGAACTTTCACACTCTGGGACAGTGGGTCACACACTGACCTTTCACACACTTGGTCAGTGGGTCACACACTGGCCTTTCACACTCTGGGACAGTGGGTCACACACTGAATTTTCACACTCTAGAACAATGGGTCACGCACTGACCTTTCACACTCTGGGACACTGGGACACACACTGACCTTTCACACTCTGGGACACTGGGTCACACACTGACCTTTCACACTCTGGGAAAGTGGGTCACACACTGATCTTTCACACTCGGGACAGCGGTTCACACACTGACCTTTCACACTCGGGGACTGGGTCACACACTGAACTTTCACACTCTGGGACAGTGCATCACATACTGACCTTTCAGATCTGGGACACTGGGTTACACACTAGCCTTTCTCACTCTGGGACAGTGTGTCACACACTGACCTTTCAAACTCCGGGACACTAGGTCACACACTGACCTTTCAAACTCTGGGACAGTGGGTCACACTCTGATCTTTCACACTCTGGCTCACGGGGTCACACACAGACCTTTCACACTGTGTGACAGTGGGCCACACACTGACCTTTCACACTCTGGGACAGTGGATCACACACTGACCTTTCATACTCTGGGACACTGGGTCACACACTGACCTTTCACACTCTGGGACACTGGGTCACACACTGACCTTTCACACTCGGGACAGCGGCTCACACACTGACCTTTCACACTCTGGGACAGTGGTTCACATACTGACTTTTCACACTCTGGGACAGTGGGTCACACACTGATCTTTCACACTCTGGGACAGTGGGTCACACACTAACCTTTCACACTCGGGGACTGGGTCACACACTGACCTTTCTCACTCTGGGACTGGGTCACACACTGACCTTTCACACTCTGGGACCGTGGGTCACACACTGACTTTTCACACTCTGGGACAGTGGGTCACACACTGACCTTTCATACTCTGGGACACTGGGTCACACGCTGACCTTTCACACTCAGGGACAGTGGGTCAGACACTGACCTATCACTCTCTGGGACACTGGGTCACACACTGACTTCTCACACTCTGGGACAGTGGGTCACAAACTGACCTTTCATACTGTGGGACACTGGGTCACACTGACCTTTCACACTCTGGGAAAGTGGGTCACACTCTGACCTTCCATGCTCTGCGACAGTGGGTCACACACTGACCTTTCACACTCTGGGACAGTGGGACACACACTAACTATTCACACTCTGGGACACTGGATCACACACTGACCTTTCACACACTGGGGCAGTGGGTCACTCACTGACCGTTCATACTCTGGGACAGTGGGTCACACACTGAACTTTCACACTCTGGGACAAGTGGGTCACACACTGAATTTTCACACTCTAGAACAATGGGTCACGCACTGACTTTTCACATTCTGAGACAGTGGGACCCACACTGACCTTTCACACTCTGGGACAGTGGGTCACACACTGACCTTTCACACTCTGGGACACTGGGTCACACACTGACCTTTCACACTCTGGGACACTGGGTCACACACTGACCTTTCAAGCTCTGGGACACTGGGTCACACACTGACCTTTCACACTCTGGGACACTGAGTCACACACTGACTTTCACATTCTGGGACACTGGGTCACACACTGACCTTTCTCACTCTGGGACTGGGTCACTCACTGACCTTTCACACTCTGGGACAGTGGGTCACACACTGACCTTTCACACTCGGGGACTGGGTCACACACTGAACTTTCACACTCTGGGACAGTGCATCACATACTGACCTTTCACATCTGGGACACTGGGTTACACACTAGCCTTTCTCACTCTGGGACAGTGTTTCACACACTGACCTTTCAAACTCTGGGACACTAGGTCACACACTGACCTTTCAAACACTAGCACAGTGGGCCACACTCTGACCTTTCACACTCTGCGTCACGGGGTCACACACTGACCTTTCACACTCTGGGACAGTGGGTCACACACTGGCCTTTTATGCTCTGGGACACTGGGGCACACACTGACCTTTCATACTCTGGGACACTGGGTCACACGCTGACCTTTCACACTCAGGGACAGTGGGTCAGACACTGACCTATCACTCTCTGGGACACTGGGTCACACACTGACTTCTCACACTCTGGGACAGTGGGTCACAAACTGACCTTTCATACTGTGGGACACTGGGTCACACTGACCTTTCACACTCTGGGAAAGTGGGTCACACTCTGACCTTCCATGCTCTGCGACAGTGGGTCACACACTGACCTTTCACACTCTGGGACAGTGGGACACACACTAACTATTCACACTCTGGGACACTGGATCACACACTGACCTTTCACACACTGGGGCAGTGGGTCACTCACTGACCGTTCATACTCTGGGACAGTGGGTCACACACTGAACTTTCACACTCTGGGACAAGTGGGTCACACACTGAATTTTCACACTCTAGAACAATGGGTCACGCACTGACTTTTCACATTCTGAGACAGTGGGACCCACACTGACCTTTCACACTCTGGGACAGTGGGTCACACACTGACCTTTCACACTCTGGGACACTGGGTCACACACTGACCTTTCACACTCTGGGACACTGGGTCACACACTGACCTTTCAAGCTCTGGGACACTGGGTCACACACTGACCTTTCACACTCTGGGACACTGAGTCACACACTGACTTTCACATTCTGGGACACTGGGTCACACACTGACCTTTCTCACTCTGGGACTGGGTCACTCACTGACCTTTCACACTCTGGGACAGTGGGTCACACACTGACCTTTCACACTCGGGGACTGGGTCACACACTGAACTTTCACACTCTGGGACAGTGCATCACATACTGACCTTTCACATCTGGGACACTGGGTTACACACTAGCCTTTCTCACTCTGGGACAGTGTTTCACACACTGACCTTTCAAACTCTGGGACACTAGGTCACACACTGACCTTTCAAACACTAGCACAGTGGGCCACACTCTGACCTTTCACACTCTGCGTCACGGGGTCACACACTGACCTTTCACACTCTGGGACAGTGGGTCACACACTGGCCTTTTATGCTCTGGGACACTGGGGCACACACTGACCTTTCATACTCTGGGACACTGGGTCACACACTGACATTTCACACTCTGGGACAGTGGGTCACCCACTGACCTTTCACACTCTGGGAAAGTGGGTCACACACTGACCTTCCATGCTCTGCGACAGCGGGTCACACACTGACCTTTCTCACTCTGGCACTCGGTCACACACTGACCTTTCACACTCTGGGACAGTGGGACACACACTAACTATTCACACTCTGGGACACTGGATCACACACTTACCTTTCACACACTGGGGCAGTGGGTTACTCACTGACCGTTCATACTCTGGGACACTGGGTCACACACTGACCTTTCACACTCTGGGACAGTGGGTCACACACTGACCTTTCACACTCTGGGACAGTGGTTCACACACTGACCTTTCACACTCTGGGACACTGGGTCACACACTGACCTTTCACGCTCTGGGACACTGTGGCACATACTGACCTTTCACACTCTGGGACACTGAGTCACACACTGACTTTCACGCTCTGGAACACTGGGTCACACAATGACCTATCTCACTCTGGGACAGGGTCATGCACTGACTTTTCACATTCTGGGATAATGGGACACACACTGACCTTTCACACTCTGGGACAGTGTGTCACACACTGACCTTTCACACTCTGGGAAACTGGGTCACACACTGACCTTTCACGCTCTGGATCACTGGGGCACACACTGACCTTTCTTATCCTGGGACATTGAGTCACACACTGACTTTCACACTCTGGGACACTGGGTCACACAATGACCTTTCTCACTCTGGGACTGGGTCACTCACTGACCTTTCACACTCTGGGACAGTGGATCACACACTGACCTTTCACACTCGGAGACTGGGTCACACACTGACCTTTCTCACTCTGCGACTGGGTCACACACTGACCTTTCACACTCTGGGAAAGTGGGTCACACACTGACCTTCCATGCTCTGCGACAGCGGGTCACACACTGACCTTTCTCACTCTGGCACTAGGTCACACACTGACCTTTCACACTCTGGGACATTGGGACACACACTAACTATTCACACTCTGGGACAGTGGGTCACACACTGACCTTTCACACTCTGGGACACTGAGTCACACACTGACTTTCACACTCTGGAACACTGGGTCACACACTGACCTTTCTCACTCTGGGACTGGGTCATACACTGACCTTTCACACTCTGGGACAGTGGGTCACACACTGACCTTTCACACTCTGGGACAGTGGGACACACACTGACCTATCACACTCTGGGACACTGGGTCACACGCTGACCTTTCACACTCTGGGACAGTGGGTCACACACTGACCTATCAGACTCTGGGACACTGGGTCACACACTGACTTCTCACACTCTGGGACAGTGGGTCACAAACTGACCTTTCATACTCTGGGACAGTGGGTCACACACTGAGCTTTCACACTCGGGGACTGGGTCACACACTGACCTTCCATGCTCTGCGACAGCGGGTCACACACTGACCTTTCTCACTCTGGCACTGGGTCACATACTGACCTTTCACACTCTGGGACAGTGGGACACACACTAACTATTCACACTCTGGGAGACTGGATCACAAACTGATCTTTCACACACTGGGGCAGTGGGTCACTCACTGACCGTTCATACTCTGGGACAGTGGGTCACACACTGACCTTTCACACTCTGGGACAGTGGGTCACACACTGAACTTTCATACTCTGGGACACTGGGTCACACACTGACCTTTCACACTCTGGGACAGTGGGTCACACACTGACCTTCCACGCTCTGCGACAGCGGGTCACACACTGACCTTTCTCATTCTGGCACTGGATCACACACTGACCTTTTACACTCTGGGACAGTGGGACATACACTAACTATTCACACTCTGGGACACTGGATCACACACAGACCTTTCACACTCTGGGACAGTGGGTCACACACTGACCTTTCACACTTTGGGAGAGTGTGTCACACACTGACCTTTTCACACTCTGGGACAGTGGGTCACACACTGAACTTTCACACTCGGGACAGCGGTTCACACACTGACCTTTCACACTCTGGGACAGTGGTTCACAAACTGACTTTTCACACTCTGGGACAGTGGATCACACACTGACCTTTCATACTCTGGGACACTGGGTCACACACTGACCTTTCACACTCTGGGACAGTGGTTCACACACTGACCTTTCACACTCGGGACAGCGGTTCACACACTGACCTTTCACACTCTGGGATAGTGGTTCACAGACTGACTTTTCACACTCTGGGACAGTGGGTCACACACTGACCTTTCACACTCTGGGACAGTGGGTCACACACTGACCTTTCACACTCGGGGACTGGGTCACACACTGACCTTTCTCACTCTGGGACTGGATCACACACTGACCTTTCACACTCTGGGAAAGTGGGTCACACACTGACCTTCCATGCTCTGCGACAGCGGGTCACACACTGACCTTTCTCACTCTGGCACTGGGTCACACACTGACCTTTCACACTCTGGGACATTGGGACACACACTAACTATTCACACTCTGGGACAGTGGGTCACACACTGACCTTTCACACTCTGGGACACTGAGTCACACACTGACTTTCACACTCTGGAACACTGGGTCACACACTGACCTTTCTCACTCTGGGACTGGGTCATACACTGACCTTTCACACTCTGGGACAGTGGGTCACACACTGACCTTTCACACTCTGGGACAGTGGGTCACACACTGACCTTTCACACTCTGGGACAGTGGGTCACACACTAACTATTCACACTCTGGGACAGTGGGTCACACACTGACCTTTCACACTCTGGGACACTGAGTCACACACTGACTTTCACACTCTGGAACACTGGGTCACACACTGACCTTTCTCACTCTGGGACTGGGTCACACACTGACCTTTCACACTCTGGGACAGTGGGTCACACACTGACCTTTCACACTCGGAGACTGGGTCACACACTGACCTTTCTCACTCTGCGACTGGGTCACACACTGACCTTTCACATTCTGGGAAAGTGGGTCACACACTGACCTTCCATGCTCTGCGACAGCGGGTCACGCACTGACCTTTCTCACTCTGGCACTGGGTCACACACTGACCTTTCACACTCTGGGACATTGGGACACACACTAACTATTCACACTCTGGGACAGTGGGTCACACACTGACCTTTCACGCTGTGGGACACTGAGTCAGACACTGACTTTCACACTCTGGAACACTGGGTCACACACTGACCTTTCTCACTCTGGGACTGTGTCATACACTGACCTTTCACACTCTGGGACAGTGGGTCACACACTGACCTTTCACACTCTGGGACATTGGGACACACACTAACTATTCACACTCTGGGACAGTGGGTCACACACTGACCTTTCACACTCTGGGACACTGGATCACACACTGACCTTTCACACACTGGGGCAGTGGGTCACTCACTGACCGTTCATACTCTGGGACAGTGGGTCACACACTGACCTTTCACACTCTGGGATAGTGGTTCACAGACTGACTTTTCACACTCTGGGACAGTGGGTCACACACTGACCTTTCACACTCTGGGACAGTGGGTCACACACTGACCTTTCACACTCGGGGACTGGGTCACACACTGACCTTTCTCACTCTGGGACTGGATCACACACTGACCTTTCACACTCTGGGAAAGTGGGTCACACACTGACCTTCCATGCTCTGCGACAGCGGGTCACACACTGACCTTTCTCACTCTGGCACTGGGTCACACACTGACCTTTCACACTCTGGGACATTGGGACACACACTAACTATTCACACTCTGGGACAGTGGGTCACACACTGACCTTTCACACTCTGGGACACTGAGTCACACACTGACTTTCACACTCTGGAACACTGGGTCACACACTGACCTTTCTCACTCTGGGACTGGGTCATACACTGACCTTTCACACTCTGGGACAGTGGGTCACACACTGACCTTTCACACTCTGGGACAGTGGGTCACACACTGACCTTTCACACTCTGGGACAGTGGGTCACACACTAACTATTCACACTCTGGGACAGTGGGTCACACACTGACCTTTCACACTCTGGGACACTGAGTCACACACTGACTTTAACACTCTGGAACACTGGGTCACACACTGACCTTTCTCACTCTGGGACTGGGTCACACACTGACCTTTCACACTCTGGGACAGTGGGTCACACACTGACCTTTCACACTCGGAGACTGGGTCACACACTGACCTTTCTCACTCTGCGACTGGGTCACACACTGACCTTTCACATTCTGGGAAAGTGGGTCACACACTGACCTTCCATGCTCTGCGACAGCGGGTCACGCACTGACCTTTCTCACTCTGGCACTGGGTCACACACTGACCTTTCACACTCTGGGACATTGGGACACACACTAACTATTCACACTCTGGGACAGTGGGTCACACACTGACCTTTCACGCTGTGGGACACTGGATCACACACTGACCTTTCACACACTGGGGCAGTGGGTCACACACTGACCTTTCACACACTGGGGCAGTGGGTCACTCACTGACCGTTCATACTCTGGGACAGTGGGTCACACACTGACCTTTCACACTCTGGGACAGTGGGTCACACACTGACCTTTCACACTCGGAGACTGGGTCACACACTGACCTTTCTCACTCTGGGACTGGGTCATACACTGACCTTTCACACTCTGGGACAGTGGGTCACACACTGACCTTTCACACTCTGGGACATTGGGACACACACTAACTATTCACACTCTGGGACAGTGGGTCACACACTGACCTTTCACACTCTGGGACACTGGATCACACACTGACCTTTCACACACTGGGGCAGTGGGTCACTCACTGACCGTTCATACTCTGGGACAGTGGGTCACACACTGACCTTTCACACTCTGGGACAGTGGGTCACACACTGAACTTTCACACTCTGGGACAGTGGGTCACACACTGAATTTTCACACTCTAGAACAATGGGTCACGCACTGACCTTTCACACTCTGGGACAGTGGATCACACACTGACCTTTCATACTCTGGGACACTGGGTCACACACTGACCTTTCACAATCTGGGACAGTGGGTCACACACTGACCTTTCACACTCGGGACAGCGGTTCACACACTGACCTTTCACACTCGGGGACTGGGTCACACACTGACCTTTCTCACTCTGGGACTGGGTCACACACTGACCTTTCACACTCTGGGAATGTGGGTCACACACTACCTATTCACACTCTGGGACAGTGGGTCACACACTGACCTTTCACACTCTGGGACACTGAGTCACACACTGACTTTCACACTCTGGAACACTGGGTCACACACTGACCTTTCTCACTCTGGGTCTGGGTCACACACTGACCTTTCACACTCTGGGAAAGTGGGTCACACACTGACCTGCCATGCTCTGCGACAGCGGATCACACACTGACCTTTCTCACTCTGGCACTGGATCACACACTGACCTTTCACACTCTGGGACAGTGGGACACACACTAACTATTCACACTCTGGTACACTGGATCACACACTGACCTTTCACACTCTGGGACACTGAGACACACACTGACTTTCACACTCTGGAACACTGGGTCACACACTGACCTTTCTCACTCTGGGACTGGGTCACACACTGACCTTTCACACTCTGGGACAGTGGGTCACACACTGACCTTTCACACTCTGGGACACTGAGTCACACACTGACTTTCACACTCTGGAACACTGGGTCACACACTGACCTTTCTCACTCTGGGTCTGGGTCACACACTGACCTTTCACACTCTGGGAAAGTGGGTCACACACTGACCTTCCATGCTCTGCGACAGCGGATCACACACTGACCTTTCTCACTCTGGCACTGGATCACACACTGACCTTTCACACTCTGGGACAGTGGGACACACACTAACTATTCACACTCTGGTACACTGGATCACACACTGACCTTTCACACTCTGGGACACTGAGTCACACACTGACTTTCACACTCTGGAACACTGGGTCACACACTGACCTTTCTCACTCTGGGACTGGGTCACACACTGACCTTTCACACTCTGGGACAGTGGGTCACACACTGACCTTTCACACTCTGGGAAAGTGGGTCACACACTGACCTTCCATGCTCTGCGACAGCGGGTCACACACTGACCTTTCTCACTCTGGCACTGGGTCACACACTGACCTTTCACACTCTGGGACAGTGGGACACACACTAACTATTCACACTCTGGTACACTGGATCACACACTGACCTTTCACACACTGGGGCAGTGGATCACACTGACCGTTCATACTCTGGGACAGTGGGTCACACACTGAACTTTCACACTCTGGGACAGTGGGTCACACACTGACCTTTCACACTTTGGGAGAGTGTGTCACACACTGACCTTTTCACACTCTGGGACAGTGGGTCACACACTGAACTTTCACACTCGGGACAGCGGTTCACACACTGACCTTTCACACTCTGGGACAGTGGTTCACAAACTGACTTTTCACACTCTGGGACAGTGGATCACACACTGACCTTTCATACTCTGGGACACTGGGTCACACACTGACCTTTCACACTCTGGGACAGTGGTTCACACACTGACCTTTCACACTCGGGACAGCGGTTCACACACTGACCTTTCACACTCTGGGACAGTGGTTCACAGACTGACTTTTCACACTCTGGGACAGTGGGTCACACACTGACCTTTCACACTCTGGGACAGTGGGTCACACACTGACCTTTCTCACTCTGGGACTGGATCACACACTGACCTTTCACACTCTGGGAAAGTGGGTCACACACTGACCTTCCATGCTTTGCGACAGCGGGTCACACACTGACCTTTCTCACTCTGGCACTGGGTCACACACTGACCTTTCACACTCTGGGACATTGGGACACACACTAACTATTCACACTCTGGGACAGTGGGTCACACACTGACCTTTCACACTCTGGGACACTGAGTCACACACTGACTTTCACACTCTGGAACACTGGGTCACACACTGACCTTTCTCACTCTGGGACTGGGTCATACACTGACCTTTCACACTCTGGGACAGTGGGTCACACACTGACCTTTCACACTCTGGGACAGTGGGTCACACACTGACCTTTCACACTCTGGGACAGTGGGTCACACACTAACTATTCACACTCTGGGACAGTGGGTCACACACTGACCTTTCACACTCTGGGACACTGAGTCACACACTGACTTTCACACTCTGGAACACTGGGTCACACACTGACCTTTCTCACTCTGGGACTGGGTCACACACTGACCTTTCACACTCTGGGACAGTGGGTCACACACTGACCTTTCACACTCGGAGACTGGGTCACACACTGACCTTTCTCACTCTGCGACTGGGTCACACACTGACCTTTCACATTCTGGGAAAGTGGGTCACACACTGACCTTCCATGCTCTGCGACAGCGGGTCACGCACTGACCTTTCTCACTCTGGCACTGGGTCACACACTGACCTTTCACACTCTGGGACATTGGGACACACACTAACTATTCACACTCTGGGACAGTGGGTCACACACTGACCTTTCACGCTGTGGGACACTGAGTCACACACTGACTTTCACACTCTGGAACACTGGGTCACGCACTGACCTTTCTCACTCTGGGACTGGGTCATACACTGACCTTTCACACTCTGGGACAGTGGGTCACACACTGACCTTTCACACTCTGGGACATTGGGACACACACTAACTATTCACACTCTGGGACAGTGGGTCACACACTGACCTTTCACACTCTGGGACACTGGATCACACACTGACCTTTCACACACTGGGGCAGTGGGTCACTCACTGACCGTTCATACTCTGGGACAGTGGGTCACACACTGACCTTTCACACTCTGGGACAGTGGGTCACACACTGAACTTTCACACTCTGGGACAGTGGGTCACACACTGAATTTTCACACTCTAGAACAATGGGTCACGCACTGACCTTTCACACTCTGGGACAGTGGATCACACACTGACCTTTCATACTCTGGGACACTGGGTCACACACTGACCTTTCACAATCTGGGACAGTGGGTCACACACTGACCTTTCACACTCGGGACAGCGGTTCACACACTGACCTTTCACACTCGGGGACTGGGTCACACACTGACCTTTCTCACTCTGGGACTGGGTCACACACTGACCTTTCACACTCTGGGAATGTGGGTCACACACTACCTATTCACACTCTGGGACAGTGGGTCACACACTGACCTTTCACACTCTGGGACACTGAGTCACACACTGACTTTCACACTCTGGAACACTGGGTCACACACTGACCTTTCTCACTCTGGGTCTGGGTCACACACTGACCTTTCACACTCTGGGAAAGTGGGTCACACACTGACCTGCCATGCTCTGCGACAGCGGATCACACACTGACCTTTCTCACTCTGGCACTGGATCACACACTGACCTTTCACACTCTGGGACAGTGGGACACACACTAACTATTCACACTCTGGTACACTGGATCACACACTGACCTTTCACACTCTGGGACACTGAGACACACACTGACTTTCACACTCTGGAACACTGGGTCACACACTGACCTTTCTCACTCTGGGACTGGGTCACACACTGACCTTTCACACTCTGGGACAGTGGGTCACACACTGACCTTTCACACTCTGGGACACTGAGTCACACACTGACTTTCACACTCTGGAACACTGGGTCACACACTGACCTTTCTCACTCTGGGTCTGGGTCACACACTGACCTTTCACACTCTGGGAAAGTGGGTCACACACTGACCTTCCATGCTCTGCGACAGCGGATCACACACTGACCTTTCTCACTCTGGCACTGGATCACACACTGACCTTTCACACTCTGGGACAGTGGGACACACACTAACTATTCACACTCTGGTACACTGGATCACACACTGACCTTTCACACTCTGGGACACTGAGTCACACAATGACTTTCACACTCTGGAACACTGGGTCACACACTGACCTTTCTCACTCTGGGACTGGGTCACACACTGACCTTTCACACTCTGGGACAGTGGGTCACACACTGACCTTTCACACTCTGGGAAAGTGGGTCACACACTGACCTTCCATGCTCTGCGACAGCGGGTCACACACTGACCTTTCTCACTCTGGCACTGGGTCACACACTGACCTTTCACACTCTGGGACAGTGGGACACACACTAACTATTCACACTCTGGTACACTGGATCACACACTGACCTTTCACACACTGGGGCAGTGGATCACACTGACCGTTCATACTCTGGGACAGTGGGTCACACACTGAACTTTCACACTCTGGGACAGTGGGTCACACACTGACCTTTCACACTCTAGAACAATGGGTCACGCACTGACTTTTCACATTCTGGGACAGTGGGACACACACTGACCTTTCACACTCTGGGACAGTGTGTCACACACTGACCTTTCAAACTCTGGGACACTGGGTCACACACTGACCTTTCACACTCTGGGACACTGTGTCACACAATGACCTTTCTCACTCTGGGACTGGGTCACTCAATGACCTTTCACAATCTGGGACAGTGGGTCACACACTGACCTTTCAAACTCCGGGACACTCGGTCACACACTGACCTTTCAAACTCTGGGACAGTGGGTCACACTCTGACCTTTCACACTCTGGGTCACGGGATCACACACAGACCTTTCACACTCTGGGACAGTGGGTCACACACTGACCTTTCACACTTTGGGAGAGTGTGTCACACACTGACCTTTCACACTCTGGGACAGTGGGTCCCACACTGACCTTTCACACTCGGGACAGCGGTTCACACACTGACCTTTCACACTCTGCGACAGTGCATCACATACTGACTTTTCACACTCTGGGACAGTGGATCACACACTGACCTTTCATACTCTGGGACAGTGGGTCACACACTGACCTTTCACACTCTGGGACAGCGTTTCACACACTGACCTTTCACACTCTGGGACAGTGGTTCACAGACTGACTTTTCACACTCTGGGACAGTGGGTCACACACTGACCTTTCAAACTCTGGGACAGTGGGTCACACACTGACCTTTCACACTCTGGGACAGCGGTTCACACACTGACCTTTCACACTCTGGGACAGTGGTTCACATACTGACTGTTCACACTCTGGGACAGTGGATCACACACTGACCTTTCATATTCTGGGACACTGGGTCACACACTGACCTTTCACACTCTGGGACAGTGGGTCACACACTGACCTTTCACACTCGGGACAGCGGTTCACACACTGACCTTTCACACTCTGGGACAGTGGTTCACAGACTGACTTTTCACACTCTGGGACAGTGGGTCACACACTGACCTTTCACAGTCTGGGACAGTGGGTCACATACTGACCTTTCACACTCGGGGACTGGGTCACACACTGACCTTTCTCACTCTGGGGCTGGGTCACACACTGACCTTTCACACTCTGGGACCGTGGGTCACAGACTGACTTTTCACACTCTGGGACAGTGGGTCACACACTGACCTTTCATACTCTGGGACACTGGGTCACACGCTGACCTTTCACACTCAGGGACAGTGGGTCACACACTGACCTATCACACTCTGGGACACTGGGTCACACACTGACTTCTCACACTCTGGGACAGTGGGTCACAAACTGACCCTTCATGCTCTGGGACACTGGGTCACACACTGACCTTTCACACTCTGGGAAAGTGGGTCACACACTGACCTTCCATGCTCTGCGACAGCGGGTCACACACTGACCTTTCTCACTCTGGCACTGGGTCACACACTGACCTTTCACACTCTGGGACAGTGGGACACACACTAACTATTCACACTCTGGGACACTGGATCACACACTGACCTTTCACACACTGGGGCAGTGGGTCACTCACTGACCGTTCATACTCTGGGACAGTGGGTCACACACTGACCTTTCACACTCTGGGACAGTGGGTCACACACTGAACTTTCACACTCTGGGACAGTGGGTCACACACTGACCTTTCACATACTTGGTCAGTGGCTCACACACTGTCCTTTCACACTCTGGGACAGTGGGACACACACTAACTATTCACACTCTGGGACACTGGACCACACACTGACCTTTCACACACTGGGGCAGTGGGTCACTCACTGACCGTTCACACTCTGGGACAGTGGGTCACACACTGACCTTTCAGACTCTAGAACAATGGGTCACGCACTGACTTTTCACATTCTGAGACAGTGGGACCCACACTGACCTTTCACACTCTGGGAGAGTGGGTCACACACTGACCTTTCACACTCTGGGACACTGGGTCACACACTGACCTTTCACAGTCTGGGACACTGGGTCACACACTGACCTTTCACGCTCTGGAACACTGGGGCACACACCAACCTTTCACATTCTGGGACACTGAGTCACACACTGAACTTTCACACTCTGGGACAGTGCATCACATACTGACTTTTCACATCTGGAACACTGGGTTACACACTAGCCTTTCTCACACTGGGACAGTGTGTCACACACTGACCTTTCAAACTCTGGGACACTAGGTCACACACTGACCTTTCAAACTCTGGGACATTGGTTCACACTCTGACCTTTCACACACTGGGTCACGGGGTCACACACTGACCTTTCACACTCTGGGACAGTGGGTCACACACTGACCTTTCACAATTTGGGAGAGTGGGTCACACACTGACCTTTCACGCTCTGGGACAGTGGGTCACACACTGAACTTTCACACTCTGGGACAGTGGATCACACACTGACCTTTCACACTCTCGAACAATGGGTCACGCACTGACTTTTCACATTCTGGGACAGTGGGACACACACTGACCTTTCACACTCTGGGACAGTGGGTCACACACTGACCTTTCACACTCTAGGACACTGGGTCACACACTGACCTTTCACACTCTGGGACACTGGGTCACACACTGACCTTTCACGCTTTGGGACACTGGGGCACACACTGACCGTTCACACTCTGGGACACTGAGTCACACACTGACTTTCACACTCTGGGACACTGGGTCACACACTGACCTTTCACACTCTGGGACATTGGGACACACACTAACTATTCACACTCTGGGACAGTGGGTCACACACTGACCTTTCACACTCTGGGACACTGAGTCACACACTGACTTTCACACTCTGGAACACTGGGTCACACACTGACCTTTCTCACTCTGGGACTGGGTCATACACTGACTTTCACACTCTGGGACAGTGGGTCACACACTGACCTTCCATGCTCTGCGACAGCGGGTCACACACTGACCTTTCTCACTCTGGCACTGGGTCACACACTGACCTTTCACACTCTGGGACAGTGGGACACGCACTAACTATTCACACTCTGGTACACTGGATCACACACTGACCTTTCACACACTGGGGCAGTGGATCACACTGACCGTTCATACTCTGGGACAGTGGGTCACACACTGAACTTTCACACTCTGGGACAGTGGGTCACACACTGACCTTTCACACTCTAGAACAATGGGTCACGCACTGACTTTTCACATTCTGGGACAGTGGGACACACACTGACCTTTCACACTCTGGGACAGTGTGTCACACACTGACCTTTCAAACTCTGGGACACTGGGTCACACACTGACCTTTCACACTCTGGGACACTGTGTCACACAATGACCTTTCTCACTCTGGGACTGGGTCACTCAATGACCTTTCACAATCTGGGACAGTGGGTCACACACTGACCTTTCAAACTCCGGGACACTCGGTCACACACTGACCTTTCACACTCTGGGTCACGGGATCACACACAGACCTTTCACACTCTGGGACAGTGGGTCACACACTGACCTTTCACACTTTGGGAGAGTGTGTCACACACTGACCTTTCACACTCTGGGACAGTGGGTCCCACACTGACCTTTCACACTCGGGACAGCGGTTCACACACTGACCTTTCACACTCTGCGACAGTGCATCACATACTGACTTTTCACACTCTGGGACAGTGGATCACACACTGACCTTTCATACTCTGGGACAGTGGGTCACACACTGACCTTTCACACTCTGGGACAGCGTTTCACACACTGACCTTTCACACTCTGGGACAGTGGTTCACAGACTGACTTTTCACACTCTGGGACAGTGGGTCACACACTGACCTTTCAAACTCTGGGACAGTGGGTAACACACTGACTTTTCACACTCTGGGACAGCGGTTCACACACTGACCTTTCACACTCTGGGACAGTGGTTCACATACTGACTTTTCACACTCTGGGACAGTGGATCACACACTGAACTTTCATATTCTGGGACACTGGGTCACACACTGACCTTTCACACTCTGGGACAGTGGGTCACACACTGACCTTTCACACTCGGGACAGCGGTTCACACACTGACCTTTCACACTCTGGGACAGTGGTTCACAGACTGACTTTTCACACTCTGGGACAGTGGGTCACACACTGACCTTTCACACTCTGGGACAGTGGGTCACACACTGACCTTTCACACTCGGGGACTGGGTCACACACTGACCTTTCTCACTCTGGGACTGGATCACACACTGACCTTTCACACTCTGGGAAAGTGGGTCACACACTGACCTTCCATGCTCTGCGACAGCGGGTCACACACTGACCTTTCTCACTCTGGCACTGGGTCACACACTGACCTTTCACACTCTGGGACATTGGGACACACACTAACTATTCACACTCTGGGACAGTGGGTCACACACTGACCTTTCACACTCTGGAACACTGGGTCACACACTGACCTTTCTCACTCTGGGACTGGGTCATACACTGACCTTTCACACTCTGGGACAGTGGGTCACACACTGACCTTTCACACTCTGGGACAGTGGGTCACACACTGACCTTTCACACTCTGGGACAGTGGATCACACACTAACTATTCACACTCTGGGACAGTGGGTCACACACTGACCTTTCACACTCTGGGACATTGGGACACACACTAACTATTCACACTCTGGGACAGTGGGTCACACACTGACCTTTCTCACTCTGGGACTGGGTCACGCACTGACCTTTCACACTCTGGGACAGTGGGTCACACACTGACCTTTCACACTCGGAGACTGGGTCACACACTGACCTTTCTCACTCTGCGACTGGGTCACACACTGACCTTTCACACTCTGGGAAAGTGGGTCACACACTGACCTTCCATGCTCTGCGACAGCGGGTCACGCACTGACCTTTCTCACTCTGGCACTGGGTCACACACTGACCTTTCACACTCTGGCACATTGGGACACACACTAACTATTCACACTCTGGGACAGTGGGTCACACACTGACCTTTCACACTCTGGGACACTGAGTCACACACTGACTTTCACACTCTGGAACACTGGGTCACACACTGACCTTTCTCACTCTGGGACTGGGTCATACACTGACCTTTCACACTCTGGGACAGTGGGTCACACACTGACCTTTCACACTCTGGGACATTGGGACACACACTAACTATTCACACTCTGGGACAGTGGGTCACACACTGACCTTTCACACTCTGGGACACTGGATCACACACTGACCTTTCACACACTGGGGCAGTGGGTCACTCACTGACCGTTCATACTCTGGGACAGTGGGTCACACACTGACCTTTCACACTCTGGGACAGTGGGTCACACACTGAACTTTCACACTCTGGGACAGTGGGTCACACACTGACCTTTCACACACTTGGTCAGTGGGTCACACACTGGCCTTTCACACTCTGGGACAGTGGGTCACACACTGAATTTTCACACTCTAGAACAATGGGTCACGCACTGACCTTTCACACTCTGGGACAGTGGGTCACACACTGACCTTTCACACTCGGGACAGCGGTTCACACACTGACCTTTCACACTCGGGGACTGGGTCACACACTGACCTTTCTCACTCTGGGACTGGGTCACACACTGACCTTTCACACTCTGGGAAAGTGGGTCACACACTACCTATTCACACTCTAGGACAGTGGGTCACACACTGACCTTTCACACTCTGGGACACTGAGTCACACACTGACTTTCACACTCTGGAACACTGGGTCACACACTGACCTTTCTCACTCTGGGTCTGGGTCACACACTGACCTTTCACACTCTGGGAAAGTGGGTCACACACTGACCTTCCATGCTCTGCGACAGCGGGTCACACACTGACCTTTCTCACTCTGGCACTGGATCACACACTGACCTTTCACACTCTGGGACAGTGGGACACACACTAACTATTCACACTCTGGTACACTGGATCACACACTGACCTTTCACACTCTGGGACACTGAGTCACACACTGACTTTCACACTCTGGAACACTGGGTCACACACTGACATTTCTCACTCTGGGACTGGGTCACACACTGACCTTTCACACTCTGGGACAGTGGGTCACACACTGACCTTTCACACTCTGGGAAAGTGGGTCACACACTGATCTTCCATGCTCTGCGACAGCGGGTCACACACTGACCTTTCTCACTCTGGCACTGGGTCACACACTGACCTTTCACACTCTGGGACAGTGGGACACACACTAACTATTCACACTCTGGTACACTGGATCACACACTGACCTTTCACACACTGGGGCAGTGGATCACACTGACCGTTCATACTCTGGGACAGTGGGTCACACACTGAACTTTCACACTCTGGGACAGTGGGTCACACACTGACCTTTCACACTCTAGAACAATGGGTCACGCACTGACTTTTCACATTCTGGGACAGTGGGACACACACTGACCTTTCACACTCTGGGACAGTGTGTCACACACTGACCTTTCAAACTCTGGGACACTGGGTCACACACTGACCTTTCACACTCTGGGACACTGTGTCACACAATGACCTTTCTCACTCTGGGACTGGGTCACTCAATGACCTTTCACAATCTGGGACAGTGGGTCACACACTGACCTTTCAAACTCCGGGACACTCGGTCACACACTGACCTTTCAAACTCTGGGACAGTGGGTCACACTCTGACCTTTCACACTCTGGGTCACGGGGTCACACACAGACCTTTCACACTCTGGGACAGTGGGTCACACACTGACCTTTCACACTTTGGGAGAGTGTGTCACACACTGACCTTTCACACTCTGGGACTGTGGGTCCCACACTGACCTTTCACACTTGGGACAGCGGTTCACACACTGACCTTTCACACTCTGCGACAGTGCATCACATACTGACTTTTCACACTCTGGGACAGTGGATCACACACTGACCTTTCATACTCTGGGACACTGGGTCACACACTGACCTTTCACACTCTGGGACAGCGTTTCACACACTGACCTTTCACACTCTGGGACAGTGGTTCACAGACTGACTTTTCACACTCTGGGACAGTGGGTCACACACTGACCTTTCAAACTCTGGGACAGCGGGTCACACACTGACCTTTCACACTCTGGGACAGCGGTTCACACACTGACCTTTCACACTCTGGGACAGTGGTTCACATACTGACTTTTCACACTCTGGGACAGTGGATCACACACTGACCTTTCATATTCTGGGACACTGGGTCACACACTGACCTTTCACACTCTGGGACAGTGGTTCACACACTGACCTTTCACACTCGGGACAGCGGTTCACACACTGACCTTTCACACTCTGGGACAGTGGTTCACAGACTGACTTTTCACACTCTGGGACAGTGGGTCACACACTGACCTTTCACAGTCTGGGACAGTGGGTCACATACTGACCTTTCACACTCGGGGACTGGGTCACACACTGACCTTTCTCACTCTGGGGCTGGGTCACACACTGACCTTTCACACTCTGGGACCGTGGGTCACACACTGACTTTTCACACTCTGGGACAGTGGGTCACACACTGACCTTTCATACTCTGGGACACTGGGTCACACGCTGACCTTTCACACTCAGGGACAGTGGGTCACACACTGACCTATCACACTCTGGGACACTGGGTCACACACTGACTTCTCACACTCTGGGACAGTGGGTCACAAACTGACCTTTCATGCTCTGGGACACTGGGTCACACACTGACCTTTCACACTCTGGGAAAGTGGGTCACACACTGACCTTCCATGCTCTGCGACAGCGGGTCACACACTGACCTTTCTCACTCTGGCATTGGGTCACACACTGACCTTTCACACTCTGGGACAGTGGGACACACACTAACTATTCACACTCTGGGACACTGGATCACACACTGACCTTTCACACACTGGGGCAGTGGGTCACTCACTGACCGTTCATACTCTGGGACAGTGGGTCACACACTGACCTTTCCCACTCTGGGACAGTGGGTCACACACTGAACTTTCACACTCTGGGACAGTGGGTCACACACTGACCTTTCACATACTTGGTCAGTGGCTCACACACTGTCCTTTCACACTCTGGGACAGTGGGACACACACTAACTATTCACACTCTGGGACACTGGACCACACACTGACCTTTCACACACTGGTGCAGTCGGTCACTCACTGACCGTTCACACTCTGGGACAGTGGGTCACACACTGACCTTTCACACTCTAGAACAATGGGTCACGCACTGACTTTTCACATTCTGAGACAGTGGGACCCACACTGACCTTTCACACTCTGGGAGAGTGGGTCACACACTGACCTTTCACACTCTGGGACACTGGGTCACACACTGACCTTTCACAGTCTGGGACACTGGGTCACACACTGACCTTTCACGCTCTGGAACACTGGGGCACACACCAACCTTTCACATTCTGGGACACTGAGTCACACACTGAACTTTCACACTCTGGGACAGTGCATCACATACTGACTTTTCACATCTGGAACACTGGGTTACACACTAGCCTTTCTCACACTGGGACAGTGTGTCACACACTGACCTTTCAAACTCTGGGACATTGGTTCACACTCTGACCTTTCACACACTGGGTCACGGGGTCACACACTGACCTTTCACACTCTGGGACAGTGGGTCACACACTGACCTTTCACAATTTGGGAGAGTGGGTCACACACTGACCTTTCACGCTCTGGGACAGTGGATCACACACTGACCTTTCACACTCTCGAACAATGGGTCACGCACTGACTTTTCACATTCTGGGACAGTGGGACACACACTGACCTTTCACACTCTGGGACAGTGGGTCACACACTGACCTTTCACACTCTAGGACACTGGGTCACACACTGACCTTTCACACTCTGGGACACTGGGTCACACACTGACCTTTCACGCTTTGGGACACTGGGGCACACACTGACCGTTCACACTCTGGGACACTGAGTCACACACTGACTTTCACACTCTGGGACACTGGGTCACACACTGACCTTTCACACTCTGGGACATTGGGACACACACTAACTATTCACACTCTGGGACAGTGGGTCACACACTGACCTTTCACACTCTGGTACACTGAGTCACACACTGACTTTCACACTCTGGAACACAGGGTCACGCACTGACCTTTCTCACTCTGGGACTGGGTCATACACTGACCTTTCACACTCTGGGACAGTGGGTCACACACTGACCTTTCACACTCTGGGACATTGGGACACACACTAACTATTCACACTCTGGGACAGTGGGTCACACACTGACCTTTCACACTCTGGGACACTGGATCACACACTGACCTTTCACACACTGGGGCAGTGGGTCACTCACTGACCGTTCATACTCTGGGACAGTGGGTCACACACTGACCTTTCACACTCTGGGACAGTGGGTCATACACTGACCTTTCACACTCTGGGACATTGGGACACACACTAACTATTCACACTCTGGGACAGTGGGTCACACACTGACCTTTCCCACTCTGGGACACTGGATCACACACTGACCTTTCACACACTGGGGCAGTGGGTCACTCACTGACCGTTCATACTCTGGGACAGTGGGTCACACACTGACCTTTCACACTCTGGGACAGTGGGTCACACACTGAACTTTCACACTCTGGGACAGTGGGTCACACACTGACCTTTCACACACTTGGTCAGTGGGTCACACACTGGCCTTTCACACTCTGGGACAGTGGGTCACACACTGAATTTTCACACTCTAGAACTATGGGTCACGCACTGACCTTTCACACTCTGGGAGAGTGGGTCACACACTGACCTTTCACACTCTGGGACAGTGGTTCACATACTGACTTTTCACACTCTAGGACAGTGGATCACACACTGACCTTTCATACTCTGGGACACTGGGTCACACACTGACCTTTCACAATCTGGGACAGTGGGTCACACACTGACCTTTCACACTCGGGACAGCGGTTCACACACTGACCTTTCACACTCGGGGACTGGGTCACACGCTGACCTTTCTCACTCTGGGACTGGGTCACACACTGACCTTTCACACTCTGGGAAAATGGGTCACACACTACCTATTCACACTCTGGGACAGTGGTCACACACTGACCTTTCACACTCTGGGACACTGAGTCACACACTGACTTTCACACTCTGGAACACTGGGTCACACACTGACCTTTCTCACTCTGGGTCTGGGTCACACACTGACCTTTCACACTCTGGGAAAGTGGGTCACACACTGACCTTCCATGCTCTGCGACAGCGGGTCACACACTGACCTTTCTCACTCTGGCACTGGATCACACACTGACCTTTCACACTCTGGGACAGTGGGACACACACTAACTATTCACACTCTGGTACACTGGATCACACACTGACCTTTCACACTCTGGGACACTGAGTCACACACTGACTTTCACACTCTGGAACACTGGGTCACACACTGACCTTTCTCACTCTGGGACTGGGTCACACACTGACCTTTCACACTCTGGGACAGTGGGTCACACACTGACCTTTCACACTCTGGGAAAGTGGGTCACACACTGACCTTCCATGCTCTGCGACAGCGGGTCACACACTGACCTTTCTCAGTCTGGCACTGGGTCACACACTGACCTTTCACACTCTGGGACAGTGGGACACACACTAACTATTCACACTCTGGTACACTGGATCACACACTGACCTTTCACACACTGGGGCAGTGGATCACACTGACCGTTCATACTCTGGGACAGTGGGTCACACACTGACCTTTCACACTCTAGAACAATGGGTCATGCACTGACTTTTCACATTCTGGGACAGTGGGACACACACTGACCTTTCACACTCTGGGACAGTGTGTCACACACTGACCTTTCAAACTCTGGGACACTGGGTCACACACTGACCTTTCACACTCTGGGACACTGTGTCACACAATGACCTTTCTCACTCTGGGACTGGGTCACTCAATGACCTTTCACAATCTGGGACAGTGGGTCACACACTGACCTTTCAAACTCCGGGACACTCGGTCACACACTGACCTTTCAAACTCTGGGACAGTGGGTCACACTCTGACCTTTCACACTCTGGGTCACGGGGTCACACACAGACCTTTCACACTCTGGGACAGTGGGTCACACACTGACCTTTCACACTTTGGGAGAGTGTGTCACACACTGACCTTTCACACACTGGGACAGTGGGTCCCACACTGACCTTTCACACTCGGGACAGCGGTTCACACACTGACCTTTCACACTCTGCGACAGTGCATCACATACTGACTTTTCACACTCTGGGACAGTGGATCACACACTGACCTTTCATACTCTGGGACAGTGGGTCACACACTGACCTTTCACACTCTGGGACAGCGTTTCACACACTGACCTTTCACACTCTGGGACAGTGGTTCACAGACTGACTTTTCACACTCTGGGACAGTGGGTCACACACTGACCTTTCAAACTCTGGGACAGTGGGTCACACACTGACCTTTCACACTCTGGGACAGCGGTTCACACACTGACCTTTCACACTCTGGGACAGTGGTTCACATACTGACTTTTCACACTCTGGGACAGTGGATCACACACTGACCTTTCATATTCTGGGACACTGGGTCACACACTGACCTTTCACACTCTGGGACAGTGGGTCACACACTGACCTTTCACACTCGGGACAGCGGTTCACACACTGACCTTTCACACTCTGGGACAGTGGTTCACAGACTGACTTTTAACACTCTGGGACAGTGGGTCACACACTGACCTTTCACAGTCTGGGACAGTGGGTCACATACTGACCTTTCACACTCGGGGACTGGGTCACACACTGACCTTTCTCACTCTGGCACTGGGTCACACACTGACCTTTCACACTCTGGGACAGTGGGACACACACTCACTATTCACACTCTGGGACACTGGATCACACACTGACCTTTCACACACTGGGGCAGTGGGTCACTCACTGACCGTTCATACTCTGGGACAGTGGGTCACACACTGACCTTTCACACTCTGGGACAGTGGGTCACACACTGAACTTTCACACTCTGGGACAGTGGGTCACACACTGACCTTTCACATACTTGGTCAGTGGCTCACACACTGTCCTTTCACACTCTGGGACAGTGGGACACACACTGACTTTTCACATTCTGAGACAGTGGGACCCACACTGACCTTTCACACTCTGGGAGAGTGGGTCACACACTGACCTTTCACACTCTGGGACACTGGGTCACACACTGACCTTTCACAGTCTGGGACACTGGGTCACACACTGACCTTTCACGCTCTGGAACACTGGGGCACACACCAACCTTTCACATTCTGGGACACTGAGTCACACACTGAACTTTCACACTCTGGGACAGTGCATCACATACTGACTTTTCACATCTGAGACACTGGGTTACACACTAGCCTTTCTCACACTGGGACAGTATGTCACACACTGACCTTTCAAACTCTGGGACACTAGCTCACACACTGACCTTTCAAACTCTGGGACAGTGGGTCACACTCTGACCTTTCACACACTGGGTCACGGGGTCACACACTGACCTTTCACACTCTGGGACAGTGGGTCACACACTGACCTTTCACACTTTGGGAGAGTGGGTCACACACTGACCTTTCACACTCTGGGACATTGGGTCACACACTGACCTTTCACACTCGGGACAGCGGTTCACACACTGACCTTTCACACTCTGGGACTGTGGTTCACATACTGACTTTTCACACTCTGGTACAGTGGATCACACACTGACCTTTCACACTCTGGGACACTGGGTCACACACTGACCTTTCACACTCTGGGACAGTGGGTCACACACTGACCTTTCACATTCGGGGACTGGGTCACACACTGAACTTTCACACTCTGGGACAGTGAATCACATACTGACCTTTCAGATCTGGGACACTGGGTTACACACTAGCCTTTCTCACTCTGGGACAGTGTGTCACACACTGACCTTTCAAACTCCGGGACACGAGGTCACACACTGACCTTTCAAACTCTGGGACAGTGGGTCACACACTGACCTTTCACACTCTGGGACAGTGCATCACATACTGACCTTTCAGATCTGGGACATTGAGTCACACACTGACCTTTCACGCTCTGGGACACTGGGGCACACACTGACCTTTCACACTCTGGGACACTGAGTCACACACTGACTTTCACACTCTGGGACACTGGGTCACACACTGACCTTTCACACTCGGGGACTGGGTCACACACTGAACTTTCACACTCTGGGACAGTGCATCACATACTGACCTTTCAGATCTGGGACACTGGGTTTCACACTAGCCTTTCTCACTCTGGGACAGTGTGTCACACACTGACCTTTCAAACTCCGGGACACTAGGTCACACACTGACCTTTCAAACTCTGGGACAGTGGGTCACACTCTGACCTTTCACACTCGAGGTCACGGGGTCACACACAGACCTTTCACACTCTGGGACAGTGGGTCACACACTGACCTTTCACACTTTGGGAGAGTGGGTCACACACTGACCTTTCACACTCTGGGACAGTGGTTCACACACTGACCTTTCACACTCTGGGACAGTAGGTCACATACTGACCTTTCACACGCTGGGACACTGGGTCACACACTGACCTTTCACAATCTGGGACAGTTTGTCACACACTGACCTTTCCCACTCTGGGGCACTGGGTAACACGATGACCTTTCACACTCCGGGACAGTGGGTCACACACTGACCTTTCACACTCTGGGCAGTGGTTCACACACTGATCTTTCACACTCTGGGACACTGGGTCAGACACTGACCTTTCACACTCTGGGACAATGGGTCACACACTGACCTTTCTCACTCTGGGACAGTGGGTCACACACTGACCTTTCACACTCTGGGACAGTTGGTCACACACTGACCTTTCACACTCTGGGACAATGGGTCACGCAGTGACCTTTCACATTCTGGGACTGGGACAGTGGGTCGCACACTGACCTTTCACACTCTGGGCAGTGGGTCACACACTGACCTTTCACACTCTGGGACACTGGGTCACACACTGACCTTTCACACTCTGGGACACTGGGTCACACACTAGCCTTTAACACTCTGGGCAGTGGTTCAAACACTCAGCTTTCACACTCTAGGACTGAGTCACACACTGACCTTTCACACTCTGGGATAGTGGGTCACACACTGACCTTTCACACTCTGGGATAGTGGGTCACACATTGACCTTTCACACACTGGGACACTGGGTCGCACACTGACCTTTCACAATCTGCAACAGTGGGTCACACACTGACCTTTCACACTCTGGGACTGGGTCACACACTGACCTTTCACACTCTGGGATTGGGTCACACACTGACCTTTCACACTTTGGGACACTGGGTCACACACTGACCTTTCACTCTTTGGGACACTGGGTCACACATTGACCATTCACACTCTGGGACAGTGGGTCACACACTTACCTTTCACACTCTGGAAACAGTGGGTCACACACTGACCTTTCATTATCTGGGACAGTGGGTCACACAGTGACCTTTCACACTCTGGGATAGTGGGTCACACACTGACCTTTCACACTCTGGGACAGTGGGTCACACATTGACCTTTCACACACTGGGACACTGGGTCGCACACTGACCTTTCACAATCTGCAACAGTGGGTCACACACTGACCTTTCACACTCTGAGACTGGGTCACACACTGACCTTTCACACTCTGGGATTGGGTCACACACTGACCTTTCACACTTTGGGACACTGGGTCACACACTGACCTTTCACTCTTTGGGACACTGGGTCACACATTGACCATTCACACTCTGGGACAGTGGGTCACACACTTACCTTTCACACTCTGGAAACAGTGTGTCACACACTGACCTTTCATTATCTGGGACAGTGGGTCACACAGTGACCTTTCACACTCTGGGACCGTGGGTCACACACTGAGCATTAACACTCTGGGACAGTGGGTCACACACTGATCTTTCACAGTCTTGGACAGTGGGTCACAAACTGACCTTTCACACTCTGGGACTGGGTCACATACGGACCTTTCACACTCTGGGACTCGGTCACACACTGACCTTTCTCACTCTGGGAGAGTGGGTCACACACTGACCTTTCACACGCTGGGACACTGGGTCACACACACGTTTCACACTCTGGGAGACTGGGTCACACACTGACCTTTCGTACTCTGGGACAGTGGGTCACAAACTGACCATTCACACTCTGAGACTGGGTCACACACTGACCTTTCACACTCTGGGACTCGGTCACACACTGACCTTTCTCACTCTGGGAGAGTGGGTCACACACTGACCTTTCACACGCTGGGACACTGGGTCACACACTGACTTTTCACACTCTGGAAACATTGGGTCACACACTGATCTTTCACTCTCTAGGACAGTGGATCACACACTGACCTTTCACTCTCTGGGACTGGGACAGTGGGTCAAACACTGACCTTTCAAATTCTGGGCAGTGGTTCACACACTGACCTTTCACACTCTGGGACAGTATGTCACACACTGCCCTTTCACACTCTGGGACAGTGGATCACACACTGACCTTTCACACTCTGGGACAGTGGGTCACACACTGGCCTTTCACACTCTGGGACCGTGGGTCACACACTGAGCATTAACACTCTGGGACAGTGGGTCACACACTGACCTTTCACACTCTGGGACACTGAGTCACACACTGAGCATTAACACTCTGGGACAACGGGTCACACACTGACTTTTCACACTCTAGGACTGGGTCACACACTGACCTTTCACACTCTGCAATAGTGGGTCGCACACTGACCTTTCACAATCTGCGACAGTGGGTCACACACTGACCTTTCACACTCTGGGCAGTGGTTCAAACACTCAGCTTTCACACTCTAGGACTGAGTCACACACTGACCTTTCACACTCTGGGATAGTGGGTCACACAATGAGCTTTCACACTCTGGGACACTGGGTCGCACACTGACCTTTCACAATCTGCAACAGTGGGTCACACACTGACCGTTCACACTCTGGGACTGGGTCACACACTGACCTTTCACACTCTGGGATTCGGTCCCACACTGACCTTTCACACTTTGGGACACTGGGTCACACACTGACCTTTCACTCTTTGGGACACTGGGTCACACATTGACCATTCACACTCTGGGACACTGGGTCACACACTTACCTTTCACACTCTGGAAACAGTGGGTCACACACTGACCTTTCACTATCTGGGACAGTGGTTCACACACTGACCTTTCACACTCTGGGACAATGGATCACACACTGACCTTTCACACTCTGGGACAGTGGGTCACACACTGATCTTTCACACTCTGGTACACTGGTCACACACTGACCGCTCACACTGTGGGACAGTGGGTCACACACTCAGCTTTCACACTCTGGGTCACTGGGTCACACACTGACCTTTCACTCTCTGGGACACTGGGTCACACACTGACCTTTCACATTCTGCGACAGTGGGTCACACACTGACCTTTCACACTCTGGGACAGTGGGTCACACACTGACTTTTCACACTCTGGGACAGTGGGTCACACACTGAGCTTTCTCACTCTGGGACACTGGGTCACACACTGACCTTTCACACTCTGGGACAATTGGTCTTGCAGTGACCTTTCACACTCTGGGACTGGGTCACTGGGTCACACACTGAGCTTTCACACTCTGTGATTGGGTCACACACTGACCTTTCACACTCTGGGACAGTGGGTCACACACTGAGCTTTCTCACTCTGTGACAGTGGGTCACACACTGACCTTTCACACTCTGGGACAGTGGGTCACACACTGACCTTTCACACTCCGGGACAATTGGTCACACACAGACCTTACGCACTCTGGGACTGGGTCAGTGGGTCACACACTGACCTTTCACACTCTGGAACTGGGTCACACACTGACCTTTCACACTCTGGGACTGGGTCGCACACTGACCTTTCGCACTCTGGGACAGTGGATCACACACTGACCTTTCACACTCTGGGACAGTGGGTCACACACTGACCTTTCACACTCTGGGACACTGGGTCACACACTGAGCATTCACACTCTGGGACACTGGTTACACACTGACCTTTCACACTCTGGGTCAGTGGGTCACACAATGAGCTTTTACACTCTGGGACACTGGGTCACACACTGACGTTTCACTCTCTGGGACACTGGGTCACACACTGACCTTTCACACTCTGGAACTGGGTCACACACTGACCTTTCACACTCTGGGATTCGGTCCCACACTGACCTTTCACACTTTGGGACACTGGGTCACACACTGACCTTTCACTCTTTGGGACACTGGGTCACACATTGACCATTTACACTCTGGGACACTGGGTCACACACTTACCTTTCACACTCTGGAAACAGTGGGTCACACACTGACCTTTCACTATCTGGGACAGTGGTTCACACACTGACCTTTCACACTCTGGGACAATGGATCACACACTGACCTTTCACACTCTGGGACAGTGGGTCACACACTGATCTTTCACACTCTGGGACACTGGTCACACACTGACCGCTCACACTGTGGGACAGTGGGTCACACCCTCAGCTTTCACACTCTGGGACACTGGGTCACACACTGACCTTTCACTCTCTGGGACACAGGGTCACACACTGATCTTTCACATTCTGCGACAGTGGGTCACACACTGACCTTTCACACTCTGGGACTGGGTCAGTGGGTCACACAATGACCTTTCACACACTGGGCAGTGGGTCACACACTGACCTTTCACACTCTGGGACTGGGTCACACACTGACCTTTCACACTCTGGGACTGGGTCGCACACTGACCTTTCGCACTCTGGGACAGTGGATCACACACTGACCTTTCACACTCTGGGACAGTGGGTCACACACTGACCTTTCACACTCTGGGACACTGGGTCACACACTGAGCATTCACACTCTGGGACACTGGTTACACACTGACCTTTCACACTCTGGGTCAGTGGGTCACACAATGAGCTTTTACACTCTGGGACACTGGGTCACACACTGACCTTTCACTCTCTGGGACACTGGGTCACACACTGACCTTTCACACTCTGGGACTGGGTCATACACTGACCTTTCACACTCTGGGATTCGGTCCCACACTGACCTTTCACACTTTGGGACACTGGGTCACACACTGACCTTTCACTCTTTGGGACACTGGGTCACACATTGACCATTCACACTCTGGGACACTGGGTCACACACTTACCTTTCACACTCTGGAAACAGTGGGCCACACACTGACCTTTCACTATCTGGGACAGTGGTTCATACACTGACCTTTCACACTCTGGGACAATGGATCACACACTGATCTTTCACACTCTGGGACAGTGGGTCACACACTGATCTTTCACACTCTGGGACACTGGTCACACACTGACCGCTCACACTGTGGGACAGTGGGTCACACACTCAGCTTTCACACTCTGGGACACTGGGTCACACACTGACCTTTCACTCTCTGGGACACTGGGTCACACACTGACCTTTCACTCTCTGGGACACTGGGTCACACACTGACCTTTCACACTCTGGGGCAGTGGGTCAAACATTGACCTTTCACACACTGGGACACTGGGTCGCACACTGACCTTTCACAATCTGCAACAGTGGGTCACACACTGACCTTTCACACTCTGGGACAGTGGGTCACACACTGACCTTTCACACTCCAGGACAATTGGTCACACACAGACCTTTCGCACTCTGGGACAATTGGTCTTGCAGTGACCTTTCACACTCTGAGACTGGGTCACACACTGACCTTTCACACTCTGGGATTGGGTCACACACTGACCTTTCACACTTTGGGACACTGGGTCACACACTGACCTTTCACTCTTTGGGACACTGGGTCACACATTGACCATTCACACTCTGGGACACTGGGTCACACACTTACCTTTCACACTCTGGAAACAGTGGGTCACACACTGACCTTTCACTATCTGGGACAGTTTTTCACACACTGACCTTTCACACTCTGGGACAATGGATCACACACTGACCTTTCACACTCTGGGACAGTGGGTCACACACTGATCTTTCGCACTCTGGGACACTGGTCACACACTGACCGCTCACACTGTGGGACAGTGGGTCACACACTCAGCTTTCACACTCTGGGACACTGGGTCACACACTGACCTTTCACTCTCTGGGACACTGGGTCACACACTGACCTTTCACATTCTGCGACAGTGGGTCACACACTGACCTTTCACACTCTGGGGCACTGGGTCACACATTGACCTTTTACACACTGGGACACTGGGTCGCACACTGACCTTTCACAATCTGCAACAGTGGGTCACACACTGACCTTTCACACTCTGGGACTGGGTCACACACTGACCTTTCACACTCTGGGATTGGGTCACACACTGACCTTTCACACTTTGGGACACTGGGTCACACACTGACCTTTCACTCTTTGGGACACTGGGTCACAAACTGACCTTTCACACTCTGGGACAGTGGGTCACACACTGACCTTTCATTATCTGGGACAGTGGGTCACACAGTGACCTTTCACACTCTGGGACCGTGGGTCACACACTGAGCATTAACACTCTGGGACAGTGGGTCACACACTGACCTTTCACAGTCTTGGACAGTGGGTCACAAACTGACCTTTCACACTCTGGGACTGGGTCACATACTGACCTTTCACACTCTGGGACTCGGTCACACACTGACCTTTCTCACTCTGGGAGAGTGGGTCACACACTGACCTTTCACACGCTGGGACACTGGGTCACACACTGACTTTTCACACTCTGGAAACATTGGGTCACACACTGATCTTTCAATCTCTAGGACAGTGGATCACACACTGACCTTTCACACTCAAGACAATGGATCACACACTGACCTTTCACACTCTGGGACTGGGAGAGTGGGTCAAACACTGACCTTTCACATTCTGGGTAGTGGTTCACACACTGACCTTTCACACTCTGGGACAGTATGTCACACACTGCCCTTTCACACTCTGGGACAGTGGATCACACACTGACCTTTCACACTCTGGGACAGTGGGTCACACACTGACCTTTCACACTCTGGGACCGTGGGTCACACACTGAGCATTAACACTCTGGGACAGTGGGTCACACACTGACCTTTCACACTCTGGGACACTGAGTCACACACTGAGCATTAACACTCTGGGACAGCGGGTCACACACTGACCTTTAACACTCTAGGACTGGGTCACACACTGACCTTTCACACTCTGCGATAGTGGGTCGCACACTGACCTTTCACAATCTGCGACAGTGGGTCACACACTGATCTTTAACACTCTGGGCAGTGGTTCAAACACTCAGCTTTCACACTTTGGGCAGTGGCTCACACACTGCCCTTTCTCACTCTGGGACAGTGCGTCACACACTGACCTTTCACACTCTGGTACAGTGGGTCACACACTGACCTTTCACAATCTTGGACATTGGGTCACAAACTGACCTTTCACACTCTGGGACTGGGTCGCACACTGACCTTTCACACTCTGGGACTGGGTCGCACACTGACCTTTCGCACTCTGGGACAGTGGATCACACACTGACCTTTCACACTTTGGGACAGTGGGTCACACACTGACCTTTCACACTCTGGGACACTGGGTCACACACTGAGCATTCACACTCTGGGACACTGGTTACACACTGACCTTTCACACTCTGGGTCAGTGGGTCACACAATGAGCTTTTACACTCTGGGACACTGGGTCACACACTGATGTTTCACTCTCTGGGACACTGGGTCACACACTGACCTTTCACACTCTGGGACTGGGTCATACACTGACCTTTCACACTCTGGGATTCGGTCCCACACTGACCTTTCAAACTTTGGGACACTGGGTCACACACTGACATTTCACTCTTTGGGACACTGGGTCACACATTGACCATTCACACTCTGGGACACTGGGTCACACACTTACCTTTCACACTCTGGAAACAGTGGGTCACACACTGACCTTTCACTATCTGGGACAGTGGTTCACACACTGACCTTTCACACTCTGGGACAATGGATCACACACTGACCTTTCACACTCTGGGACAGTGGGTCACACACTGATCTTTCACACTCTGGGACACTGGTCACACACTGACCGCTCACTCTGTGGGACTGGGAGAGTGGGTCAAACACTGACCTTTCACATTCTGGGTAGTGGTTCACACACTGACCTTTCACACTCTGGGACCGTGGGTCACACACTGAGCATTAACACTCTGGGACAGTGGGTCACACACTGACCTTTCACACTCTGGGACACTGAGTCACACACTGAGCATTAACACTCTGGGACAGCGGGTCACACACTGACCTTTAACACTCTAGGACTGGGTCACACACTGACCTTTCACACTCTGCGATAGTGGGTCGCACACTGACCTTTCACAATCTGCGACAGTGGGTCACACACTGACCTTTAACACTCTGTGCAGTGGTTCAAACACTCAGCTTTCACACTTTGGGCAGTGGCTCACACACTGCCCTTTCTCACTCTGGGACAGTGCGTCACACACTGACCTTTCACACTCTGGGACAGTGGATCACACACTGACCTTTCACACTCTGGGACTGGGTCGCACACTGACCTTTCACACTCTGGGACTGGGTCGCACACTGACCTTTCGCACTCTGGGACAGTGGATCACACACTGACCTTTCACACTCTGGGACAGTGGGTCACACACTGACCTTTCACACTCTGGGACACTGGGTCACACACTGAGCATTCACACTCTGGGACACTGGTTACACACTGACCTTTCACACTCTGGGTCAGTGGGTCACACAATGAGCTTTTACACTCTGGGACACTGGGTCACACACTGACGTTTCACTCTCTGGGACACTGGGTCACACACTGACCTTTCACACTCTGGGACTGGGTCATACACTGACCTTTCACACTCTGGGATTCGGTCCCACACTGACCTTTCAAACTTTGGGACACTGGGTCACACACTGACATTTCACTCTTTGGGACACTGGGTCACACATTGACCATTCACACTCTGGGACACTGGGTCACACACTTACCTTTCACACTCTGGAAAGAGTGGGTCACACACTGACCTTTCACTATCTGGCACAGTGGTTCACACACTGACCTTTCACACTCTGGGACAATGGATCACACACTGACCTTTCACACTCTGGGACAGTGGGTCACACACTGATCTTTCACACTCTGGGACACTGGTCACACACTGACCGCTCACTCTGTGGGACAGTGGGTCACACACTCAGCTTTCACACTCTGGGACATTGGGTCACACACTGACCTTTCACACTCTGGGGCACTGGGTCACACATTGACCTTTCACACACTGGGACACTGGGTCGCACACTGACCTTTCACAATCTGCAACAGTGGGTCACACACTGACCTTTCACACTCTGGGACTGGGTCACACATTGACCATTCACACTCTGGGACAGTGGGTCAGACGCTTACCTTTCACACTCTGGAAACAGTGGGTCACACACTGACCTTTCATTATCTGGGACAGTGGGTCACACAGTGACCTTTCACACTCTGGGACCGTGGGTCACACACTGAGCATTAACACTCTGGGACAGTGGGTCACACACTGACCTTTCACAGTCTTGGACAGTGGGTCACAAACTGACCTTTCACACTCTGGGACTGGGTCACATACTGACCTTTCACATTCTGGGACTCGGTCACACACTGACCTTTCTCACTCTGGGAGAGTGGGTCACACACTGACCTTTCACACGCTGGGACACTGGGTCACACACACGTTTCACACTCTGGGACACTGGGTCACACACTGACCTTTCATACTCTGGGACAGTGAGTCACAAACTGACCATTGATACTCTGAGACTGGGTCACACACTGACCTTTCACACTCTGGGACTCGGTCACACACTGACCTTTCTCACTCTGGGAGAGTGGGTCACACACTGACCTTTCACACGCTGGGACACTGGGTCACACACTGACTTTTCACACTCTGGAAACATTGGGTCACACACTGATCTTTCAATCTCGAGGACAGTGGATCACACACTGACCTTTCACACTCAAGACAATGGATCACACACTGACCTTTCACACTCTGGGACTGGGACAGTGGGTCAAACACTGACCTTTCACATTCTGGGCAGTGGTTCACACACTGAGCTTTCACACTCTGGGACAGTATGTCACACACTGCCCTTTCACACTCTGGGACAGTGGATCACACACTGACCTTTCACACTCTGGGACAGTGGGTCACACACTGACCTTTCACACTCTGGGACCGTGGGTCACACACTGAGCATTAATACTCTGGGACAGTGGGTCACACACTGACCTTTCACACTCTGGGACACTGAGTCACACACTGAGCATTAACATTCTGGGACAGCGGGTCACACACTGACCTTTCACACTCTGCGATAGTGGGTCGCACACTGACCTTTCACAATCTGCGACAGTGGGTCACACACTGACCATTAACACTCTGGGCAGTGGTTCAAACACTCAGCTTTCACACTCTAGGACTGAGTCACACACTGACCTTTCACACTCTGGGATAGTGGGTCACACACTGAGCTTTCACACACTGGGACACTGGGTCGCACACTGACCTTTCACAATCTGCAACAGTGGGTCACACACTGACCTTTCACACTCTGGGACTGGGTCGCACACTGACCTTTCACACTCTGGGATTCGGTCCCACACTGACCTTTCACACTTTGGGACACTGGGTCGCACACTGACCTTTCACTCTTTGGGACACTGGGTCACACATTGACCATTCACACTCTGGGACACTGGGTCACACACTTACCTTTCACACTCTGGAAACAGTGGGTCACACACTGACCTTTCACTATCTGGGACAATGGTTCACACACTGACCTTTCACACTCTGGGACAATGGATCACACACTGACCTTTCACACTCTGGGACAGTGGGTCACACACTGATCTTTCACACTCTGGTACACTGGTCACACACTGACCGCTCACACTGTGGGACAGTGGGTCACACAGTGACCTTTCACACTCTGGGACAGTGGGTCACACACTGACCTTTCACTCTCTGGGACACTGGGTCACACACTGACCTTTCACACTCTGGGACTGGGTCACACACTGACCTTTCACACTCTGGGATTCGGTCCCACACTGACCTTTCACACTTTGGGACACTGGGTCACACACTGACCTTTCACTCTTTGGGACACTGGGTCACACATTGACCATTCACACTCTGGGACACTGGGTCACACACTTACCTTTCACACTCTTGAAACAGTGGGTCACACACTGACCTTTCACTATCTGGGACAGTGGTTCACACACTGACCTTTCACACTCTGGGACAATGGATCACACACTGACCTTTCACACTCTGGGACACTGGGTCACACACTGACCTTTCACATTCTGCGACAGTGGGTCACACACTGACCTTTCACACTCTGGGGCACTGGGTCACACATTGACCTTTCACACACTGGGACACTGGGTCGCACACTGACCTTTCACAATCTGCAACAGTGGGTCACACACTGACCTTTCACACTCTGGGACTGGGTCACACACTGACCTTTCACACTCTGGGATTGGGTCACACACTGACCTTTCACACTTTGGGACACTGGGTCACACACTGACCTTTCACTCTTTGGGACACTGGGTCACAAACTGACCTTTCACACTCTGGGACAGTGGGTCACACACTTACCTTTCACACTCTGGAAACAGTGGGTCACACACTGACCTTTCATTATCTGGGACAGTGGGTCACACAGTGACCTTTCACACTCTGGGACCGTGGGTCACACACTGAGCATTAACACTCTGGGACAGTGGGTCACACACTGACCTTTCACAGTCTTGGACAGTGGGTCACAAACTGACCTTTCACACTCTGGGACTGGGTCACATACTGACCTTTCACACTCTGGGACTCGGTCACACACTGACCTTTCTCACTCTGGGAGAGTGGGTCACACACTGACCTTTCACACGCTGGGACACTGGGTCACACACTGACTTTTCACACTCTGGAAACATTGGGTCACACACTGATCTTTCAATCTCTAGGACAGTGGATCACACACTGACCTTTCACACTCAAGACAATGGATCACACACTGACCTTTCACACTCTGGGACTGGGAGAGTGGGTCAAACACTGACCTTTCACATTCTGGGTAGTGGTTCACACACTGACCTTTCACACTCTGGGACAGTATGTCACACACTGCCCTTTCACACTCTGGGACAGTGGATCACACACTGACCTTTCACACTCTGGGACAGTGGGTCACACACTGACCTTTCACACTCTGGGACCGTGGGTCACACACTGAGCATTAACACTCTGGGACAGTGGGTCACACACTGACCTTTCACACTCTGGGACACTGAGTCACACACTGAGCATTAACACTCTGGGACAGCGGGTCACACACTGACCTTTAACACTCTAGGACTGGGTCACACACTGACCTTTCACACTCTGCGATAGTGGGTCGCACACTGACCTTTCACAATCTGCGACAGTGGGTCACACACTGACCTTTAACACTCTGTGCAGTGGTTCAAACACTCAGCTTTCACACTTTGGGCAGTGGCTCACACACTGCCCTTTCTCACTCTGGGACAGTGCGTCACACACTGACCTTTCACACTCTGGTACAGTGGGTCACACACTGACCTTTCACAATCTTGGACATTGGGTCACAAACTGACCTTTCACACTCTGGGACTGGGTCGCACACTGACCTTTCCCACTCTGGGACTGGGTCGCACACTGACCTTTCGCACTCTGGGACAGTGGATCACACACTGACCTTTCACACTCTGGGACAGTGGGTCACACACTGACCTTTCACACTCTGGGACACTGGGTCACACACTGAGCATTCACACTCTGGGACACTGGTTGCACACTGACCTTTCACACTCTGGGTCAGTGGGTCACACAATGAGCTTTTACACTCTGGGACACTGGGTCACACACTGACGTTTCACTCTCTGGGACACTGGGTCACACACTGACCTTTCACACTCTGGGACTGGGTCATACACTGACCTTTCACACTCTGGGATTCGGTCCCACACTGACCTTTCAAACTTTGGGACACTGGGTCACACACTGACATTTCACTCTTTGGGACACTGGGTCACACATTGACCATTCACACTCTGGGACACTGGGTCACACACTTACCTTTCACACTCTGGAAACAGTGGGTCACACACTGACCTTTCACTATCTGGGACAGTGGTTCACACACTGACCTTTCACACTCTGGGACAATGGATCACACACTGACCTTTCACACTCTGGGACAGTGGGTCACACACTGATCTTTCACACTCTGGGACACTGGTCACACACTGACCGCTCACACTGTGGGACAGTGGGTCACACACTGACCTTTCACACTCTGGGGCACTGGGTCACACATTGACCTTTCACACACTGGGACACTGGGTCACACGCTTACCTTTCACACTCTGGAAACAGTGGTTCACACACTGACCTTTCATTATCTGGGACAGTGGGTCACACAGTGACCTTTCACACTCTGGGACCGTGGGTCACACACTGAGCATTAACACTCTGGGACAGTGGGTCACACACTGACCTTTCACAGTCTTGGACAGTGGGTCACAAACTGACCTTTCACACTCTGGGACTGGGTCACATACTGACCTTTCACATTCTGGGACTCGGTCACACACTGACCTTTCTAACTCTGGGAGAGTGGGTCACACACTGACCTTTCACACGCTGGGACACTGGGTCACACACACGTTTCACACTCTGGGACACTGGGTCACACACTGACCTTTCATACTCTGGGACAGTGGGTCACAAACTGACCATTCATACTCTGAGACTGGGTCACACACTGACCTTTCACACTCTGGGACTCGGTCACACACTGACCTTTCTCACTCTGGGAGAGTGGGTCACACACTGACCTTTCACACGCTGGGACACTGGGTCACACACTGACTTTTCACACTCTGGGACCGTGGGTCACACACTGAGCATTAACACTCTGGGACAGTGGGTCACACACTGACCTTTCACACTCTGGGACACTGAGTCACACACTGAGCATTAACACTCTGGGACAGCGGGTCACACACTGACCTTTAATACTCTAGGACTGGGTCACACACTGACCTTTCACACTCTGCGATAGTGGGTCGCACACTGACCTTTCACAATCTGCGACAGTGGGTCACACACTGACCTTTAACACTCTGGGCAGTGGTTCAAACACTCAGCTTTCACACTCTCGGACTGAGTCACACACTGACCTTTCACACTCTGGGATAGTGGGTCACACACTGAGCTTTCACACACTGGGACACTGGGTCGCACACTGACCTTTCACAATCTGCAACAGTGGGTCACACACTGACCTTTCACACTCTGGGACTGGGTCGCACACTGACCTTTCACACTCTGGGATTCGGTCCCACACTGACCTTTCACACTTTGGGACACTGGGTCGCACACTGACCTTTCACTCTTTGGGACACTGGGTCACACATTGACCATTCACACTCTGGGACACTGGGTCACACACTTACCTTTCACACTCTGGAAACAGTGGGTCACACACTGACCTTTCACTATCTGGGACAATGGTTCACACACTGACCTTTCACACTCTGGGACAATGGATCACACACTGACCTTTCACACTCTGGGACAGTGGGTCACACACTGATCTTTCACACTCTGGTACACTGGTCACACACTGACCGCTCACACTGTGGGACAGTGGGTCACACACTCAGCTTTCACACTCTGGGACAGTGGGTCACACACTGACCTTTCACTCTCTGGCACACTGGGTCACACATTGACCTTTCACACACTGGGACACTGGGTCGCACACTGACCTTTCACAATCTGCAACAGTGGGTCACACACTGACCTTTCACACTCTGGGACTGGGTCACACACTGACCTTTCACACTCTGGGATTGGGTCACACACTGACCTTTCACACTTTGGGACACTGGGTCACACACTGACCTTTCACTCTTTGGGACACTGGCTCACACATTGACCATTCACACTCTGGGACAGTGGGTCACACACTTACCTTTCACACTCTGGAAACAGTGGGTCACACACTGACCTTTCATTATCTGGGACAGTGGGTCACACAGTGACCTTTCACACTCTGGGACCGTCGGTCACACACTGAGCATTAACACTCTGGGACAGTGGGTCACACACTGACCTTTCACAGTCTTGGACAGTGGGTCACAAACTGACCTTTCACACTCTGGGACTGGGTCACATAATGACCTTTCACACTCTGGGACTCGGTCACACACTGACCTTTCTCACTCTGGGAGAGTGGGTCACACACTGACCTTTCAAACGCTGGGACACTGGGTCACACACACATTTCACACTCTGGGACACTGGGTCACACACTGACCTTTCATACTCTGGGACAGTGGGTCACAAACTGACCATTCACACTCTGAGACTGGGTCACACACTGACCTTTCACACTCTGGGACTCGGTCACACACTGACCTTTCTCACTCTGGGAGAGTGGGTCACACACTGACCTTTCACACGCTGGGACACTGGGTCACACACTGACTTTTCACACTCTGGAAACATTGGGTCACACACTGATCTTTCACTCTCTAGGACAGTGGATCACACACTGACCTTTCACACTCAAGACAATGGATCACACACTGACCTTTCACACTCTGGGACAGTATGTCACACACTGCCCTTTCACACTCTGGGACAGTGGATCACACACTGACCTTTCACACTCTGGGACAGTGGGTCACACACTGACCTTTCACACTCTGGGACCGTGGGTCACACACTGAGCATTAACACTCTGGGACAGCGGGTCACACACTGACTTTTCACACTCTAGGACTGGGTCACACACTGACCTTTCACACTCTGCGATAGTGGGTCGCACACTGACCTTTCACAATCTGCGACAGTGGGTCACACACTGACCTTTCACACTCTGGGCAGTGGTTCAAACACTCAGCTTTCACTCTCTAGGACTGAGTCACACACTGACCTTTCACACTCTGGGATAGTGGGTCACACACTGAGCTTTCACACACTGGGACACTGGGTCGCACACTGAGCATTCACACTCTGTGACACTGGTTGCACACTGACCTTTCACACTCTGCGTCAGTGGGTCACACAATGAGCTTTTACACTCTGGGACACTGGGTCACACACTGACGTTTCACTCTCTGGGACACTGGGTCACACACTGACCTTTCACACTCTGGGACTGGGTCACACACTGACCTTTCACACTCTGGGATTCGGTCCCACACTGACCTTTCACACTTTGGGACACTGGGTCACACACTGACCTTTCACTCTTTGGGACACTGGGTCACACATTGACCATTCACACTCTGGGACACTGGGTCACACACTTACCTTTCACACTCTGGAAACAGTGGGTCACACACTGACCTTTCACTATCTGGGACAGTGGTTCACACACTGACCTTTCACACTCTGGGACAATGGATCACACACTGACCTTTCACACTCTGGGACAGTGGGTCACACACTGATCTTTCACACTCTGCGACAGTGGGTCACACACTGACCTTTCACACTCTGGGGCACTGGGTCACACAGTGACCTTTCACAAACTGGGACAGTGGGTCACACACTGACCTTTCACACTCTGGGACAGTGGGTCACACACTGACCTTTCACACTCTGGCACACTGGGTCACACACTGACCTTTCACACTCTGGGACAGTGGGTCACACACTGACTTTTCACACTCTGGGACAGTGGGTCACACACTGAGCTTTCTCACTCTGCGACACTGGGTCACACACTGACCTTTCACAGTCTTGGACAGTGGGTCACAAACTGACCTTTCACACTCTGGGACTGGGTCACATACTGACCTTTCACACTCTGGGACTCGGTCACACACTGACCTTTCTCACTCTGGGAGAGTGGGTCACACACTGACCTTTCAAACGTTGGGACACTGGGTCACACACACATTTCACACTCTGGGACACTGGGTCACACACTGACCTTTCATACTCTGGGACAGTGGGTCACAAACTGACCATTCACACTCTGAGACTGGGTCACACACTGACCTTTCACACTCTGGGACTCGGTCACACACTGACCTTTCTCACTCTGGGAGAGTGGGTCACACACTGACCTTTCACACGCTGGGACACTGGGTCACACACTGACTTTTCACACTCTGGAAACATTGGGTCACACACTGATCTTTCACTCTCTAGGACAGTGGATCACACGCTGACCTTTCACACTCAAGACAATGGATCACACACTGACCTTTCACACTCTGGGACAGTATGTCACACACTGCCCTTTCACACTCTGGGACAGTGGATCACACACTGACCTTTCACACTCTGGGACAGTGGGTCACACACTGACCTTTCACACTCTGGGACCGTGGGTCACACACTGAGCATTAACACTCTGGGACAGTGGGTCACACACTGACCTTTCACACTCTGGGACACTGAGTCACACACTGAGCATTAACACTCTGGGACAGCGGGTCACACACTGACTTTTCACACTCTAGGACTGGGTCACACACTGACCTTTCACACTCTGCGATAGTGGGTCGCACACTGACCTTTCACAATCTGCGACAGTGGGTCACACACTGACCTTTCACACTCTGGGCAGTGGTTCAAACACTCAGCTTTCACTCTCTAGGACTGAGTCACACACTGACCTTTCACACTCTGGGATAGTGGGTCGCACACTGAGCATTCACACTCTGTGACACTGGTTACACACTGACCTTTCACACTCTGCGTCAGTGGGTCACACAATGAGCTTTTACACTCTGGGACACTGGGTCACACACTGACCTTTCACACTCTGGGACTGGGTCACACACTGACCTTTCACACTCTGGGATTCGGTCCCACACTGACCTTTCACACTTTGGGACACTGGGTCACACACTGACCTTTCACTCTTTGGGACACTGGGTCACACATTGACCATTCACACTCTGGGACACTGGGTCACACACTTACCTTTCACACTCTGGAAACAGTGGGTCACACACTGACCTTTCACTATCTGGGACAGTGGTTCACACACTGACCTTTCACACTCTGGGACAATGGATCACACACTGAATTTTCACACTCTGGGACAGTGGGTCACACACTGATCTTTCACACTCTGCGACAGTGGGTCACACACTGACCTTTCACACTCTGGGGCACTGGGTCACACAGTGACCTTTCACACTCTGGGACAGTGGGTCACACACTGACCTTTCACACTCTGGGACAGTGGGTCACACACTGACCTTTCACACTCTGGCACACTGGGTCACACACTGACCTTTCACACTCTGGGACAGTGGGTCACACACTGACTTTTCACACTCTGGGACAGTGGGTCACACACTGAGCTTTCATTATCTGGGACAGTGGGTCACAGAGTGACCTTTCACACTCTGGGACCGTGGGCACACACTGAGCATTAACACTCTGGGACAGTGGGTCACACACTGACCTTTCACAGTCTTGGACAGTGGGTCACAAACTGACCTTTCACACTCTGGGACTGGGTCACATACTGACCTTTCACACTCTGGGACTCGGTCACACACTGACCTTTCTCACTCTGGGAGAGTGGGTCACACACTGACCTTTCACACGCTGGGACACTGGGTCACACACTGACTTTTCACACTCTGGAAACATTGGTTCACACACTGATCTTTCAATCTCTAGGACAGTGGATCACACACTGACCTTTCACACTCAAGACAATGGATCACACACTGACCTTTCACACTCTGGGACTGGGACAGTGGGTCAAACACTGACCTTTCACATTCTGGGTAGTGGTTCACACACTGAACTTTCACACTCTGGGACAGTATGTCACACACTGCCCTTTCACACTCTGGGACAGTGGATCACACACTGACCTTTCACACTCTGGGACAGTGGGTCACACACTGACCTTTCACACTCTGGGACACTGAGTCACACACTGAGCATTAACACTCTGGGACAGCGGGTCACACACTGACCTTTAACACTCTAGGACTGGGTCACACACTGACCTTTCACACTCTGCGATAGTGGGTCGCACACTGACCTTTCACAATCTGCGACAGTGGGTCACACACTGACCTTTAACACTCTGTGCAGTGGTTCAAACACTCAGCTTTCACACTTTGGGCAGTGGCTCACACACTGCCCTTTCTCACTCTGGGACAGTGCGTCACACACTGACCTTTCACAATCTTGGACATTGGATCACAAACTGACCTTTCACACTCTGGGACTGGGTCGCACACTGACCTTTCACACTCTGGGACTGGGTCGCACACTGACCTTTCGCACTCTGGGACAGTGGATCACACACTGACCTTTCACACTCTGGGACAGTGGGTCACACACTGACCTTTCACACTCTGGGACACTGGGTCACACACTGAGCATTCACACTCTGGGACACTGGTTACACACTGACCTTTCACACTCTGGGTCAGTGGGTCACACAATGAGCTTTTACACTCTGGGACACTGGGTCACACACTGACGTTTCACTCTCTGGGACACTGGGTCACACACTGACCTTTCACACTCTGGGACTGGGTCATACACTGACCTTTCACACTCTGGGATTCGGTCCCACACTGACCTTTCAAACTTTGGGACACTGGGTCACACACTGACATTTCACTCTTTGGGACACTGGGTCACACATTGACCATTCACACTCTGGGACACTGGGTCACACACTTACCTTTCACACTCTGGAAACAGTGGGTCACACACTGACCTTTCACTATCTGGGACAGTGGTTCACACACTGACCTTTCACACTCTGGGACAATGGATCACACACTGACCTTTCACACTCTGGGACAGTGGGTCACACACTGATCTTTCACACTCTGGGACACTGGTCACACACTGACCGCTCACACTGTGGGACAGTGGGTCACACACTGACCTTTCACACTCTGGGGCACTGGGTCACACATTGACCTTTCACACACTGGGACACTGGGTCGTACACTGACCTTTCACAATCTGCAACAGTGGGTCACACACTGACCTTTCACACTCTGGGACTGGGTCACACACTGCCCTTTCACACTCTGGGACAGTGGATCACACACTGACCTTTCACACTCTGGGACAGTGGGTCACACACTGACCTTTCACACTCTGGGACCGTGGGTCACACACTGAGCATTAACACTCTGGGACAGTGGGTCACACACTGACCTTTCACACTCTGGGACACTGAGTCACACACTGAGCATTAACACTCTGGGACAGCGGGTCACACACTGACTTTTCACACTCTAGGACTGGGTCACACACTGACCTTTCACACTCTGCGATAGTGGGTCGCACACTGACCTTTCACAATCTGCGACAGTGGGTCACACACTGACCTTTCACACTCTGGGCAGTGGTTCAAACACTCAGCTTTCACTCTCTAGGACTGAGTCACACACTGACCTTTCACACTCTGGGATAGTGGGTCACACACTGAGCTTTCACACACTGGGACACTGGGTCGCACACTGAGCATTCACACTCTGTGACACTGGTTACACACTGACCTTTCACACTCTGCGTCAGTGGGTCACACAATGAGCTTTTACACTCTGGGACACTGGGTCACACACTGACGTTTCACTCTCTGGGACACTGGGTCACACACTGACCTTTCACACTCTGGGACTGGGTCACACACTGACCTTTCACACTCTGGGATTCGGTCCCACACTGACCTTTCACACTTTGGGACACTGGGTCACACACTGACCTTTCACTCTTTGGGACACTGGGTCACACATTGACCATTCACACTCTGGGACACTGGGTCACACACTTACCTTTCACACTCTGGAAACAGTGGGTCACACACTGACCTTTCACTATCTGGGACAGTGGTTCACACACTGACCTTTCACACTCTGGGACAATGGATCACACACTGACCTTTCACACTCTGGGACAGTGGGTCACACACTGATCTTTCACACTCTGCGACAGTGGGTCACACACTGACCTTTCACACTCTGGGGCACTGGGTCACACAGTGACCTTTCACACTCTGGGACAGTGGGTCACACACTGACCTTTCACACTCTGGGACAGTGGGTCACACACTGACCTTTCACACTCTGGCACACTGGGTCACACACTGACCTTTCACACTCTGGGACAGTGGGTCACACACTGACTTTTCACACTCTGGGACAGTGGGTCACACACTGAGCTTTCATTATCTGGGACAGTGGGTCACACAGTGACCTTTCACACTCTGGGACCGTGGGCACACACTGAGCATTAACACTCTGGGACAGTGGGTCACACACTGACCTTTCACAGTCTTGGACAGTGGGTCACAAACTGACCTTTCACACTCTGGGACTGGGTCACATACTGACCTTTCACACTCTGGGACTCGGTCACACACTGACCTTTCTCACTCTGGGAGAGTGGGTCACACACTGACCTTTCACACGCTGGGACACTGGGTCACACACTGACTTTTCACACTCTGGAAACATTGGGTCACACACTGATCTTTCAATCTCTAGGACAGTGGATCACACACTGACCTTTCACACTCAAGACAATGGATCACACACTGACCTTTCACACTCTGGGACTGGGAGAGTGGGTCAAACACTGACCTTTCACATTCTGGGTAGTGGTTCACACACTGACCTTTCACACTCTGGGACAGTATGTCACACACTGCCCTTTCACACTCTGGGACAGTGGATCACACACCGACCTTTCACACTCTGGGACAGTGGGTCACACACTGACCTTTCACACTCTGGGACCGTGGGTCACACACTGAGCATTAACACTCTGGGACAGTGGGTCACACACTGACCTTTCACACTCTGGGACACTGAGTCACACACTGAGCATTAACACTCTGGGACAGCGGGTCACACACTGACCTTTAACACTCTAGGACTGGGTCACACACTGACCTTTCACACTCTGCGATTGTGGGTCGCACACTGACCTTTCACAATCTGCGACAGTGGGTCACACACTGACCTTTAACACTCTGTGCAGTGGTTCAAACACTCAGCTTTCACACTTTGGGCAGTGGCTCACACACTGCCCTTTCTCACTCTGGGACAGTGCGTCACACACTGACCTTTCACACTCTGGTACAGTGGGTCACACACTGACCTTTCACAATCTTGGACATTGGGTCACAAACTGACCTTTCACACTCTGGGACTGGGTCGCACACTGACCTTTCACACTCTGGGACTGGGTCGCACACTGACCTTTCGCACTCTGGGACAGTGGATCACACACTGACCTTTCACACTCTGGGACAGTGGGTCACACACTGACCTTTCACACTCTGGGACACTGGGTCACACACTGAGCATTCACACTCTGGGACACTGGTTACACACTGACCTTTCACACTCTGGGTCAGTGGGTCACACAATGAGCTTTTACACTTGGGACACTGGGTCACACACTGACGTTTCACTCTCTGGGACACTGGGTCACACACTGACCTTTCACACTCTGGGACTGGGTCATACACTGACCTTTCACACTCTGGGATTCGGTCCCACACTGACCTTTCAAACTTTGGGACACTGGGTCACACACTGACATTTCACTCTTTGGGACACTGGGTCACACATTGACCATTCACACTCTGGGACACTGGGTCACACACTTACCTTTCACACTCTGGAAACAGTGGGTCACACACTGACCTTTCACTATCTGGGACAGTGGTTCACACACTGACCTTTCACACTCTGGGACAATGGATCACACACTGACCTTTCACACTCTGGGACAGTGGGTCACACACTGATCTTTCACACTCTGGGACACTGGTCACACACTGACCGCTCACACTGTGGGACAGTGGGTCACACACTGACCTTTCACACTCTGGGGCACTGGGTCACACATTGACCTTTCACACACTGGGACACTGGGTCGCACACTGACCTTTCATTATCTGGGACAGTGGGTCACACAGTGACCTTTCACACTCTGGGACCGTGGGTCACACACTGAGCATTAACACTCTGGGACAGTGGGTCACACACTGACCTTTCACAGTCTTGGACAGTGGGTCACAAACTGACCTTTCACACTCTGGGACTGGGTCACATACTGACCTTTCACATTCTGGGACTCGGTCACACACTGACCTTTCTCACTCTGGGAGAGTGGGTCACACACTGACCTTTCACACGCTGGGACACTGGGTCACACACACGTTTCACACTCTGGGACACTGGGTCACACACTGACCTTTCATACTCTGGGACAGTGGGTCACAAACTGACCATTCATACTCTGAGACTGGGTCACACACTGACCTTTCACACTCTGGGACTCGGTCACACACTGACCTTTCTCACTCTGGGAGAGTGGGTCACACACTGACCTTTCACACGCTGGGACACTGGGTCACACACTGACTTTTCACACTCTGGAAACATTGGGTCACACACTGATCTTTCAATCTCTAGGACAGTGGATCACACACTGACCTTTCACACTCAAGACAATGGATCACACACTGACCTTTCACACTCTGGGACTGGGACAGTGGGTCAAACACTGACCTTTCACATTCTGGGCAGTGGTTCACACACTGACCTTTCACATTCTGGGACAGTATGTCACACACTGCCCTTTCACACTCTGGGACAGTGGATCACACACTGACCTTTCACACTCTGGGACAGTGGGTCACACACTGACCTTTCACACTCTGGGACCGTGGGTCACACACTGAGCATTAACACTCTGGGACAGTGGGTCACACACTGACCTTTCACACTCTGCGATAGTGGGTCGCACACTGACCTTTCACAATCTGCGACAGTGGGTCACACACTGACCTTTAACACTCTGGGCAGTGGTTCAAACACTCAGCTTTCACACTCTCGGACTGAGTCACACACTGACCTTTCACACTCTGGGATAGTGGGTCACACACTGAGCTTTCACACACTGGGACACTGGGTCGCACACTGACCTTTCACAATCTGCAACAGTGGGTCACACACTGACCTTTCACACTCTGGGACTGGGTCGCACACTGACCTTTCACACTCTGGGATTCGGTCCCACACTGACCTTTCACACTTTGGGACACTGGGTCGCACACTGACCTTTCACTCTTTGGGACACTGGGTCACACATTGACCATTCACACTCTGGGACACTGGGTCACACACTTACCTTTCACACTCTGGAAACAGTGGGTCACACACTGACCTTTCACTATCTGGGACAATGGTTCACACACTGACCTTTCACACTCTGGGACAATGGATCACACACTGACCTTTCACACTCTGGGACAGTGGGTCACACACTGATCTTTCACACTCTGGTACACTGGTCACACACTGACCGCTCACACTGTGGGACAGTGGGTCACACACTCAGCTTTCACACTCTGGGACAGTGGGTCACACACTGACCTTTCACTCTCTGGCACACTGGGTCACACATTGACCTTTCACACACTGGGACACTGGGTCGCACACTGACCTTTCACAATCTGCAACAGTGGGTCACACACTGACCTTTCACACTCTGGGACTGGGTCACACACTGACCTTTCACACTCTGGGATTGGGTCACACACTGACCTTTCACACTCTGGGACAATGGATCACACACTGACCTTTCACACTCTGGGACAGTGGGTCACACACTGATCTTTCACACTCTGGTACACTGGTCACACACTGACCGCTCACACTGTGGGACAGTGGGTCACACACTCAGCTTTCACACTCTGGGACAGTGGGTCACACACTGACCTTTCACTCTCTGGCACACTGGGTCACACATTGACCTTTCACACACTGGGACACTGGGTCGCACACTGACCTTTCACAATCTGCAACAGTGGGTCACACACTGACCTTTCACACTCTGGGACTGGGTCACACACTGACCTTTCACACTCTGGGATTGGGTCACACACTGACCTTTCACACTCTGGGACTGGGTCACACACTGACCTTTCACACTCTGGGATTGGGTCACACACTGACCTTTCACACTTTGGGACACTGGTTCACACACTGACCTTTCACATTCTGGGACAGTATGTCACACACTGCCCTTTCACACTCTGGGACAGTGGATCACACACTGACCTTTCACACTCTGGAAACAGTGGGTCACACACTGACCTTTCACTATCTGGGACAGTGGTTCACACACTGACCTTTCACACTCTGGGACAATGGATCACACACTGACCTTTCACACTCTGGGACAGTGGGTCACACACTGATCTTTCACACTCTGGGACACTGGTCACACACTGACCGCTCACACTGTGGGACAGTGGGTCACACACTGACCTTTCACACTCTGGGGCACTGGGTCACACATTGACCTTTCACACACTGGGACACTGGGTCGCACACTGACCTTTCACAATCTGCAACAGTGGGTCACACACTGACCTTTCACACTCTGGGACTGGGTCACACACTGCCCTTTCACACTCTGGGACAGTGGATCACACACTGACCTTTCACACTCTGGGACAGTGGGTCACACACTGACCTTTCACACTCTGGGACCGTGGGTCACACACTGAGCATTAACACTCTGGGACAGTGGGTCACACACTGACCTTTCACACTCTGGGACACTGAGTCACACACTGAGCATTAACACTCTGGGACAGCGGGTCACACACTGACTTTTCACACTCTAGGACTGGGTCACACACTGACCTTTCACACTCTGCGATAGTGGGTCGCACACTGACCTTTCACAATCTGCGACAGTGGGTCACACACTGACCTTTCACACTCTGGGCAGTGGTTCAAACACTCAGCTTTCACTCTCTAGGACTGAGTCACACACTGACCTTTCACACTCTGGGATAGTGGGTCACACACTGAGCTTTCACACACTGGGACACTGGGTCGCACACTGAGCATTCACACTCTGTGACACTGGTTACACACTGACCTTTCACACTCTGCGTCAGTGGGTCACACAATGAGCTTTTACACTCTGGGACACTGGGTCACACACTGACGTTTCACTCTCTGGGACACTGGGTCACACACTGACCTTTCACACTCTGGGACTGGGTCACACACTGACCTTTCACACTCTGGGATTCGGTCCCACACTGACCTTTCACACTTTGGGACACTGGGTCACACACTGACCTTTCACTCTTTGGGACACTGGGTCACACATTGACCATTCACACTCTGGGACACTGGGTCACACACTTACCTTTCACACTCTGGAAACAGTGGGTCACACACTGACCTTTCACTATCTGGGACAGTGGTTCACACACTGACCTTTCACACTCTGGGACAATGGATCACACACTGACCTTTCACACTCTGGGACAGTGGGTCACACACTGATCTTTCACACTCTGCGACAGTGGGTCACACACTGACCTTTCACACTCTGGGGCACTGGGTCACACAGTGACCTTTCACACTCTGGGACAGTGGGTCACACACTGACCTTTCACACTCTGGGACAGTGGGTCACACACTGACCTTTCACACTCTGGCACACTGGGTCACACACTGACCTTTCACACTCTGGGACAGTGGGTCACACACTGACTTTTCACACTCTGGGACAGTGGGTCACACACTGAGCTTTCATTATCTGGGACAGTGGGTCACACAGTGACCTTTCACACTCTGGGACCGTGGGCACACACTGAGCATTAACACTCTGGGACAGTGGGTCACACACTGACCTTTCACAGTCTTGGACAGTGGGTCACAAACTGACCTTTCACACTCTGGGACTGGGTCACATACTGACCTTTCACACTCTGGGACTCGGTCACACACTGACCTTTCTCACTCTGGGAGAGTGGGTCACACACTGACCTTTCACACGCTGGGACACTGGGTCACACACTGACTTTTCACACTCTGGAAACATTGGGTCACACACTGATCTTTCAATCTCTAGGACAGTGGATCACACACTGACCTTTCACACTCAAGACAATGGATCACACACTGACCTTTCACACTCTGGGACTGGGAGAGTGGGTCAAACACTGACCTTTCACATTCTGGGTAGTGGTTCACACACTGACCTTTCACACTCTGGGACAGTATGTCACACACTGCCCTTTCACACTCTGGGACAGTGGATCACACACCGACCTTTCACACTCTGGGACAGTGGGTCACACACTGACCTTTCACACTCTGGGACCGTGGGTCACACACTGAGCATTAACACTCTGGGACAGTGGGTCACACACTGACCTTTCACACTCTGGGACACTGAGTCACACACTGAGCATTAACACTCTGGGACAGCGGGTCACACACTGACCTTTAACACTCTAGGACTGGGTCACACACTGACCTTTCACACTCTGCGATTGTGGGTCGCACACTGACCTTTCACAATCTGCGACAGTGGGTCACACACTGACCTTTAACACTCTGTGCAGTGGTTCAAACACTCAGCTTTCACACTTTGGGCAGTGGCTCACACACTGCCCTTTCTCACTCTGGGACAGTGCGTCACACACTGACCTTTCACACTCTGGTACAGTGGGTCACACACTGACCTTTCACAATCTTGGACATTGGGTCACAAACTGACCTTTCACACTCTGGGACTGGGTCGCACACTGACCTTTCACACTCTGGGACTGGGTCGCACACTGACCTTTCGCACTCTGGGACAGTGGATCACACACTGACCTTTCACACTCTGGGACAGTGGGTCACACACTGACCTTTCACACTCTGGGACACTGGGTCACACACTGAGCATTCACACTCTGGGACACTGGTTACACACTGACCTTTCACACTCTGGGTCAGTGGGTCACACAATGAGCTTTTACACTTGGGACACTGGGTCACACACTGACGTTTCACTCTCTGGGACACTGGGTCACACACTGACCTTTCACACTCTGGGACTGGGTCATACACTGACCTTTCACACTCTGGGATTCGGTCCCACACTGACCTTTCAAACTTTGGGACACTGGGTCACACACTGACATTTCACTCTTTGGGACACTGGGTCACACATTGACCATTCACACTCTGGGACACTGGGTCACACACTTACCTTTCACACTCTGGAAACAGTGGGTCACACACTGACCTTTCACTATCTGGGACAGTGGTTCACACACTGACCTTTCACACTCTGGGACAATGGATCACACACTGACCTTTCACACTCTGGGACAGTGGGTCACACACTGATCTTTCACACTCTGGGACACTGGTCACACACTGACCGCTCACACTGTGGGACAGTGGGTCACACACTGACCTTTCACACTCTGGGGCACTGGGTCACACATTGACCTTTCACACACTGGGACACTGGGTCGCACACTGACCTTTCATTATCTGGGACAGTGGGTCACACAGTGACCTTTCACACTCTGGGACCGTGGGTCACACACTGAGCATTAACACTCTGGGACAGTGGGTCACACACTGACCTTTCACAGTCTTGGACAGTGGGTCACAAACTGACCTTTCACACTCTGGGACTGGGTCACATACTGACCTTTCACATTCTGGGACTCGGTCACACACTGACCTTTCTCACTCTGGGAGAGTGGGTCACACACTGACCTTTCACACGCTGGGACACTGGGTCACACACACGTTTCACACTCTGGGACACTGGGTCACACACTGACCTTTCATACTCTGGGACAGTGGGTCACAAACTGACCATTCATACTCTGAGACTGGGTCACACACTGACCTTTCACACTCTGGGACTCGGTCACACACTGACCTTTCTCACTCTGGGAGAGTGGGTCACACACTGACCTTTCACACGCTGGGACACTGGGTCACACACTGACTTTTCACACTCTGGAAACATTGGGTCACACACTGATCTTTCAATCTCTAGGACAGTGGATCACACACTGACCTTTCACACTCAAGACAATGGATCACACACTGACCTTTCACACTCTGGGACTGGGACAGTGGGTCAAACACTGACCTTTCACATTCTGGGCAGTGGTTCACACACTGACCTTTCACATTCTGGGACAGTATGTCACACACTGCCCTTTCACACTCTGGGACAGTGGATCACACACTGACCTTTCACACTCTGGGACAGTGGGTCACACACTGACCTTTCACACTCTGGGACCGTGGGTCACACACTGAGCATTAACACTCTGGGACAGTGGGTCACACACTGACCTTTCACACTCTGCGATAGTGGGTCGCACACTGACCTTTCACAATCTGCGACAGTGGGTCACACACTGACCTTTAACACTCTGGGCAGTGGTTCAAACACTCAGCTTTCACACTCTCGGACTGAGTCACACACTGACCTTTCACACTCTGGGATAGTGGGTCACACACTGAGCTTTCACACACTGGGACACTGGGTCGCACACTGACCTTTCACAATCTGCAACAGTGGGTCACACACTGACCTTTCACACTCTGGGACTGGGTCGCACACTGACCTTTCACACTCTGGGATTCGGTCCCACACTGACCTTTCACACTTTGGGACACTGGGTCGCACACTGACCTTTCACTCTTTGGGACACTGGGTCACACATTGACCATTCACACTCTGGGACACTGGGTCACACACTTACCTTTCACACTCTGGAAACAGTGGGTCACACACTGACCTTTCACTATCTGGGACAATGGTTCACACACTGACCTTTCACACTCTGGGACAATGGATCACACACTGACCTTTCACACTCTGGGACAGTGGGTCACACACTGATCTTTCACACTCTGGTACACTGGTCACACACTGACCGCTCACACTGTGGGACAGTGGGTCACACACTCAGCTTTCACACTCTGGGACAGTGGGTCACACACTGACCTTTCACTCTCTGGCACACTGGGTCACACATTGACCTTTCACACACTGGGACACTGGGTCGCACACTGACCTTTCACAATCTGCAACAGTGGGTCACACACTGACCTTTCACACTCTGGGACTGGGTCACACACTGACCTTTCACACTCTGGGATTGGGTCACACACTGACCTTTCACACTTTGGGACACTGGGTCACACACTGACCTTTCACTCTTTGGGACACTGGCTCACACATTGACCATTCACACTCTGGGACAGTGGGTCACACACTTACCTTTCACACTCTGGAAACAGTGGGTCACACACTGACCTTTCATTATCTGGGACAGTGGGTCACACAGTGACCTTTCACACTCTGGGACCGTCGGTCACACACTGAGCATTAACACTCTGGGACAGTGGGTCACACACTGACCTTTCACAGTCTTGGACAGTGGGTCACAAACTGACCTTTCACACTCTGGGACTGGGTCACATAATGACCTTTCACACTCTGGGACTCGGTCACACACTGACCTTTCTCACTCTGGGAGAGTGGGTCACACACTGACCTTTCAAACGCTGGGACACTGGGTCACACACACATTTCACACTCTGGGACACTGGGTCACACACTGACCTTTCATACTCTGGGACAGTGGGTCACAAACTGACCATTCACACTCTGAGACTGGGTCACACACTGACCTTTCACACTCTGGGACTCGGTCACACACTGACCTTTCTCACTCTGGGAGAGTGGGTCACACACTGACCTTTCACACGCTGGGACACTGGGTCACACACTGACTTTTCACACTCTGGAAACATTGGGTCACACACTGATCTTTCACTCTCTAGGACAGTGGATCACACACTGACCTTTCACACTCAAGACAATGGATCACACACTGACCTTTCACACTCTGGGACAGTATGTCACACACTGCCCTTTCACACTCTGGGACAGTGGATCACACACTGACCTTTCACACTCTGGGACAGTGGGTCACACACTGACCTTTCACACTCTGGGACCGTGGGTCACACACTGAGCATTAACACTCTGGGACAGTGGGTCACACACTGACCTTTCACACTCTGGGACACTGAGTCACACACTGAGCTTTCACACTCTGGGACAGCGGGTCACACACTGACTTTTCACACTCTAGGACTGGGTCACACACTGACCTTTCACACTCTGCGATAGTGGGTCGCACACTGACCTTTCACAATCTGCGACAGTGGGTCACACACTGACCTTTCACACTCTGGGCAGTGGTTCAAACACTCAGCTTTCACTCTCTAGGACTGAGTCACACACTGACCTTTCACACTCTGGGATAGTGGGTCACACACTGAGCTTTCACACACTGGGACACTGGGTCGCACACTGAGCATTCACACTCTGTGACACTGGTTACACACTGACCTTTCACACTCTGCGTCAGTGGGTCACACAATGAGCTTTTACACTCTGGGACACTGGGTCACACACTGACGTTTCACTCTCTGGGATTCGGTCCCACACTGACCTTTCACACTTTGGGACACTGGGTCACACACTGACCTTTCACTCTTTGGGACACTGGGTCACACATTGACCATTCACACTCTGGGACACTGGGTCACACACTTACCTTTCACACTCTGGAAACAGTGGGTCACACACTGACCTTTCACTATCTGGTACAGTGGTTCACACACTGACCTTTCACACTCTGGGACAATGGATCACACACTGACCTTTCACACTCTGGGACAGTGGGTCACACACTGATCTTTCACACTCTGCGACAGTGGGTCACACACTGACCTTTCACACTCTGGGGCACTGGGTCACACAGTGACCTTTCACACTCTGGGACAGTGGGTCACACACTGACCTTTCACACTCTGGGACAGTGGGTCACACACTGACCTTTCACACTCTGGCACACTGGGTCACACACTGACCTTTCACACTCTGGGACAGTGGGTCACACGCTGACTTTTCACACTCTGGGACAGTGGGTCACACACTGAGCTTTCTCACTCTGCGACACTGGGTCACACACTGACCTTTCACACTCTGGGACAATTGGTCTTGCAGTGACCTTTCACACTCTGGGACTGGGTCACTGGGTCACACACTGACCTTTCACACTCTGTGATTGGGTGACACATTGACCTTTCACACTCTGGGACAGTGGGTCACACACTGAGCTTTCTCACTCTGTGACAGTGGGTCACACACTGACCTTTCACACTCTGGGACAGTGGGTCACACACAGACCTTTTACACTCTGGGACAATTGGTCACACACAGACCTTTCGCACTCTGGGACTGGGTCAGTGGGTCACACAATGACCTTTCACACTCTGGGCAGTGGATCACACACTGACCTTTCACACTCTGGGACTCGGTCACGTACTGACCTTTCACACTCTTTGACAGTGTGTCACACACCGACCTTTCACACTCTGGGACAATTGGTCACACACTGACCTTTCACACTCTGGGACTGGGTCAGTGGGTCACACACTGCCCTTTCACACACTGGGCAGTGGGTCACACACTGACCTTTCACACTCTGGAACTGGGTCACACACTGACCTTTCACACTCTGGGACTGGGTCGCACACTGACCTTTCGCACTCTGGGACAGTGGATCACACACTGACCTTTCACTCTCTGGGACAGTGGGTCACACACTGACCTTTCACACTCTGGGACACTGGGTCACACACTGAGCATTCACACTCTGGGACACTGGTTACACACTGACCTTTCACACTCTGGGTCAGTGGGTAACACAATGAGCTTTTACACTCTGGGACACTGGGTCACACACTGACGTTTCACTCTCTGGGACTGGGTCACACACTGACATTTCACACTCTGGGACTGGGTAGCACACTGACCTTTCGCAGTCTGGGACAGTGGATCACACACTGACCTTTCACACTCTGTGACAGTGGGTCACACACTGACCTTTCACACTCTGGGACACTGGGTCACACACTGAGCATTCACACTCTGGGACACTGGTTACACACTGACCTTTCACACTCTGGGTCAGTGGGTCACACAATGAGCTTTTACACTCTGGGACACTGGGTCACACACTGACGTTTCACTCTCTGGGACACTGGGTCACACACTGACCTTTCACACTCTGGGACTGGGTCACACACTGACCTTTCACACTCTGGGATTCGGTCCCACACTGACCTTTCACACTTTGGGACACTGGGTCACACACTGACCTTTCACTCTTTGGGACACTGGGTCACACATTGACCATTCACACTCTGGGACACTGGGTCACACACTTACCTTTCACACTCTGGAAACAGTGCGTCACACACTGACCATTCACTATCTGGGACAGTGGTTCACACACTGACCTTTCACACTCTGGGACAATGGATCACACACTGACCTTTCACACTCTGGGACAGGGGGTCACACACTGATCTTTCACACTCTGGGACACTGGTCACACACTGACCGCTCACACTGTGGGACAGTGGGTCACACACTCAGCTTTCACACTCTGGGACAGTGGGTCACACACTGACCTTTCACTCTCTGGGACACTGGGTCACACACTGACCTTTCACATTCTGCGACAGTTTGTCACACACTGACCTTTCACACTCTGGGACTGGGTCACTGGGTCACACACTGACCTTTCACACTCTGTGATTGGGTCACACACTGACCTTTCACACTCTGGGACAGTGGGTCACACACTGAGCATTCTCACTCTGTGACAGTGGGTCACACACTGACCTTTCACACTCTGGGACAGTGGGTCACACACTGACCTTTCACACTCCGGGACAATTGGTCACACACAGACCTTTCGCACTCTGGGACTGGGTCAGTGGGTCACACAATGACCTTTCACACTCTGGGCAGTGGATCACACACTGACCTTTCACACTCTGGGACTCGGTCACGTACTGACCTTTCACACTCTTTGACAGTGGGTCACACACCGACCTTTCACACTCTGGGACAATTGGTCACACACTGACCTTTCACACTCTGGGACAGTGGGTCACACACTGACCTTTCACACTCTGAGACACTGAGTCACACACTGAGCATTAACACTCTGGGACAGCGGGTCACACACTGACCTTTAACACTCTAGGACTGGGTCACACACTGACCTTTCACACTCTGCGATAGTGGGTCGCACACTGACCTTTCACAATCTGCGACAGTGGGTCACACACTGACCTTTAACACTCTGTGCAGTGGTTCAAACACTCAGCTTTACACTTTGGGCAGTGGCTCACACACTGCCCTTTCTCACTCTGGGACAGTGCGTCACACACTGACCTTTCACACTCTGGTACAGTGGGTCACACACTGACCTTTCACAATCTTGGACATTGGGTCACAAACTGACCTTTCACACTCTGGGACTGGGTCGCACACTGACCTTTCACACTCTGGGACTGGGTCGCACACTGACCTTTCGCACTCTGGGACAGTGGATCACACACTGACCTTTCACACTCTGGGACAGTGGGTCACACACTGACCTTTCACACTCTGGGACACTGGGTCACACACTGAGCATTCACACTCTGGGACACTGGTTACACACTGACCTTTCACACTCTGGGTCAGTGGGTCACACAATGAGCTTTTACACTCTGGGACACTGGGTCACACACTGACGTTTCACTCTCTGGGACACTGGGTCACACACTGACCTTTCACACTCTGGGACTGGGTCATACACTGACCTTTCACACTCTGGGATTCGGTCCCACACTGACCGCTCACACTGTGGGACAGTGGGTCACACACTGACCTTTCACACTCTGGGGCACTGGGTCACACATTGACCTTTCACACACTGGGACACTGGGGCGCACACTGACCTTTCACAATCTGCAACAGTGGGTCACACACTGACCTTTCACACTCTGGGACTGGGTCACACACTGACCTTTCACACTCTGGGATTGGGTCACACATTGACCATTCACACTCTGGGACAGTGGGTCACATGCTTACCTTTCACACTCTGGAAACAGTGGGTCACACACTGACCTTTCATTATCTGGGACAGTGGGTCACACAGTGACCTTTCACACTCTGGGACCGTGGGTCACACACTGAGCATTAACACTCTGGGACAGTGGGTCACACACTGACCTTTCACAGTCTTGGACAGTGGGTCACAAACTGACCTTTCACACTCTGGGACTGGGTCACATACTGACCTTTCACATTCTGGGACTCGGTCACACACTGACCTTTCTCACTCTGGGAGAGTGGGTCACACACTGACCTTTCACACGCTGGGACACTGGGTCACACACACGTTTCACACTCTGGGACACTGGGTCACACACTGACCTTTCATACTCTGGGACAGTGGGTCACAAACTGACCATTCATACTCTGAGACTGGGTCACACACTGACCTTTCACACTCTGGGACTCGGTCACACACTGACCTTTCTCACTCTGGGAGAGTGGGTCACACACTGACCTTTCACACGCTGGGACACTGGGTCACACACTGACTTTTCACACTCTGGAAACATTGGGTCACACACTGATCTTTCAATCTCTAGGACAGTGGATCACACACTGACCTTTCACACTCAAGACAATGGATCACACACTGACCTTTCACACTCTGGGACTGGGACAGTGGGTCAAACACTGACCTTTCACATTCTGGGCAGTGGTTCACACACTGACCTTTCACATTCTGGGACAGTATGTCACACACTGCCCTTTCACACTCTGGGACAGTGGATCACACACTGACCTTTCACACTCTGGGACAGTGGGTCACACACTGACCTTTCACACTCTGGGACCGTGGGTCACACACTGAGCATTAACACTCTGGGACAGTGGGTCACACACTGACCTTTCACACTCTGCGATAGTGGGTCGCACACTGACCTTTCACAATCTGCGACAGTGGGTCACACACTGACCTTTAACACTCTGGGCAGTGGTTCAAACACTCAGCTTTCACACTCTCGGACTGAGTCACACACTGACCTTTCACACTCTGGGATAGTGGGTCACACACTGAGCTTTCACACACTGGGACACTGGGTCGCACACTGACCTTTCACAATCTGCAACAGTGGGTCACACACTGACCTTTCACACTCTGGGACTGGGTCGCACACTGACCTTTCACACTCTGGGATTCGGTCCCACACTGACCTTTCACACTTTGGGACACTGGGTCGCACACTGACCTTTCACTCTTTGGGACACTGGGTCACACATTGACCATTCACACTCTGGGACACTGGGTCACACACTTACCTTTCACACTCTGGAAACAGTGGGTCACACACTGACCTTTCACTATCTGGGACAATGGTTCACACACTGACCTTTCACACTCTGGGACAATGGATCACACACTGACCTTTCACACTCTGGGACAGTGGGTCACACACTGATCTTTCACACTCTGGTACACTGGTCACACACTGACCGCTCACACTGTGGGACAGTGGGTCACACACTCAGCTTTCACACTCTGGGACAGTGGGTCACACACTGACCTTTCACTCTCTGGCACACTGGGTCACACATTGACCTTTCACACACTGGGACACTGGGTCGCACACTGACCTTTCACAATCTGCAACAGTGGGTCACACACTGACCTTTCACACTCTGGGACTGGGTCACACACTGACCTTTCACACTCTGGGATTGGGTCACACACTGACCTTTCACACTTTGGGACACTGGGTCACACACTGACCTTTCACTCTTTGGGACACTGGCTCACACATTGACCATTCACACTCTGGGACAGTGGGTCACACACTTACCTTTCACACTCTGGAAACAGTGGGTCACACACTGACCTTTCATTATCTGGGACAGTGGGTCACACAGTGACCTTTCACACTCTGGGACCGTCGGTCACACACTGAGCATTAACACTCTGGGACAGTGGGTCACACACTGACCTTTCACAGTCTTGGACAGTGGGTCACAAACTGACCTTTCACACTCTGGGACTGGGTCACATAATGACCTTTCACACTCTGGGACTCGGTCACACACTGACCTTTCTCACTCTGGGAGAGTGGGTCACACACTGACCTTTCAAACGCTGGGACACTGGGTCACACACACATTTCACACTCTGGGACACTGGGTCACACACTGACCTTTCATACTCTGGGACAGTGGGTCACAAACTGACCATTCACACTCTGAGACTGGGTCACACACTGACCTTTCACACTCTGGGACTCGGTCACACACTGACCTTTCTCACTCTGGGAGAGTGGGTCACACACTGACCTTTCACACGCTGGGACACTGGGTCACACACTGACTTTTCACACTCTGGAAACATTGGGTCACACACTGATCTTTCACTCTCTAGGACAGTGGATCACACACTGACCTTTCACACTCAAGACAATGGATCACACACTGACCTTTCACACTCTGGGACAGTATGTCACACACTGCCCTTTCACACTCTGGGACAGTGGATCACACACTGACCTTTCACACTCTGGGACAGTGGGTCACACACTGACCTTTCACACTCTGGGACCGTGGGTCACACACTGAGCATTAACACTCTGGGACAGTGGGTCACACACTGACCTTTCACACTCTGGGACACTGAGTCACACACTGAGCTTTCACACTCTGGGACAGCGGGTCACACACTGACTTTTCACACTCTAGGACTGGGTCACACACTGACCTTTCACACTCTGCGATAGTGGGTCGCACACTGACCTTTCACAATCTGCGACAGTGGGTCACACACTGACCTTTCACACTCTGGGCAGTGGTTCAAACACTCAGCTTTCACTCTCTAGGACTGAGTCACACACTGACCTTTCACACTCTGGGATAGTGGGTCACACACTGACCTTTCACACTCTGCGATAGTGGGTCACACACTGAGCTTTCACACACTGGGACACTGGGTCGCACACTGAGCATTCACACTCTGTGACACTGGTTACACACTGACCTTTCACACTCTGCGTCAGTGGGTCACACAATGAGCTTTTACACTCTGGGACACTGGGTCACACACTGACGTTTCACTCTCTGGGATTCGGTCCCACACTGACCTTTCACACTTTGGGACACTGGGTCACACACTGACCTTTCACTCTTTGGGACACTGGGTCACACATTGACCATTCACACTCTGGGACACTGGGTCACACACTTACCTTTCACACTCTGGAAACAGTGGGTCACACACTGACCTTTCACTATCTGGGACAGTGGTTCACACACTGACCTTTCACACTCTGGGACAATGGATCACACACTGACCTTTCACACTCTGGGACAGTGGGTCACACACTGATCTTTCACACTCTGCGACAGTGGGTCACACACTGACCTTTCACACTCTGGGGCACTGGGTCACACAGTGACCTTTCACACTCTGGGACAGTGGGTCACACACTGACCTTTCACACTCTGGGACAGTGGGTCACACACTGACCTTTCACACTCTGGCACACTGGGTCACACACTGACCTTTCACACTCTGGGACAGTGGGTCACACGCTGACTTTTCACACTCTGGGACAGTGGGTCACACACTGAGCTTTCTCACTCTGCGACACTGGGTCACACACTGACCTTTCACACTCTGGGACAATTGGTCTTGCAGTGACCTTTCACACTCTGGGACTGGGTCACTGGGTCACACACTGACCTTTCACACTCTGTGATTGGGTGACACATTGACCTTTCACACTCTGGGACAGTGGGTCACACACTGAGCTTTCTCACTCTGTGACAGTGGGTCACACACTGACCTTTCACACTCTGGGACAGTGGGTCACACACAGACCTTTTACACTCTGGGACAATTGGTCACACACAGACCTTTCGCACTCTGGGACTGGGTCAGTGGGTCACACAATGACCTTTCACACTCTGGGCAGTGGATCACACACTGACCTTTCACACTCTGGGACTCGGTCACGTACTGACCTTTCACACTCTTTGACAGTGTGTCACACACCGACCTTTCACACTCTGGGACAATTGGTCACACACTGACCTTTCACACTCTGGGACTGGGTCAGTGGGTCACACACTGCCCTTTCACACACTGGGCAGTGGGTCACACACTGACCTTTCACACTCTGGAACTGGGTCACACACTGACCTTTCACACTCTGGGACTGGGTCGCACACTGACCTTTCGCACTCTGGGACAGTGGATCACACACTGACCTTTCACTCTCTGGGACAGTGGGTCACACACTGACCTTTCACACTCTGGGACACTGGGTCACACACTGAGCATTCACACTCTGGGACACTGGTTACACACTGACCTTTCACACTCTGGGTCAGTGGGTAACACAATGAGCTTTTACACTCTGGGACACTGGGTCACACACTGACGTTTCACTCTCTGGGACTGGGTCACACACTGACATTTCACACTCTGGGACTGGGTAGCACACTGACCTTTCGCAGTCTGGGACAGTGGATCACACACTGACCTTTCACACTCTGTGACAGTGGGTCACACACTGACCTTTCACACTCTGGGACACTGGGTCACACACTGAGCATTCACACTCTGGGACACTGGTTACACACTGACCTTTCACACTCTGGGTCAGTGGGTCACACAATGAGCTTTTACACTCTGGGACACTGGGTCACACACTGACGTTTCACTCTCTGGGACACTGGGTCACACACTGACCTTTCACACTCTGGGACTGGGTCACACACTGACCTTTCACACTCTGGGATTCGGTCCCACACTGACCTTTCACACTTTGGGACACTGGGTCACACACTGACCTTTCACTCTTTGGGACACTGGGTCACACATTGACCATTCACACTCTGGGACACTGGGTCACACACTTACCTTTCACACTCTGGAAACAGTGCGTCACACACTGACCATTCACTATCTGGGACAGTGGTTCACACACTGACCTTTCACACTCTGGGACAGTGGGTCACACACTCAGCTTTCACACTCTGGGACAGTGGGTCACACACTGACCTTTCACTCTCTGGGACACTGGGTCACACACTGACCTTTCACATTCTGCGACAGTTTGTCACACACTGACCTTTCACACTCTGGGACTGGGTCACTGGGTCACACACTGACCTTTCACACTCTGTGATTGGGTCACACACTGACCTTTCACACTCTGGGACAGTGGGTCACACACTGAGCATTCTCACTCTGTGACAGTGGGTCACACACTGACCTTTCACACTCTGGGACAGTGGGTCACACACTGACCTTTCACACTCCGGGACAATTGGTCACACACAGACCTTTCGCACTCTGGGACTGGGTCAGTGGGTCACACAATGACCTTTCACACTCTGGGCAGTGGATCACACACTGACCTTTCACACTCTGGGACTCGGTCACGTACTGACCTTTCACACTCTTTGACAGTGGGTCACACACCGACCTTTCACACTCTGGGACAATTGGTCACACACTGACCTTTCACACTCTGGGACAGTGGGTCACACACTGACCTTTCACACTCTGAGACACTGAGTCACACACTTAGCATTAACACTCTGGGACAGCGGGTCACACACTGACCTTTAACACTCTAGGACTGGGTCACACACTGACCTTTCACACTCTGCGATAGTGGGTCGCACACTGACCTTTCACAATCTGCGACAGTGGGTCACACACTGACCTTTAACACTCTGTGCAGTGGTTCAAACACTCAGCTTTACACTTTGGGCAGTGGCTCACACACTGCCCTTTCTCACTCTGGGACAGTGCGTCACACACTGACCTTTCACACTCTGGTACAGTGGGTCACACACTGACCTTTCACAATCTTGGACATTGGGTCACAAACTGACCTTTCACACTCTGGGACTGGGTCGCACACTGACATTTCACACTCTGGGACTGGGTAGCACACTGACCTTTCGCAGTCTGGGACAGTGGATCACACACTGACCTTTCACACTCTGTGACAGTGGGTCACACACTGACCTTTCACACTCTGGGACACTGGGTCACACACTGAGCATTCACACTCTGGGACACTGGTTACACACTGACCTTTCACACTCTGGGTCAGTGGGTCACACAATGAGCTTTTACACTCTGGGACACTGGGTCACACACTGACGTTTCACTCTCTGGGACACTGGGTCACACACTGACCTTTCACACTCTGGGACTGGGTCACACACTGACCTTTCACACTCTGGGATTCGGTCCCACACTGACCTTTCACACTTTGGGACACTGGGTCACACACTGACCTTTCACTCTTTGGGACACTGGGTCACACATTGACCATTCACACTCTGGGACACTGGGTCACACACTTACCTTTCACACTCTGGAAACAGTGCGTCACACACTGACCATTCACTATCTGGGACAGTGGTTCACACACTGACCTTTCACACTCTGGGACAATGGATCACACACTGACCTTTCACACTCTGGGACAGGGGGTCACACACTGATCTTTCACACTCTGGGACACTGGTCACACACTGACCGCTCACACTGTGGGACAGTGGGTCACACACTCAGCTTTCACACTCTGGGACAGTGGGTCACACACTGACCTTTCACTCTCTGGGACACTGGGTCACACACTGACCTTTCACATTCTGCGACAGTTTGTCACACACTGACCTTTCACACTCTGGGACTGGGTCACTGGGTCACACACTGACCTTTCACACTCTGTGATTGGGTCACACACTGACCTTTCACACTCTGGGACAGTGGGTCACACACTGAGCATTCTCACTCTGTGACAGTGGGTCACACACTGACCTTTCACACTCTGGGACAGTGGGTCACACACTGACCTTTCACACTCCGGGACAATTGGTCACACACAGACCTTTCGCACTCTGGGACTGGGTCAGTGGGTCACACAATGACCTTTCACACTCTGGGCAGTGGATCACACACTGACCTTTCACACTCTGGGACTCGGTCACGTACTGACCTTTCACACTCTTTGACAGTGGGTCACACACCGACCTTTCACACTCTGGGACAATTGGTCACACACTGACCTTTCACACTCTGGGACAGTGGGTCACACACTGACCTTTCACACTCTGAGACACTGAGTCACACACTTAGCATTAACACTCTGGGACAGCGGGTCACACACTGACCTTTAACACTCTAGGACTGGGTCACACACTGACCTTTCACACTCTGCGATAGTGGGTCGCACACTGACCTTTCACAATCTGCGACAGTGGGTCACACACTGACCTTTAACACTCTGTGCAGTGGTTCAAACACTCAGCTTTACACTTTGGGCAGTGGCTCACACACTGCCCTTTCTCACTCTGGGACAGTGCGTCACACACTGACCTTTCATACTCTGGTACAGTGGGTCACACACTGACCTTTCACAATCTTGGACATTGGGTCACAAACTGACCTTTCACACTCTGGGACTGGGTCGCACACTGACCTTTCACACTCTGGGACTGGGTCGCACACTGACCTTTCGCACTCTGGGACAGTGGATCACACACTGACCTTTCACACTCTGGGACAGTGGGTCACACACTGACCTTTCACACTCTGGGACACTGGGTCACACACTGAGCATTCACACTCTGGGACACTGGTTACACACTGACCTTTCACACTCTGGGTCAGTGGGTCACACAATGAGCTTTTACACTCTGGGACACTGGGTCACACACTGACGTTTCACTCTCTGGGACACTGGGTCACACACTGACCTTTCACACTCTGGGACTGGGTCATACACTGACCTTTCACACTCTGGGATTCGGTCCCACACTGACCTTTCAAACTTTGGGACACTGGGTCACACACTGACATTTCACTCTTTGGGACACTGGGTCACACATTGACCATTCACACTCTGGGACACTGGGTCACACACTTACCTTTCACACTCTGGAAACAGTGGGTCACACACTGACCTTTCACTATCTGGGACAGTGGTTCACACACTGACCTTTCACACTCTGGGACAATGGATCACACACTGACCTTTCACACTCTGGGACAGTGGGTCACACACTGATCTTTCACACTCTGGGACACTGGTCACACACTGACCGCTCACACTGTGGGACAGTGGGTCACACACTGACCTTTCACACTCTGGGGCACTGGGTCACACATTGACCTTTCACACACTGGGACACTGGGTCGCACACTGACCTTTCACAATCTGCAACAGTGGGTCACACACTGACCTTTCACACTCTGGGACTGGGTCACACACTGACCTTTCACACTCTGGGATTGGGTCACACATTGACCATTCACACTCTGGGACAGTGGGTCACATGCTTACCTTTCACACTCTGGAAACAGTGGGTCACACACTGAGCATTAACACTCTGGGACAGTGGGTCACACACTGACCTTTCACAGTCTTGGACAGTGGGTCACAAACTGACCTTTCACACTCTGGGACTGGGTCACATACTGACCTTTCACATTCTGGGACTCGGTCACACACTGACCTTTCTCACTCTGGGAGAGTGGGTCACACACTGACCTTTCACACGCTGGGACACTGGGTCACACACACGTTTCACACTCTGGGACACTGGGTCACACACTGACCTTTCATACTCTGGGACAGTGGGTCACAAATTGACCATTCATACTCTGAGACTGGGTCACACACTGACCTTTCACACTCTGGGACTCGGTCACACACTGACCTTTCTCACTCTGGGAGAGTGGGTCACACACTGACCTTTCACACGCTGGGACACTGGGTCACACACTGACTTTTCACACTCTGGAAACATTGGGTCACACACTGATCTTTCAATCTCTAGGACAGTGGATCACACACTGACCTTTCACACTCAAGACAATGGATCACACACTGACCTTTCACACTCTGGGACTGGGACAGTGGGTCAAACACTGACCTTTCACATTCTGGGCAGTGGTTCACACACTGACCTTTCACATTCTGGGACAGTATGTCACACACTGCCCTTTCACACTCTGGGACAGTGGATCACACACTGACCTTTCACACTCTGGGACAGTGGGTCACACACTGACCTTTCACACTCTGGGACCGTGGGTCACACACTGAGCATTAACACTCTGGGACAATGGGTCACACACTGACCTTTCACACTCTGCGATAGTGGGTCACACACTGACCTTTCACAATCTGCGACAGTGGGTCACACACTGACCTTTAACACTCTGGGCAGTGGTTCAAACACTCAGCTTTCACACTCTCGGACTGAGTCACACACTGACCTTTCACACTCTGGGATAGTGGGTCACACACTGAGCTTTCACACACTGGGACACTGGGTCGCACACTGACCTTTCACAATCTGCAACAGTGGGTCACACACTGACCTTTCACACTCTGGGACTGGGTCGCACACTGACCTTTCACACTCTGGGATTCGGTCCCACACTGACCTTTCACACTTTGGGACACTGGGTCGCACACTGACCTTTCACTCTTTGGGACACTGGGTCACACATTGACCATTCACACTCTGGGACACTGGGTCACACACTTACCTTTCACACTCTGGAAACAGTGGGTCACACACTGACCTTTCACTATCTGGGACAATGGTTCACACACTGACCTTTCACACTCTGGGACAATGGATCACACACTGACCTTTCACACTCTGGGACAGTGGGTCACACACTGATCTTTCACACTCTGGTACACTGGTCACACACTGACCGCTCACACTGTGGGACAGTGGGTCACACACTCAGCTTTCACACTCTGGGACAGTGGGTCACACACTGACCTTTCACTCTCTGGCACACTGGGTCACACATTGACCTTTCACACACTGGGACACTGGGTCGCACACTGACCTTTCACAATCTGCAACAGTGGGTCACACACTGACCTTTCACACTCTGGGACTGGGTCACACACTGACCTTTCACACTCTGGGATTGGGTCACACACTGACCTTTCACACTTTGGGACACTGGGTCACACACTGACCTTTCACTCTTTGGGACACTGGCTCACACATTGACCATTCACACTCTGGGACAGTGGGTCACACACTTACCTTTCACACTCTGGAAACAGTGGGTCACACACTGACCTTTCATTATCTGGGACAGTGGGTCACACAGTGACCTTTCACACTCTGGGACCGTCGGTCACACACTGAGCATTAACACTCTGGGACAGTGGGTCACACACTGACCTTTCACAGTCTTGGACAGTGGGTCACAAACTGACCTTTCACACTCTGGGACTGGGTCACATAATGACCTTTCACACTCTGGGACTCGGTCACACACTGACCTTTCTCACTCTGGGAGAGTGGGTCACACACTGACCTTTCAAACGCTGGGACACTGGGTCACACACACATTTCACACTCTGGGACACTGGGTCACACACTGACCTTTCATACTCTGGGACAGTGGGTCACAAACTGACCATTCACACTCTGAGACTGGGTCACACACTGACCTTTCACACTCTGGGACTCGGTCACACACTGACCTTTCTCACTCTGGGAGAGTGGGTCACACACTGACCTTTCACACGCTGGGACACTGGGTCACACACTGACTTTTCACACTCTGGAAACATTGGGTCACACACTGATCTTTCACTCTCTAGGACAGTGGATCACACACTGACCTTTCACACTCAAGACAATGGATCACACACTGACCTTTCACACTCTGGGACAGTATGTCACACACTGCCCTTTCACACTCTGGGACAGTGGATCACACACTGACCTTTCACACTCTGGGACAGTGGGTCACACACTGACCTTTCACACTCTGGGACCGTGGGTCACACACTGAGCATTAACACTCTGGGACAGTGGGTCACACACTGACCTTTCACACTCTGGGACACTGAGTCACACACTGAGCTTTCACACTCTGGGACAGCGGGTCACACACTGACTTTTCACACTCTAGGACTGGGTCACACACTGACCTTTCACACTCTGCGATAGTGGGTCGCACACTGACCTTTCACAATCTGCGACAGTGGGTCACACACTGACCTTTCACACTCTGGGCAGTGGTTCAAACACTCAGCTTTCACTCTCTAGGACTGAGTCACACACTGACCTTTCACACTCTGGGATAGTGGGTCACACACTGAGCTTTCACACACTGGGACACTGGGTCGCACACTGAGCATTCACACTCTGTGACACTGGTTACACACTGACCTTTCACACTCTGCGTCAGTGGGTCACACAATGAGCTTTTACACTCTGGGACACTGGGTCACACACTGACGTTTCACTCTCTGGGACACTGGGTCACACACTGACCTTTCACACTCTGGGACTGGGTCACACACTGACCTTTCACACTCTGGGATTCGGTCCCACACTGACCTTTCACACTTTGGGACACTGGGTCACACACTGACCTTTCACTCTTTGGGACACTGGGTCACACATTGACCATTCACACTCTGGGACACTGGGTCACACACTTACCTTTCACACTCTGGAAACAGTGGGTCACACACTGACCTTTCACTATCTGGGACAGTGGTTCACACACTGACCTTTCACACTCTGGGACAATGGATCACACACTGACCTTTCACACTCTGGGACAGTGGGTCACACACTGATCTTTCACACTCTGCGACAGTGGGTCACACACTGACCTTTCACACTCTGGGGCACTGGGTCACACAGTGACCTTTCACACTCTGGGACAGTGGGTCACACACTGACCTTTCACACTCTGGGACAGTGGGTCACACACTGACCTTTCACACTCTGGCACACTGGGTCACACACTGACCTTTCACACTCTGGGACAGTGGGTCACACGCTGACTTTTCACACTCTGGGACAGTGGGTCACACACTGAGCTTTCTCACTCTGCGACACTGGGTCACACACTGACCTTTCACACTCTGGGACAATTGGTCTTGCAGTGACCTTTCACACTCTGGGACTGGGTCACTGGGTCACACACTGACCTTTCACACTCTGTGATTGGGTGACACATTGACCTTTCACACTCTGGGACAGTGGGTCACACACTGAGCTTTCTCACTCTGTGACAGTGGGTCACACACTGACCTTTCACACTCTGGGACAGTGGGTCACACACAGACCTTTTACACTCTGGGACAATTGGTCACACACAGACCTTTCGCACTCTGGGACTGGGTCAGTGGGTCACACAATGACCTTTCACACTCTGGGCAGTGGATCACACACTGACCTTTCACACTCTGGGACTCGGTCACGTACTGACCTTTCACACTCTTTGACAGTGTGTCACACACCGACCTTTCACACTCTGGGACAATTGGTCACACACTGACCTTTCACACTCTGGGACTGGGTCAGTGGGTCACACACTGCCCTTTCACACACTGGGCAGTGGGTCACACACTGACCTTTCACACTCTGGAACTGGGTCACACACTGACCTTTCACTCTTTGGGACACTGGGTCACACATTGACCATTCACACTCTGGGACACTGGGTCACACACTTACCTTTCACACTCTGGAAACAGTGCGTCACACACTGACCATTCACTATCTGGGACAGTGGTTCACACACTGACCTTTCACACTCTGGGACAATGGATCACACACTGACCTTTCACACTCTGGGACAGGGGGTCACACACTGATCTTTCACACTCTGGGACACTGGTCACACACTGACCGCTCACACTGTGGGACAGTGGGTCACACACTCAGCTTTCACACTCTGGGACAGTGGGTCACACACTGACCTTTCACTCTCTGGGACACTGGGTCACACACTGACCTTTCACATTCTGCGACAGTTTGTCACACACTGACCTTTCACACTCTGGGACTGGGTCACTGGGTCACACACTGACCTTTCACACTCTGTGATTGGGTCACACACTGACCTTTCACACTCTGGGACAGTGGGTCACACACTGAGCATTCTCACTCTGTGACAGTGGGTCACACACTGACCTTTCACACTCTGGGACAGTGGGTCACACACTGACCTTTCACACTCCGGGACAATTGGTCACACACAGACCTTTCGCACTCTGGGACTGGGTCAGTGGGTCACACAATGACCTTTCACACTCTGGGCAGTGGATCACACACTGACCTTTCACACTCTGGGACTCGGTCACGTACTGACCTTTCACACTCTTTGACAGTGGGTCACACACCGACCTTTCACACTCTGGGACAATTGGTCACACACTGACCTTTCACACTCTGGGACTGGGTCAGTGGGTCACACAATGACCTTTCACACACTGGGCAGTGGGTCACACACTGACCTTTCACACTCTGGGACTGGGTCAGTGGGTCACACACTGACCTTTCACACACTGGGCAGTGGGTCACACACTGACCTTTCACACTCTGGAACTGGGTCACACACTGACCTTTCACACTCTGGGACTGGGTCGCACACTGACCTTTCGCACTCTGGGACAGTGGATCACACACTGACCTTTCACTCTCTGGGACAGTGGGTCACACACTGACCTTTCACACTCTGGGACACTGGGTCACACACTGAGCATTCACACTCTGGGACACTGGTTACACACTGACCTTTCACACTCTGGGTCAGTGGGTAACACAATGAGCTTTTACACTCTGGGACACTGGGTCACACACTGACGTTTCACTCTCTGGGACTGGGTCACACACTGACATTTCACACTCTGGGACTGGGTAGCACACTGACCTTTCGCAGTCTGGGACAGTGGATCACACACTGACCTTTCACACTCTGTGACAGTGGGTCACACACTGACCTTTCACACTCTGGGACACTGGGTCACACACTGAGCATTCACACTCTGGGACACTGGTTACACACTGACCTTTCACACTCTGGGTCAGTGGGTCACACAATGAGCTTTTACACTCTGGGACACTGGGTCACACACTGACGTTTCACTCTCTGGGACACTGGGTCACACACTGACCGTTCACACTCTGGGACTGGGTCACACACTGACCTTTCACACTCTGGGATTCGGTCCCACACTGACCTTTCACACTTTGGGACACTGGGTCACACACTGACCTTTCACTCTTTGGGACACTGGGTCACACATTGACCATTCACACTCTGGGACACTGGGTCACACACTTACCTTTCACACTCTGGAAACAGTGCGTCACACACTGACCATTCACTATCTGGGACAGTGGTTCACACACTGACCTTTCACACTCTGGGACAATGGATCACACACTGACCTTTCACACTCTGGGACAGGGGGTCACACACTGATCTTTCACACTCTGGGACACTGGTCACACACTGACCGCTCACACTGTGGGACAGTGGGTCACACACTCAGCTTTCACACTCTGGGACAGTGGGTCAAACACTGACCTTTCACTCTCTGGGACACTGGGTCACACACTGACCTTTCACATTCTGCGACAGTTTGTCACACACTGACCTTTCACACTCTGGGACTGGGTCACTGGGTCACACACTGACCTTTCACACTCTGTGATTGGGTCACACACTGACCTTTCACACTCTGGGACAGTGGGTCACACACTGAGCATTCTCACTCTGTGACAGTGGGTCACACACTGACCTTTCACACTCTGGGACAGTGGGTCACACACTGACCTTTCACACTCCGGGACAATTGGTCACACACAGACCTTTCGCACTCTGGGACTGGGTCAGTGGGTCACACAATGACCTTTCACACTCTGGGCAGTGGATCACACACTGACCTTTCACACTCTGGGACTCGGTCACGTACTGACCTTTCACACTCTTTGACAGTGGGTCACACACCGACCTTTCACACTCTGGGACAATTGGTCACACACTGACCTTTCACACTCTGGGACTGGGTCAGTGGGTCACACAATGACCTTTCACACACTGGGCAGTGGGTCACACACTGACCTTTCACACTCTGGGACTGGGTCAGTGGGTCACACACTGACCTTTCACACACTGGGCAGTGGGTCACACACTGACCTTTCACACTCTGGAACTGGGTCACACACTGACCTTTCACACTCTGGGACTGGGTCGCACACTGACCTTTCGCACTCTGGGACAGTGGATCACACACTGACCTTTCACTCTCTGGGACAGTGGGTCACACACTGACCTTTCACACTCTGGGACACTGGGTCACACACTGAGCATTCACACTCTGGGACACTGGTTACACACTGACCTTTCACACTCTGGGTCAGTGGGTAACACAATGAGCTTTTACACTCTGGGACACTGGGTCACACACTGACGTTTCACTCTCTGGGACTGGGTCACACACTGACATTTCACACTCTGGGCCTGGGTAGCACACTGACCTTTCGCAGTCTGGGACAGTGGATCACACACTGACCTTTCACACTCTGTGACAGTGGGTCACACACTGACCTTTCACACTCTGGGACACTGGGTCACACACTGAGCATTCACACTCTGGGACACTGGTTACACACTGACCTTTCACACTCTGGGTCAGTGGGTCACACAATGAGCTTTTACACTCTGGGACACTGGGTCACACACTGACGTTTCACTCTCTGGGACACTGGGTCACACACTGACCTTTCACACTCTGGGACTGGGTCACACACTGACCTTTCACACTCTGGGATTCGGTCCCACACTGACCTTTCACACTTTGGGACACTGGGTCACACACTGACCTTTCACTCTTTGGGACACTGGGTCACACATTGACCATTCACACTCTGGGACACTGGGTCACACACTTACCTTTCACACTCTGGAAACAGTGCGTCACACACTGACCATTCACTATCTGGGACAGTGGTTCACACACTGACCTTTCACACTCTGGGACAATGGATCACACACTGACCTTTCACACTCTGGGACAGGGGGTCACACACTGATCTTTCACACTCTGGGACACTGGTCACACACTGACCGCTCACACTGTGGGACAGTGGGTCACACACTCAGCTTTCACACTCTGGGACAGTGGGTCACACACTGACCTTTCACTCTCTGGGACACTGGGTCACACACTGACCTTTCACATTCTGCGACAGTTTGTCACACACTGACCTTTCACACTCTGGGACTGGGTCACTGGGTCACACACTGACCTTTCACACTCTGTGATTGGGTCACACACTGACCTTTCACACTCTGGGACAGTGGGTCACACACTGAGCATTCTCACTCTGTGACAGTGGGTCACACACTGACCTTTCACACTCTGGGACAGTGGGTCACACACTGACCTTTCACACTCCGGGACAATTGGTCACACACAGACCTTTCGCACTCTGGGACTGGGTCAGTGGGTCACACAATGACCTTTCACACTCTGGGCAGTGGATCACACACTGACCTTTCACACTCTGGGACTCGGTCACGTACTGACCTTTCACACTCTTTGACAGTGGGTCACACACCGACCTTTCACACTCTGGGACAATTGGTCACACACTGACCTTTCACACTCTGGGACTGGGTCAGTGGGTCACACAATGACCTTTCACACACTGGGCAGTGGGTCACACACTGACCTTTCACACTCTGGGACTGGGTCACACACTGACCTTTCACACTCTGGGACTGGGTCGCACACTGACCTTTCACACTCTGGGACAGTGGATCACACACTGACCTTTCACACTCTGGGACAGTGGGTCACACACTGACCTTTCACACTCTGGGACACTGGGTCACACACTGAGCATTCACACTCTGGGACACTGGTTACAAACTGACCTTTCACACTCTGGGTCAGTGGGTCACACAATGAGCTTTTACACTCTGGGACACTGGGTCACACACTGACGTTTCACTCTCTGGGACACTGGGTCACACACTGACCTTTCACACTCTGGGACTGGGTCACACACTGACCTTTCACACTCTGGGATTCGGTCCCACACTGATCTTTCACACTTTGGGACACTGGGTCACACACTGACCTTTCACTCTTTGGGACACTGGGTCACACATTGACCATTCACACTCTGGGACACTGGGTCACACACTTACCTTTCACACTCTGGAAACAGTGGGTCACACACTGACCTTTCACTATCTGGGACAGTGGTTCACACACTGACCTTTCACACTCTGGGACAGTGGGTCACACACTGATCTTTCACACTCTGGGACACAGGTCACACACTGACCGCTCACACTGTGGGACAGTGGGTCACACACTCAGCTTTCACACTCTGGGACACTGGGTCACACACTGACCTTTCACTCTCTGGGACACTGGGTCAAACACTGACCTTTCACATTCTGCGACAGTGGGTCACACACCGACCTTTCACATTCTGGGACAATTGGTCACACACTGACCTTTCACACTCTGGGACTGGGTCAGTGGGTCACACAATGGCCTTTCACACACTGGGCAGTGGGTCACACACTGACCTTTCACACTCTGGGACTGGGTCACACACTGACCTTTCACACTCTGGGACTGGGTCGCACACTGACCTTTCGCACTCTGGGACAGTGGATCACACACTGACCTTTCACACTCTGGGACAGTGGGTCACACACTGACCTTTCACACTCTGGGACACTGGGTCACACACTGAGCATTCACACTCTGGGACACTGGTTACACACTGACCTTTCACACTCTGGGTCAGTGGGTCACACAATGAGCTTTCACACTCTGGGACACTGGGTCACACACTGACGTTTCACTCTCTGGGACACTGGGTCACACACTGACCTTTCACACTCTGGGACTGGGTCACACACTGACCTTTCACACTCTGGGATTCGGTCCCACTCTGACCTTTCACTCTTTGGGACTCTGGGTCACACATTGACCATTCACACTCTGGGACACTGGGTCACACACTTACCTTTCACACTCTGGAAACAGTGGGTCACACACTGACCTTTCACTATCTGGGACAGTGGTTCACACACTGACCTTTCACACTCTGGGACAATGGATCACACACTGACCTTTCACACTCTGGGACAGTGGGTCACACACTGATCTTTCGCACTCTGGGACACTGGTCACACACTGACCGCTCACACTGTGGGACAGTGGGTCACACACTCAGCTTTCACACTCTGGGACACTGGGTCACACACTGACCTTTCACTCTCTGGGACACTGGGTCACACACTGACCTTTCACATTCTGCGACAGTGGGTCACACACTGACCTTTCACACTCTGGGGCACTGGGTCACACATTGACCTTTCACACACTGGGACGCACACTGACCTTTCACAATCTGCAACAGTGGGTCACACACTGACCTTTCACATTCTGGGACTGGGTCACACACTGACCTTTCACACTCTGGGATTGGGTCACACACTGACCTTTCACACTTTGGGACACTGGGTCACACACTGACCTTTCACTCTTTGGGACACTGGGTCACACATTGAACATTCACACTCTGGGACAGTGGGTCACACACTTACCTTTCACACTCTGGAAACAGTGGGTCACACTCTGACCTTTCATTATCTGGGACAGTGGGTCACACAGTGACCTTTCACACTCTGGGACCGTGAGTCACACACTGAGCATTAACACTCTGGGACAGTGGGTCACACACTGACCTTTCACAGTCTTGGACAGTGGGTCACAAACTGACCTTTCAAACTCTGGGACTGGGTCACATACTGACCTTTCACACTCTGGGACTCGGTCACACACTGACCTTTCTCACTCTGGGAGAGTGGGTCACACACTGACCTTTCACACGCTGGGACACTGGGTCACACACTGACTTTTCACACTCTGGAAACATTGGGTCACACACTGATCTTTCAATCTCTAGGACAGTGGATCACACACTGACCTTTCACACTCAAGACAATGGATCACACACTGACCTTTCACACTCTGGGACTGGGACAGTGGGTCAAACACTGACCTTTCCCATTCTGGGCAGTGGTTCACACACTGACCTTTCACACTCTGGGACAGTATGTCACACACTGCCCTTTCACACTCTGGGACAGTGGATCACACACTGACCTTTCACACTCTGGGACAGTGGGTCACACACTGACCTTTCACACTCTGGGACCGTGGGTCACACACTGAGCATTAACACTCTGGGACAGTGGGTCACACACTGACCTTTCACACTCTGGGACACTGAGTCACACACTGAGCATTAACACTCTGGGACAGCGGGTCACACACTGACCTTTAACACTCTGCGATAGTGGGTCGCACACTGACCTTTCACAATCTGCGACAGTGGGTCACACACTGACCTTTAACACTCTGGGCAGTGGTTCAAACACTCAGCTTTCACACTCTAGGACTGAGTCACACACTGACCTTTCACACTCTGGGATAGTGGGTCACACACTGAGCTTTCACACACTGGGACACTGGGTCGCACACTGACCTTTCACAATCTGCAACAGTGGGTCACCCACTGACCTTTCACACTCTTGGACTGGGTCGCACACTGACCTTTCACACTCTGGGATTCGGTCCCACACTGACCTTTCACACTTTGGGACACTGGGTCACACACTGACCTTTCACTCTTTGGGACACAGGGTCACACATTGACCATTCACACTCTGGGACACTGGGTCACACACTTACCTTTCACACTCTGGAAACAGTGGGTCACACACTGACCTTTCACTATCTGGGACAATGGTTCACACACTGACCTTTCACACTCTGGGACAGTGGGTCACACACTGATCTTTCACACTCTGGGACACTGGTCACACACTGACCGCTCACACTGTGAAACAGTGGGTCACACACTCAGCTTTCACACTCTGGGACACTGGGTCACACACTGACCTTTCACTCTCTGGGACACTGGGTCACACACTGATCTTTCACATTCTGCGACAGTGGGTCACACACTGACCTTTCACACTCTGGGGCACTGGGTCACACATTGACCTTTCACACACTGGGACACTGGGTCGCACACTGACCTTTCACAATCTGCAACAGTGGGTCACACACTGACCTTTCACACTCTGGGACTGGGTCACACACTGACCTTTCACACTCTGGGATTGGGTCACACACTGACCTTTCACACTTTGGGACACTGGGTCACACACTGACCTTTCACTCTTTGGGACACTGGGTCACACATTGACCATTCACACTCTGGGACAGTGGGTCACACACTTACCTTTCACACTCTGGAAAGAGTGGGTCACACACTGACCTTTCATTATCTGGGACAGTGGGTCACACAGTGACCTTTCACACTCTGGGACCGTGGGTCACACACTGAGCATTAACACTCTGGGACAATGGATCACACACTGACCTTTCACACTCTGGGACTGGGACAGTGGGTCAAACACTGAACTTTCACACTCTGGGCAGTGGCTCACACACTGCCCTTTCTCACTCTGGGACAGTGCGTCACACACTGACCTTTCACACTCTGGTACAGTGGGTCACACACTGACCTTTCACAATCTTGGACAATGGGTCACAAACTGACCTTTCACACTCTGGGACTGGGTCGCACACTGACCTTTCACACTCTGGGACTGGGTCGCACACTGACCTTTCGCACTCTGGGACAGTGGATCACACACTGACCTTTCACACTCTGGGACAGTGGGTCACACACTGACCTTTCACACTCTGGGACACTGGGTCACACACTGAGCATTCACACTCTGGTACACTGGTTACACACTGACCTTTCACACTCTGGGTCAGTGGGTCACACAATGAGCTTTTACACTCTGGGACACTGGGTCACACACTGACGTTTCACTCTCTGGGACACTGGGTCACACACTGACCTTTCACACTCTGGGACTGGGTCATACACTGACCTTTCACACTCTGGGATTCGGTCCCACACTGACCTTTCACACTTTGGGACACTGGGTCACACACTGACCTTTCACTCTTTGGGACACTGGGTCACACATTGACCATTCACACTCTGGGACACTGGGTCACACACTTACCTTTCACACTCTGGAAACAGTGGGTCACACACTGACCTTTCACTATCTGGGACAGTGGTTCACACACTGACCTTTCACACTCTGGGACAATGGATCACACACTGACCTTTCACACTCTGGGACAGTGGGTCACACACTGATCTTTCGCACTCTGGGACACTGGTCACACACTGACCTTTCACATTCTGCGACAGTGGGTCACACACTGACCTTTCACACTCTGGGGCACTGGGTCACACATTGACCTTTCACAGACTGGGACACTGGGTCGCACACTGACCTTTCACAATCTGCAACAGTGGGTCACACACTGACCTTTCACACTCTGGGACTGGGTCACACACTGACCTTTCACACTCTGGGATTGGGTCACACACTGACCTTTCACACTTTGGGATACTGGGTCACACACTGACCTTTCACTCTTTGGGACACTGGGTCACACATTGACCATTCACACTCTGGGACAGTGGGTCACACACTTACCTTTCACACTCTGGAAACAGTGGGTCACACACTGACCTTTCATTATCTGGGACAGTGGGTCACACAGTGACCTTTCACACTCTGGGACCGTGGGTCACACACTGAGCATTAACACTCTGGGACAGTGGGTCAAACACTGACCTTTCACAGTCTTGGACAGTGGGTCACAAACTGACCTTTCACACTCTGGGACTGGGTCACATACTGACCTTTCACACTCTGGGACTCGGTCACACACTGACCTTTCTCACTCTGGGAGAGTGGGTCACACACTGACCTTTCACACGCTGGGATACTGGGTCACACACACGTTTCACACTCTGGGACACTGGGTCAAACACTGACCTTTCATACTCTGGGACAGTGGGTCACAAACTGACCATTCACACTCTGAGACTGGGTCACACACTGACCTTTCACACTCTGGGACTCGGTCACACACTGACCTTTCTCACTCTGGGAGAGTGGGTCACACACTGACCTTTCACACGCTGGGACACTGGGTCACACACTGACTTTTCACACTCTGGAAACATTGGGTCACACACTGATCTTTCACTCTCTAGGACAGTGGATCACACACTGACCTTTCACACTCAAGACAATGGATCACACACTGACCTTTCACACTCTGGGACAGTATGTCACACACTGCCCTTTCACACTCTGGGACAGTGGATCACACACTGACCTTTCACACTCTGGGACAGTGGGTCACACACTGACCTTTCACACTCTGGGACCGTGGGTCACACACTGAGCATTAACACTCTGGGACAGTGGGTCACACACTGACCTTTCACACTCTGGGACACTGAGTCACACACTGAGCATTAACACTCTGGGACAACGGGTCACACACTGACCTTTAACACTCTGCGATAGTGGGTCGCACACTGACCTTTCACAATCTGCGACAGTGGGTCACACACTGACCTTTAACACTCTGGGCAGTGGTTCAAACACTCAGCTTTCACACTCTAGGACTGAGTCACACACTGACCTTTCACACTCTGGGATAGTGGGTCACACACTGAGCTTTCACACACTGGGACACTGGGTCGCACACTGACCTTTCACAATCTGCAACAGTGGGTCACCCACTGACCTTTCACACTCTTGGACTGGGTCGCACACTGACCTTTCACACTCTGGGATTCGGTCCCACACTGACCTTTCACACTTTGGGACACTGGGTCACACACTGACCTTTCACTCTTTGGGACACAGGGTCACACATTGACCATTCACACTCTGGGACACTGGGTCACACACTTACCTTTCACACTCTGGAAACAGTGGGTCACACACTGACCTTTCATTATCTGGGACAGTGGGTCACACAGTGACCTTTCACACTCTGGGACCGTGGGTCACACACTGAGCATTAACACTCTGGGACAATGGATCACACACTGACCTTTCACACTCTGGGACTGGGACAGTGGGTCAAACACTGAACTTTCACACTCTGGGCAGTGGCTCACACACTGCCCTTTCTCACTCTGGGACAGTGCGTCACACACTGACCTTTCACACTCTGGTACAGTGGGTCACACACTGACCTTTCACAATCTTGGACAATGGGTCACAAACTGACCTTTCACACTCTGGGACTGGGTCGCACACTGACCTTTCACACTCTGGGACTGGGTCGCACACTGACCTTTCGCACTCTGGGACAGTGGATCACACACTGACCTTTCACACTCTGGGACAGTGGGTCACACACTGACCTTTCACACTCTGGGACACTGGGTCACACACTGAGCATTCACACTCTGGGACACTGGTTACACACTGACCTTTCACACTCTGGGTCAGTGGGTCACACAATGAGCTTTTACACTCTGGGACACTGGGTCACACACTGACGTTTCACTCTCTGGGACACTGGGTCACACACTGACCTTTCACACTCTGGGACTGGGTCATACACTGACCTTTCACACTCTGGGATTCGGTCCCACACTGACCTTTCACACTTTGGGACACTGGGTCACACACTGACCTTTCACTCTTTGGGGCACTGGGTCACACATTGACCATTCACACTCTGGGACACTGGGTCACACACTTACCTTTCACACTCTGGAAACAGTGGGTCACACACTGACCTTTCACTATCTGGGACAGTGGTTCACACACTGACCTTTCACATTCTGGGACAATGGATCACACACTGACCTTTCACACTCTGGGACAGTGGGTCACACACTGATCTTTCACACTCTGGGACACTGGTCACACACTGACCGCTCACACTGTGGGACAGTGGGTCACACACTCAGCTTTCACACTCTGGGACACTGGGTCACACACTGACCTTTCACTCTCTGGGACACTGGGTCACACACTGAGCTTTCACATTCTGCGACAGTGGGTCACACACTGACCTTTCACACTCTGGGGCACTGGGTCACACATTGACCTTTCACACACTGGGACACTGGGTCGCACACTGACCTTTCACAATCTGCAACAGTGGGTCACACACTGACCTTTCACACTCTGGGACTGGGTCACACACTGACCTTTCACACTCTGGGATTGGGTCACACACTGACCTTTCACACTTTGGGACACTGGGTCACACACTGACCTTTCACTCTCTGGGACCGTGGGTCACACACTGAGCATTAACACTCTGGGACAGTGGGTCACACACTGACCTTTCACAGTCTTGGACAGTGGGTCACAAACTGACCTTTCACACTCTGGGACTGGGTCACATACTGACCTTTCACACTCTGGGACTCGGTCACACACTGACCATTCTCACTCTGGGAGAGTGGGTCACACACTGACCTTTCACACGCTGGGATACTGGGTCACACACACGTTTCACACTCTGGGACACTGGGTCACACACTGACCTTTCATACTCTGGGACAGTGGGTCACAAACTGACCATTCATACTCTGGGACTCGGTCACACACTGACCTTTCTCACTCTGGGAGAGTGGGTCACACACTGACCTTTCACACGCTGGGACACTGGGTCACACACTGACTTTTCACACTCTGGAAACATTGGGTCACACACTGATCTTTCAATCTCTAGGACAGTGGATCACACACTGACCTTTCACACTCAAGACAATGGATCACACACTGACCTTTCACACTCTGGGACTGGGACAGTGGGTCAAACACTGACCTTTCACATTCTGGGCAGTGGTTCACACACTGACCTTTCACACTCTGGGACAGTATGTCACACACTGCCCATTCACACTCTGGGACAGTGGATCACACACTGATCTTTCACACTCTGGGACAGTGGGTCACACACTGACCTTTCACACTCTGGGACACTGAGTCACACACTGAGCATTAACACTCTGGGACAGCAGGTCACACACTGACCTTTAATACTCTAGGACTGGGTCACACACTGACCTTTCACACTCTGCGATAGTGGGTCGCACACTGACCTTTCACAATCTGCGACAGTGGGTCACACACTGACCTTTAACACTCTGGGACACTGGTCACACACTGACCTTTCACATTCTGCGACAGTGGGTCACACACTGACCTTTCACTATCTGGGACAGTGGTTCACACACTGACCTTTCACACTCTGGGACAATGGATCACACACTGACCTTTCACACTCTGGGACAGTGGGTCACACACTGATCTTTCGCACTCTGGGACACTGGTCACACACTGACCTTTCACATTCTGCGACAGTGGGTCACACACTGACCTTTCACACTCTGGGGCACTGGGTCACACATTGACCTTTCACAGACTGGGACACTGGGTCGCACACTGACCTTTCACAATCTGCAACAGTGGGTCACACACTGACCTTTCACACTCTGGGACTGGGTCACACACTGACCTTTCACACTCTGGGATTGGGTCACACACTGACCTTTCACACTTTGGGACACTGGGTCACACACTGACCTTTCACTCTTTGGGACACTGGGTCACACATTGACCATTCACACTCTGGGACAGTGGGTCACACACTTACCTTTCACACTCTGGAAACAGTGGGTCACACACTGACCTTTCATTATCTGGGACAGTGGGTCACACAGTGACCTTTCACACTCTGGGACCGTGGGTCACACACTGAGCATTAACACTCTGGGACAGTGGGTCACACACTGACCTTTCACAGTCTTGGACAGTGGGTCACAAACTGACCTTTCACACTCTGGGACTGGGTCACATACTGACCTTTCACACTCTGGGACTCGGTCACACACTGACCTTTCTCACTCTGGGAGAGTGGGTCACACACTGACCTTTCACACGCTGGGATACTGGGTCACACACACGTTTCACACTCTGGGACACTGGGTCAAATACTGACCTTTCATACTCTGGGACAGTGGGTCACAAACTGACCATTCACACTCTGAGACTGGGTCACACACTGACCTTTCACACTCTGGGACTCGGTCACACACTGACCTTTCTCACTCTGGGAGAGTGGGTCACACACTGACCTTTCACACGCTGGGACACTGGGTCACACACTGACTTTTCACACTCTGGAAACATTGGGTCACACACTGATCTTTCACTCTCTAGGACAGTGGATCACACACTGACCTTTCACACTCAAGACAATGGATCACACACTGACCTTTCACACTCTGGGACAGTATGTCACACACTGCCCTTTCACACTCTGGGACAGTGGATCACACACTGACCTTTCACACTCTGGGACAGTGGGTCACACACTGACCTTTCACACTCTGGGACCGTGGGTCACACACTGAGCATTAACACTCTGGGACAGTGGGTCACACACTGACCTTTCACACTCTGGGACACTGAGTCACACACTGAGCATTAACACTCTGGGACAGCGGGTCACACACTGACCTTTAACATTCTGCGATAGTGGGTCGCACACTGACCTTTCACAATCTGCGACAGTGGGTCACACACTGACCTTTAACACTCTGGGCAGTGGTTCAAACACTCAGCTTTCACACTCTAGGACTGAGTCACACACTGACCTTTCACACTCTGGGATAGTGGGTCACACACTGAGCTTTCACACACTGGGACACTGGGTCGCACACTGACCTTTCACAATCTGCAACAGTGGGTCACCCACTGACCTTTCACACTCTTGGACTGGGTCGCACACTGACCTTTCACACTCTGGGATTCGGTCCCACACTGACCTTTCACACTTTGGGACACTGGGTCACACACTGACCTTTCACTCTTTGGGACACAGGGTCACACATTGACCATTCACACTCTGGGACACTGGGTCACACACTTACCTTTCACACTCTGGAAACAGTGGGTCACACACTGACCTTTCATTATCTGGGACAGTGGGTCACACAGTGACCTTTCACACTCTGGGACCGTGGGTCACACACTGAGCATTAACACTCTGGGACAATGGATCACACACTGACCTTTCACACTCTGGGACTGGGACAGTGGGTCAAACACTGAACTTTCACACTCTGGGCAGTGGCTCACACACTGCCCTTTCTCACTCTGGGACAGTGCGTCACACACTGACCTTTCACACTCTGGTACAGTGGGTCACACACTGACCTTTCACAATCTTGGACAATGGGTCACAAACTGACCTTTCACACTCTGGGACTGGGTCGCACACTGACCTTTCACACTCTGGGACTGGGTCGCACACTGACCTTTCGCACTCTGGGACAGTGGATCACACACTGACCTTTCACACTCTGGGACAGTGGGTCACACACTGACCTTTCACACTCTGGGACACTGGGTCACACACTGAGCATTCACACTCTGGTACACTGGTTACACACTGACCTTTCACACTCTGGGTCAGTGGGTCACACAATGAGCTTTTACACTCTGGGACACTGGGTCACACACTGACGTTTCACTCTCTGGGACACTGGGTCACACACTGACCTTTCACGCTCTGGGACTGGGTCGCACACTGACCTTTCACACTCTGGGATTCAGTCCCACACTGACCTTTCACACTTTGGGACACTGGGTCACACACTGACCTTTCACTCTTTGGGACACTGGGTCACACATTGACCATTCACACTCTGGGACACTGGGTCACACACTTACCTTTCACACTCTGGAAACAGTGGGTCACACACTGACCTTTCACTATCTGGGACAGTGGTTCACACACTGACCTTTCACACTCTGGGACAATGGATCACACACTGACCTTTCACACTCTGGGACAGTGGGTCACACACTGATCTTTCACACTCTGGGACACTGGTCACACACTGACCGCTCACACTCTGGGACTGGGTCGCACACTGACCTTTCACACTCTGGGACTGGGTCGCACACTGACCTTTCGCACTCTGGGACAGTGGATCACACACTGACCTTTCACACTCTGGGACAGTGGGTCACACACTGACCTTTCACACTCTGTGACACTGGGTCACACACTGAGCATTCACACTCTGGGACACTGGTTACACACTGACCTTTCACACTCTGGGTCAGTGGGTCACACAATGATCTTTTACACTCTGGGACACTGGGTCACACACTGACGTTTCACTCTCTGGGACACTGGGTCACACACTGACCTTTCACACTCTGGGACTGGGTCATACACTGACCTTTCACACTCTGGGATTCGGTCCCACACTGACCTTTCACACTTTGGGACACTGGGTCACACACTGACCTTTCACTCTTTGGGACACTGGGTCACACATTGACCATTCACACTCTGGGACACTGGGTCACACACTTACCTTTCACACTCTAGAAACAGTGGGTCACACACTGACCTTTCACTATCTGGGACAGTGGTTCACACACTGACCTTTCACACTCTGGGACAATGGATCACACACTGACCTTTCACACTCTGGGACAGTGGGTCACACACTGATCTTTCACACTCTGGGACACTGGTCACACACTGACCGCTCACACTGTGGGACAGTGGGTCACACACTCAGCTTTCACACTCTGGGACACTGGGTCACACACTGACCTTTCACTCTCTGGGACACTGGGTCACACACTGAGCTTTCACATTCTGCGACAGTGGGTCACACACTGACCTTTCACACTCTGGGGCACTGGGTCACACATTGACCTTTCACACACTGGGACACTGGGTCGCACACTGACCTTTCACAATCTGCAACAGTGGGTCACACACTGACCTTTCACACTCTGGGACTGGGTCACACACTGACCTTTCACACTCTGGGATTGGGTCACACACTGACCTTTCACACTTTGGGACACTGGGTCACACACTGACCTTTCACTCTCTGGGACCGTGGGTCACACACTGAGCATTAACACTCTGGGACAGTGGGTCACACACTGACCTTTCACAGTCTTGGACAGTGGGTCACAAACTGACCTTTCACACTCTGGGACTGGGTCACATACTGACCTTTCACACTCTGGGACTCGGTCACACACTGACCATTCTCACTCTGGGAGAGTGGGTCACACACTGACCTTTCACACGCTGGGACACTGGGTCACACACACGTTTCACACTCTGGGACACTGGGTCACACACTGACCTTTCATACTCTGGGACAGTGGGTCACAAACTGACCATTCATACTCTGGGACTCGGTCACACACTGACCTTTCTCACTCTGGGAGAGTGGGTCACACACTGACCTTTCACACTCTGGGACAGTGGGTCACACACTGACCTTTCACTCTCTGGCACACTGGGTCACACATTGACCTTTCACACACTGGGACACTGGGTCGCACACTGACCTTTCACAATCTGCAACAGTGGGTCACACACTGACCTTTCACACTCTGGGACTGGGTCACACACTGACCTTTCACACTCTGGGATTGGGTCACACACTGACCTTTCACACTTTGGGACACTGGGTCACACACTGACCTTTCACTCTTTGGGACACTGGCTCACACATTGACCATTCACACTCTGGGACAGTGGGTCACACACTTACCTTTCACACTCTGGAAACAGTGGGTCACACACTGACCTTTCATTATCTGGGACAGTGGGTCACACAGTGACCTTTCACACTCTGGGACCGTCGGTCACACACTGAGCATTAACACTCTGGGACAGTGGGTCACACACTGACCTTTCACAGTCTTGGACAGTGGGTCACAAACTGACCTTTCACACTCTGGGACTGGGTCACATAATGACCTTTCACACTCTGGGACTCGGTCACACACTGACCTTTCTCACTCTGGGAGAGTGGGTCACACACTGACCTTTCAAACGCTGGGACACTGGGTCACACACACATTTCACACTCTGGGACACTGGGTCACACACTGACCTTTCATACTCTGGGACAGTGGGTCACAAACTGACCATTCACACTCTGAGACTGGGTCACACACTGACCTTTCACACTCTGGGACTCGGTCACACACTGACCTTTCTCACTCTGGGAGAGTGGGTCACACACTGACCTTTCACACGCTGGGACACTGGGTCACACACTGACTTTTCACACTCTGGAAACATTGGGTCACACACTGATCTTTCACTCTCTAGGACAGTGGATCACACACTGACCTTTCACACTCAAGACAATGGATCACACACTGACCTTTCACACTCTGGGACAGTATGTCACACACTGCCCTTTCACACTCTGGGACAGTGGATCACACACTGACCTTTCACACTCTGGGACAGTGGGTCACACACTGACCTTTCACACTCTGGGACCGTGGGTCACACACTGAGCATTAACACTCTGGGACAGTGGGTCACACACTGACCTTTCACACTCTGGGACACTGAGTCACACACTGAGCTTTCACACTCTGGGACAGCGGGTCACACACTGACTTTTCACACTCTAGGACTGGGTCACACACTGACCTTTCACACTCTGCGATAGTGGGTCGCACACTGACCTTTCACAATCTGCGACAGTGGGTCACACACTGACCTTTCACACTCTGGGCAGTGGTTCAAACACTCAGCTTTCACTCTCTAGGACTGAGTCACACACTGACCTTTCACACTCTGGGATAGTGGGTCACACACTGAGCTTTCACACACTGGGACACTGGGTCGCACACTGAGCATTCACACTCTGTGACACTGGTTACACACTGACCTTTCACACTCTGCGTCAGTGGGTCACACAATGAGCTTTTACACTCTGGGACACTGGGTCACACACTGACGTTTCACTCTCTGGGACACTGGGTCACACACTGACCTTTCACACTCTGGGACTGGGTCACACACTGACCTTTCACACTCTGGGATTCGGTCCCACACTGACCTTTCACACTTTGGGACACTGGGTCACACACTGACCTTTCACTCTTTGGGACACTGGGTCACACATTGACCATTCACACTCTGGGACACTGGGTCACACACTTACCTTTCACACTCTGGAAACAGTGGGTCACACACTGACCTTTCACTATCTGGGACAGTGGTTCACACACTGACCTTTCACACTCTGGGACAATGGATCACACACTGACCTTTCACACTCTGGGACAGTGGGTCACACACTGATCTTTCACACTCTGCGACAGTGGGTCACACACTGACCTTTCACACTCTGGGGCACTGGGTCACACAGTGACCTTTCACACTCTGGGACAGTGGGTCACACACTGACCTTTCACACTCTGGGACAGTGGGTCACACACTGACCTTTCACACTCTGGCACACTGGGTCACACACTGACCTTTCACACTCTGGGACAGTGGGTCACACGCTGACTTTTCACACTCTGGGACAGTGGGTCACACACTGAGCTTTCTCACTCTGCGACACTGGGTCACACACTGACCTTTCACACTCTGGGACAATTGGTCTTGCAGTGACCTTTCACACTCTGGGACTGGGTCACTGGGTCACACACTGACCTTTCACACTCTGTGATTGGGTGACACATTGACCTTTCACACTCTGGGACAGTGGGTCACACACTGAGCTTTCTCACTCTGTGACAGTGGGTCACACACTGACCTTTCACACTCTGGGACAGTGGGTCACACACAGACCTTTTACACTCTGGGACAATTGGTCACACACAGACCTTTCGCACTCTGGGACTGGGTCAGTGGGTCACACAATGACCTTTCACACTCTGGGCAGTGGATCACACACTGACCTTTCACACTCTGGGACTCGGTCACGTACTGACCTTTCACACTCTTTGACAGTGTGTCACACACCGACCTTTCACACTCTGGGACAATTGGTCACACACTGACCTTTCACACTCTGGGACTGGGTCAGTGGGTCACACACTGCCCTTTCACACACTGGGCAGTGGGTCACACACTGACCTTTCACACTCTGGAGCTGGGTCACACACTGACCTTTCACACTCTGGGACTGGGTCGCACACTGACCTTTCGCACTCTGGGACAGTGGATCACACACTGACCTTTCACTCTCTGGGACAGTGGGTCACACACTGACCTTTCACACTCTGGGACACTGGGTCACACACTGAGCATTCACACTCTGGGACACTGGTTACACACTGACCTTTCACACTCTGGGTCAGTGGGTAACACAATGAGCTTTTACACTCTGGGACACTGGGTCACACACTGACGTTTCACTCTCTGGGACTGGGTCACACACTGACATTTCACACTCTGGGACTGGGTAGCACACTGACCTTTCGCAGTCTGGGACAGTGGATCACACACTGACCTTTCACACTCTGTGACAGTGGGTCACACACTGACCTTTCACACTCTGGGACACTGGGTCACACACTGAGCATTCACACTCTGGGACACTGGTTACACACTGACCTTTCACACTCTGGGTCAGTGGGTCACACAATGAGCTTTTACACTCTGGGACACTGGGTCACACACTGACGTTTCACTCTCTGGGACACTGGGTCACACACTGACCTTTCACACTCTGGGACTGGGTCACACACTGACCTTTCACACTCTGGGATTCGGTCCCACACTGACCATTCACACTCTGGGACACTGGGTCACACACTTACCTTTCACACTCTGGAAACAGTGCGTCACACACTGACCATTCACTATCTGGGACAGTGGTTCACACACTGACCTTTCACACTCTGGGACAATGGATCACACACTGACCTTTCACACTCTGGGACAGGGGGTCACACACTGATCTTTCACACTCTGGGACACTGGTCACACACTGACCGCTCACACTGTGGGACAGTGGGTCACACACTCAGCTTTCACACTCTGGGACAGTGGGTCACACACTGACCTTTCACTCTCTGGGACACTGGGTCACACACTGACCTTTCACATTCTGCGACAGTTTGTCACACACTGACCTTTCACACTCTGGGACTGGGTCACTGGGTCACACACTGACCTTTCACACTCTGTGATTGGGTCACACACTGACCTTTCACACTCTGGGACAGTGGGTCACACACTGAGCATTCTCACTCTGTGACAGTGGGTCACACACTGACCTTTCACACTCTGGGACAGTGGGTCACACACTGACCTTTCACACTCCGGGACAATTGGTCACACACAGACCTTTCGCACTCTGGGACTGGGTCAGTGGGTCACACAATGACCTTTCACACTCTGGGCAGTGGATCACACACTGACCTTTCACACTCTGGGACTCGGTCACGTACTGACCTTTCACACTCTTTGACAGTGGGTCACACACCGACCTTTCACACTCTGGGACAATTGGTCACACACTGACCTTTCACACTCTGGGACTGGGTCAGTGGGTCACACAATGACCTTTCACACACTGGGCAGTGGGTCACACACTGACCTTTCACACTCTGGGACTGGGTCAGTGGGTCACACACTGACCTTTCACACACTGGGCAGTGGGTCACACACTGACCTTTCACACTCTGGAACTGGGTCACACACTGACCTTTCACACTCTGGGACTGGGTCGCACACTGACCTTTCGCACTCTGGGACAGTGGATCACACACTGACCTTTCACTCTCTGGGACAGTGGGTCACACACTGACCTTTCACACTCTGGGACACTGGGTCACACACTGAGCATTCACACTCTGGGACACTCGTTACACACTGACCTTTCACACTCTGGGTCAGTGGGTAACACAATGAGCTTTTACACTCTGGGACACTGGGTCACACACTGACGTTTCACTCTCTGGGACTGGGTCACACACTGACATTTCACACTCTGGGACTGGGTAGCACACTGACCTTTCGCAGTCTGGGACAGTGGATCACACACTGACCTTTCACACTCTGTGACAGTGGGTCACACACTGACCTTTCACACTCTGGGACACTGGGTCACACACTGAGCATTCACACTCTGGGACACTGGTTACACACTGACCTTTCACACTCTGGGTCAGTGGGTCACACAATGAGCTTTTACACTCTGGGACACTGGGTCACACACTGACGTTTCACTCTCTGGGACACTGGGTCACACACTGACCTTTCACACTCTGGGACTGGGTCACACACTGACCTTTCACACTCTGGGATTCGGTCCCACACTGACCTTTCACACTTTGGGACACTGGGTCACACACTGACCTTTCACTCTTTGGGACACTGGGTCACACATTGACCATTCACACTCTGGGACACTGGGTCACACACTTACCTTTCACACTCTGGAAACAGTGCGTCACACACTGACCATTCACTATCTGGGACAGTGGTTCACACACTGACCTTTCACACTCTGGGACAATGGATCACACACTGACCTTTCACACTCTGGGACAGGGGGTCACACACTGATCTTTCACACTCTGGGACACTGGTCACACACTGACCGCTCACACTGTGGGACAGTGGGTCACACACTCAGCTTTCACACTCTGGGACAGTGGGTCACACACTGACCTTTCACTCTCTGGGACACTGGGTCACACACTGACCTTTCACATTCTGCGACAGTTTGTCACACACTGACCTTTCACACTCTGGGACTGGGTCACTGGGTCACACACTGACCTTTCACACTCTGTGATTGGGTCACACACTGACCTTTCACACTCTGGGACAGTGGGTCACACACTGAGCATTCTCACTCTGTGACAGTGGGTCACACACTGACCTTTCACACTCTGGGACAGTGGGTCACACACTGACCTTTCACACTCCGGGACAATTGGTCACACACAGACCTTTCGCACTCTGGGACTGGGTCAGTGGGTCACACAATGACCTTTCACACTCTGGGCAGTGGATCACACACTGACCTTTCACACTCTGGGACTCGGTCACGTACTGACCTTTCACACTCTTTGACAGTGGGTCACACACCGACCTTTCACACTCTGGGACAATTGGTCACACACTGACCTTTCACACTCTGGGACTGGGTCAGTGGGTCACACAATGACCTTTCACACACTGGGCAGTGGGTCACACACTGACCTTTCACACTCTGGGACTGGGTCAGTGGGTCACACACTGACCTTTCACACACTGGGCAGTGGGTCACACACTGACCTTTCACACTCTGGAACTGGGTCACACACTGACCTTTCACACTCTGGGACTGGGTCGCACACTGACCTTTTGCACTCTGGGACAGTGGATCACACACTGACCTTTCACTCTCTGGGACAGTGGGTCACACACTGACCTTTCACACTCTGGGACACTGGGTCACACACTGAGCATTCACACTCTGGGACACTGGTTACACACTGACCTTTCACACTCTGGGTCAGTGGGTAACACAATGAGCTTTTACACTCTGGGACACTGGGTCACACACTGACGTTTCACTCTCTGGGACTGGGTCACACACTGACATTTCACACTCTGGGCCTGGGTAGCACACTGACCTTTCGCAGTCTGGGACAGTGGATCACACACTGACCTTTCACACTCTGTGACAGTGGGTCACACACTGACCTTTCACACTCTGGGACACTGGGTCACACACTGAGCATTCACACTCTGGGACACTGGTTACACACTGACCTTTCACACTCTGGGTCAGTGGGTCACACAATGAGCTTTTACACTCTGGGACACTGGGTCACACACTGACGTTTCACTCTCTGGGACACTGGGTCACACACTGACCTTTCACACTCTGGGACTGGGTCACACACTGACCTTTCACACTCTGGGATTCGGTCCCACACTGACCTTTCACACTTTGGGACACTGGGTCACACACTGACCTTTCACTCTTTGGGACACTGGGTCACACATTGACCATTCACACTCTGGGACACTGGGTCACACACTTACCTTTCACACTCTGGAAACAGTGCGTCACACACTGACCATTCACTATCTGGGACAGTGGTTCACACACTGACCTTTCACACTCTGGGACAATGGATCACACACTGACCTTTCACACTCTGGGACAGGGGGTCACACACTGATCTTTCACACTCTGGGACACTGGTCACACACTGACCGCTCACACTGTGGGACAGTGGGTCACACACTCAGCTTTCACACTCTGGGACAGTGGGTCACACACTGACCTTTCACTCTCTGGGACACTGGGTCACACACTGACCTTTCACATTCTGCGACAGTTTGTCACACACTGACCTTTCACACTCTGGGACTGGGTCACTGGGTCACACACTGACCTTTCACACTCTGTGATTGGGTCACACACTGACCTTTCACACTCTGGGACAGTGGGTCACACACTGAGCATTCTCACTCTGTGACAGTGGGTCACACACTGACCTTTCACACTCTGGGACAGTGGGTCACACACTGACCTTTCACACTCCGGGACAATTGGTCACACACAGACCTTTCGCACTCTGGGACTGGGTCAGTGGGTCACACAATGACCTTTCACACTCTGGGCAGTGGATCACACACTGACCTTTCACACTCTGGGACTCGGTCACGTACTGACCTTTCACACTCTTTGACAGTGGGTCACACACCGACCTTTCACACTCTGGGACAATTGGTCACACACTGACCTTTCACACTCTGGGACTGGGTCAGTGGGTCACACAATGACCTTTCACACACTGGGCAGTGGGTCACACACTGACCTTTCACACTCTGGGACTGGGTCACACACTGACCTTTCACACTCTGGGACTGGGTCGCACACTGACCTTTCACACTCTGGGACAGTGGATCACACACTGACCTTTCACACTCTGGGACAGTGGGTCACACACTGACCTTTCACACTCTGGGACACTGGGTCACACACTGAGCATTCACACTCTGGGACACTGGTTACACACTGACCTTTCACACTCTGGGTCAGTGGGTCACACAATGAGCTTTTACACTCTGGGACACTGGGTCACACACTGACGTTTCACTCTCTGGGACACTGGGTCACACACTGACCTTTCACACTCTGGGACTGGGTCACACACTGACCTTTCACACTCTGGGATTCGGTCCCACACTGATCTTTCACACTTTGGGACACTGGGTCACACACTGACCTTTCACTCTTTGGGACACTGGGTCACACATTGACCATTCACACTCTGGGACACTGGGTCACACACTTACCTTTCACACTCTGGAAACAGTGGGTCACACACTGACCTTTCACTATCTGGGACAGTGGTTCACACACTGACCTTTCACACTCTGGGACAGTGGGTCACACACTGATCTTTCACACTCTGGGACACAGGTCACACACTGACCGCTCACACTGTGGGACAGTGGGTCACACACTCAGCTTTCACACTCTGGGACACTGGGTCACACACTGACCTTTCACTCTCTGGGACACTGGGTCAAACACTGACCTTTCACATTCTGCGACAGTGGGTCACACACCGACCTTTCACATTCTGGGACAATTGGTCACACACTGACCTTTCACACTCTGGGACTGGGTCAGTGGGTCACACAATGGCCTTTCACACACTGGGCAGTGGGTCACACACTGACCTTTCACACTCTGGGACTGGGTCACACACTGACCTTTCACACTCTGGGACTGGGTCGCACACTGACCTTTCGCACTCTGGGACAGTGGATCACACACTGACCTTTCACACTCTGGGACAGTGGGTCACACACTGACCTTTCACACTCTGGGACACTGGGTCACACACTGAGCATTCACACTCTGGGACACTGGTTACACACTGACCTTTCACACTCTGGGTCAGTGGGTCACACAATGAGCTTTCACACTCTGGGACACTGGGTCACACACTGACGTTTCACTCTCTGGGACACTGGGTCACACACTGACCTTTCACACTCTGGGACTGGGTCACACACTGACCTTTCACACTCTGGGATTCGGTCCCACTCTGACCTTTCACTCTTTGGGACTCTGGGTCACACATTGACCATTCACACTCTGGGACACTGGGTCACACACTTACCTTTCACACTCTGGAAACAGTGGGTCACACACTGACCTTTCACTATCTGGGACAGTGGTTCACACACTGACCTTTCACACTCTGGGACAATGGATCACACACTGACCTTTCACACTCTGGGACAGTGGGTCACACACTGATCTTTCGCACTCTGGGACACTGGTCACACACTGACCGCTCACACTGTGGGACAGTGGGTCACACACTCAGCTTTCACACTCTGGGACACTGGGTCACACACTGACCTTTCACTCTCTGGGACACTGGGTCACACACTGACCTTTCACATTCTGCGACAGTGGGTCACACACTGACCTTTCACACTCTGGGGCACTGGGTCACACATTGACCTTTCACACACTGGGACGCACACTGACCTTTCACAATCTGCAACAGTGGGTCACACACTGACCTTTCACATTCTGGGACTGGGTCACACACTGACCTTTCACACTCTGGGATTGGGTCACACACTGACCTTTCACACTTTGGGACACTGGGTCACACACTGACCTTTCACTCTTTGGGACACTGGGTCACACATTGAACATTCACACTCTGGGACAGTGGGTCACACACTTACCTTTCACACTCTGGAAACAGTGGGTCACACTCTGACCTTTCATTATCTGGGACAGTGGGTCACACAGTGACCTTTCACACTCTGGGACCGTGAGTCACACACTGAGCATTAACACTCTGGGACAGTGGGTCACACACTGACCTTTCACAGTCTTGGACAGTGGGTCACAAACTGACCTTTCAAACTCTGGGACTGGGTCACATACTGACCTTTCACACTCTGGGACTCGGTCACACACTGACCTTTCTCACTCTGGGAGAGTGGGTCACACACTGACCTTTCACACGCTGGGACACTGGGTCACACACTGACTTTTCACACTCTGGAAACATTGGGTCACACACTGATCTTTCAATCTCTAGGACAGTGGATCACACACTGACCTTTCACACTCAAGACAATGGATCACACACTGACCTTTCACACTCTGGGACTGGGACAGTGGGTCAAACACTGACCTTTCCCATTCTGGGCAGTGGTTCACACACTGACCTTTCACACTCTGGGACAGTATGTCACACACTGCCCTTTCACACTCTGGGACAGTGGATCACACACTGACCTTTCACACTCTGGGACAGTGGGTCACACACTGACCTTTCACACTCTGGGACCGTGGGTCACACACTGAGCATTAACACTCTGGGACAGTGGGTCACACACTGACCTTTCACACTCTGGGACACTGAGTCACACACTGAGCATTAACACTCTGGGACAGCGGGTCACACACTGACCTTTAACACTCTGCGATAGTGGGTCGCACACTGACCTTTCACAATCTGCGACAGTGGGTCACACACTGACCTTTAACACTCTGGGCAGTGGTTCAAACACTCAGCTTTCACACTCTAGGACTGAGTCACACACTGACCTTTCACACTCTGGGATAGTGGGTCACACACTGAGCTTTCACACACTGGGACACTGGGTCGCACACTGACCTTTCACAATCTGCAACAGTGGGTCACCCACTGACCTTTCACACTCTGGGATTCGGTCCCACACTGACCTTTCACACTTTGGGACACTGGGTCACACACTGACCTTTCACTCTTTGGGACACAGGGTCACACATTGACCATTCACACTCTGGGACACTGGGTCACACACTTACCTTTCACACTCTGGAAACAGTGGGTCACACACTGACCTTTCACTATCTGGGACAATGGTTCACACACTGACCTTTCACACTCTGGGACAGTGGGTCACACACTGATCTTTCACACTCTGGGACACTGGTCACACACTGACCGCTCACACTGTGAAACAGTGGGTCACACACTCAGCTTTCACACTCTGGGACACTGGGTCACACACTGACCTTTCACTCTCTGGGACACTGGGTCACACACTGATCTTTCACATTCTGCGACAGTGGGTCACACACTGACCTTTCACACTCTGGGGCACTGGGTCACACATTGACCTTTCACACACTGGGACACTGGGTCGCACACTGACCTTTCACAATCTGCAACAGTGGGTCACACACTGACCTTTCACACTCTGGGACTGGGTCACACACTGACCTTTCACACTCTGGGATTGGGTCACACACTGACCTTTCACACTTTGGGACACTGGGTCACACACTGACCTTTCACTCTTTGGGACACTGGGTCACACATTGACCATTCACACTCTGGGACAGTGGGTCACACACTTACCTTTCACACTCTGGAAAGAGTGGGTCACACACTGACCTTTCATTATCTGGGACAGTGGGTCACACAGTGACCTTTCACACTCTGGGACCGTGGGTCACACACTGAGCATTAACACTCTGGGACAATGGATCACACAATGACCTTTCACACTCTGGGACTGGGACAGTGGGTCAAACACTGAACTTTCACACTCTGGGCAGTGGCTCACACACTGCCCTTTCTCACTCTGGGACAGTGCGTCACACACTGACCTTTCACACTCTGGTACAGTGGGTCACACACTGACCTTTCACAATCTTGGACAATGGGTCACAAACTGACCTTTCACACTCTGGGACTGGGTCGCACACTGACCTTTCACACTCTGGGACTGGGTCGCACACTGACCTTTCGCACTCTGGGACAGTGGATCACACACTGACCTTTCACACTCTGGGACAGTGGGTCACACACTGACCTTTCACACTCTGGGACACTGGGTCACACACTGAGCATTCACACTCTGGTACACTGGTTACACACTGACCTTTCACACTCTGGGTCAGTGGGTCACACAATGAGCTTTTACACTCTGGGACACTGGGACACACACTGACGTTTCACTCTCTGGGACACTGGGTCACACACTGACCTTTCACACTCTGGGACTGGGTCATACACTGACCTTTCACACTCTGGGATTCGGTCCCACACTGACCTTTCACACTTTGGGACACTGGGTCACACACTGACCTTTCACTCTTTGGGACACTGGGTCACACATTGACCATTCACACTCTGGGACACTGGGTCACACACTTACCTTTCACACTCTGGAAACAGTGGGTCACACACTGACCTTTCACTATCTGGGACAGTGGTTCACACACTGACCTTTCACACTCTGGGACAATGGATCACACACTGACCTTTCACACTCTGGGACAGTGGGTCACACACTGATCTTTCACACTCTGGGACACTGGGTCACACACTGAGCTTTCACATTCTGCGACAGTGGGTCACACACTGACCTTTCACACTCTGGGACACTGGGTCACACACTGACCTTTCACTCTCTGGGACACTGGGTCACACACTGAGCTTTCACATTCTGCGACAGTGGGTCACACACTGACCTTTCACACTCTGGGGCACTGGGTCACACATTGACCTTTCACACACTGGGACACTGGGTCGCACACTGACCTTTCACAATCTGCAACAGTGGGTCACACACTGACCTTTCACACTCTGGGACTGGGTCACACACTGACCTTTCACACTTTGGGACACTGGGTCACACACTGACCTTTCACTCTCTGGGACCGTGGGTCACACACTGAGCATTAACACTCTGGGACAGTGGGTCACACACTGACCTTTCACAGTCTTGGACAGTGGGTCACAAACTGACCTTTCACACTCTGGGACTGGGTCACATACTGACCTTTCACACTCTGGGACTCGGTCACACACTGACCATTCTCACTCTGGGAGAGTGGGTCACACACTGACCTTTCACACGCTGGGACACTGGGTCACACACACGTTTCACACTCTGGGACACTGGGTCACACACTGACCTTTCATACTCTGGGACAGTGGGTCACAAACTGACCATTCATACTCTGGGACTCGGTCACACACTGACCTTTCTCACTCTGGGAGAGTGGGTCACACACTGACCTTTCACACGCTGGGACACTGGGTCACACACTGACTTTTCACACTCTGGAAACATTGGGTCACACACTGATCTTTCAATCTCTAGGACAGTGGATCACACACTGACCTTTCACACTCAAGACAATGGATCACACACTGACCTTTCACACTCTGGGACTGGGACAGTGGGTCAAACACTGACCTTTCACATTCTGGGCAGTGGTTCACACACTGACCTTTCACACTCTGGGACAGTATGTCACACACTGCCCATTCACACTCTGGGACAGTGGATCACACACTGATCTTTCACACTCTGGGACAGTGGGTCACACACTGACCTTTCACACTCTGGGACACTGAGTCACACACTGAGCATTAACACTCTGGGACAGCAGGTCACACACTGACCTTTAATACTCTAGGACTGGGTCACACACTGACCTTTCACACTCTGCGATAGTGGGTCGCACACTGACCTTTCACAATCTAAGACAGTGGGTCACACACTGACCTTTAACACTCTGGGCAGTGGTTCAAACACTCAGCTTTCACACTCTCGGACTGAGTCACACACTGACCTTTCACACTCTGGGATAGTGGGTCACACACTGAGCTTTCACACACTGGGACACTGGGTCGCACACTGACCTTTCACAATCTGCAACAGTGGGTCACACACTGACCTTTCACACTCTGGGACTGGGTCGCACACTGACCTTTCACACTCTGGGATTCGGTCCCACACTGACCTTTCGCACTTTGGGACACTGGGTCGCACACTGACCTTTCACTCTTTGGGACACTGGGTCACACATTGACCATTCACACTCTGGGACACTGGGTCACACACTTACCTTTCGCACTCTGGAAACAGTGGGTCACACACTGACCTTTCACTATCTGGGACAGTGGTTCACACACTGACCTTTCACACTCTGGGACAATGGATCACACACTGACCTTTCACACTCTGGGACAGTGGGTCACACACTGATCTTTCGCACTCTGGGACACTGGTCACACACTGACCTTTCACATTCTGCGACAGTGGGTCACACACTGACCTTTCACACTCTGGGGCACTGGGTCACACATTGACCTTTCACAGACTGGGACACTGGGTCGCACACTGACCTTTCACAATCTGCAACAGTGGGTCACACACTGACCTTTCACACTCTGGGACTGGGTCACACACTGACCTTTCACACTCTGGGATTGGGTCACACACTGACCTTTCACACTTTGGGATACTGGGTCACACACTGACCTTTCACTCTTTGGGACACTGGGTCACACATTGACCATTCACACTCTGGGACAGTGGGTCACACACTTACCTTTCACACTCTGGAAACAGTGGGTCACACACTGACCTTTCATTATCTGGGACAGTGGGTCACACAGTGACCTTTCACACTCTGGGACCGTGGGTCACACACTGAGCATTAACACTCTGGGACAGTGGGTCACACACTGACCTTTCACAGTCTTGGACAGTGGGTCACAAACTGACCTTTCACACTCTGGGACTGGGTCACATACTGACCTTTCACACTCTGGAACTCGGTCACACACTGACCTTTCTCACTCTGGGAGAGTGGGTCACACACTGACCTTTCACACGCTGGGATACTGGGTCACACACACGTTTCACACTCTGGGACACTGGGTCAAACACTGACCTTTCATACTCTGGGACAGTGGGTCACAAACTGACCATTCACACTCTGAGACTGGGTCACACACTGACCTTTCACACTCTGGGACTCGGTCACACACTGACCTTTCTCACTCTGGGAGAGTGGGTCACACACTGACCTTTCACACGCTGGGACACTGGGTCACACACTGACTTTTCACACTCTGGAAACATTGGGTCACACACTGATCTTTCACTCTCTAGGACAGTGGATCACACACTGACCTTTCACACTCAAGACAATGGATCACACACTGACCTTTCACACTCTGGGACAGTATGTCACACACTGCCCTTTCACACTCTGGGACAGTGGATCACACACTGACCTTTCACACTCTGGGACAGTGGGTCACACACTGACCTTTCACACTCTGGGACCGTGGGTCACACACTGAGCATTAACACTCTGGGACAGTGGGTCACACACTGACCTTTCACACTCTGGGACACTGAGTCACACACTGAGCATTAACACTCTGGGACAACGGGTCACACACTGACCTTTAACACTCTGCGATAGTGGGTCGCACACTGACCTTTCACAATCTGCGACAGTGGGTCACACACTGACCTTTAACACTCTGGGCAGTGGTTCAAACACTCAGCTTTCACACTCTAGGACTGAGTCACACACTGACCTTTCACACTCTGGGATAGTGGGTCACACACTGAGCTTTCACACACTGGGACACTGGGTCGCACACTGACCTTTCACAATCTGCAACAGTGGGTCACCCACTGACCTTTCACACTCTTGGACTGGGTCGCACACTGACCTTTCACACTCTGGGATTCGGTCCCACACTGACCTTTCACACTTTGGGACACTGGGTCACACACTGACCTTTCACTCTTTGGGACACAGGGTCACACATTGACCATTCATTATCTGGGACAGTGGGTCACACAGTGACCTTTCACACTCTGGGACCGTGGGTCACACACTGAGCATTAACACTCTGGGACAATGGATCACACACTGACCTTTCACACTCTGGGACTGGGACAGTGGGTCAAACACTGAACTTTCACACTCTGGGCAGTGGCTCACACACTGCCCTTTCTCACTCTGGGACAGTGCGTCACACACTGACCTTTCACACTCTGGTACAGTGGGTCACACACTGACCTTTCACAATCTTGGACAATGGGTCACAAACTGACCTTTCACACTCTGGGACTGGGTCGCACACTGACCTTTCACACTCTGGGACTGGGTCGCACACTGACCTTTCGCACTCTGGGACAGTGGATCACACACTGACCTTTCACACTCTGGGACAGTGGGTCACACACTGACCTTTCACACTCTGGGACACTGGGTCACACACTGAGCATTCACACTCTGGGACACTGGTTACACACTGACCTTTCACACTCTGGGTCAGTGGGTCACACAATGAGCTTTTACACTCTGGGACACTGGGTCACACACTGACGTTTCACTCTCTGGGATTCGGTCCCACACTGACCTTTCACACTTTGGGACACTGGGTCACACACTGACCTTTCACTCTTTGGGGCACTGGGTCACACATTGACCATTCACACTCTGGGACACTGGGTCACACACTTACCTTTCACACTCTGGAAACAGTGGGTCACACACTGACCTTTCACTATCTGGGACAGTGGTTCACACACTGACCTTTCACATTCTGGGACAATGGATCACACACTGACCTTTCACACTCTGGGACAGTGGGTCACACACTGATCTTTCACACTCTGGGACACTGGTCACACACTGACCGCTCACACTGTGGGACAGTGGGTCACACACTCAGCTTTCACACTCTGGGACACTGGGTCACACACTGACCTTTCACTCTCTGGGACACTGGGTCACACACTGAGCTTTCACATTCTGCGACAGTGGGTCACACACTGACCTTTCACACTCTGGGGCACTGGGTCACACATTGACCTTTCACACACTGGGACACTGGGTCGCACACTGACCTTTCACAATCTGCAACAGTGGGTCACACACTGACCTTTCACACTCTGGGACTGGGTCACACACTGACCTTTCACACTCTGGGATTGGGTCACACACTGACCTTTCACACTTTGGGACACTGGGTCACACACTGACCTTTCACTCTCTGGGACCGTGGGTCACACACTGAGCATTAACACTCTGGGACAGTGGGTCACACACTGACCTTTCACAGTCTTGGACAGTGGGTCACAAACTGACCTTTCACACTCTGGGACTGGGTCACATACTGACCTTTCACACTCTGGGACTCGGTCACACACTGACCATTCTCACTCTGGGAGAGTGGGTCACACACTGACCTTTCACACGCTGGGACACTGGGTCACACACACGTTTCACACTCTGGGACACTGGGTCACACACTGACCTTTCATACTCTGGGACAGTGGGTCACAAACTGACCATTCATACTCTGGGACTCGGTCACACACTGACCTTTCTCACTCTGGGAGAGTGGGTCACACACTGACCTTTCACACGCTGGGACACTGGGTCACACACTGACTTTTCACACTCTGGAAACATTGGGTCACACACTGATCTTTCAATCTCTAGGACAGTGGATCACACACTGACCTTTCACACTCAAGACAATGGATCACACACTGACCTTTCACACTCTGGGACTGGGACAGTGGGTCAAACACTGACCTTTCACATTCTGGGCAGTGGTTCACACACTGACCTTTCACACTCTGGGACAGTATGTCACACACTGCCCATTCACACTCTGGGACAGTGGATCACACACTGATCTTTCACACTCTGGGACAGTGGGTCACACACTGACCTTTCACACTCTGGGACACTGAGTCACACACTGAGCATTAACACTCTGGGACAGCAGGTCACACACTGACCTTTAATACTCTAGGACTGGGTCACACACTGACCTTTCACACTCTGCGATAGTGGGTCGCACACTGACCTTTCACAATCTGCGACAGTGGGTCACACACTGACCTTTAACACTCTGGGACACTGGTCACACACTGACCTTTCACATTCTGCGACAGTGGGTCACACACTGACCTTTCACTATCTGGGACAGTGGTTCACACACTGACCTTTCACACTCTGGGACAATGGATCACACACTGACCTTTCACACTCTGGGACAGTGGGTCACACACTGATCTTTCGCACTCTGGGACACTGGTCACACACTGACCTTTCACATTCTGCGACAGTGGGTCACACACTGACCTTTCACACTCTGGGGCACTGGGTCACACATTGACCTTTCACAGACTGGGACACTGGGTCGCACACTGACCTTTCACAATCTGCAACAGTGGGTCACACACTGACCTTTCACACTCTGGGACTGGGTCACACACTGACCTTTCACACTCTGGGATTGGGTCACACACTGACCTTTCACACTTTGGGACACTGGGTCACACACTGACCTTTCACTCTTTGGGACACTGGGTCACACATTGACCATTCACACTCTGGGACAGTGGGTCACACACTTACCTTTCACACTCTGGAAACAGTGGGTCACACACTGACCTTTCATTATCTGGGACAGTGGGTCACACAGTGACCTTTCACACTCTGGGACCGTGGGTCACACACTGAGCATTAACACTCTGGGACAGTGGGTCACACACTGACCTTTCACAGTCTTGGACAGTGGGTCACAAACTGACCTTTCACACTCTGGGACTGGGTCACATACTGACCTTTCACACTCTGGGACTCGGTCACACACTGACCTTTCTCACTCTGGGAGAGTGGGTCACACACTGACCTTTCACACGCTGGGATACTGGGTCACACACACGTTTCACACTCTGGGACACTGGGTCAAATACTGACCTTTCATACTCTGGGACAGTGGGTCACAAACTGACCATTCACACTCTGAGACTGGGTCACACACTGACCTTTCACACTCTGGGACTCGGTCACACACTGACCTTTCTCACTCTGGGAGAGTGGGTCACACACTGACCTTTCACACGCTGGGACACTGGGTCACACACTGACTTTTCACACTCTGGAAACATTGGGTCACACACTGATCTTTCACTCTCTAGGACAGTGGATCACACACTGACCTTTCACACTCAAGACAATGGATCACACACTGACCTTTCACACTCTGGGACAGTATGTCACACACTGCCCTTTCACACTCTGGGACAGTGGATCACACACTGACCTTTCACACTCTGGGACAGTGGGTCACACACTGACCTTTCACACTCTGGGACCGTGGGTCACACACTGAGCATTAACACTCTGGGACAGTGGGTCACACACTGACCTTTCACACTCTGGGACACTGAGTCACACACTGAGCATTAACACTCTGGGACAGCGGGTCACACACTGACCTTTAACATTCTGCGATAGTGGGTCGCACACTGACCTTTCACAATCTGCGACAGTGGGTCACACACTGACCTTTAACACTCTGGGCAGTGGTTCAAACACTCAGCTTTCACACTCTAGGACTGAGTCACACACTGACCTTTCACACTCTGGGATAGTGGGTCACACACTGAGCTTTCACACACTGGGACACTGGGTCGCACACTGACCTTTCACAATCTGCAACAGTGGGTCACCCACTGACCTTTCACACTCTTGGACTGGGTCGCACACTGACCTTTCACACTCTGGGATTCGGTCCCACACTGACCTTTCACACTTTGGGACACTGGGTCACACACTGACCTTTCACTCTTTGGGACACAGGGTCACACATTGACCATTCACACTCTGGGACACTGGGTCACACACTTACCTTTCACACTCTGGGACTGGGTCGCACACTGACCTTTCACACTCTGGGACTGGGTCGCACACTGACCTTTCGCACTCTGGGACAGTGGATCACACACTGACCTTTCACACTCTGGGACAGTGGGTCACACACTGACCTTTCACACTCTGGGACACTGGGTCACACACTGAGCATTCACACTCTGGTACACTGGTTACACACTGACCTTTCACACTCTGGGTCAGTGGGTCACACAATGAGCTTTTACACTCTGGGACACTGGGTCACACACTGACGTTTCACTCTCTGGGACACTGGGTCACACACTGACCTTTCACGCTCTGGGACTGGGTCGCACACTGACCTTTCACACTCTGGGATTCAGTCCCACACTGACCTTTCACACTTTGGGACACTGGGTCACACACTGACCTTTCACTCTTTGGGACACTGGGTCACACATTGACCATTCACACTCTGGGACACTGGGTCACACACTTACCTTTCACACTCTGGAAACAGTGGGTCACACACTGACCTTTCACTATCTGGGACAGTGGTTCACACACTGACCTTTCACACTCTGGGACAATGGATCACACACTGACCTTTCACACTCTGGGACAGTGGGTCACACACTGATCTTTCACACTCTGGGACACTGGTCACACACTGACCGCTCACACTCTGGGACTGGGTCGCACACTGACCTTTCACACTCTGGGACTGGGTCGCACACTGACCTTTTGCACTCTGGGACAGTGGATCACACACTGACCTTTCACACTCTGGGACAGTGGGTCACACACTGACCTTTCACACTCTGTGACACTGGGTCACACACTGAGCATTCACACTCTGGGACACTGGTTACACACTGACCTTTCACACTCTGGGTCAGTGGGTCACACAATGATCTTTTACACTCTGGGACACTGGGTCACACACTGACGTTTCACTCTCTGGGACACTGGGTCACACACTGACCTTTCACACTCTGGGACTGGGTCATACACTGACCTTTCACACTCTGGGATTCGGTCCCACACTGACCTTTCACACTTTGGGACACTGGGTCACACACTGACCTTTCACTCTTTGGGACACTGGGTCACACATTGACCATTCACACTCTGGGACACTGGGTCACACACTTAAATTTCACACTCTAGAAACAGTGGGTCACACACTGACCTTTCACTATCTGGGACAGTGGTTCACACACTGACCTTTCACACTCTGGGACAATGGATCACACACTGACCTTTCACAATCTGCAACAGTGGGTCACCCACTGACCTTTCACACTCTTGGACTGGGTCGCACACTGACCTTTCACACTCTGGGATTCGGTCCCACACTGACCTTTCACACTTTGGGACACTGGGTCACACACTGACCTTTCACTCTTTGGGACACAGGGTCACACATTGACCATTCACACTCTGGGACACTGGGTCACACACTTACCTTTCACACTCTGGGACTGGGTCGCACACTGACCTTTCACACTCTGGGACTGGGTCGCACACTGACCTTTCGCACTCTGGGACAGTGGATCACACACTGACCTTTCACACTCTGGGACAGTGGGTCACACACTGACCTTTCACACTCTGGGACACTGGGTCACACACTGAGCATTCACACTCTGGTACACTGGTTACACACTGACCTTTCACACTCTGGGTCAGTGGGTCACACAATGAGCTTTTACACTCTGGGACACTGGGTCACACACTGACGTTTCACTCTCTGGGACACTGGGTCACACACTGACCTTTCACGCTCTGGGACTGGGTCGCACACTGACCTTTCACACTCTGGGATTCAGTCCCACACTGACCTTTCACACTTTGGGACACTGGGTCACACACTGACCTTTCACTCTTTGGGACACTGGGTCACACATTGACCATTCACACTCTGGGACACTGGGTCACACACTTACCTTTCACACTCTGGAAACAGTGGGTCACACACTGACCTTTCACTATCTGGGACAGTGGTTCACACACTGACCTTTCACACTCTGGGACAATGGATCACACACTGACCTTTCACACTCTGGGACAGTGGGTCACACACTGATCTTTCACACTCTGGGACACTGGTCACACACTGACCGCTCACACTCTGGGACTGGGTCGCACACTGACCTTTCACACTCTGGGACTGGGTCGCACACTGACCTTTTGCACTCTGGGACAGTGGATCACACACTGACCTTTCACACTCTGGGACAGTGGGTCACACACTGACCTTTCACACTCTGTGACACTGGGTCACACACTGAGCATTCACACTCTGGGACACTGGTTACACACTGACCTTTCACACTCTGGGTCAGTGGGTCACACAATGATCTTTTACACTCTGGGACACTGGGTCACACACTGACGTTTCACTCTCTGGGACACTGGGTCACACACTGACCTTTCACACTCTGGGACTGGGTCATACACTGACCTTTCACACTCTGGGATTCGGTCCCACACTGACCTTTCACACTTTGGGACACTGGGTCACACACTGACCTTTCACTCTTTGGGACACTGGGTCACACATTGACCATTCACACTCTGGGACACTGGGTCACACACTTAAATTTCACACTCTAGAAACAGTGGGTCACACACTGACCTTTCACTATCTGGGACAGTGGTTCACACACTGACCTTTCACACTCTGGGACAATGGATCACACACTGACCTTTCACACTCTGGGACAGTGGGTCACACACTGATCTTTCACACTCTGGGACACTGGTCACACACTGACCGCTCACACTGTGGGACAGTGGGTCACACACTCAGCTTTCACACTCTGGGACACTGGGTCACACACTGACCTTTCACTCTCTGGGACACTGGGTCACACACTGAGCTTTCACATTCTGCGACAGTGGGTCACACACTGACCTTTCACACTCTGGGGCACTGGGTCACACATTGACCTTTCACACACTGGGACACTGGGTCGCACACTGACCTTTCACAATCTGCAACAGTGGGTCACACACTGACCTTCCACACTCTGGGACTGGGTCACACACTGACCTTTCACACTCTGGGATTGGGTCACACACTGACCTTTCACACTTTGGGACACTGGGTCACACACTGACCTTTCACTCTCTGGGACCGTGGGTCACACACTGAGCATTAACACTCTGGGACAGTGGGTCACACACTGACCTTTCACAGTCTTGGACAGTGGGTCACAAACTGACCTTTCACACTCTGGGACTGGGTCACATACTGACCTTTCACACTCTGGGACTCGGTCACACACTGACCATTCTCACTCTGGGAGAGTGGGTCACACACTGACCTTTCACACGCTGGGACACTGGGTCACACACACGTTTCACACTCTGGGACACTGGGTCACACACTGACCTTTCATACTCTGGGACAGTGGGTCACAAACTGACCATTCATACTCTGGGACTCGGTCACACACTGACCTTTCTCACTCTGGGAGAGTGGGTCACACACTGACCTTTCACACGCTGGGACACTGGGTCACACACTGACTTTTCACACTCTGGAAACATTGGGTCACACACTGATCTTTCAATCTCTAGGACAGTGGATCACACACTGACCTTTCACACTCAAGACAATGGATCACACACTGACCTTTCACACTCTGGGACTGGGACAGTGGGTCAAACACTGACCTTTCACATTCTGGGCAGTGGTTCACACACTGACCTTTCACACTCTGGGACAGTATGTCACACACTGCCCATTCACACTCTGGGACAGTGGATCACACACTGATCTTTCACACTCTGGGACAGTGGGTCACACACTGACCTTTCACACTCTGGGACACTGAGTCACACACTGAGCATTAACACTCTGGGACAGCAGGTCACACACTGACCTTTAATACTCTAGGACTGGGTCACACACTGACCTTTCACACTCTGCGATAGTGGGTCGCACACTGACCTTTCACAATCTGCGACAGTGGGTCACACACTGACCTTTAACACTCTGGGCAGTGGTTCAAACACTCAGCTTTCACACTCTAGGACTGAGTCACACACTGACCTTTCACACTCTGGGATAGTGGGTCACACACTGAGCTTTCACACACTGGGACACTGGGTCGCACACTGACCTTTCACAATCTGCAACAGTGGGTCACACACTGACCTTTCACACTCTGGGACTGGGTCGCACACTGACCTTTCACACTCTGGGATTCGGTCCCACACTGACCTTTCACACTTTGGGACACTGGGTCGCACACTGACCTTTCACTCTTTGGGACACTGGGTCACACATTGACCATTCACACTCTGGGACACTGGGTCACACACTTACCTTTCGCACTCTGGAAACAGTGGGTCACACACTGACCTTTCACTATCTGGGACAGTGGTTCACACACTGACCTTTCACACTCTGGGACAATGGATCACACACTGACCTTTCACACTCTGGGACAGTGGGTCACACACTGATCTTTCGCACTCTGGGACACTGGTCACACACTGACCTTTCACATTCTGCGACAGTGGGTCACACACTGACCTTTCACACTCTGGGGCACTGGGTCACACATTGACCTTTCACAGACTGGGACACTGGGTCGCACACTGACCTTTCACAATCTGCAACAGTGGGTCACACACTGACCTTTCACACTCTGGGACTGGGTCACACACTGACCTTTCACACTCTGGGATTGGGTCACACACTGACCTTTCACACTTTGGGACACTGGGTCACACACTGACCTTTCACTCTTTGGGACACTGGGTCACACATTGACCATTCACACTCTGGGACAGTGGGTCACACACTTACCTTTCACACTCTGGAAACAGTGGGTCACACACTGACCTTTCACACGCTGGGACACTGGGTCACACACTGACTTTTCACACTCTGGAAACATTGGGTCACACACTGATCTTTCACTCTCTAGGACAGTGGATCACACACTGACCTTTCACACTCAAGACAATGGATCACACACTGACCTTTCACACTCTGGGACAGTATGTCACACACTGCCCTTTCACACTCTGGGACAGTGGATCACACACTGACCTTTCACACTCTGGGACAGTGGGTCACACACTGACCTTTCACACTCTGGGACCGTGGGTCACACACTGAGCATTAACACTCTGGGACAGTGGGTCGCACACTGAGCATTCACACTCTGTGACACTGGTTACACACTGACCTTTCACACTCTGGGTCAGTGGGTCACACAATGAGCTTTTACACTCTGGGACACTGGGTCACACACTGACGTTTCACTCTCTGGGACACTGGGTCACACACTGACCTTTCACACTCTGGGACTGGGTCACACACTGACCTTTCACACTCTGGGATTCGGTCCCACACTGACCTTTCACACTTTGGGACACTGGGTCACACACTGACCTTTCACTCTTTAGGACACTGGGTCACACAATGAGCTTTTACACTCTGGAAACAGTGGGTCACACACTGACCTTTCACTATCTGGGTCAGTGGTTCACACACTGACCTTTCACACTCTGGGACAATGGATCACACACTGACATTTCACACTCTGGGACAGTGGGTCACACACTGATCTTTCACACTCTGGGACACTGGTCACACACTGACCGCTCACACTGTGGGACAGTGGGTCACACAATGACCTTTCACACTCTGGGGCACTGGGTCACACAGTGACCTTTCACTCTCTGGGACAGTGGGTCACACACTGACCTTTCACACTCTGGGACAGTGGGTCACACACTGACCTTTCACACTCTGGGACAGTGGGTCACACACTGACTTTTCACACTCTGGGACAGTGGGTCACACACTGAGCTTTCTCACTCTGCGACACTGGTTCACACACTGACCTTTCACACTCAGGGACAATTGGTCTTGCAGTGACCTTTCACACTCTGGGACTGGGTCACTGGGTCACACACTGACCTTTCACACTCTGTGATTGGGTCACACACTGACCTTTCACACTCTGGGACAGTGGGTCACACACTGATCTTTCACACTCTGCGACAGTGGGTCACACAATGACCTTTCACACTCTGGGGCACTGGGTCACACAGTGACCTTTCACTCTCTGGGACAGTGGGTCACACACTGACCTTTCACACTCTGGGACAGTGGGTCACACACTGACCTTTCACACTCTGGCACACTGGGCCACACACTGACCTTTCACACTCTGGGACAGTGGGTCACACACTGACTTTTCACACTCTGGGACAGTGGGTCACACACTGAGCTTTCTCACTCTGCGACACTGGTTCACACACTGACCTTTCACACTCTGGGACAATTGGTCTTGCAGTGACCTTTCACACTCTGGGATGGGTCACTGGGTCACACACTGACCTTTCACACTCTGTGATTGGGTGAAACACTGACCTTTCACACTCTGGGACAGTGGGTCACACACTGAGCTTTCTCACTCTGTGACAGTGGGTCACACACTGACCTTTCACACTCTGGGACAGTGGGTCACACACTGACCTTTCACACTCCAGGACAATTGGTCACACACAGACCTTTCGCACTCTGGGACTGGGTCAGTGGGTCACACAATGACCTTTCACACTCTGGGACTGGGTCACACACTGACCTTTCACACTCTGGGACTGGGTCGCACACTGACCTTTCGCACTCTGGGACAGTGGATCACACACTGACCTTTCACACTCTGGGACAGTGGGTCACACACTGACCTTTCACACTCTGGGACACTGGGTCACACACTGAGCATTCACACTCTGGGACACTGGTTACACACTGACCTTTCACACTCTGGGTCAGTGGGTCACACAATGAGCTTTTACACTCTGGGACACTGGGTCACACACTGACGTTTCACTCTCTGGGACACTGGGTCACACACTGACCTTTCACACTCTGGGACTGGGTCACACACTGACCTTTCACACTCTGGGATTCGGTCCCACACTGACCTTTCACACTTTGGGACACTGGGTCACACACTGACCTTTCACTCTTTGGGACACTGGGTCACACATTGACCATTCACACTCTGGGACACTGGGTCACACACTGACCTTTCACTATCTGGGACAGTGGTTCACACACTGACCTTTCACACTCTGGGACAATGGATCACACACTGACCTTTCACACTCTGGGAAAGTGGGTCACACACTGATCTTTTACACTCTGGGACACTGGTCACACACTGACCGCTCACACTGTGGGACAGTGGGTCACACCCTCAGCTTTCACACTCTGGGACACTGGGTCACACACTGACCTTTCACTCTCTGGGACACTGAGTCACACACTGACCTTTCACATTCTGCGACAGTTTGTCACACACTGACCTTTCACACTCTGGGACTGGGTCACTGGGTCACACACTGACTTTTCACACTCTGTGATTGGGTCACACACTGACCTTTCACACTCTGGGACAGTGGGTCACACACTGAGCATTCTCACTCTGTGACAGTGGGTCACACACTGACCTTTCACACTCTGGGACAGTGGGTCACACACTGACCTTTCACACTCCGGGACAATTGGTCACACACAGACCTTTCGCACTCTGGGACTGGGTCAGTGGGTCACACAATGACCTTTCACACTCTGGGCAGTGGATCACACACTGACCTTTCACACTCTGGGACTCGGTCACGTACTGACCTTTCACACTCTTTGACAGTGGGTCACACACCGACCTTTCACACTCTGGGACAATTGGTCACACACTGACCTTTCACACTCTGGGACTGGGTCAGTGGGTCACACAATGACCTTTCACACACTGGGCAGTGGGTCACACACTGACCTTTCACACTCTGGGACTGGGTCACACACTGACCTTTCACACTCTGGGACTGGGTAGCACACTGACCTTTCGCAGTCTGGGACTGGGTAGCACACTGACCTTTCGCAGTCTGGGACAGTGGATCACACACTGACCTTTCACACTCTCTGACAGTGGGTCACACACTGACCTTTCACACTCTGGGACACTGGGTCACACACTGAGCATTCACACTCTGGGACACGGGTTACACACTGACCTTTCACACTCTGGGTCAGTGGGTCACACACTGACCTTTCACACTCTGGGACTGGGTCACACACTGACCTTTCACACTCTGGGATTCGGTCCCACACTGACCTTTCACACTTTGGGACACTGGGTCACACACTGACCTTTCACTCTTTGGGACACTGGGTCACACATTGACCATTCACACTCTGGGACACTGGGTCACACACTTACCTTTCACACTCTGGACACAGTGCGTCACACACTGACCATTCACGATCTGGGACAGTGGTTCACACACTGACCTTTCACACTCTGGGACAATGGTTCACACACTGACCTTTCACACTCTGGGACAGGAGGTCACACACTGATCTTTCACACTCAGGGACACTGGTCACACACTGACCGCTCACACTGTGGGACAGTGGGTCACACACTCAGCTTTCACACTCTGGGACAGTGGGTCACACACTGACCTTTCACTCTCTGGGACACTGGGTCACACACTGACCTTTCACATTCTGCGACAGTTTGTCACACACTGACCTTTCACACTCTGGGACTGGGTCACTGGGTCACACACTGACCTTTCACACTCTGTGATTGGGTCACACACTGACCTTTCACACTCTGGGACAGTGGGTCACACACTGAGCATTCTCACTCTGTGACAGTGGGTCACACACTGACCTTTCACACTCTGGGACAGTGGGTCACACACTGACCTTTCACACTCTGGGACAATTGGTCACACACAGACCTTTCGCACTCTGGGACTGGGTCAGTGGGTCACACAATGACCTTTCACACTCTGGGCAGTGGATCACACACTGACCTTTCACACTCTGGGACTCGGTCACGTACTGACCTTTCACACTCTTTGACAGTGGGTCACACACCGACCTTTCACACTCTGGGACAATTGGTCACACACTGACCTTTCACACTCTGGGACTGGGTCAGTGGGTCACATAATGACCTTTCACATACTGGGCAGTGGGTCACACACTGACCTTTCACACTCTGGGACTTGGTCACACACTGACCTTTCACACTCTGGGACTGGGTCGCACACTGACCTTTCGCACTCTGGGACACTGGTTACACACTGACCTTTCACACTCTGGGTCAGTGGGTCACACAATGAGCTTTTACACTCTTGGACACTGGGTCACACACTGACGTTTCACTCTCTGGGACACTGGGTCACACACTGACCTTTCACACTCTGGGACTGGGTCACACACTGACCTTTCACACTCTGGGATTCGGTCCCACACTGATCTTTCACACTTTGGGACACTGGGTCACACACTGACCTTTCACTCTTTGGGACACTGGGTCACACATTGACCATTCACACTCTGGGACACTGGGTCACACACTTACCTTTCACACTCTGGAAACAGTGGGTCACACACTGACCTTTCACTATCTGGGACAGTGGTTCACACACTGACCTTTCACACTCTGGGACAGTGGGTCACACACTGATCTTTCACACTCTGGGACACTGGTCACACACTGACCGCTCACACTGTGGGACACTGGGTCACACACTCAGCTTTCACACTCTGGGACACTGGGTCACACACTGACCTTTCACTCTCTGGGACACTGGGTCACACACTGACCTTTCACATTCTGCGACAGTGGGTCACACACTGACCTTTCACACTCTGGGGCACTGGGTCACACATTGACCTTTCACACTCTGGGACAGTGGGTCACACACTGACCTTTCACACTCTGGGATATTGGGTCACACACTGACCTTTCACACTCTGGCACACTGGGTCACACACTGACATTTCACACTCTGGGACAGTGGGTCACACACTGACTTTTCACACTCTGGGACAGTGGGTCACCCACTGAGCTTTCTCACTCTGGGACACTGGATCACACACTGACCTTTCACACTCTGGGACAATTGGTCTTGCAGTGACCTTTCACACTCTGGGGCTGGGTCACTGGGTCACACACTGACCTTTCACACTCTGTGATTGGGTCACACACTGACCTTTCACACTCTGGGACAGTGGGTCACACACTGAGCTTTCTCACTCTGTGACAGTGGGTCACACACTGACCTTTCACACTCTGGGACAGTGGGTCACACACTGACCTTTCACACTCCAGGACAATTGGTCACACACAGACCTTTCGCACTCTGGGACTGGGTCAGTGGGTCACACAATGACCTTTCACACTCTGGGACTGGGTCACACACTGACCTTTCACACTCTGGGACTGGGTCGCACACTGACCTTTCGCACTCTGGGACAGTGGATCACACACTGACCTTTCACACTCTGGGACAGTGGGTCACACACTGACCTTTCACACTCTGGGACACTGGGTCACACACTGAGCATTCACACTCTGGGACACTGGTTACACACTGACCTTTCACACTCTGGGTCAGTGGGTCACACAATGAGCTTTTACACTCTGGGACACTGGGTCACACACTGACGTTTCACTCTCTGGGACACTGGGTCACACACTGACCTTTCACACTCTGGGACTGGGTCACACACTGACCTTTCACACTCTGGGATTCGGTCCCACACTGACCTTTCACACTTTGGGACACTGGGTCACACACTGACCTTTCACTCTTTGGGACACTGGGTCACACATTGACCATTCACACTCTGGGACACTGGGTCACACACTGACCTTTCACTATCTGGGACAGTGGTTCACACACTGACCTTTCACACTCTGGGACAATGGATCACACACTGACCTTTCACACTCTGGGAAAGTGGGTCACACACTGATCTTTTACACTCTGGGACACTGGTCACACACTGACCGCTCACACTGTGGGACAGTGGGTCACACCCTCAGCTTTCACACTCTGGGACACTGGGTCACACACTGACCTTTCACTCTCTGGGACACTGAGTCACACACTGACCTTTCACATTCTGCGACAGTTTGTCACACACTGACCTTTCACACTCTGGGACTGGGTCACTGGGTCACACACTGACTTTTCACACTCTGTGATTGGGTCACACACTGACCTTTCACACTCTGGGACAGTGGGTCACACACTGAGCATTCTCACTCTGTGACAGTGGGTCACACACTGACCTTTCACACTCTGGGACAGTGGGTCACACACTGACCTTTCACACTCCGGGACAATTGGTCACACACAGACCTTTCGCACTCTGGGACTGGGTCAGTGGGTCACACAATGACCTTTCACACTCTGGGCAGTGGATCACACACTGACCTTTCACACTCTGGGACTCGGTCACGTACTGACCTTTCACACTCTTTGACAGTGGGTCACACACCGACCTTTCACACTCTGGGACAATTGGTCACACACTGACCTTTCACACTCTGGGACTGGGTCAGTGGGTCACACAATGACCTTTCACACACTGGGCAGTGGGTCACACACTGACCTTTCACACTCTGGGACTGGGTCGCACACTGACCTTTCGCACTCTGGGACACTGGTTACACACTGACCTTTCACACTCTGGGTCAGTGGGTCACACAATGAGCTTTTACACTCTTGGACACTGGGTCACACACTGACGTTTCACTCTCTGGGACACTGGGTCACACACTGACCTTTCACACTCTGGGACTGGGTCACACACTGACCTTTCACACTCTGGGATTCGGTCCCACACTGATCTTTCACACTTTGGGACACTGGGTCACACACTGACCTTTCACTCTTTGGGACACTGGGTCACACATTGACCATTCACACTCTGGGACACTGGGTCACACACTTACCTTTCACACTCTGGAAACAGTGGGTCACACACTGACCTTTCACTATCTGGGACAGTGGTTCACACACTGACCTTTCACACTCTGGGACAGTGGGTCACACACTGATCTTTCACACTCTGGGACACTGGTCACACACTGACCGCTCACACTGTGGGACACTGGGTCACACACTCAGCTTTCACACTCTGGGACACTGGGTCACACACTGACCTTTCACTCTCTGGGACACTGGGTCACACACTGACCTTTCACATTCTGCGACAGTGGGTCACACACTGACCTTTCACACTCTGGGGCACTGGGTCACACATTGACCTTTCACACTCTGGGACAGTGGGTCACACACTGACCTTTCACACTCTGGGATATTGGGTCACACACTGACCTTTCACACTCTGGCACACTGGGTCACACACTGACATTTCACACTCTGGGACAGTGGGTCACACACTGACTTTTCACACTCTGGGACAGTGGGTCACCCACTGAGCTTTCTCACTCTGGGACACTGGATCACACACTGACCTTTCACACTCTGGGACAATTGGTCTTGCAGTGACCTTTCACACTCTGGGACTGGGTCACTGGGTCACACACTGACCTTTCACACTCTGTGATTGGGTCACACACTGACCTTTCACACTCTGGGACAGTGGGTCACACACTGAGCTTTCTCACTCTGTGACAGTGGGTCACACACTGACCTTTCACACTCTGGGACAGTGGGTCACACACTGACCTTTCACACTCCAGGACAATTGGTCACACACAGACCTTTCGCACTCTGGGACTGGGTCAGTGGGTCACACAATGACCTTTCACATTCTGGGACTGGGTCACACACTGACCTTTCACACTCTGGGACTGGGTCGCACACTGACCTTTCGCACTCTGGGACAGTGGATCACACACTGACCTTTCACACTCTGGGACAGTGGGTCACACACTGACCTTTCACACTCTGGGACACTGGGTCACACACTGAGCATTCACACTCTGGGACACTGGTTACACACTGACCTTTCACACTCTGGGTCAGTGGGTCACACAATGAGCTTTTACACTCTGGGACACTGGGTCACACACTGACGTTTCACTCTCTGGGACACTGGGTCACACACTGACCTTTCACACTCTGGGACTGGGTCACACACTGACCTTTCACACTCTGGGATTCGGTCCCACACTGACCTTTCACACTTTGGGACACTGGGTCACACACTGACCTTTCACTCTTTGGGACACTGGGTCACACATTGACCATTCACACTCTGGGACACTGGGTCACACACTGACCTTTCACTATCTGGGACAGTGGTTCACACACTGACCTTTCACACTCTGGGACAATGGATCACACACTGACCTTTCACACTCTGGGAAAGTGGGTCACACACTGATCTTTTACACTCTGGGACACTGGTCACACACTGACCGCTCACACTGTGGGACAGTGGGTCACCCCCTCAGCTTTCACACTCTGGGACACTGGGTCACACACTGACCTTTCACTCTCTGGGACACTGAGTCACACACTGACCTTTCACATTCTGCGACAGTTTGTCACACACTGACCTTTCACACTCTGGGACTGGGTCACTGGGTCACACACTGACTTTTCACACTCTGTGATTGGGTCACACACTGACCTTTCACACTCTGGGACAGTGGGTCACACACTGAGCATTCTCACTCTGTGACAGTGGGTCACACACTGACCTTTCACACTCTGGGACAGTGGGTCACACACTGACCTTTCACACTCCGGGACAATTGGTCACACACAGACCTTTCGCACTCTGGGACTGGGTCAGTGGGTCACACAATGACCTTTCACACTCTGGGCAGTGGATCACACACTGACCTTTCACACTCTGGGACTCGGTCACGTACTGACCTTTCACACTCTTTGACAGTGGGTCACACACCGACCTTTCACACTCTGGGACAATTGGTCACACACTGACCTTTCACACTCTGGGACTGGGTCAGTGGGTCACACAATGACCTTTCACACACTGGGCAGTGGGTCACACACTGACCTTTCACACTCTGGGACTGGGTCACACACTGACCTTTCACACTCTGGGACTGGGTCGCACACTGACCTTTCGCACTCTGGGACAGTGGATCACACACTGACCTTTCACACTCTGGGACAGTGGGTCACACACTGACCTTTCACACTCTGGGACACTGGGTCACACACTGAGCATTCACACTCTGGGACACTGGTTACACACTGACCTTTCACACTCTGGGTCAGTGGGTCACACAATGAGCTTTTACACTCTGGGACACTGGGTCACACACTGACGTTTCACTCTCTGGGACACTGGGTCACACACTGACCTTTCACACTCTGGGACTGGGTCACACACTGACCTTTCACACTCTGGGAATCGGTCCCACACTGAACTTTCACACTTTGGGACACTGGGTCACACACTGACCTTTCACTCTTTGAAACACTGGGTCACACATTGACCATTCACACTCTGGGACACTGGGTCACACACTTACCTTTCACACTCTTGAAACAGTGGGTCACACACTGACCTTTCACTATCTGGGACAGTGGTTCACACACTGACCTTTCACACTCTGGGACAATGGATCACACACTGACCTTTCACACTCTGGGACACTGGTCACACACTGACCGCTCACACTGTGGGACAGTGGGTCACACACTCAGCTTTCACACTCTGGGACACTGGGTCACACACTGACCTTTCACTCTCTGGGACACTGGGTCACACACTGACCTTTCACATTCTGCGACAGTGGGTCACACACTGACCTTTCACACTCTGGGGCACTGGGTCACAAATTGACCTTTCACACACTGGGACACTGGGTCGCACACTGACCTTTCACAATCTGCAACAGTGGGTCACACACTGACCTTTCACACTCTGGGACTGGGTCACACACTGACCTTTCACACTCTGGGATTGGGTCACACACTGACCTTTCACACTTTGGGACACTGGGTCACACACTGACCTTTCACTCTTTGGGACACTGGGTCACACACTGATCTTTCAATCTCTAGGACAGTGGATCACACACTGACCTTTCACACTCAATACAATGGATCACACACTGACCTTTCACACTCTGGGACTGGGAGAGTGGGTCAAACACTGACCTTTCACATTCTGGGTAGTGGTTCACACACTGACCTTTCACACTCTGGGACAGTATGTCACACACTGCCCTTTCACACTCTGGGACAGTGGATCACACACTGACCTTTCACACTCTGGGACAGTGTGTCACACACTGACCTTTCACACTCTGGGACCGTGGGTCACACATTGAGCATTAACACTCTGGGACAGTGGGTCACACACTTACCTTTCACACTCTGGAAACAGTGGGTCACACACTGACCTTTCACTATCTGGGACAGTGGTTCACACACTGACCTTTCACACTCTGGGACAGTGGGTCACACACTGATCTTTCACACTCTGGGACACTGGTCACACACTGACCGCTCACACTGTGGGACACTGGGTCACACACTCAGCTTTCACACTCTGGGACACTGGGTCACACACTGACCTTTCACTCTCTGGGACACTGGGTCACACACTGACCTTTCACATTCTGCGACAGTGGGTCACACACTGACCTTTCACACTCTGGGGCACTGGGTCACACATTGACCTTTCACACTCTGGGACAGTGGGTCACACACTGACCTTTCACACTCTGGGATATTGGGTCACACACTGACCTTTCACACTCTGGCACACTGGGTCACACACTGACATTTCACACTCTGGGACAGTGGGTCACACACTGACTTTTCACACTCTGGGACAGTGGGTCACCCACTGAGCTTTCTCACTCTGGGACACTGGATCACACACTGACCTTTCACACTCTGGGACAATTGGTCTTGCAGTGACCTTTCACACTCTGGGACTGGGTCACTGGGTCACACACTGACCTTTCACACTCTGTGATTGGGTCACACACTGACCTTTCACACTCTGGGACAGTGGGTCACACACTGAGCTTTCTCACTCTGTGACAGTGGGTCACACACTGACCTTTCACACTCTGGGACAGTGGGTCACACACTGACCTTTCACACTCCAGGACAATTGGTCACACACAGACCTTTCGCACTCTGGGACTGGGTCAGTGGGTCACACAATGACCTTTCACACTCTGGGACTGGGTCACACACTGACCTTTCACACTCTGGGACTGGGTCGCACACTGACCTTTCGCACTCTGGGACAGTGGATCACACACTGACCTTTCACACTCTGGGACAGTGGGTCACACACTGACCTTTCACACTCTGGGACACTGGGTCACACACTGAGCATTCACACTCTGGGACACTGGTTACACACTGACCTTTCACACTCTGGGTCAGTGGGTCACACAATGAGCTTTTACACTCTGGGACACTGGGTCACACACTGACGTTTCACTCTCTGGGACACTGGGTCACACACTGACCTTTCACACTCTGGGACTGGGTCACACACTGACCTTTCACACTCTGGGATTCGGTCCCACACTGACCTTTCACACTTTGGGACACTGGGTCACACACTGACCTTTCACTCTTTGGGACACTGGGTCACACATTGACCATTCACACTCTGGGACACTGGGTCACACACTGACCTTTCACTATCTGGGACAGTGGTTCACACACTGACCTTTCACACTCTGGGACAATGGATCACACACTGACCTTTCACACTCTGGGAAAGTGGGTCACACACTGATCTTTTACACTCTGGGACACTGGTCACACACTGACCGCTCACACTGTGGGACAGTGGGTCACACCCTCAGCTTTCACACTCTGGGACACTGGGTCACACACTGACCTTTCACTCTCTGGGACACTGAGTCACACACTGACCTTTCACATTCTGCGACAGTTTGTCACACACTGACCTTTCACACTCTGGGACTGGGTCACTGGGTCACACACTGACTTTTCACACTCTGTGATTGGGTCACACACTGACCTTTCACACTCTGGGACAGTGGGTCACACACTGAGCATTCTCACTCTGTGACAGTGGGTCACACACTGACCTTTCACACTCTGGGACAGTGGGTCACACACTGACCTTTCACACTCCGGGACAATTGGTCACACACAGACCTTTCGCACTCTGGGACTGGGTCAGTGGGTCACACAATGACCTTTCACACTCTGGGCAGTGGATCACACACTGACCTTTCACACTCTGGGACTCGGTCACGTACTGACCTTTCACACTCTTTGACAGTGGGTCACACACCGACCTTTCACACTCTGGGACAATTGGTCACACACTGACCTTTCACACTCTGGGACTGGGTCAGTGGGTCACACAATGACCTTTCACACACTGGGCAGTGGGTCACACACTGACCTTTCACACTCTGGGACTGGGTCACACACTGACCTTTCACACTCTGGGACTGGGTCGCACACTGACCTTTCGCACTCTGGGACAGTGGATCACACACTGACCTTTCACACTCTGGGACAGTGGGTCACACACTGACCTTTCACACTCTGGGACACTGGGTCACACACTGAGCATTCACACTCTGGGACACTGGTTACACACTGACCTTTCACACTCTGGGTCAGTGGGTCACACAATGAGCTTTTACACTCTGGGACACTGGGTCACACACTGACGTTTCACTCTCTGGGACACTGGGTCACACACTGACCTTTCACACTCTGGGACTGGGTCACACACTGACCTTTCACACTCTGGGAATCGGTCCCACACTGAACTTTCACACTTTGGGACACTGGGTCACACACTGACCTTTCACTCTTTGAAACACTGGGTCACACATTGACCATTCACACTCTGGGACACTGGGTCACACACTTACCTTTCACACTCTTGAAACAGTGGGTCACACACTGACCTTTCACTATCTGGGACAGTGGTTCACACACTGACCTTTCACACTCTGGGACAATGGATCACACACTGACCTTTCACACTCTGGGATACTGGTCACACACTGACCGCTCACACTGTGGGACAGTGGGTCACACACTCAGCTTTCACACTCTGGGACACTGGGTCACACACTGACCTTTCACTCTCTGGGACACTGGGTCACACACTGACCTTTCACATTCTGCGACAGTGGGTCACACACTGACCTTTCACACTCTGGGGCACTGGGTCACAAATTGACCTTTCACACACTGGGACACTGGGTCGCACACTGACCTTTCACAATCTGCAACAGTGGGTCACACACTGACCTTTCACACTCTGGGACTGGGTCACACACTGACCTTTCACACTCTGGGATTGGGTCACACACTGACCTTTCACACTTTGGGACACTGGGTCACACACTGACCTTTCACTCTTTGGGACACTGGGTCACACACTGATCTTTCAATCTCTAGAACAGTGGATCACACACTGACCTTTCACACTCAATACAATGGATCACACACTGACCTTTCACACTCTGGGACTGGGAGAGTGGGTCAAACACTGACCTTTCACATTCTGGGTAGTGGTTCACACACTGACCTTTCACACTCTGGGACAGTATGTCACACACTGCCCTTTCACACTCTGGGACAGTGGATCACACACTGACCTTTCACACTCTGGGACAGTGTGTCACACACTGACCTTTCACACTCTGGGACCGTGGGTCACACATTGAGCATTAACACTCTGGGACAGTGGGTCACACACTTACCTTTCACACTCTGGAAACAGTGGGTCACACACTGACCTTTCACTATCTGGGACAGTGGTTCACACACTGACCTTTCACACTCTGGGACAGTGGGTCACACACTGATCTTTCACACTCTGGGACACTGGTCACACACTGACCGCTCACACTGTGGGACACTGGGTCACACACTCAGCTTTCACACTCTGGGACACTGGGTCACACACTGACCTTTCACTCTCTGGGACACTGGGTCACACACTGACCTTTCACATTCTGCGACAGTGGGTCACACACTGACCTTTCACACTCTGGGGCACTGGGTCACACATTGACCTTTCACACTCTGGGACAGTGGGTCACACACTGACCTTTCACACTCTGGGATATTGGGTCACACACTGACCTTTCACACTCTGGCACACTGGGTCACACACTGACATTTCACACTCTGGGACAGTGGGTCACACACTGACTTTTCACACTCTGGGACAGTGGGTCACCCACTGAGCTTTCTCACTCTGGGACACTGGATCACACACTGACCTTTCACACTCTGGGACAATTGGTCTTGCAGTGACCTTTCACACTCTGGGACTGGGTCACTGGGTCACACACTGACCTTTCACACTCTGTGATTGGGTCACACACTGACCTTTCACACTCTGGGACAGTGGGTCACACACTGAGCTTTCTCACTCTGTGACAGTGGGTCACACACTGACCTTTCACACTCTGGGACAGTGGGTCACACACTGACCTTTCACACTCCAGGACAATTGGTCACACACAGACCTTTCGCACTCTGGGACTGGGTCAGTGGGTCACACAATGACCTTTCACACTCTGGGACTGGGTCACACACTGACCTTTCACACTCTGGGACTGGGTCGCACACTGACCTTTCGCACTCTGGGACAGTGGATCACACACTGACCTTTCACACTCTGGGACAGTGGGTCACACACTGACCTTTCACACTCTGGGACACTGGGTCACACACTGAGCATTCACACTCTGGGACACTGGTTACACACTGACCTTTCACACTCTGGGTCAGTGGGTCACACAATGAGCTTTTACACTCTGGGACACTGGGTCACACACTGACGTTTCACTCTCTGGGACACTGGGTCACACACTGATCTTTCACACTCTGGGACTGGGTCACACACTGACCTTTCACACTCTGGGATTCGGTCCCACACTGACCTTTCACACTTTGGGACACTGGGTCACACACTGACCTTTCACTCTTTGGGACACTGGGTCACACATTGACCATTCACACTCTGGGACACTGGGTCACACACTGACCTTTCACTATCTGGGACAGTGGTTCACACACTGACCTTTCACACTCTGGGACAATGGATCACACACTGACCTTTCACACTCTGGGAAAGTGGGTCACACACTGATCTTTTACACTCTGGGACACTGGTCACACACTGACCGCTCACACTGTGGGACAGTGGGTCACACCCTCAGCTTTCACACTCTGGGACACTGGGTCACACACTGACCTTTCACTCTCTGGGACACTGAGTCACACACTGACCTTTCACATTCTGCGACAGTTTGTCACACACTGACCTTTCACACTCTGGGACTGGGTCACTGGGTCACACACTGACTTTTCACACTCTGTGATTGGGTCACACACTGACCTTTCACACTCTGGGACAGTGGGTCACACACTGAGCATTCTCACTCTGTGACAGTGGGTCACACACTGACCTTTCACACTCTGGGACAGTGGGTCACACACTGACCTTTCACACTCCGGGACAATTGGTCACACACAGACCTTTCGCACTCTGGGACTGGGTCAGTGGGTCACACAATGACCTTTCACACTCTGGGCAGTGGATCACACACTGACCTTTCACACTCTGGGACTCGGTCACGTACTGACCTTTCACACTCTTTGACAGTGGGTCACACACCGACCTTTCACACTCTGGGACAATTGGTCACACACTGACCTTTCACACTCTGGGACTGGGTCAGTGGGTCACACAATGACCTTTCACACACTGGGCAGTGGGTCACACACTGACCTTTCACACTCTGGGACTGGGTCACACACTGACCTTTCACACTCTGGGACTGGGTCGCACACTGACCTTTCGCACTCTGGGACAGTGGATCACACACTGACCTTTCACACTCTGGGACAGTGGGTCACACACTGACCTTTCACACTCTGGGACACTGGGTCACACACTGAGCATTCACACTCTGGGACACTGGTTACACACTGACCTTTCACACTCTGGGTCAGTGGGTCACACAATGAGCTTTTACACTCTGGGACACTGGGTCACACACTGACGTTTCACTCTCTGGGACACTGGGTCACACACTGACCTTTCACACTCTGGGACTGGGTCACACACTGACCTTTCACACTCTGGGAATCGGTCCCACACTGAACTTTCACACTTTGGGACACTGGGTCACACACTGACCTTTCACTCTTTGAAACACTGGGTCACACATTGACCATTCACACTCTGGGACACTGGGTCACACACTTACCTTTCACACTCTTGAAACAGTGGGTCACACACTGACCTTTCACTATCTGGGACAGTGGTTCACACACTGACCTTTCACACTCTGGGACAATGGATCACACACTGACCTTTCACACTCTGGGACACTGGTCACACACTGACCGCTCACACTGTGGGACAGTGGGTCACACACTCAGCTTTCACACTCTGGGACACTGGGTCACACACTGACCTTTCACTCTCTGGGACACTGGGTCACACACTGACCTTTCACATTCTGCGACAGTGGGTCACACACTGACCTTTCACACTCTGGGGCACTGGGTCACAAATTGACCTTTCACACACTGGGACACTGGGTCGCACACTGACCTTTCACAATCTGCAACAGTGGGTCACACACTGACCTTTCACACTCTGGGACTGGGTCACACACTGACCTTTCACACTCTGGGATTGGGTCACACACTGACCTTTCACACTTTGGGACACTGGGTCACACACTGACCTTTCACTCTTTGGGACACTGGGTCACACACTGATCTTTCAATCTCTAGGACAGTGGATCACACACTGACCTTTCACACTCAATACAATGGATCACACACTGACCTTTCACACTCTGGGACTGGGAGAGTGGGTCAAACACTGACCTTTCACATTCTGGGTAGTGGTTCACACACTGACCTTTCACACTCTGGGACAGTATGTCACACACTGCCCTTTCACACTCTGGGACAGTGGATCACACACTGACCTTTCACACTCTGGGACAGTGTGTCACACACTGACCTTTCACACTCTGGGACCGTGGGTCACACATTGAGCATTAACACTCTGGGACAGTGGGTCACACACTGACCTTTCACACTCTGGGACACTGAGTCACACACTGAGCATTAACACTCTGGGACCGCGGGTCACACACTGACCTTTAACACTCTAGGACTGGGTCACACACTGACCTTTCACACTCTGCGATGGTGGGTCGCACACTGACCTTTTACAATCTGCGACAGTGGGTCACACACTGACCTTTAACACTCTGGGCAGTGGTTCAAACACTCAGCTTTCACACTCTAGGACTGAGTCACACACTGACCTTTCACACTCTGGGATAGTGGGTCACACACTGAGCTTTCACACACTGGGACACTGGGTCGCACACTGACCTTTCACAATCTGCAACAGTGGGTCACCCACTGACCTTTCACACTCTGGGACTGGGTCGCACACTGACCTTTCACACTCTGGGATTCGGTCCCACACTGACCTTTCACACTTTGGGACACTGGGTCACACACTGACCTTTCACTCTGTGGGACACTGGGTCACACATTGACCATTCACACTCTGGGACACTGGGTCACACACTTACCTTTCACACTCTGGAAACAGTGGGTCACACACTGACCTTTCACTATCTGGGACAATGGTTCACACACTGACCTTTCACACTCTGGGACAGTGGGTCACACACTGATCTTTCACACTCTGGTACACTGGTCACACACTGACCGCTCACACTGTGGGACAGTGGGTCACACACTCAGCTTTCACACTCTGGGACACTGGGTCACATACTGACCTTTCACTCTCTGGGACACTGGGTCACACACTGACCTTTCACATTCTGCGACAGTGGGTCACACACTGACCTTTCACACTCTGGGGCACTGGGTCACACATTGACCTTTCACACACTGGGACACTGGGTCGCACACTGACCTTTCACAATCTGCAACAGTGGGTCACACACTGACCTTTCACACTCTGGGACTGGGTCACACACTGACCTTTCACACTCTGGGATTGGGTCACACACTGACCTTTCACACTTTGGGACACTGGGTCACACACTGACCTTTCACTCTTTGGGACACTGGGTCACACATTGACCATTCACACTCTGGGACAGTGGGTCACACACTTACCTTTCACACTCTGGAAACAGTGGGTCACACACTGACCTTTCATTATCTGGGACAGTGGGTCACACAGTGACCTTTCACACTCTGGGACCGTGGGTCACACACTGAGCATTAACACTCTGGGACAATGGATCACACACTGACCTTTCACACTCTGGGACTGGGACAGTGGGTCAAACACTGAACTTTCACACTCTGGGCAGTGGCTCACACACTGCCCTTTCTCACTCTGGGACAGTGCGTCACACACTGACCTTTCACACTCTGGTACAGTGGGTCACACACTGACCTTTCACAATCTTGGACAGTGGGTCACAAACTGACCTTTCACACTCTGGGACTGGGTCGCACACTGACCTTTCACACTCTGGGACTGGGTCGCACACTGACCTTTCGCACTCTGGGACAGTGGATCACACACTGACCTTTCACACTCTGGGACAGTGGGTCACACACTGACCTTTCACACTCTGGGACACTGGGTCACACACTGAGCATTCACACTCTGGGACACTGGTTACACACTGACCTTTCACACTCTGGGTCAGTGGGTCACACAATGATCTTTTACACTCTGGGACACTGGGTCACACACTGACGTTTCACTCTCTGGGACACTGGGTCACACACTGACCTTTCACACTCTGGGATTCGGTCCCACACTGACCTTTCACACTTTTGGACACTGGGTCACACACTGACACTTCACTCTTTGGGACACTGGGTCACACATTGACCATTCACACTCTGGGACACTGGGTCACATACTTACCTTTCACACTCTGGAAACAGTGGGTCACACACTGACCTTTCACTATCTGGGACAGTGGTTCACACACTGACCTTTCACACTCTGGGACAATGGATCACACACTGACCTTTCACACTCTGGGACAGTGGGTCACACACTGATCTTTCACACTCTGGGACACTGGTCACACACTGACCGCTCACACTGTGGGACAGTGGGTCACACACTCAGCTTTCACACTCTGGGACACTGGGTCACACACTGACCTTTCACTCTCTGGGACACTGGGTCACACACTGAGCTTTCACATTCTGCGACAGTGGGTCACACACTGACCTTTCACACTCTGGGGCACTGGGTCACACATTGACCTTTCACACACTGGGACACTGGGTCGCACACTGACCTTTCACAATCTGCAACAGTGGGTCACACACTGACCTTTCACACTCTGGGACTGGGTCACACACTGACCTTTCACACTCTGGGATTGGGTCACACACTGACCTTTCACACTTTGGGACACTGGGTCACACACTGACCTTTCACTCTTTGGGACACTGGGTCACACATTGACCATTCACACTCTGGGACAGTGGGTCACACGCTTACCTTTCACACTCTGGAAACAGTAGGTCACACACTGACCTTTCATTATCTGGGACAGTGGGTCACACAGTGACCTTTCACACTCTGGGACCGTGGGTCACACACTGAGCATTAACACTCTGGGACAGTGGGTCACACACTGACCTTTCACAGTCTTGGACAGTGGGTCACAAACTGACCTTTCACACTCTGGGACTGGGTCACATACTGACCTTTCACACTCTGGGACTCGGTCACACACTGACCTTTCTCACTCTGGGAGAGTGGGTCACACACTGACCTTTCACACGCTGGGACACTGGGTCACACACTGACTTTTCACACTCTGGAAACATTGGGTCACACACTGATCTTTCAATCTCTAGGACAGTGGATCACACACTGACCTTTCACACTCAAGACAATGGATCACACACTGACCTTTCACACTCTGGGACTGGGACAGTGGGTCAAACACTGACCTTTCACATTCTGGGCAGTGGTTCACACACTGACCTTTCACACTCTGGGACAGTATGTCACACACTGCCCTTTCACACTCTGGGACAGTGGATCACACACTGACCTTTCACACTCTGGGACAGTGTGTCACACACTGACCTTTCACACTCTGGGACCGTGGGTCACACACTGAGCATTAACACTCTGGGACAGTGGGTCACACACTGACCTTTCACACTCTGGGACACTGAGTCACACACTGAGCATTAACACTCTGGGACAGCGGGTCACACACTGACCTTTAATACTCTAGGACTGGGTCACACACTGACCTTTCACACTCTGCGATAGTGGGTCGCACACTGACCTTTCACAATCTGCGACAGTGGGTCACACACTGACCTTTAACACTCTGGGCAGTGGTTCAAACACTCAGCTTTCACACTCTAGGACTGAGTCACACACTGACCTTTCACACTCTGGGATAGTGGGTCACACACTGAGCTTTCACACACTGGGACACTGGGTCGCACACTGACCTTTCACAATCTGCAACAGTGGGTCACACACTGACCTTTCACACTCTGGGACTGGGTCGCACACTGACCTTTCACACTCTGGGATTCGGTCCCACACTGACCTTTCACACTTTGGGACACTGGGTCGCACACTGACCTTTCACTCTTTGGGACACTGGGTCACACATTGACCATTCACACTCTGGGACACTGGGTCACACACTTACCTTTCACACTCTGGAAACAGTGGGTCACACACTGACCTTTCACTATCTGGGACAATGGTTCACACACTGACCTTTCACACTCTGGGACAATGGATCACACACTGACCTTTCACACTCTGGGACAGTGGGTCACACACTGATCTTTCACACTCTGGTACACTGGTCACACACTGACCGCTCACACTGTGGGACAGTGGGTCACACACTCAGCTTTCACACTCTGGGACACTGGGTCACACACTGACCTTTCACTCTCTGGGACACTGGGTCACACACTGACCTTTCACATTCTGCGACAGTGGGTCACACACTGACCTTTCACACTCTGGGGCACTGGGTCACACATTGACCTTTCACACACTGGGACACTGGGTCGCACACTGACCTTTCACAATCTGCAACAGTGGGTCACACACTGACCTTTCACACTCTGGGACTGGGTCACACACTGACCTTTCACACTCTGGGATTGGGTCACACACTGACCTTTCACACTTTGGGACACTGGGTCACACACTGACCTTTCACTCTTTGGGACACTGGGTCACACATTGACCATTCACACTCTGGGACAGTGGGTCACACACTTACCTTTCACACTCTGGAAACAGTGGGTCACACACTGACCTTTCATTATCTGGGACAGTGGGTCACACAGTGACCTTTCACACTCTGGGACCGTGGGTCACTCACTGAGCATTAACACTCTGGGACAGTGGGTCACACACTGACCTTTCACAGTCTTGGACAGTGGGTCACAAACTGACCTTTCACACTCTGGGACTGGGTCACATACTGACCTTTCACACTCTGGGACTCGGTCACACACTGACCTTTCTCACTCTGGGAGAGTGGGTCACACACTGACCTTTCACACGCTGGGACACTGGGTCACACACACGTTTCACACTCTGGGACACTGGGTCACACACTGACCTTTCATACTCTGGGACAGTGGGTCACAAACTGACCATTCACACTCTGAGACTGGGTCACACACTGACCTTTCACACTCTGGGACTCGGTCACACACTGACCTTTCTCACTCTGGGAGAGTGGGTCACACACTGACCTTTCACACGCTGGGACACTGGGTCACACACTGACTTTTCACACTCTGGAAACATTGGGTCACACACTGATCTTTCACACTCTGGGACAGTATGTCACACACTGCCCTTTCACACTCTGGGACAGTGGATCACACACTGACCTTTCACACTCTGGGACAGTGGGTCACACACTGACCTTTCACACTCTGGGACACTGAGTCACACACTGAGCATTAACACTCTGGGACAGCGGGTCACACACTGACTTTTCACACTCTAGGACTGGGTCACACACTGACCTTTCACACTCTGCGATAGTGGGTCGCACACTGACCTTTCACAATCTGCGACAGTGGGTCACACACTGACCTTTCACACTCTGGGCAGTGGTTCAAACACTCAGCTTTCACTCTCTAGGACTGAGTCACACACTGACCTTTCACACTCTGGGATAGTGGGTCACACACTGAGCTTTCACACACTGGGACACTGGGTCGCACACTGAGCATTCACACTCTGTGACACTGGTTACACACTGACCTTTCACACTCTGCGTCAGTGGGTCACACAATGAGCTTTTACACTCTGGGACACTGGGTCACACACTGACGTTTCACTCTCTGGGACACTGGGTCACACACTGACCTTTCACACTCTGGGACTGGGTCACACACTGACCTTTCACACTCTGGGATTCGGTCCCACACTGACCTTTCACACTTTGGGACACTGGGTCACACACTGACCTTTCACTCTTTGGGACACTGGGTCACACATTGACCATTCACACTCTGGGACACTGGGTCACACACTTACCTTTCACACTCTGGAAACAGTGGGTCACACACTGACCTTTCACTATCTGGGACAGTGGTTCACACACTGACCTTTCACACTCTGGGACAATGGATCACACACTGACCTTTCACACTCTGGGACAGTGGGTCACACACTGATCTTTCACACTCTGCGACAGTGGGTCATACACTGACCTTTCACACTCTGGGGCACTGGGTCACACAGTGACCTTTCACACTCTGGGACAGTGGGTCACACACTGACCTTTCACACTCTGGGACAGTGGGTCACACACTGACCTTTCACACTCTGGCACACTGGGTCACACACTGACCTTTCACACTCTGGGACAGTGGGTCACACACTGACTTTTCACACTCTGGGACAGTGGGTCACACACAGAGCTTTCTCACTCTGCGACACTGGGTCACACACTGACCTTTCACACTCTGGGACAATTGGTCTTGCAGTGACCTTTCACACTCTGGGACTGGGTCACTGGGTCACACACTGACCTTTCACACTCTGTGATTGGGTCACACACTGACCTTTCACACTCTGGGACAGTGGGTCACACACTGAGCTTTCTCACTCTGTGACAGTGGGTCACACACTGACCTTTCACACTCTGGGACAGTGGGTCACACACTGACCTTTTACACTCTGGGACAATTGGTCACACACAGACCTTTCGCACTCTGGGACTGGGTCAGTGGGTCACACAATGACCTTTCACACTCTGGGCAGTGGATCACGCACTGACCTTTCACACTCTGGGACTCGGTCACGTACTGACCTTTCACACTCTTTGACAGTGGGTCACACACCGACCTTTCACACTCTGGGACAATTGGTCACACACTGACCTTTCACACTCTGGGACTGGGTCAGTGGGTCACACACTGACCTTTCACACACTGGGCAGTGGGTCACACACTGACCTTTCACACTCTGGAACTGGGTCACACACTGACCTTTCACACTCTGGGACTGGGTCTCACACTGACCTTTCACACTCTGGGACTGGGTCGCACACTGACCTTTCGCACTCTGGGACACTGGTTACACACTGACCTTTCACACTCTGGGTCAGTGGGTCACACAATGAGCTTTTACACTCTTGGACACTGGGTCACACACTGACGTTTCACTCTCTGGGACACTGGGTCACACACTGACCTTTCACACTCTGGGACTGGGTCACACACTGACCTTTCACACTCTGGGATTCGGTCCCACACTGATCTTTCACACTTTGGGACACTGGGTCACACACTGACCTTTCACTCTTTGGGACACTGGGTCACACATTGACCATTCACACTCTGGGACACTGGGTCACACACTGACCTTTCACACTCTGGAAACAGTGGGTCACACACTGACCTTTCACTATCTGGGACAGTGGTTCACACACTGACCTTTCACACTCTGGGACAGTGGGTCACACACTGATCTTTCACACTCTGGGACACTGGTCACACACTGACCGCTCACACTGTGGGACACTGGGTCACACACTCAGCTTTCACACTCTGGGACACTGGGTCACACACTGACCTTTCACTCTCTGGGACACTGGGTCACACACTGACCTTTCACATTCTGCGACAGTGGGTCACACACTGACCTTTCACACTCTGGGGCACTGGGTCACACATTGACCTTTCACACTCTGGGACAGTGGGTCACACACTGACCTTTCACACTCTGGGACATTGGGTCACACACTGACCTTTCACACTCTGGCACACTGGGTCACACACTGACATTTCACACTCTGGGACAGTGGGTCACACACTGACTTTTCACACTCTGGGACAGTGGGTCACCCACTGAGCTTTCTCACTCTGGGACACTGGATCACACACTGACCTTTCACACTCTGGGACAATTGGTCTTGCAGTGACCTTTCACACTCTGGGACTGGGTCACTGGGTCACACACTGACCTTTCACACTCTGGGACAGTGGGTCACACACTGAGCATTCTCACTCTGTGACAGTGGGTCACACACTGACCTTTCACACTCTGGGACAGTGAGTCACATACTGACCTTTCACACTCCGGGACAATTGGTCACACACAGACCTTTCGCACTCTGGGACTGGGTCAGTGGGTCACACAATGACCTTTCACACTCTGGGACTGGGTCACACACTGACCTTTCACACTCTGGGACTGGGTCGCACACTGACCTTTCGCACTCTGGGACAGTGGATCACACACTGACCTTTCACACTCTGGGACAGTGGGTCACACACTGACCTTTCACACTCTGGGACACTGGGTCACACACTGAGCATTTACACTCTGAGACACTGGTTACACACTGACCTTTCACACTCTGGGTCAGTGGGTCACACAATGAGCTTTTACACTCTGGGACACTGGGTCACACACTGACGTTTCACTCTCTGGGACACTGGGTCACACACTGACCTTTCACACTCTGGGACTGGGTCACACACTGACCTTTCACACTCTGGGATTCGGTCCCACACTGACCTTTCACACTTTGGGACACTGGGTCACACACTGACCTTTCACTCTTTGGGACACTGGGTCACACATTGACCATTCACACTCTGGGACACTGGGTCACACACTGACCATTCACTATCTGGGACAGTGGTTCACACACTGACCTTTCACACTCTGGGACAATGGATCACACACTGACCTTTCACACTCTGGGAAAGTGGGTCACACACTGATCTTTTACACTCTGGGACACTGGTCACACACTGACCGCTCACACTGTGGGACAGTGGGTCACACCCTCAGCTTTCACACTCTGGGACACTGGGTCACACACTGACCTTTCACTCTCTGGGACACTGAGTCACACACTGACCTTTCACATTCTGCGACAGTTTGTCACACACTGACCTTTCACACTCTGGGACTGGGTCACTGGGTCACACACTGACTTTTCACACTCTGTGATTGGGTCACACACTGACCTTTCACACTCTGGGACAGTGGGTCACACACTGAGCATTCTCACTCTGTGACAGTGGGTCACACACTGACCTTTCACACTCTGGGACAGTGGGTCACACACTGACCTTTCACACTCCGGGACAATTGGTCACACACAGACCTTTCGCACTCTGGGACTGGGTCAGTGGGTCACACAATGACCTTTCACACTCTGGGCAGTGGATCACACACTGACCTTTCACACTCTGGGACTCGGTCACGTACTGACCTTTCACACTCTTTGACAGTGGGTCACACACCGACCTTTCACACTCTGGGACAATTGGTCACACACTGACCTTTCACACTCTGGGACTGGGTCAGTGGGTCACACAATGACCTTTCACACACTGGGCAGTGGGTCACACACTGACCTTTCACACTCTGGGACTGGGTCACACACTGACCTTTCACACTCTGGGACTGGGTCGCACACTGACCTTTCGCACTCTGGGACACTGGATCACACACTGACCTTTCACACTCTGGGACAGTGGGTCACACACTGACCTTTCACACTCTGGGACACTGGGTCACACACTGAGCATTCACACTCTGGGACACTGGTTACACACTGACCTTTCACACTCTGGGTCAGTGGGTCACACAATGAGCTTTTACACTCTGGGACACTGGGTCACACACTGACGTTTCACTCTCTGGGACACTGGGTCACACACTGACCTTTCACACTCTGGGACTGGGTCACACACTGACCTTTCACTCTTTGGGACACTGGGTCACACATTGACCATTCACACTCTGGGACACTGGGTCACACACTTACCTTTCACACTCTTGAAACAGTGGGTCACACACTGACTTTTCACTATCTGGGACAGTGGTTCACACACTGACCTTTCACACTCTGGGACAATGGATCACACACTGACCTTTCACACTCTGGGACACTGGTCACACACTGACCTTTCACACTCTGGGACAGTGGGTCACACACTGATCTTTCACACTCTGGTACACTGGTCACACACTGACCGCTCACACTGTGGGACAGTGGGTCACACACTCAGCTTTCACACTCTGGGACACTGGGTCACACACTGACCTTTCACTCTCTGGGACACTGGGTCACACACTGACCTTTCACATTCTGCGACAGTGGGTCACACACTAAACTTTCACACTCTGGGGCACTGGGTCACACATTGACCTTTCACACACTGGGACACTGGGTCGCACAATGACCTTTCACAATCTGCAACAGTGGGTCACACACTGACCTTTCACACTCTGGGACTGGGTCACACACTGACCTTTCACACTCTGGGATTGGGTCACACACTGACCTTTCACACTTTGGGACACTGGGTCACACACTGACCTTTCACTCTTTGGGACACTGGGTCACACATTGACCTTTCATTATCTGGGACAGTGGGTCACACAGTGACCTTTCACACTCTGGGACCGTGGGTCACACACTGAGCATTAACACTCTGGGACAGTGGGTCACACACTGACCTTTCACAGTCTTGGACAGTGGGTCACAAACTGACCTTTCACACTCTGGGACTGGGTCACATACTGACCTTTCACACTCTGGGACTCGGTCACACACTGACCTTTGTCACTCTGGGAGAGTGGGTCACACACTGACCTTTCACACGCTGGGACACTGGGTCACACACTGACTTTTCACACTCTGGAAACATTGGGTCACACACTGATCTTTCAATCTCTAGGACAGTGGATCACACACTGACCTTTCACACTCAAGACAATGGATCACACACTGACCTTTCACACTCTGGGACTGGGAGAGTGGGTCAAACACTGACCTTTCACATTCTGGGTAGTGGATCACACACTGACCTTTCACACTCTGGGACAGTATGTCACACACTGCCCTTTCACACTCTGGGACAGTGGATCACACACTGACCTTTCACACTCTGGGACAGTGTGTCACACACTGACCTTTCACACTCTGGGACCGTGGGTCACACACTGAGCATTAACACTCTGGGACAGCGGGTCACACACTGACCTTTAACACTCTACGACTGGGTCACACACTGACCTTTCACACTCTGCGATAGTGGGTCGCACACTGACCTTTCACAATCTGCGACAGTGGGTCACACACTGACCTTTAACACTCTGGGCAGTGGTTCAAACACTCAGCTTTCACACTCTAGGACTGAGTCACACACTGACCTTTCACACTCTGGGATAGTGGGTCACACACTGAGCTTTCACACACTGGGACACTGGGTCGCACACTGACCTTTCACAATCTGCAACAGTGGGTCACACACTGACCTTTCACACTCTGGGACTGGGTCACACACTGACCTTTCACACTCTGGGATTGGGTCACACACTGACCTTTCACACTTTGGGACACTGGGTCACACACTGACCTTTCACTCTTTGGGACACTGGGTCACACATTGACCTTTCACACACTGGGACACTGGGTCGCACACTGACCTTTCACAATCTGCAACAGTGGGTCACACACTGACCTTTCACACTCTGGGACTGGGTCACACACTGACCTTTCACACTCTGGGATTGGGTCACACACTGACCTTTCACACTTTGGGACACTGGGTCACACACTGACCTTTCACTCTTTGGGACACTGGGTCACACATTGACCATTCACACTCTGGGACAGTGGGTCACACACTTACCTTTCACACTCTGGAAACAGTGGGTCACACACTGACCTTTCATTATCTGGGACAGTGGGTCACACAGTGACCTTTCACACTCTGGGACCGTGGGTCACACACTGAGCATTAACACTCTGGGACAATGGATCACACACTGACCTTTCACACTCTGGGACTGGGACAGTGGGTCAAACAATGAACTTTCACACTCTGGGCAGTGGCTCACACACTGCCCTTTCTCACTCTGGGACAGTGCGTCACACACTGACCTTTCACACTCTGGTACAGTGGGTCACACACTGACCTTTCACAATCTTGGACAGTGGGTCACAAACTGACCTTTCACACTCTGGGACTGGGTCGCACACTGACCTTTCACACTCTGGGACTGGGTCGCACACTGACCTTTCGCACTCTGGGACAGTGGATCACACACTGACCTTTCACACTCTGGGACAGTGGGTCACACACTGACCTTTCACACTCTGGGACACTGGGTCACACACTGAGCATTCACACTCTGGGACACTGGTTACACACTGACCTTTCACACTCTGGGTCAGTGGGTCACACAATGAGCTTTTACACTCTGGGACACTGGGTCACACACTGACGTTTCACTCCCTGGGACACTGGGTCACACAATGACCTTTCACACTCTGGGACTGGGTCATACACTGACCTTTCACACTCTGGGATTCGGTCCCATACTGACCTTTCACACTTTGGGACACTGGGTCACACACTGACCTTTCACTCTTTGGGACACTGGGTCACACATTGACCATTCACACTCTGGGACACTGGGTCACACACTTACCTTTCACACTCTGGAAACAGTGGGTCACACAATGACCTTTCACTATCTGGGACAGTGGTTCACACACTGACCTTTCACACTCTGGGACAATGGATCACACACTGACCTTTCACACTCTGGGACAGTGGGTCACACACTGATCTTTCACACTCTGGGATACTGGTCACACACTGACCGCTCACACTGTGGGACAGTGGGTCACACACTCAGCTTTCACACTCTGGGACACTGGGTCACACACTGACCTTTCACTCTCTGGGACACTGGGTCACACACTGAGCTTTCACATTCTGCGACAGTGGGTCACACACTGACCTTTCACACTCTGGGGCACTGGGTCACACATTGACCTTTCACACACTGGGACACTGGGTCGCACACTGACCTTTCACAATCTGCAACAGTGGGTCACACACTGACCTTTCACACTCTGGGACTGGGTCACACACTGACCTTTCACACTCTGGGATTGGGTCACACACTGACCTTTCACACTTTGGGACACTGGGTCACACACTGACCTTTCACTCTTTGGGACACTGGGTCACACATTGACCATTCACACTCTGGGACAGTGGGTCACACGCTTACCTTTCACACTCTGGAAACAGTGGGTCACACACTGACCTTTCACACTCTGGGACCGTGGGTCACACACTGAGCATTAACACTCTGGGACACTGGGTCACACACTGACCTTTCATAGTCTTGGACAGTGGGTCACAAACTGACCTTTCACACTCTGGGACTGGGTCACATACTGACCTTTCACACTCTGGGACTCGGTCACACACTGACCTTTCTCACTCTGGGAGAGTGGGTCACACACTGACCTTTCACACGCTGGGACACTGGGTCACACACACGTTTCACACTCTGGGACACTGGGTCACACACTGACCTTTCATACTCTGGGACAGTGGGTCACAAACTGACCATTCATACTCTGAGACTGGGTCACACACTGACCTTTCACACTCTGGGACTCGGTCACACACTGACCTTTCTCACTCTGGGAGAGTGGGTCACACACTGACCTTTCACACGCTGGGACACTGGGTCACACACTGACTTTTCACACTCTGGAAACATTGGGTCACACACTGATCTTTCAATCTCTAGGACAGTGGATCACACACTGACCTTTCACACTCAAGACAATGGATCACACACTGACCTTTCACACTCTGGGACTGGGACAGTGGGTCAAACACTGACCTTTCACATTCTGGGCAGTGGTTCACACACTGACCTTTCACACTCTGGGACAGTATGTCACACACTGCCCTTTCACACTCTGGGACAGTGGATCACACACTGACCTTTCACACTCTGGGACAGTGGGTCACACACTGACCTTTCACACTCTGGGACCGTGGGTCACACACTGAGCATTAACACTCTGGGACAGTGGGTCACACACTGACCTTTCACACTCTGGGACACTGAGTCACACACTGAGCATTAACACTCTGGGACAGCGGGTCACACACTGACCTTTAATACTCTAGGACTGGGTCACACACTGACCTTTCACACTCTGCGATAGTGGGTCGCACACTGACCTTTCACAATCTGCGACAGTGGGTCACACACTGACCTTTAACACTCTGGGCAGTGGTTCAAACACTCAGCTTTCACACTCTAGGACTGAGTCACACACTGACCTTTCACACTCTGGGATAGTGGGTCACACACTGAGCTTTCACACACTGGGACACTGGGTCGCACACTGACCTTTCACAATCTGCAACAGTGGGTCACACACTGACCTTTCACACTCTGGGACTGGGTCGCACACTGACCTTTCACACTCTGGGATTCGGTCCCACACTGACCTTTCACACTTTGGGACACTGGGTCGCACACTGACCTTTCACTCTTTGGGACACTGGGTCACACATTGACCATTCACACTCTGGGACACTGGGTCACACACTTACCTTTCACACTCTGGAAACAGTGGGTCACACACTGACCTTTCACTATCTGGGACAATGGTTCACACACTGACCTTTCACACTCTGGGACAATGGATCACACACTGACCTTTCACACTCTGGGACAGTGGGTCACACACTGACCTTTCACACTCTGGTACACTGGTCACACACTGACCGCTCACACTGTGGGACAGTGGGTCACACACTCAGCTTTCACACTCTGGGACACTGGGTCACACACTGACCTTTCACTCTCTGGGACACTGGGTCACACACTGACCTTTCACATTCTGCGACAGTGGGTCACACACTGACCTTTCACACTCTGGGGCACTGGGTCACACACTGACCTTTCACAATCTGCAACAGTGGGTCACACACTGACCTTTCACACTCTGGGACTGGGTCACACACTGACCTTTCACACTCTGGGATTGGGTCACACACTGACCTTTCACACTTTGGGACACTGGGTCACACACTGACTTTTCACTCTTTGGGACACTGGGTCACACATTGACCATTCATACTCTGGGACAGTGGGTCACACACTTACCTTTCACACTCTGGAAACAGTGGGTCACACACTGACCTTTCATTATCTGGGACAGTGGGTCACACAGTGACCTTTCACACTCTGGGACCGTGGGTCACACACTGAGCATTAACACTCTGGGACAGTGGGTCACACACTGACCTTTCACAGTCTTGGACAGTGGGTCACAAACTGACCTTTCACACTCTGGAACTGGGTCACATACTGACCTTTCACACTCTGGGACTCGGTCACACACTGACCTTTCTCACTCTGGGAGAGTGGGTCACACACTGACCTTTCACACGCTGGGACACTGGGTCACACACACGTTTCACACTCTGGGACACTGGGTCACACACTGACCTTTCATACTCTGGGACAGTGGGTCACAAACTGACCATTCACACTCTGAGACTGGGTCACACACTGACCTTTCACACTCTGGGACTCGGTCACACACTGACCTTTCTCACTCTGGGAGAGTGGGTAACACACTGACCTTTCACACGCTGGGACACTGGGTCACACACTGACTTTTCACACTCTGGAAACATTGGGTCACACACTGATCTTTCACTCTCTAGGACAGTGGATCACACACTGACCTTTCACACTCAAGACAATGGATCACACACTGCCCTTTCACACTCTGGGACAGTGGATCACACACTGACCTTTCACACTCTGGGACAGTGGGTCACACACTGACCTTTCACACTCTGGGACCGTGGGTCACACACTGAGCATTAACACTCTGGGACAGTGGGTCACACACTGACCTTTCACACTCTGGGACACTGAGTCACACACTGAGCATTAACACTCTGGGACAGCGGGTCACACACTGACTTTTCACACTCTAGGACTGGGTCACACACTGACCTTTCACACTCTGCGATAGTGGGTCGCACACTGACCTTTCACAATCTGCGACAGTGGGTCACACACTGACCTTTCACACTCTGGGCAGTGGTTCAAACACTCAGCTTTCACTCTCTAGGACTGAGTCACACACTGACCTTTCACACTCTGGGATAGTGGGTCACACACTGAGCTTTCACACACTGGGACACTGGGTCGCACACTGAGCATTCACACTCTGTGACACTGGTTACACACTGACCTTTCACACTCTGCGTCAGTGGGTCACACAATGAGCTTTTACACTCTGGGACACTGGGTCACACACTGACGTTTCACTCTCTGGGACACTGGGTCACACACTGACCTTTCACACTCTGGGACTGGGTCACACACTGACCTTTCACACTCTGGGATTCGGTCCCACACTGACCTTTCACACTTTGGGACACTGGGTCACACACTGACCTTTCACTCTTTGGGACACTGGGTCACACATTGACCATTCACACTCTGGGACACTGGGTCACACACTTACCTTTCACACTCTGGAAACAGTGGGTCACACACTGACCTTTCACTATCTGGGACAGTGGTTCACACACTGACCTTTCACACTCTGGGACAATGGATCACACACTGACCTTTCACTATCTGGGACAGTGGTTCACACACTGACCTTTCACACTCTGGGACAATGGATCACACACTGACCTTTCACACTCTGGGACAGTGGGTCACACACTGACCTTTCACACTCTGGGACAGTGGGTCACACACTGACCTTTCACACTCTGGCACACTGGGTCACACACTGACCTTTCACACTCTGGGACAGTGGGTCACACACTGACTTTTCACACTCTGGGACAATGGGTCACACACTGAGCTTTCTCACTCTGCGACACTGGGTCACACACTGACCTTTCACACTCTGGGACAATTGGTCTGGCAGTGACCTTTCATACTCTGGGACTGGGTCACTGGGTCACACACTGACCTTTCACACTCTGTGATTGGGTGACACACTGACCTTTCACACTCTGGGACAGTGGGTCACACACTGAGCTTTCTCACTCTGTGACAGTGGGTCACACACTGACCTTTCACACTCTGGGACAGTGGGTCACACACTGACCTTTCACAATCCTGGACAATTGGTCACACACAGACCTTTCGCACTCTGGGACTGGGTCAGTGGGTCACACAATGACCTTTCACACACTGGGCAGTGGGTCACACACTGACCTTTCACACTCTGGGACTCGGTCACACACTGACCTTTCACACTCTGGGACTGGGTCGCACACTGACCTTTCGCACTCTGGGACAGTGGATCACACACTGACCTTTCACACTCTGTGACAGTGGGTCACACACTGACCTTTCACACTCTGGGACACTGGGTCACACACTGAGCATTCACACTCTGGGACACTGGTTGCACACTGACCTTTCACACTCTGGGTCAGTGGGTCACACAATGAGCTTTTACACTCTGGGACACTGGGTCACACACTGACGTTTCACTCTCTGGGACACTGGGTCACACACTGACCTTTCACACTCTGGGACTGGGTCACACACTGACCTTTCACACTCTGGGATTCGGTCCCACACTGACCTTTCACACTTTGGGACACTGGGTCACACACTGACCTTTCACTCTTTGGGACACTGGGTCACACATTGACCATTCACACTCTGGGACACTGGGTCACACACTTACCTTTCACACTCTGGAAACAGTGCGTCACACACTGACCATTCACTATCTGGGACAGTGGTTCACACACTGACCTTTCACACTCTGCGACAGTGGGTCACACACTGACCTTTCACTCTCTGGGACACTGGGTCACACACTGACCTTTCACATTCTGTGATTGGGTCACACACTGACCTTTCACACTCTGGGACAGTGGGTCACACACTGACCTTTCACTCTCTGGGACACTGGGTCACACACTGACCTTTCACATTCTGCGACAGTTTGTCACACACTGACCTTTCACACTCTGGGACTGGGTCACTGGGTCACACACTGACCTTTCACACTCTGTGATTGGGTCACACACTGACCTTTCACACTCTGGGACAGTGGGTCACACACTGAGCTTTCTCACTCTGTGACAGTGGGTCACACACTGACCTTTCACACTCTGGGACAGTGGGTCACACACTGACCTTTCACACTCCGGGACAATTGGTCACACACAGACCTTTCGCACTCTGGGACTGGGTCAGTGGGTCACACAATGACCTTCCACACTCTGGGACTGGGTCACACACTGACCTTTCACACTCTGGGACTGAGTCGCACACTGACCTTTCGCACTCTGGGACAGTGGATCACACACTGACCTTTCACACTCTGGGACAGTGGGCCACACACTGACCTTTCACACTCTGGGACACTGGGTCACACACTGAGCATTCACACTCTGGGACACTGGTTACACACTGACCTTTCACACTCTGGGACACTGGGTCACACACTGACCTTTCACTCTTTGGGACACTGGGTCACACATTGACCATTCACACTCTGGGACACTGGGTCACACACTTACCTTTCACACTCTGGAAACAGTGCGTCACACACTGACCATTCACTATCTGGGACAGTGGTTCACACACTGACCTTTCACACTCTGGGACAATGGATCACACACTGACCTTTCACACTCTGGGACAGGGGGTCACACACTGATCTTTCACACTCTGGGACACTGGTCACACACTGACCGCTCACACTGTGGGACAGTGGGTCACACACTCAGCTTTCACACTCTGGGACAGTGGGTCACACACTGACCTTTCACTCTCTGGGACACTGGGTCACACACTGACCTTTCACATTCTGCGACAGTTTGTCACACACTGACCTTTCACACTCTGGGACTGGGTCACTGGGTCACACACTGACCTTTCACACTCTGTGATTGGGTCACACACTGACCTTTCACACTCTGGGACAGTGGGTCACACACTGAGCATTCTCACTCTGTGACAGTGGGTCACACACTGACCTTTCACACTCTGGGACAGTGGGTCACACACTGACCTTTCACACTCCGGGACAATTGGTCACACACAGACCTTTCGCACTCTGGGACTGGGTCAGTGGGTCACACAATGACCTTTCACACTCTGGGCAGTGGATCACACACTGACCTTTCACACTCTGGGACTCGGTCACGTACTGACCTTTCACACTCTTTGACAGTGGGTCACACACCGACCTTTCACACTCTGGGACAATTGGTCACACACCGACCTTGCACACTCTGGGACAATTGGTCTTGCAGTGACCTTTCACACTCTGGGACTGGGTCACTGGGTCACACACTGACCTTTCACACTCTGTGATTGGGTGACACACTGACCTTTCACACTCTGGGACAGTGGGTCACACACTGACCTTTCTCACTCTGTGACAGTGGGTCACACACTGACCTTTCACACTCTGGGACAGTGGGTCACACACTGACCTTTCACACTCTGGGACAATTGGTCACACGCAGACCTTTCGCACTCTGGGACTGGGTCAGTGGGTCACACAATGACCTTTCACACGCTGGGCAGTGGGTCACACACTGACCTTTCACACTCTGGGACTCGGTCACACACTGACCTTTCACACTCTGGGACTGGGTCGCACACTGACCTTTCGCAGTCTGGGACCGTGGATCACACACTGACCTTTCACACTCTGGGACAGTGGGTCACACACTGACCTTTCACACTCTGGGGCACTGGGTCACACACTGAGCATTCACACTCTGGGCCACTGGTTACACACTGACCTTTCACACTCTGGGTCAGTGGGTCACACAATGAGCTTTTACACTCTGGGACACTGGGTCACACACTGACGTTTCACTCTCTGGGACACTGGGTCACACACTGACCTTTCACACTCTGGGACTGGGTCACACACTGACCTTTCACACTCTGGGATTCGGTCCCACACTGACCTTTCACACTTTGGGACACTGGGTCACACACTGACCTTTCACTCTTTGGGACACTGGGTCACACATTGACCATTCACACTCTGGGACACTGGGTCACACACTTACCTTTCACACTCTGGAAACAGTGCTTCACACACTGACCATTCACGATCTGGGACAGTGGTTCACACACTGACCTTTCACACTCTGGGACAATGGATCACACACTGACCTTTCACACTCTGGCACAGGGGGTCACACACTGATCTTTCACACTCTGGGACACTGGTCACACACTGACCGCTCACACTGTGGGACAGTGGGTCACACACTCAGCTTTCACACTCTGGGACAGTGGGTCACACACTGACCTTTCACTCTCTGGGACACTGGGTCACACACTGACCTTTCACATTCTGTGATTGGGTCATACACTGACCTTTCACACTCTGGGACATTGGGTCACACACTGACCTTTCACTCTCTGGGACACTGGGTCACACACTGACCTTTCACATTCTGCGACAGTTTGTCACACACTGACCTTTCACACTCTGGGACTGGGTCACTGGGTCACACACTGACCTTTCACACTCTGTGATTGGGTCACACACTGACCTTTCACACTCTGGGACAGTGGGTCACACACTGAGCTTTCTCACTCTGTGACAGTGGGTCACACACTGACCTTTCACACTCTGCGACAGTGGGTCACACACTGACCTTTCACACTCTGGGACAATTGGTCACACACAGACCTTTTCGCACTCTGGGACTGGGTCAGTGGGTCACACAATGACCTTTCACACTCTGGGACTGGGTCACACACTGACCTTTCACACTCTGGGACTGGGTCGCACACTGACCTTTCGCACTCTGGGACAGTGGATCACACACTGACCTTTCACACTCTGGGACAGTGGGTCACACACTGACCTTTCACACTCTGGGACACTGGGTCACACACTGAGCATTCACACTCTGGGACACTGGTTACACACTGATCTTTCACACTCTGGGTCAGTGGGTCACACAATGAGCTTTTACACTCTGGGACACTGGGTCACACACTGACGTTTCACTCTCTGGGACACTGGGTCACACACTGACCTTTCACACTCTGGGACTGGGTCACACACTGACCTTTCACACTCTGGGATTCGGTCCCACACTGACCTTTCACACTTTGGGACACTGGGTCACACACTGACCTTTCACTCTTTGGGACACTGGGTCACACATTGACCATTAACACTCTGGGACACTGGGTCACACACTTACCTTTCACACTCTGGAAACAGTGCGTCACACACTGACCATTCACTATCTGGGACAGTGGTTCACACACTGACCTTTCACACTCTGGGACAATGGATCACACACTGACCTTTCACACTCTGGGACAGGGGGTCACACACTGATCTTTCACACTCTGGGACACTGGTCACACACTGACCGCTCACACTGTGGGACAGTGGGTCACACACTCAGCTTTCACACTCTGGGACAGTGGGTCACACACTGACCTTTCACTCTCTGGGACACTGGGTCACACACTGACCTTTCACATTCTGCGACAGTTTGTCACACACTGACCTTTCACACTCTGGGACTGGGTCACTGGGTCACACACTGACCTTTCACACTCTGTGATTGGGTCACACACGAACCTTTCACACTCTGGGACAGTGGGTCACACACTGAGCATTCTCACTCTGTGACAGTGGGTCACACACTGACCTTTCACACTCTGGGACAGTGGGTCACACAATGACCTTTCACACTCCGGGACAATTGGTCACACACAGACCTTTCGCACTCTGGGACTGGGTCAGTGGGTCACACAATGACCTTTCACACTCTGGGCAGTGGATCACACACTGACCTTTCACACTCTGGGACTCGGTCACGTACTGACCTTTCACACTCTTTGACAGTGGGTCACACACCGACCTTTCACACTCTGGGACAATTGGTCACACACCGACATTTCACACTCTGGGACAATTGGTCACACACTGACCTTTCACACTCTGGGACTGGGTCAGTGGGTCACACAATGACCTTTCACACACTGGGCAGTGGGTCACACACTGACCTTTCACACTCTGGGACACTGGTTACACACTGACCTTTCACACTCTGGGTCAGTGGGTCACACAATGAGCTTTTACACTCTGGGACTGGGTCACACACTGACCTTTCACACTCTGGGATTCGGTCCCACACTGACCTTTCACACTTTGGGACACTGGGTCACACACTGACCTTTCACTCTTTGGGACACTGGGTCACACATTGACCATTCACACTCTGGGACACTGGGTCACACACTTACCTTTCACACTCTGGAAACAGTGCGTCACACACTGACCATTCACTATCTGGGACAGTGGTTCACACACTGACCTTTCACACTCTGGGACAATGGATCACACACTGACCTTTCACACTCTGGGACAGGGGGTCACACACTGATCTTTCACACTCTGGGACACTGGTCACACACTGACCGCTCACACTGTGGGACAGTGGGTCACACACTCAGCTTTCACACTCTGGGACAGTGGGTCACACACTGACCTTTCACTCTCTGGGACACTGGGTCACACACTGACCTTTCACATTCTGTGATTGGGTCACACACTGACCTTTCACACTCTGGGACAGTGGGTCACACACTGACCTTTCACTCTCTGGGACACTGGGTCACACACTGACCTTTAACATTCTGCGACAGTTTGTCACACACTGACCTTTCACACTCTGGGACTGGGTCACTGGGTCACAAACTGACCTTTCACACTCTGTGATTGGGTCACACACTGACCTTTCACACTCTGGGACAGTGGGTCACACACTGAGCTTTCTCACTCTGTGACAGTGGGTCACACACTGACCTTTCACACTCTGGGACAGTGGGTCACACACTGACCTTTCACACTCCGGGACAATTGGTCACACACAGACCTTTCGCACTCTGGGACTGGGTCAGTGGGTCACACAATGACCTTTCACACTCTGGGACTGGGTCACATACTGACCTTTCACACTCTGGGACTGGGTCGCACACTGACCTTTCGCACTCTGGGACAGTGGATCACACACTGACCTTTCACACTCTGGGACAGTGGGTCACACACTGACCTTTCTCACTCTGGGACACTGGGTCACACACTGAGCATTCACACTCTGGGACACTGGTTACACACTGACCTTTCACACTCTGGGTCAGTGGGTCACACAATGAGCTTTTAAACTCTGGGACACTGGGTCACACACTGACGTTTCACTCTCTGGGACACTGGGTCACACACTGAGCTTTCTCACTCTGCGACACTGGGTCACACACTGACCTTTCACACTCTGGGATTCGGTCCCACACTGACCTTTCACACTTTGGGACACTGGGTCACACACTGACCTTTCACTCTTTGGGACACTGGGTCACACATTGACCATTCACACTCTGGGACACTGGGTCACACACTTACCTTTCACACTCTGGAAACAGTGCGTCACACACTGACCATTCACTATCTGGGACAGTGGTTCACACACTGACCTTTCACACTCTGGGACAACGGATCACACACTGACCTTTCACACTCTGGGACAGGGGGTCACACACTGATCTTTCACACTCTGGGACACTGGTCACACACTGACCGCTCACACTGTGGGACAGTGGGTCACACCCTCAGCTTTCACACTCTGGGACAGTGGGTCACACACTGACCTTTCACTCTTTGGGACACTGGGTCACACACTGACCTTTCACATTCTGCGACAGTTTGTCACACACTGACCTTTCACACTCTGGGACTGGGTCACTGGGTCACACACTGACCTTTCACACTCTGTGATTGGGTCACACACTGACCTTTCACACTCTGGGACAGTGGGTCACACACTGAGCATTCTCACTCTGTGACAGTGGGTCACACACTGACCTTTCACACTCTAGGACAGTGGGTCACACACTGACCTTTCACACTCCGGGACAATTGGTCACACACAGACCTTTCGCACTCTGGGACTGGGTCAGTGGGTCACACAATGACCTTTCACACTCTGGGCAGTGGATCACACACTGACCTTTCACACTCTGGGACCGTGGGTCACGTACTGACCTTTCACACTCTTTGACAGTGGGTCACACACCGACCTTTCACACTCTGGGACAATTGGTCACACACTGACCTTTCACACTCTGGGACTGGGTCAGTGGGTCACACAATGACCTTTCACACACTGGGCAGTGGGTCACACACTGACCTTTCACACTCTGGGACTGGGTCACACACTGACCTTTCACACTCTGGGACTGGGTCGCACACTGACCTTTCGCAGTCTGGGACAGTGGATCACACACTGACCTTTCACACTCTGGGACAGTGGGTCACACACTGACCTTTCACACTTTGGGACACTGGGTCACACACTGACCTTTCACTCTGTGGGACACTGGGTCACACATTGACCATTCACACTCTGGGACACTGGGTCACACACTTACCTTTCACACTCTGGAAACAGTGGGTCACACACTGACCTTTCACTATCTGGGACAATGGTTCACACACTGACCTTTCACACTCTGGGACAGTGGGTCACACATTGATCTTTCACACTCTGGTACACTGGTCACACACTGACCGCTCACACTGTGGGACAGTGGGTCACACACTGACCTTTCACACTCTGGGTCAGTGGGTCACACAATGAGCTTTTACACTCTGGGACACTGGGTCACACACTGACGTTTCACTCTGTGGGACACTGGGTCACACACTGACCTTTCACACTCTGGGACTGGGTCACACACTGACCTTTCACACTCTGGGATTCGGTCCGACACTGATCTTTCACACTTTGGGACACTGGGTCACACACTGACCTTTCACTCTTTGGGACACTGGGTCACACATTGACCATTCACACTCTGGGACACTGGGTCACACACTTACCTTTCACACTCTGGAAACAGTGGGTCACACACTGACCTTTCACTATCTGGGGCACTGGGTCACACATTGACCTTTCACACTCTGGGACAGTGGGTCACACACTGACCTTTCACACTCTGGGACAGTGGGTCACACACTGACCTTTCACACTCTGGCACACTGGGTCACACACTGACATTTCACACTCTGGGACAGTGGGTCACACACTGACTTTTCACACTCTGGGACAGTGGGTCACACACTGAGCTTTCTCACTCTGGGACACTGGATCACACACTGACCTTTCACACTCTGGGACAATTGGTCTTGCAGTGACCTTTCACACTCTGGGACTGGGTCACTGGGTCACACACTGACCTTTCACACTCTGTGATTGGGTCACACATTGACCTTTCACACTCTGGGACAGTGGGTCACACACTGAGCTTTCTCACTCTGTGACAGTGGGTCACACACTGACCTTTCACACTCTGGGACAGTGGGTCACACACTGACCTTTCACACTCCGGGACAATTGGTCACACACAGACCTTTCGCACTCTGGGACTGGGTCAGTGGGTCACACAATGACCTTTCACACTCTGGGACTGGGTCACACACTGACCTTTCACACTCTGGGACTGGGTCGCACACTGACCTTTCGCACTCTGGGACAGTGGATCACACACTGACCTTTCACACTCTGGGACAGTGGGTCACACACTGACCTTTCACACTCTGGGACACTGGGTCACACACTGAGCATTCACACTCTGTGACACTGGTTACACACTGACCTTTCACACTTTTGGTCAGTGGGTCACACAATGAGCTTTTACACTCTGGGACACTGGGTCACACACTGACGTTTCACTCTCTGGGACACTGGGTCACACACTGACCTTTCACACTCTGGGACTGGGTCACACACTGACCTTTCACACTCTGGGATTCGGTCCCACACTGACCTTTCACACTTTGGGACACTGGGTCACACACTGACCTTTCACTCTTTGGGACACTGGGTCACACATTGACCATTCACACTCTGGGACACTGGGTCACACACTGACCTTTCACTATCTGGGACAGTGGTTCACACACTGACCTTTCACACTCTGGGACAATGGATCACACACTGACCTTTCACACTCTGGGAAACTGGGTCACACACTGATCTTTGACACTCTGGGACACTGGTCACACACTGACCGCTCACACTGTGGGACAGTGGGTCACACCCTCAGCTTTCACACTCTGGGACACTGGTCACACACTGACCGCTCACACTGTGGGACAGTGGGTCACACCCTCAGCTTTCACACTCTGGGACACTGGTCACACACTGACCGTTCACACTCTGGGACTGGGTCACTGGGTCACACACTGACTTTTCACACTCTGTGATTGGGTCACACACTGACCTTTCACACTCTGGGACAGTGGGTCACACACTGAGCATTCTCACTCTGTGACAGTGGGTCACACACTGACCTTTCACACTCTGGGACAGTGGGTCACACACTGACCTTTCACACTCCGGGACAATTGGTCACACACAGACCTTTCGCACTCTGGGACTGGGTCAGTGGGTCACACAATGACCTTTCACACTCTGGGCAGTGGATCACACACTGACCTTTCACACTCTGGGACTCGGTCACGTACTGACCTTTCGCACTCTGGGACAGTGGATCACACACAGACCTTTCACACTCTGGGACAGTGGGTCACACACTGACCTTTCTCACTCTGGGACACTGGGTCACACACTGACCTTTCACACTCTGGGTCAGTGGGTCACACAATGAGCTTTTACACTCTGGGACACTGGGTCACACACTGACCTTTCACACTCTGGGACTGGGTCACACACTGACCTTTCACACTCTGGGATTCGGTCCCACACTGACCTTTCACACTTTGGGACACTGGGTCACACACTGACCTTTCACTCTTTGGGACACTGGGTCAGACATTGACCATTCACACTCTGGGACACTGGGTCACACACTTACCTTTCACACTCTGGAAACAGTGCGTCACACACTGACCATTCACTATCTGGGATAGTGGTTCACACACTGACCTTTCACACTCTGGGACAATGGATCACACACTGACCTTTCACACTCTGGGACAGGGGGTCACACACTGATCTTTCACACTCTGGGACACTGGTCACACACTGACCGCTCACACTGTGGGACAGTGGGTCACACACTCAGCTTTCACACTCTGGGACAGTGGGTCACACACTGACCTTTCACTCTCTGGGACACTGGGTCACACACTGACCTTTCACATTCTGCGACAGTTTGTCACACACTGACCTTTCACACTCTGGGACTGGGTCACTGGGTCACACACTGACCTTTCACACTCTGTGATTGGGTCACACACTGACCTTTCACACTCTGGGACAGCGTTTCACACACTGACCTTTCACACTCTGGGACAGTGGGTCACACACTGATCTTTCACACTCTGGGACAGTGGGTCACACACTGACCTTTCATACTCTGGCACACTGGGTCACACACTGACATTTCACACTCTGGGACAGTGGGTCACACACTGACTTTTCACACTCTGGGACAGTGGGTCACACACTGAGCTTTCTCACTCTGGGACACTGGATCACACACTGACCTTTCACACTCTGGGACAATTGGTCTTGCAGTGACCTTTCACACTCTGGGACTGGGTCACTGGGTCACACACTGACCTTTCACACTCTGTGATTGGGTCACACACTGACCTTTCACACTCTGGGACTGGGTCAGTGGGTCACACAATGACCTTTCACACTCTGGGACTGGGTCACACACTGACCTTTCACACTCTGGGACTGGGTCGCACACTGACCTTTCGCATTCTGGGACAGTGGATCACACACTGACCTTTCACACTCTGGGACAGTGGGTCACACACTGACCTTTCACACTCTGGGACACTGGGTCACACACTGAGCATTCACACTCTGGGACACTGGTTACACACTGACCTTTCACACTCTGGGTCAGTGGGTCACACAATGAGCTTTTACACTCTGGGACACTGGGTCACACACTGACCTTTCACACTCTGGGACACTGGTCACACACTGACCGCTCACACTGTGGGACAGTGGGTCACACACTGACCTTTCACACTCTGGGACAGTGGGTCACACACTGACCTTTCATACTCTGGCACACTGGGTCACACACTGACATTTCACACTCTGGGACAGTGGGTCACACACTGACTTTTCACACTCTGGGACAGTGGGTCACACACTGAGCTTTCTCACTCTGGGACTGGGTCGCACACTGACCTTTCGCATTCTGGGACAGTGGATCACACACTGACCTTTCACACTCTGGGACAGTGGGTCACACACTGACCTTTCACACTCTGGGACACTGGGTCACACACTGAGCATTCACACTCTGGGACACTGGTTACACACTGACCTTTCACACTCTGGGTCAGTGGGTCACACAATGAGCTTTTACACTCTGGGACACTGGGTCACACACTGACGTTTCACTCTCTGGGACACTGGGTCACACACTGACCTTTCACACTCTGGGACTGGGTCACACACTGACCTTTCACACTCTGGGATTCGGTCCCACACTGACCTTTCACACTTTGGGACACTGGGTCACACACTGACCTTTCACTCTTTGGGACACTGGGTCACACATTGACCATTCACACTCTGGGACACTGGGTCACACACTGACCTTTCACTATCTGGGACAGTGGTTCACACACTGACCTTTCACACTCTGGGACAATGGATCACACACTGACCTTTCACACTCTGGGAAAGTGGGTCACACACTGATCTATCACACTCTGGGACACTGGTCACACACTGACCGCTCACACTGTGGGACAGTGGGTCACACCCTCAGCTTTCACACTCTGGGAAACTGGGTCACACACTGACCTTTCACTCTCTGGGACACTGAGTCACACACTGACCTTTCACATTCTGCGACAGTTTGTCACACACTGACCTTTCACACTCTGGGACTGGGTCACTGGGTCACACACTGACTTTTCACACTCTGTGATTGGGTCACGCACTGACCTTTCACACTCTGGGACAGTGGGTCACACACTGAGCATTCTCACTCTGTGACAGTGGGTCACACACTGACCTTTCACACTCTGGGACAGTGGGTCACACACTGACCTTTCACACTCCGGGACAATTGGTCACACACAGACCTTTCGCACTCTGGGACTGGGTCAGTGGGTCACACAATGACCTTTCACACTCTGGGCAGTGGATCACACACTGACCTTTCACACTCTGGGACTCGGTCACGTACTGACCTTTCACACTCTTTGACAGTGGGTCACACACCGACCTTTCAAACTCTGGGACAATTGGTCACACACTGACCTTTCACACTCTGGGACTGGGTCAGTGGGTCACACAATGACCTTTCACACACTGGGCAGTGGGTCACACACTGACCTTTCACTCTCTGGGACTGGGTCACACACTGACCTTTCACACTCTGGGACTGGGTCGCACACTGACCTTTCGCACTCTGGGACAGTGGATCACACACTGACCTTTCACTCTCTGGGACAGTGGGTCACACACTGACCTTTCACACTCTGGGACACTGGGTCACACACTGAGCATTCACACTCTGGGACACTGGTTACACACTGACCTTTCACACTCTGGGTCAGTGGGTAACACAATGAGCTTTTACACTCTGGGACACTGGGTCACACACTGACATTTCACTCTCTGGGACACTGGGTCACACACTGACCTTTCACACTCTGGGACTGGGTCACACACTGACCTTTCACACTCTGGGATTCGGTCCCACACTGACCTTTCACACTTTGGGACACTGGGTCACACACTGACCTTTCACTCTTTGGGACACTGGGTCACACATTGACCATTCACACTCTGGGACACTGGGTCACACACTTACCTTTCACACTCTTGAAACAGTGGGTCACACACTGACCTTTCACTATCTGGGACAATGGTTCACACACTGACCTTTCACACTCTGGGACAATGGATCACACACTGACCTTTCACACTCTGGGACAGTGGGTCACACACTGATCTTTCGCACTCTGGGACACTGGTCACACACTGACCGCTCACACTGTGGGACAGTGGGTCACACACTCAGCTTTCACACTCTGGGACACTGGGTCACACACTGACCTTTCACTCTCTGGGACACTGGGTCACACACTGACCTTTCACATTCTGCGACAGTGGGTCACACACTGACCTTTCACACTCTGGGGCACTGGGTCACACATTGACCTTTCACACACTGGGATTGGGTCACACACTGACCTTTCACACTTTGGGACACTGGGTCACACACTGACCTTTCACTCTTTGGGACACTGGGTCACACCTTGACCATTCACACTCTGGGACAGTGGGTCACACACTTACCTTTCACACTCTGGAAACAGTGGGTCACACACTGACCTTTCATTATCTGGGACAGTGGGTCACACAGTGACCTTTCACACTCTGGGACCGTGGGTCACACACTGAGCATTAACACTCTGGGACAGTGGGTCACACACTGACCTTTCACAGTCTTGGACAGTGGGTCACAAACTGACCTTTCACACTCTGGGACAATGGGTCACATACTGACCTTTCACACTCTGGGACTCGGTCACACACTGACCTTTCTCACTCTGGGAGAGTGGGTTACACACTGACCTTTCACATGCTGGGACACTGGGTCACACACTGACTTTTCACACTCTGGAAACATTGGGTCACACACTGATCTTTCAATCTGTAGGACAGTGGATCACACACTGACCTTTCACACTCAAGACAATGGGTCACACACTGACCTTTCACACTCAGGGACTCGGTCACACACTGACCTTTCTCACTCTGGGAGAGTGGGTCACACACTGACCTTTCACACGCTGGGACACTGGGTCACACACTGACTTTTCACACTCTGGAAACATTGGGTCACACACTGATCTTTCACACTCTGGGACAGTGGATCACACACTGACCTTTCACACTCTGGGACAGTGGGTCACACACTGACCTTTCACACTGTGGGACCGTGGGTCACACACTGAGCATTAACACTCTGGGACAGTGGGTCACACACTGACCTTTCACACTCTGGGACACTGAGTCACACACTGAGCATTAACACTCTGGGACAGCGGGTCACACACTGACTTTTCACACTCTAGGACTGGGTCACACACTGACCTTTCAACTCTGCGATAGTGGGTCGCACACTGACCTTTCACAATCTGCGACAGTGGGTCACACACTGACCTTTCACACTCTGGGCAGTGGTTCAAACACTCAGCTTTCACTCTCTAGGACTGAGTCACACACTGACCTTTCACACTCTGGGATAGTGGGTCACACACTGAGCTTTCACACACTGGGACACTGGGTCGCACACTGAGCATTCACACTCTGTGACACTGGTTACACACTGACCTTTCACACTCTGGGTCAGTGGGTCACACAATGAGCTTTTACACTCTGGGACACTGGGTCACACACTGACGTTTCACTCTCTGGGACACTGGGTCACACACTGACCTTTCACACTCTGGGACTGGGTCACACACTGACCTTTCACACTCTGGGATTCGGTCCCACACTGACCTTTCACACTTTGGGACACTGGGTCACACACTGACCTTTCACTCTTTGGGACACTGGGTCACACATTGACCATTCACACTCTGGGACACTGGGTCACACACTTACCTTTCACACTCTGGAAACAGTGGGTCACACACTGACCTTTCACTATCTGGGACAGTGGTTCACACACTGACCTTTCACACTCTGGGACAATGGATTCACACACTGACCTTTCACACTCTGGGACAGTGGGTCACACACTGATCTTTCACACTCTGCGACAGTGGGTCACACACTGACCTTTCACACTCTGGGGCACTGGGTCACACAGTGACCTTTCACACTCTGGGACAGTGGGTCACACACTGACCTTTCACACTCTGGGACAGTGGGTCACACACTGACCTTTCACACTCTGGCACACTGGGTCACACACTGACCTTTCACACTCTGGGACAGTGGGTCACACAATGACTTTTCACACTCTGGGACAGTGGGTCACACACTGAGCTTTCTCACTCTGCGACACTGGGTCACACACTGACCTTTCACACTCTGGGACAATTGGTCTTGCAGTGACCTTTCACACTCTGGGACTGGGTCACTGGGTCACACACTGACCTTTCACACTCTGTGATTGGGTGACACACTGACCTTTCACACTCTGGGACAGTGGGTCACACACTGAGCTTTCTCACTCTGTGACAGTGGGTCACACACTGACCTTTCACACTCTGGGACAGTGGGTCACACACTGACCTTTCACACTCTGGGACAATTGGTCACACACTGACCTTTCACACTCTGGGACTGGGTCACACACTGACCTTTCACACTCTGGGACTGGGTCGCACACTGACCTTTCGCAGTCTGGGACAGTGGATCACACACTGACCTTTCACACTCTGGGACAGTGGGTCACACACTGACCTTTCGCACTCTGGGACACTGGGTCACACACTGAGCATTCACACTCTGGGACACTGGTTACACACTGACCTTTCACACTCTGGGTCAGTGGGTCACACAATGAGCTTTTACACTCTGGGACACTGGGTCACACACTGACGTTTCACTCTCTGGGACACTGGGTCACACACTGACCTTTCACACTCTGGGACTGGGTCACACACTGACCTTTCACACTCTGGGATTCGGTCCCACACTGACCTTTCACTCTTTGGGGCACTGGGTCACACACTGACCTTTCACTCTTTGGGACACTGGGTCACACATTGACCATTCACACTCTGGGACACTGGGTCACACACTTACCTTTCACACTCTGGAAACAGTGCGTCACACACTGAACATTCACTATCTGGGACAGTGGTTCACACACTGACCTTTCACACTCTGGGACAATGGATCACACACTGACCTTTCACACTCTGGGACAGGGGGTCACAAACTGATCTTTCACACTCTGGGACACTGGTCACACACTGACCGCTCACACTGTGGGACAGTGGGTCACACACTCAGCTTTCACACTCTGGGACACTGGGTCACACACTGACCTTTCACTCTCTGGGACACTGGGTCACACACTGACCTTTCACATTCTGCGACAGTGGGTCACACACTGACCTTTCACACTCTGGGGCACTGGGTCACACATTGACCTTTCACACTCTGGGACAGTGGGTCACACACTGACCTTTCACACTCTGGGACAGTGAGTCACACACTGACCTTTCACACTCTGGCACACTGGGTGACACACTGACATTTCACACTCTGGGACAGTGGGTCACACGCTGACTTTTCACACTCTGGGACAGTGGGTCACACACTGAGCTTTCTCACTCTGGGACACTGGATCACACACTGACCTTTCACACTCTGGGACAATTGGTCTTGCAGTGACCTTTCACACTCTGGGACTGGGTCACTGGGTCACACACTGACCTTTCACACTCTGTGATTGGGTCACACACTGACCTTTCACACTCTGGGACAGTGGGTCACACACTGAGCTTTCTCACTCTGTGACAGTGGGTCACACACTGACCTTTCACACTCTGGGACAGTGGGTCACACACTGACCTTTCACACTCCGGGACAATTGGTCACACACAGACCTTTCGCACTCTGGGACTGGGTCAGTGGGTCACACAATGACCTTTCACACTCTGGGCAGTGGATCACACACTGACCTTTCACACTCTGGGACTCGGTCACGTACTGACCTTTCACACTCTTTGACAGTGGGTTACACACCGGCCTTTCACACTCTGGGACAATTGGTCACACACTGACCTTTCACACTCTGGTACTGGGTCAGTGGGTCACACAATGACCTTTCACACACTGGGCAGTGGGTCACACACTGACCTTTCACACTCTGGGACTGGGTCATACACTGACCTTTCACACTCTGGGACTGGGTCGCACACTGAACTTTCGCACTCTGGGACAGTGGATCACACACTGACCTTTCACACTCTGGGACAGTGGGTCACACACTGACCTTTCACACTCTGGGACACTGGGTCACACACTGAGCATTCACACTCTGGGACACTGGTTACACACTAACCTTTCACACTCTGGGTCAGTGGGTCACACAATGAGCTTTTACACTCTGGGACACTGGGTCACACACTGACGTTTCACTCTCTGGGACACTGTGTCACACACTGACCTTTCACAATCTGGGACTGGGTCACACACTGACCTTTCACACTCTGGGATTAGGTCCCACACTGACCTTTCACACTTTGGGACACTGGGTCACACACTGACCTTTCACTCTTTGGGACACTGGGTCACACATTGACCATTCACACTCTGGGACACTGGGTCACACACTTACCTTTCACACTCTGGAAACAGTGGGTCACAGACTGACCTTTAACTATCTGGGACAGTGGTTCACACACTGACCTTTCACACTCTGGGACAATGGATCACACACTGACCTTTCACACTCTGGGACAGTGGGTCACACACTGATCTTTCACACTCTGGGACACTGGTCACACACTGACCGCTCACACTGTGGGACAGTGGGTCACACACTCAGCTTTCACACTCTCGGACACTGGGTCACACACTGACCTTTCACTCTCTGCGACACTGGGTCACACACTGACCTTTCACATTCTGCGACAGTGGGTCACACACTGACCTTTCACACTCTGGGACTGGGTCACTGGGTCACACACTGACCTTTCACAATCTGTGATTGGGTCACACACTGACCTTTCACACTCTGGGACAGTGGGTCACACACTGAGCATTCTCACTCTGTGACAGTGGGTCACACACTGACCTTTCACACTCTGGGACAGTGGGTCACACACTGACCTTTCACACTCTGGGACAGTGGGTCACACACTGATCTTTCACACTCTGGGACACTGGTCACACACTGACCGCTCACACTGTGGGACAGTGGGTCACACACTCAGCTTTCACACTCTGGGACACTGGGTCACACACTGACTTTTCACTCTCTGGGACACTGGGTCACACACTGAACTTTCACATTCTGCGACAGTTTGTCACACACTGGCCTTTCACACTCTGGGACTGGGACACTGGGTCACACACTGACCTTTCACTCTCTGGGACACTGGGTCACACACTGACCTTTCACATTCTGCGACAGTGGGTCACACACTGACCTTTCACACTCTGGGGCACTGCGTCACACACTGACCTTTTACTCTCTGGGACACTGGGTCAAACACTGACCTTTCACATTCTGCGACAGTTTGTCACACACTGACCTTTCACACTCTGGGACTGGGACACTGGGTCACACACTGACCTTTCACTCTCTGGGACACTGGGTCACACACTGACCTTTCGCATTATGCGACAGTGGGTCACACACTGACCTTTCACACTCTTGGGCACTGGGTCACACATTGACCTTTCACACTCTGGGACAGTGGGTCACACACTGACCTTTCACACTCTGGGACAGTGGGTCACACACTGACCTTTCACACTCTGGCACACTGGGTCACACACTGACCTTTCACACTCTGGGACAGTGGGTTACACATTGACCTTTCACACTCTGACACTGGGTCACACACTGACCTTTCTCACTCTGGGACAGTGGGTCACACACTGACCTTTCACACTCTGTGGCAGTGGATCACATACTGACCTTTCACACTCTTTGACAGTGGGTCACACACCGACCTTTCACACTCTGGGACAATTGGTCACACACTGACCTTTCACACTCTGGGACTGGGTCAGTGGGTCACATAATGACCTTTCACACACTGGGCAGTGGGTGACACACTGACCTTTCACACTATGGGACTGGGTCACACACTGACCTTTCACACTCTGGGACTGGGTCGCACACTGACCTTTCGCACTCTGGGACAATAGATCACACACTGACCTTTCACACTCTGGGACAGTGGGTCACACACTGACCTTTCACACTCTGGGACACTGGGTCACACACTGAGCATTCACACTCTGGGACACTGGTTACACACTGACCTTTCACACTCTGGGTCAGTGGGTCACACAATGAGCTTTCACACTCTGGGACACTGGGTCACACACTGACGTTTCACTCTCTGGTACACTGGGTCACACACTGACTTTTCACACTCTGGGACAGTAGGTCACACACTGACCTTTCACACTCTGGGACACTTGGTCACACACTGACCTTTCACACTCTGGGACAATGTATCACACACTGACCTTTCACACTCTGGGACTTGGGACAGTGGGTCACACACTGACCTTTCACACTCTGGGCCTTGGTTCACACACTGACCGTTCACACTCTGGGACAGTGGGTCACACATTGCCCTTTCACACTCTGGGACAGTGGGTCACACACTGGCCTTTCACACTCTGGGACAGTGGGTCACACACTGACCTTTCACACTCTGGGATAGTGGGTCACACACTGAGCATTAACACTCTGGGACAGTGGGTCACACACTGACATTTCAAACTCTGGGACTGTGGGTCGCACACTGACCTTTCACACTCTGGGACAGTGGGTCACACACTGAGCATTCACACTCTGGGACACTGGTTACACACTGACCTTTCACACTCTGGGTCAGTGGGTCACACAATGAGCTTTTACACTCTGGGACACTGGGTCACACACTGACGTTTCACTCTCTGGGACACTGGGTCACACACTGACCTTTCACACTCTGGGACTGGGTCACACACTGACCTTTCACACTCTGGGATTCGGTCACACACTGACCTTTCACACTCTGTGATTGGGTCACACACTGACCTTTCACACTCTGGGACAGTGGGTCACACACTGAGCATTCTCACTCTGTGACAGTGGGTCACACACTGACCTTTCACACTCTGGGACAGTGGGTCACACACTGACCTTTCACACTCCGGGACAATTGGTCACACACAGACCTTTCGCACTCTGGGACTGGGTCAGTGGGTCACACAATGAGCTTTCACACTCTGGGCAGTGGATCACACACTGACCTTTCACACTCTGGGACTCGGTCACGTACTGACCTTTCACACTCTTTGACAGTGGGTCACACACCGACCTTTCAAACTCTGGGACAATTGGTCACACACTGACCTTTCACACTCTGGGACTGGGTCAGTGGGTCACACAATGACCTTTCACACACTGGGCAGTGGGTCACACACTGACCTTTCACACTCTGGGACTGGGTCACACACTGACCTTTCACACTCTGGGACTGGGTCGCACACTGACCTTTCGCACTCTGGGACAGTGGATCACACACTGACCTTTCACACTCTGGGACACTGGGTCACACACTGAGCATTCACACTCTGGGACACTGGTTACACACTGACCTTTCACACTCTGGGTCAGTGGGTCACACAATGAGCTTTTACACTCTGGGACACTGGGTCACACACTGACGTTTCATTCTCTGGGACACTGGGTCACACACTGACCTTTCACACTCTGGGACTGGGTCACACACTGACCTTTCACACTCTGGGATTCGGTCCCACACTGACCTTTCACACTTTGGGACACTGGGTCACACACTGACCTTTCACTCTTTGGACAACTGGGTCACACATTGACCATTCACACTCTGGGACACTGGGTCACACACTTACCTTTCACACTCTGGAAACAGTGGGTCACACACTGACCTTTAACTATCTGGGACAGTGGTTCACACACTGACCTTTCACACTCTGGGACAATGGATCACACACTGACCTTTCACACTCTGGGACAGTGGGTCACACACTGATCTTTCACACTCTGGGACACTGGTCACACACTGACCGCTCACACTGTGGGACACTGGGTCACACACTCAGCTTTCACACTCTGGAACACTGGGTCACACACTGACCTTTCACTCTCTGGGACACTGGGTCACACACTGACCTTTCTCATTCTGCGACAGTGGGTCACACACTGACCTTTCACACTCTGGGACTGGGTCACTGGGTCACACACTGACCTTTCACACTCTGTGATTGGGTCACACACTGACCTTTCACACTCTGGGACAGTGGGTCACACACTGAGCATTCTCACTCTGTGACAGTGGGTCACACACTGAGCATTCTCACTCTGTGACAGTGGGTCACACACTGACCTTTCACACTCTGGGACAGTGGGTCACACACTGACCTTTCACACTCCGGGACAATTGGTCACACACAGACCTTTCGCACTCTGGGACTGGGTCAGTGGGTCACACAATGAGCTTTCACACTCTGGGCAGTGGATCACACACTGACCTTTCACACTCTGGGACTCGGTCACGTACTGACCTTTCACACTCTTTGACAGTGGGTCACACACCGACCTTTCACACTCTGGGACAATTGGTCACACACTGACCTTTCACACTTTGGGACACTGGGTCACACACTGACCTTTCACTCTTTGGACAACTGGGTCACACATTGACCATTCACACTCTGGGACACTGGGTCACACACTTACCTTTCACACTCTGGAAACAGTGGGTCACACACTGACCTTTAACTATCTGGGACATTGGTTCACACACTGACCTTTCACACTATGGGACAATGGATCACACACTGACCTTTCACACTCTGGGACAGTGGGTCACACACTGATCTTTCACACTCTGGGACACTGGTCACACACTGACCGCTCACCCTGTGGGACAGTGGGTCACACACTCAGCTTTCACACTCTGGAACACTGGGTCACACACTGACCTTTCACTCTCTGGGACACTGGGTCACACACTGACCTTTCTCATTCTGCGACAGTGGGTCACACACTGACCTTTCACACTCTGGGACTGGGTCACTGGGTCACAGACTGACCTTTCACACTCTGTGATTGGGTCACACACTGACCTTTCACACTCTGGGACAGTGGGTCACACACTGAGCATTCTCACTCTGTGACAGTGGGTCACACACTGACCTTTCACACTCTGGGACAGTGGGTCACACACTGACCTTTCACACTCTGGGACAATTGGTCACACACTGAACTTTCACACTCTGGGACTGGTCAGTGGGTCACACAATGACCTTTCACACACTGGGCAGTGGGTCACACACTGACCTTTCACACTCTGGGACTGGGTCACACACTGACCTTTCACACTCTGGGACTGGGTCGCACACTGACCTTTCGCACTCTGGGACAGTGGATCACACACTGACCTTTCACACTCTGAGACAGTGGGTCACACACTGACCTTTCACACTCTGGGACACTGGGTCACACACTGACCTTTCACACTCTGGGACTCGGTCACGTACTGACCTTTCACACTCTTTGACAGTGGGTCACACACCGACCTTTCACACTCTGGGACAATTGGTCACACACTGACCTTTCACACTCTGGGACTGGGTCAGTGGGTCACACAATGACCTTTCACACATTGGGCAGTGGGTCACACACTGACCTTTCACACTCTGGGACTGGGTCACACACTGACCTTTCACACTCTGGGACTGGGTCGCACACTGACCTTTCGCACTCTGGGACAGTGGATCACACACTGACCTTTCACACTCTGGGACACTGGGTCACACACTGAGCATTCACACTCTGGGACACTGGTTACACACTGACCTTTCACACTCTGGGTCAGTGGGTCACACAATGAGCTTTTACACTCTGGGACACTGGGTCACACACTGACGTTTCACTCTCTGGGACACTGGGTCACACACTGACCTTTCGCACTCTGGGACTGGGTCACACACTGACCTTTCACACTCTGGGATTCGGTCCCACACTGACCTTTCACACTTTGGGACACTGGGTCACACACTGACCTTTCACTCTTTGGGACACTGGGTCACACATTGACCATTCACACTCTGGGACACTGGGTCACACACTTACCTTTCACACTCTGGAAACAGTGGGTCACACACTGACCTTTAACTATCTGGGACAGTGGTTCACACACTGACCTTTCACACTCTGGGACAATGGATCACACACTGACCTTTCACACTCTGGGACAGTGGGTCACACACTGATCTTTCACACTCTGGGACACTGGTCACACACTGACCGCTCACCCTGTGGGACAGTGGGGCACACACTCAGCTTTCACACTCTGGGACACTGGGTCACACACTGACCATTCACTCTCTGGGACACTGGGTCACACACTGACCTTTCACATTCTGCGACAGTGGGTCACACACTGACCTTTCACACTCTGGGACTGGGTCACTGGGTCACACACTGACCTTTCACACTCTGTGATTGGGTCACACACTGAACTTTCACACTCTGGGACAGTGGGTCACACACTGAGCATTCTCACTCTGTGACAGTGGGTCACACACTGACCTTTCACACTCTTGGACAGTGGGTCACACACTGACCTTTCACACTCTGGGACAATTGGTCACACACTGACCTTTCACACTCTGGGACTGGTCAGTGGGTCACACAATGACTTTTCACACACTGGGCAGTGGGTCACACACTGACCTTTCACACTATGGGACTGGGTCATACACTGACCTTTCACACTCTGGGACTGGGTCGCACACTGACCTTTCGCACTCTGGGACAGTGGATCAAACACTGACCTTTCACACTCTGGGACAGTGGGTCACACACTGACCTTTCACACTCTGTGACACTGGGTCACACACTGAGCATTCACACTCTGGGACACTGGTTACACACTGACCTTTCATACTCTGGGTCAGTGGGTCACACAATGAGCTTTTACACTCTGGGACACTGGGTCACACACTGACGTTTCACTCTCTGGGACACTGGGTCACACACTGACCTTTCACACTCTGGGACTGGGTCACACACTGACCTTTCACACTCTGGGATACGGTCCCACACTGACCTTTCACACTTTGGGACACTGGGTCACACACTGACCTTTCACTCTTTGGGACACTGGGTCACACATTGACCATTCACACTCTGGGACACTGGGTCACACACTTACCTTTCACACTCTTGAAACAGTGGGTCACACACTGACCTTTCACTATCTGGGACAGTGGTTCACACACTGACCTTTCACACTCTGGGACAATGGATCACACACTGACCTTTCACACTCTGGGACAGTGGGTCACACTCTGATTTTTCACACTCTGGGACACTGGTCACACACTGACCGCTCACACTGTGGGACAGTGGGTCACACACTCAGCTTTCACACTCTGGGACACTGGGTCACACACTGACCTTTCACTCTCTGGGACACTGGGTCACACATTGACCTTTCACATTCTGCGACAGTGGGTCACACACTGACATTTCACACTCTGGGGCACTGCGTCACACACTGACCTTTCACTCTCTGGGACACTGGGTCAAACACTGACCTTTCACATTCTGCGACAGTTTGTCACACACTGACCTTTCACACTCTGGGACTGGGACACTGGGTCACACACTGACCTTTCACTCTCTGGGACACTGGGTCACACACTGACCTTTCGCATTCTGCGACAGTGGGTCACACACTGACCTTTCACACTCTGTGGCAGTGGGTCACATACTGACCTTTCACACTCTGGGACTGGGTCAGTGGGTCACATAATGACCTTTCACACATTGGGCAGTGGGTCACACACTGACCTTTCACACTATGGGACTGGGTCACACACTGACCTTTCACACTCTGGGACTGGGTCGCACACTGACCTTTCGCACTCTGGGACAGTGGATCACACACTGACCTTTCACACTCTGGGACAGTGGGTCACACAATGAGCTTTCACACTCTGGGACACTGGGTCACACACTGACATTTCATTCTCTGGGACACTGGGTCACACACTGACCTTTCACACTCTGGGACTGGGTCACACACTGACCTTTCACACTCTGGGATACGGTCCCACACTGACCTTTCACACTTTGGGACACTGGGTCACACACTGACCTTTCACTCTTTGGGACACTGGGTCACACATTGACCATTCACACTCTGGGACACTGGGTCACACACTTACCTTTCACACTCTTGAAACAGTGGGTCACACACTGACCTTTCACATTCTGCGACAGTGGGTCACACACTGACCTTTCACACTCTGGGGCACTGCGTCACACACTGACCTTTCACTCTCTGGGACACTGGGTCAAACACTGACCTTTCACATTCTGCGACAGTTTGTCACACACTGACCTTTCACACTCTGGGACTGGGACACTGGGTCACACACTGGCCTTTCACTCTCTGGTACACTGGGTCACACACTGACCTTTCGCATTCTGCGACAGTGGGTCACACACTGACCTTTCACACTCTTGGGCACTGGGTCACACATTGACCTTTCACACTCTGGGACAGTGGGTCACACACTGACCTTTCACACTCTGGGACAATTGGTCTTGCAGTGACCTTTCACACTCTGGGACTGGGTCAGTGGGTTACACACTGACCTTTCACACTGTGTGATTGGGTCACACACTGACCTTTCACACTCTGGGACAGTGGGTCACACACTGAGCTTTCTCACTCTGTGACAGTGGGTCACACACTGACCTTTCACACTCTGGGACAGTGGGTCACACACTGACCTTTCACACTCCTGGACAATTGGTCACAATCAGACCTTTCGCACTCTGGGACTGGGTCAGTGGGTCACACAATGACCTTTCACACTCTGGGCAGTGGATCACACACTGACCTTTCACACTCTGGGACTCGGTCACGTACTGACCTTTCACACTCTGGGACAGTGGGTTACACATTGACCTTTCACACTCTGGGACTGGGTCACACACTGACCTTTCTCACTCTGGGACAGTGGGTCACACACTGACCTTTCACACTCTGTGGCAGTGGGTCACATACTGACCTTTCACACTCTGGGACTGGGTCAGTGGGTCACATAATGACCTTTCACACATTGGGCAGTGGGTCACACACTGACCTTTCACACTATGGGACTGGGTCACACACTGACCTTTCACACTCTGGGACTGGGTCGCACACTGACCTTTCGCACTCTGGGACAGTGGATCACACACTGACCTTTCACACTCTGGGACAGTGAGTCACACACTGACCTTTCACACTCTGGGACACTGGGTCACACACTGAGCATTCACACTCTGGGACACTGGTTACACACTGACCTTTCACACTCTGGGTCAGTGGGTCACACAATGAGCTTTCACACTCTGGGACACTGGGTCACACACTGACGTTTCATTCTCTGGGACACTGGGTCACACACTGACCTTTCACACTCTGGGACAGTAGGTCACACACTGACCTTTCACACTCTTATACACTTGGTCACACACTGACCTTTCACACTCTGGGACAATGTATCACACACTGACCTTTCACACTCTGGGACTTGGGACAGTGGGTCACACACTGACCTTTCACACTCTGGGCCGTGGTTCACACACTGACCGTTCACACTCTGGGACAGTGGGTCACACATTGCCCTTTCACACTCTGGGACAGTGGGTCACACACTGGCCTTTCACACTCTGGGACAGTGGGTCACACACTGACCTTTCACACTCTGGGATAGTGGGTCACACACTGAGCATTAACACTCTGGGACAGTGGGTCACACACTGACATTTCAAACTCTGGGACTGTGGGTCGCACACTGACCTTTCACACTCTGGGACAGTGGGTCACACACTGACCTTTCACACTCTGGGACAATGAGTCACGCAGTGACCTTTCACACTCTCGAACTGGGACAGTGGGTCGCACACTGACCTTTCACACTCTGGGCAGTGGGTCACACACTGACCTTTCACACTCTGGGACTGGGTCGCACACTGACCTTTTACACGCTGGGACTGGGTCACACACTGACCTTTCACACTCTGGGACTGGGTCACAAACTGACCTTTCACACTCTGGGACTGGGTCACAAACTGACCTTTCACACTCTGGGACTGGGTCACACACTGACCTTTCACACTCTGGGACTCGGTCACACACTGACCTTTCTCACTCTGGGAGAGTGGGTCACACACTGACCTTTCACACGCTGGGACACTGGGTCACACACTGACCTTTCACACTCAAGACAATGGATCACACACTGACCTTTCACACTCTGGGACTGGGACAGTGGGTCAAACACTGACCTTTCACACTCTGGGCAGTGGCTCACACACTGCCCTTTCTCACTCTGGGACTGTGCGTCACACACTGAGCATTAACACTCTGGGACAGTGGGTCACACACTGACCTTTCACACTCTGGGATACTGGGTCACACACTGAGCATTAACACTCTGGGACAGCGGGTCACACACTGACTTTTCACACTCTAGGACTGGGTCACGCACTGACCTTTCACACTCTGCGATAGTGAGTCGCACACTGACCTTTCACAATCTGCGACAGTGGGTCACACACTGACCTTTCACACTCTGGGCAGTGGTTCAAACACTCAGCTTTCACACTCTAGGACTGAGTCACACACTGACCTTTCACACTCTGGGATAGTGGGTCACACACTGAGCTTTCACACACTGGGACACTGGGTAGCACACTGACCTTTCACAATCTGCAACAGTGGGTCACACACTGACCTTTCACACTCTGGGATTGGGTCACACACTGACCTTTCACTCTTTGGGACACTGGGTCACACATTGACCATTCACACTCTGGGACACTGGGTCACACACTTACCTTTCACACTCTGGAAACAGTGGGTCACACACTGACCTTTCACTATCTGGGACAGTGGTTCACACACTGACCTTTCACACTCTGGGACAATGGATCACACACTGACCTTTCACACTCTGGGACAGTGGGTCACACACTGATCTTTCACACTCTGGGACACTGGTCACACACTGACCGCTCACACTGTGGGACAGTGGGTCACACACTCAGCTTTCACACTCTGGGACACTGGGTCACACACTGACCTTTCACTCTCTGGGACACTGGGTCACACACTGACCTTTCACATTCTGCGACAGTTTGTCACACACTGACCTTTCACACTCTGGGACTGGGACACTGGGTCACACACTGACCTTTCACTCTCTGGGACACTGGGTCACACACTGACCTTTCACATTCTGCGACAGTGGGTCACACACTGACCTTTCACACTCTGGGGCACTGCGTCACACACTGACCTTTCACTCTCTGGGACACTGGGTCAAACACTGACCTTTCACATTCTGCGACAGTTTGTCACACACTGACCTTTCACACTCTGGGACTGGGACACTGGGTCACACACTGGCCTTTCACTCTCTGGTACACTGGGTCACACACTGACCTTTCGCATTCTGCGACAGTGGGTCACACACTGACCTTTCACACTCTTGGGCACTGGGTCACACATTGACCTTTCACACTCTGGGACAGTGGGTCACACACTGACCTTTCACACTCTGGGACAATTGGTCTTGCAGTGACCTTTCACACTCTGGGACTGGGTCAGTGGGTCACACACTGACCTTTCACACTGTGTGATTGGGTCACACACTGACCTTTCACACTCTGGGACAGTGGGTCACACACTGAGCTTTCTCACTCTGTGACAGTGGGTCACACACTGACCTTTCACACTCTGGGACAGTGGGTCACACACTGACCTTTCACACTCCTGGACAATTGGTCACACACAGACCTTTCGCACTCTGGGACTGGGTCACTGGGTCACACAATGACCTTTCACACTCTGGGCAGTGGATCACACACTGACCTTTCACACTCTGGGACTCGGTCACGTACTGACCTTTCACACTCTGGGACAGTGGGTTACACATTGACCTTTCACACTCTGGGACTGGGTCACACACTGACCTTTCTCACTCTGGGACAGTGGGTCACACACTGACCTTTCACACTCTGTGGCAGTGGGTCACATACTGACCTTTCACACTCTGGGACTGGGTCAGTGGGTCACATAATGACCTTTCACACATTGGGCAGTGGGTCACACACTGACCTTTCACACTATGGGACTGGGTCACACACTGACCTTTCACACTCTGGGACTGGGTCGCACACTGACCTTTCGCACTCTGGGACAGTGGATCACACACTGACCTTTCACACTCTGGGACAGTGGGTCACACACTGACCTTTCACACTCTGGGACACTGGGTCACACACTGAGCATTCACACTCTGGGACACTGGTTACACACTGACCTTTCACACTCTGGGTCAGTGGGTCACACAATGAGCTTTCACACTCTGGGACACTGGGTCACACACTGACGTTTCATTCTCTGGGACACTGGGTCACACACTGACCTTTCACACTCTGGGACAGTAGGTCACACACTGACCTTTCACACTCTTATACACTTGGTCACACACTGACCTTTCACACTCTGGGACAATGTATCACACACTGACCTTTCACACTCTGGGACTTGGGACAGTGGGTCACACACTGACCTTTCACACTCTGGGCCGTGGTTCACACACTGACCGTTCACACTCTGGGACAGTGGGTCACACATTGCCCTTTCACACTCTGGGACAGTGGGTCACACACTGGCCTTTCACACTCTGGGACAGTGGGTCACACACTGACCTTTCACACTCTGGGATAGTGGGTCACACACTGAGCATTAACACTCTGGGACAGTGGGTCACACACTGACATTTCAAACTCTGGGACTGTGGTCGCACACTGACCTTTCACACTCTGGGACAGTGGGTCACACACTGACCTTTCACACTCTGGGACAATGAGTCACGCAGTGACCTTTCACACTCTCGAACTGGGACAGTGGGTCGCACACTGACCTTTCACACTCTGGGCAGTGGGTCACACACTGACCTTTCACACTCTGGGACACTGGGTCACACACTGACCTTTCACACTCTGGTACAGTGGGTCACACACTGACCTTTCACAATCTTGGACAGTGGGTCACAAACTGACCTTTCACACTCTGGGACTGGGTCGCACACGGACCTTTTACACGCTGGGACTGGGTCACACACTGACCTTTCACACTCTGGGACTGGGTCACAAACTGACCTTTCACACTCTGGGACTGGGTCACAAACTGACCTTTCACACTCTGGGACTGGGTCACACACTGACCTTTCACACTCTGGGACTCGGTCACACACTGACCTTTCTCACTCTGGGAGAGTGGGTCACACACTGACCTTTCACACGCTGGGACACTGGGTCACACACTGACCTTTCACACTCAAGACAATGGATCACACACTGACCTTTCACACTCTGGGACTGGGACAGTGGGTCAAACACTGACCTTTCACACTCTGGGCAGTGGCTCACACACTGCCCTTTCTCACTCTGGGACTGTGCGTCACACACTGAGCATTAACACTCTGGGACAGTGGGTCACACACTGACCTTTCACACTCTGGGATACTGGGTCACACACTGAGCATTAACACTCTGGGACAGCGAGTCACACACTGACTTTTCACACTCTAGGACTGGGTCACACACTGACCTTTCACACTCTGCGATAGTGAGTCGCACACTGACCTTTCACAATCTGCGACAGTGGGTCACACACTGACCTTTCACACTCTGGGCAGTGGTTCAAACACTCAGCTTTCACACTCTAGGACTGAGTCACACACTGACCTTTCACACTCTGGGATAGTGGGTCACACACTGACCTTTCACACTCTGGGACACTGGTCACACACTGACCGCTCACACTGTGGGACAGTGGGTCACACACTCAGCTTTCACACTCTGGGACACTGGGTCACACACTGACCTTTCACTCTCTGGGACACTGGGTCACACACTGACCTTTCACATTCTGCGACAGTTTGTCACACACTGACCTTTCACACTCTGGGACTGGGACACTGGGTCACACACTGACCTTTCACTCACTGGGACACTGGGTCACACACTGACCTTTCACATTCTGCGACAGTGGGTCACACACTGACCTTTCACACTCTGGGACACTGGGTCAAACACTGACCTTTCATATTCTGCGACAGTTTGTCACACACTGACCTTTCACACTCTGGGACTGGGACACTGGGTCATACACTGGCCTATCACTCTCTGGGACACTGGGTCACACACTGACCTTTCGCATTCTGCGACAGTGGGTCACACACTGACTTTTCACACTCTTGGGCACTGGGTCACACATTGACCTTTCACACTCTGGGACAGTGGGTCACACACTGACCTTTCACACTCTGGGACAGTGGGTCACACACTGACCTTTCACACTCTGGGACAATTGGTCTTGCAGTGACCTTTCACACTCTGGGACTGGGTCAGTGGGTCACACACTGACCTTTCACACTGTGTGATTGGGTCACACACTGACCTTTCACACTCTGGGACAGTGGGTCACACACTGAGCTTTCTCACTCTGTGACAGTGGGTCACACACTGACCTTTCACACTCTGGGACAGTGGGTCACACACTGACCTTTCACACTCCTGGACAATTGGTCACACACAGACCTTTCGCACTCTGGGACAGGGTCAGTGGGTCACACAATGACCTTTCACACTCTGGGCAGTGGATCACACACTGACCTTTCACACTCTGGGACTCGGTCACGTACTGACCTTTCACACTCTGGGACAGTGGGTTACACATTGACCTTTCACACTCTGGGACTGGGTCACACACTGACCTTTCTCACTCTGGGACAGTGGGTCACACACTGACCTTTCACACTCTGTGGCAGTGGGTCACATACTGACCTTTCACACTCTGGGACTGGGCCAGTGGGTCACATAATGACCTTTCACACATTGGGCAGTGGGTCACACATTGACCTTTCACACTATGGGACTGGGTCACACACTGACCTTTCACACTCTGGGACTGGGTCGCACACTGACCTTTCGCACTCTGGGACAGTGGATCACACACTGACCTTTCACACTCTGGGACAGTGGGTCACACACTGACCTTTCACACTCTGGGACACTGGGTCACACACTGAGCATTCACACTCTGGGACACTGGTTACACACTGACCTTTCACACTCTGGGTCAGTGGGTCACACAATGAGCTTTCACACTCTGGGACACTGGGTTACACACTGACGTTTTATTCTCTGGGACACTGGGTCACACACTGACCTTTCACACTCTGGGACAGTAGGTCACACACTGACCTTTCACACTCTTTTACACTTGGTCACACACTGACCTTTCACACTCTGGGACAATGTATCACACACTGACCTTTCACACTCTGGGACTTGGGACAGTGGGTCACACACTGACCTTTCACACTCTGGGCCGTGGTTCACACACTGACCGTTCACACTCTGGGACAGTGGGTCACACACTGGCCTTTCACACTCTGGGACAGTGGGTCACACACTGACCTTTCACACTCTGGGATAGTGGGTCACACACTGAGCATTAACACTCTGGGACAGTGGGTCACACACTGACATTTCAAACTCTGGGACTGTGGGTCGCACACTGACCTTTCACACTCTGGGACAGTGGGTCACACACTGACCTTTCACACTCTGGGACAATGAGTCACGCAGTGACCTTTCACACTCTCGAACTGGGACAGTGGGTCGCACACTGACCTTTCACACTCTGGGCAGTGGGTCACACACTGACCTTTCACACTCTGGGACACTGGGTCACACACTGACCTTTCACACTCTGGTACAGTGGGTCACACACTGACCTTTCACAATCTTGGACAGTGGGTCACAAACTGACCTTTCACACTCTGGGACTGGGTCGCACACTGACCTTTTACACGCTGGGACTGGGTCACACACTGACCTTTCACACTCTGGGACTGGGTCACAAACTGACCTTTCACACTCTGGGACTGGGTCACAAACTGACCTTTCACACTCTGGGACTGGGTCACACACTGACCTTTCACACTCTGGGACTCGGTCACACACTGACCTTTCTCACTCTGGGAGAGTGGGTCACACACTGACCTTTCACACGCTGGGACACTGGGTCACACACTGACCTTTCACACTCAAGACAATGGATCACACACTGACCTTTCACACTCTGGGACTGGGACAGTGGGTCAAACACTGACCTTTCACACTCTGGGCAGTGGCTCACACACTGCCCTTTCTCACTCTGGGACTGTGCGTCACACACTGAGCATTAACACTCTGGGACAGTGGGTCACACACTGACCTTTCACACTCTGGGATACTGGGTCACACACTGAGCATTAACACTCTGGGACAGCGGGTCACACACTGACCTTTCACACTCTAGGATAGTGGGTCACAGACTGAGCTTTCACACACTGGGACACTGGGTAGCACACTGAGCATTAACACTCTGGGACAGCGGGTCACACACTGACTTTTCACACTCTAGGACTGGGTCACACACTGACCTTTCACACTCTGCGATAGTGAGTCGCACACTGACCTTTCACAATCTGCGACAGTGGGTCACACACTGACCTTTCACACTCTGGGCAGTGGTTCAAACACTCAGCTTTCACACTCTAGGAGTGAGTCACACACTGACCTTTCACACTCTGGGATAGTGGGTCACACACTGAGCTTTCACACTTTGGGACACTGGGTCACACACTGACCTTTCACTCTTTGGGACACTGGGTCACACATTGACCATTCACACTCTGGGACACTGGGTCACACACTTACCTTTCACACTCTGGAAACAGTGGGTCACACACTGACCTTTCACTATCTGGGACAGTGGTTCACACACTGACCTTTCACACTCTGAGACAATGGATCACACACTGACCTTTCACACTCTGGGACAGTGGGTCACACACTGATCTTTCACACTCTGGGACACTGGTCACACACTGACCGCTCACACTGTGGGACAGTGGGTCACACAATCAGCTTTCACACTCTGGGACACTGGGTCACACACTGACCATTCACTCTCTGGGACACTGGGTCACACACTGACCTTTCACATTCTGCGACAGTGGGTCACACACTGACCTTTCACACTCTGGGGCACTGGGTCACACACTGACCTTTCACACTCTGGCACACTGGGTCACACACTGACCTTTCACACTCTGAGACAGTGGGTCACACACTGACTTTTCACACTCTGGGACAGTGGGTCACACACTGAGCTTTCTCACTCTGGGACACTGGGTCACACACTGACCTTTCACACTCTGGGACAATTGGTCTTGCAGTGACCTTTCACACTCTGGGACTGGGTCACTGGGTCACACACTGACCTTTCACACTCTGTGATTGGGTCACACACTGACCTTTCACACTCTGGGACAGTGGGTCACACACTGAGCTTTCTCACTCTGTGACAGTGGGTCACACACTGACCTTTCACACTCTGGGACAGTGGGTCACACACTGACCTTTCACACTCCGGGACAATTGGTCACACAAAGACCTTTCGCACTCTGGGACTGGGTCAGTGGGTCACACAATGACCTTTCACACTCTGGGCAGTGGATCACACACTGACCTTTCACACTCTGGGACTCGGTCACGTACTGACCTTTCACACACTGGGACAGTGGGTTACACACTGACCTTTCACACTCTGGGACTGGGTCACACACTGACCTTTCTCACTCTGGGACAGTGGGTCACACACTGACCTTTCACACTCTGTGGCAGTGGGTCACACACTGACCTTTCACACTCTGGGACAGTGGGTCACACACTGACCTTTCACACTCAAGACAATGGATCACACACTGACCTTTCACACTCTGGGACTGGGACAGTGGGTCAAACACTGACCTTTCACACTCTGGGCAGTGGCTCACACACTGCCCTTTCTCACTCTGGGACAGTGCGTCACACACTGACCTTTCACACTCTGGTACAGTGGGTCACACACTGATCTTTCACAATCTTGGACAGTGGGTCACAAACTGACCTTTCACACTTTGGGACTGGGTCGCACACTGACCTTTCACACTCTGGGACTGGGTCACACACTGACCTTTCACACTCTGGGACTGGGTCACAAACTGACTTTTCACACGCTGGGACACTGGGTCACACACTGACCTTTCACACTCAAGACAATGGATCACACACTGACCTTTCACACTCTGGGCAGTGGGTCACACACTGACCTTTCACACTCTGGGACACTGGGTCACACACTGACCTTTCACACTCTGGTACAGTGGGTCACACACTGACCTTTCACAATCTTGGACAGTGGGTCACAAACTGACCTTTCACACTCTGGGACTGGGTCGCACACTGACCTTTCATACTCTGGGACTGGGTCATACACTGACCTTTCACACTCTGGGAGAGTGGGTCACACACTGACCTTTCACACGCTGGGACACTGGGTCACACACTGACCTTTCACACGCTGCGACACTGGGTCACACACTGACCTTTCACACTCAAGACAATGGATCACACACTGACCTTTCACACTCTGGGACTGGGACAGTGGGTCAAACACTGACCTTTCACACTCTGGGCAGTGGCTCACACACTGCCCTTTCACACTCTGGGACAGTGCGTCACACACTGACCTTTCACACTCTGGTACAGTGGGTCACACACTGACCTTTCACAATCTTGGACAGTGGGTCACAAACTGACCTTTCACACTCTTGGACAGTGGGTCACAAACTGACCTTTCACACTCTGGGACTGGGTCGCACACTGACCTTTCACACTCTGGGACTGGGTCACACACTGACCTTTCACACTCTGGGACTGGGTCACAAACTGACCTTTCACACGCTGGGACACTGGGTCACACACTGACCTTTCACACTCAAGACAATGGATCACACACTGACCTTTCACACTCTGGGACTGGGACAGTGGGTCAAACACTGACCTTTCACACTCTGGGCATTGGCTCACACACTGCCCTTTCACACTTTGGGACAGTGGGTCACACACTGACCTTTCGCACTCTGGGACCGTGGGTCACACACTGAGCATTAACACTCTGGGACAGTGGGTCACACACTGACCTTTCACACTCTGGGATACTGGGTCACACACTGAGCATTAACACTCTGGGACAGCGGGTCACACACTGACTTTTCACACTCTAGGACTGGGTCACACACTGACCTTTCACACTCTGCGATAGTGAGTCGCACACTGACCTTTCACAATCTGCGACAGTGGGTCACACACTGACCTTTCACACTCTGGGCAGTGGTTCAAACACTCAGCTTTCACACTCTAGGAGTGAGTCACACACTGACCTTTCACACTCTGGGATAGTGGGTCACACACTGAGCTTTCACACTTTGGGACACTGGGTCACACACTGACCTTTCACTCTTTGGGACACTGGGTCACACATTGACCATTCACACTCTGGGACACTGGGTCACACACTTACCTTTCACACTCTGGAAACAGTGGGTCACACACTGACCTTTCACTATCTGGGACAGTGGTTCACACACTGACCTTTCACACTCTGAGACAATGGATCACACACTGACCGCTCACACTATGGGACAGTGGGTCACACAATCAGCTTTCACACTCTGGGACACTGGGTCACACACTGACCATTCACTCTCTGGGACACTGGGTCACACACTGACCTTTCACATTCTGCGACAGTGGGTCACACACTGACCTTTCACACTCTGGGGCACTGGGTCACACACTGACCTTTCACACTCTGGCACACTGGGTCACACACTGACCTTTCACACTCTGAGACAGTGGGTCACACACTGACTTTTCACACTCTGGGACAGTGGGTCACACACTGAGCTTTCTCACTCTGGGACACTGGGTCACACACTGACCTTTCACACTCTGGGACAATTGGTCTTGCAGTGACCTTTCACACTCTGGGACTGGGTCACTGGGTCACACACTGACCTTTCACACTCTGTGATTGGGTCACACACTGACCTTTCACACTCTGGGACAGTGGGTCACACACTGAGCTTTCTCACTCTGTGACAGTGGGTCACACACTGACCTTTCACACTCTGGGACAGTGGGTCACACACTGACCTTTCACACTCCGGGACAATTGGTCACACAAAGACCTTTCGCACTCTGGGACTGGGTCAGTGGGTCACACAATGACCTTTCACACTCTGGGCAGTGGATCACACACTGACCTTTCACACTCTGGGACTCGGTCACGTACTGACCTTTCACACACTGGGACAGTGGGTTACACATTGACCTTTCACACTCTGGGACTGGGTCACACACTGACCTTTCTCACTCTGGGACAGTGGGTCACACACTGACCTTTCACACTCTGTGGCAGTGGGTCACACACTGACCTTTCACACTCTTTGACAGTGGGTCACACACCGACCTTTCACACTCAGGGACATTTGGTCACACACTGACCTTTCACACTCTGGGACTGTGTCAGTGGGTCACACAATGACCTTTCACACACTGGGCAGTGGGTCACACACTGACCTTTCACACTCTGGGACTGGGTCACACACTGACCTTTCACACTCTGGGACTGGGTCGCACGCTGACCTTTCGCACTCTGGGACAGTGGATCACACACTGACCTTTCACACTCTGGGACAGTGGGTCACACACTGACCTTTAACACTCTGGGACACTGGGTCACACACTGAGCATTCACACTCTGGGACACTGGTTACACACTGACCTTTCACACTCTGGGTCAGTGGGTCACACAATGAACTTTCACACTCTGGGACACTGGGTCACACACTGACGTTTCTCTCTCTGGGACACTGGGTCACACACTGACCTTTCACACTCTGGGACAGTAGGTCACACACTGACCTTTCACACTCTGGGACACTTGGTCACACACTGACCTTTCACACTCTGGGACAATGGATCACACACTGACCTTTCACACTCTGGGACTTGGGACAGTGGGTCACACACTGACCTTTCACACTCTGGGCCGTGGTTCACACACTGACCGTTCACACTCTGGGACAGTGGGTCACACATTGCCCTTTCACACTCTGGGACAGTGGGTCACACACTGGCCTTTCACACTCTGGGACAGTGGGTCACACACTGACCTTTCACACTCTGGGATAGTGGGTCTCACACTGAGCATTAACACTCTGGGACAGTGGGTCACACACTGACATTTCACACTCTGGGACTGTGGGTCGCACACTGACCTTTCACACTCTGGGACTGTGGGTCACACACTGACCTTAAACACTCTGGGACAATGGCTCACGCAGTGACCTTTCACACTCTGGGACTGGGACAGTGGGTCGCACACTGACCTTTCACACTCTGGGCAGTGGGTCACACACTGACCTTTCACACTCTGGGACACTGGGTCACACACTGACCTTTCACACTCTGGTACAGTGGGTCACACACTGACCTTTCACAATCTTGGACAGTGGGTCACAAACTGACCTTTCACACTCTGGGACTGGGTCGCACACTGACCTTTCACACTCTGGGACTGGGTCATACACTGACCTTTCACACTCTGGGACTGGGTCACAAACTGACCTTTCACACGCTGGGACACTGGGTCACACACTGACCTTTCACACTCAAGACAATGGATCACACACTGACCTTTCACACTCTGGGACTGGGACAGTGGGTCAAACACTGAACTTTCACACTCTGGGCAGTGGCTCACACACTGCCCTTTCTCACTCTGGGACAGTGCGTCACACACTGACCTTTCACACTCTGGTACAGTGGGTCACACACTGACCTTTCACAATCTTGGACAGTGGGTCACAAACTGACCTTTCACACTCTGGGACTGGGTCGCACACTGACCTTTCACACTCTGGGACTGGGTCACACACTGACCTTTCACACTCTGGGACTGGATCACAAACTGACCTTTCACACGCTGGGACACTGGATCACACACTGACCTTTCATACTCAAGACAATGGATCACACACTGACCTTTCACACTCTGGGACTGGGACAGTGGGTCAAACAATGACCTTTCACACTCTGGGACACTGGTCACACACTGACCGCTCACACTGTGGGACAGTGGGTCACACACTCAGCTTTCACAGTCTGGGACACTGGGTCACACACTGACCTTTCACTCTCTGGGATACTGGGTCACACACTGACCTTTCACATTCTGCGACAGTGGGTCACACACTGACCTTTCACACTCTGGGGCACTGGGTCACACATTGACCTTTCACACTCTGGGACAGTGGGTCACACACTGACCTTTCACACTCTGGGACAGTGGGTCACACACTGAGCTTTCTCACTCTGGGACACTGGGTCACACACTGACCGTTCACACTCTGGGACAATTGGTCTTGCAGTGATCTTTCACACTCTGGGACTGGGTCACTGGGTCACACACTGACCTTTCACACTCTGGGATAGTGGGTCACACACTGACCTTTCACACTCTTTGACAGTGGGTCACACACCGACCTTTCACACTCTGGGACAATTGGTCACACACTGACCTTTCACACTCTGGGACTGGGTCAGTGGGTCACACAATGACTTTTCACACACTGGGCAGTGGGTCACACACTGACCTTTCACACTCTGGGACTGGGTCACACACTGACCTTTCACACTCTGGGACTGGGTCGCACGCTGACCTTTCGCACTCTGGGACAATGGATCACACACTGACCTTTCACACTCTGGGACAGTGGGTCACACACTGACTTTTCCCACTCTGGGACACTGGGTCACACACTGAGCATTCACACTCTGGGACAGTAGGTCACACACTGACCTTTCACACTCTGGGACACTTGGTCACGCACTGACCTTTCAAACTCTGGGACAATGGATCACACACTGACCTTTCACACTCTGGGACTTGGGACAGTGGGTCACACACTGACCTTTCACACTCTGGGCCGTGGTTCACACACTGACCGTTCACACTCTGGGACAGTGGGTCACACATTGCCCTTTCACACTCTGGGACAGTGGGTCACACACTGGCCTTTCACACTCTGGGACAGTGGGTCACACACTGACCTTTCACACTCTGGGATAGTGGGTCACACACTGAGCATTAACACTCTGGACAGTGGGTCACACACTGACATTTCACACTCTGGGACTGTGGGTCGCACACTGACCTTTCACACTCTGGGACTGTGGGTCACACACTGACCTTAAACACTCTGGGACAATGGGTCACGCAGTGACCTTTCACACTCTGGGACTGGGACAGTGGGTCGCACACTGACCTTTCACACTCTGGGCAGTGGGTCACACACTGACCTTTCACACTCTGGTACAGTGGGTCACACACTGACCTTTCACAATCTTGGACAGTGGGTCACAAACTGACCTTTCACACTCTGGGACTGGGTCGCACACTGACCTTTCACACTCTGGGACTGGGTCATACACTGACCTTTCACACTCTGGGACTGGGTCACAAACTGACCTTTCACACGCTGGGACACTGGGTCACACACTGACCTTTCACACTCAAGACAATGGATCACACACTGACCTTTTACACTCTGGGACTGGGACAGTGGGTCAAACACTGACCTTTCACACTCTGGGCAGTGGCTCACACACTGCCCTTTCTCACTCTGGGACAGTGCGTCACACACTGACCTTTCACACTCTGGTACAGTGGGTCACACACTGACCTTTCACAATCTTGGACAGTGGGTCACAAACTGACCTTTCACACTCTGGGACTGGGTCGCACACTGACCTTTCACACTCTGGGACTGGGTCACACAGTGACCTTTCACACTCTGGGACTGGGTCACAAACTGACCTTTCACACGCTGGGACACTGGGTCACACACTGACCTTTCACACTCAAGACAATGGATCACACACTGACCTTTCACACTCTGGGACTGGGACAGTGGGTCAAACACTGACCTTTCACACTCTGGGCAGTGGCTCACACACTGCCCTTTCACACTCTGGGACAGTGGGTCACACACTGACCTTCACACTCTGGGACCGTGGGTCACACACTGAGCATTAACACTCTGGGACAGTGGGTCACACACTGACCTTTCACACTCTGGGATACTGGGTCACACACTGAGCATTAACACTCTGGGCCACCGGGTCACACACTGACTTTTGACACTCTAGGACTGGGTCACACACTGACCTTTCACACTCTGCGATAGTGGGTCGCCCATTGACCTTTCACAATCTGCGACAGTGGGTCACACACTGACCTTTCACACTCTGGGCAGTGGTTCAAACACTCAGCTTTCACACTCTAGGACTGGGTCACACACGACCTTTCACATTCTGGGATAGTGGGTCACACACTGACCTTTCACACTCTGGGACAGTGTGTCACACACTGACCTTTCACACTCTGGGACTGGGTCACACACTGACCTTTCACACTCTGGGATTGGGTCACACACTGACCTTTCACTCTTTGGGACACTGGGTCACACATTGACCATTCACACTCTGGGACAGTGGGTCACACACTTACCTTTCACACTCTGCGATAGTGGGTCGCACACTGACCTTTCACAATCTGCGACAGTGGGTCACACACTGACCTTTCACACTCTGGGCAGTGGTTCAAACACTCAGCTTTCACACTCTAGGACTGAGTCACACACTGACCTTTCACACTCTGGGCAGTGGTTCAAACACTCAGCTTTCACAGTCTAGGACTGGGTCACACACTGACCTTTCACACTCTGGGATAGTGGGTCACACACTGAGCTTTCACACTCTGGGATAGTGGGTCACACATTGAGCTTTGACATTCTGGGACACTGGGTCGCACACTGACCTTTCACACTCTGGGACTCAGTCACACACTGACCTTTCTGACTCTGGAAACAGAGGGTCACACACTGACCTTTCACACGCTGGGACACTGGGTCACACTCTGAACTTTCACACTCAAGACAATGGATCACACACTGACCTTTCGCACTCTGGGACTGGGACAGTGGGTCAAACACTGACCTTTCACACTCTGGGCAGTGGTTCACACACTGACCTTTCACACTCTGTGACAGCAGGTCACACACTTACCTTTCGCACTCTGGGACCGTGGGTCACACACTGAGCATTAACACTCTGGGACAGTGGGTCACACACTGACCTTTCACACTCTGGGACACTGGGTCACACACTGAGCATTAACACTCTGGGACAGCTGGTCACACACTGACTTTTCACACTCTAGGACTGGGTCACACACTGACCTTTCACACTCTGCGATAGTGGGTCGCACACTGACCTTTCACAATCTGCGACAGTGGGTCACACACTGACCTTTCACTCTCTGGGATACTGGGTCACACACTGACCTTTCACATTCTGCGACAGTGGGTCACACACTGACCTTTCACACTCTGGGGCACTGGGTCACACATTGACCTTTCACACTCTGGGACAGTGGGTCACACACTGACCTTTCACACTCTGGGACAGTGGGTCACACACTGACCTTTCACACTCTGGCACACTGGGTCACACACTGACCTTTCACACTCTGGGACCGTGGGTCACACACTGACTTTTCACACTCTGGGACAGTGGGTCACACACTGAGCTTTCTCACTCTGGGACACTGGGTCACACACTGACCGTTCACACTCTGGGACAATTGGTCTTGCAGTGATCTTTCACACTCTGGGACTGGGTCACTGGGTCACACACTGACCTTTCACACTCTGGGATAGTGGGTCACACACTGACCTTTCACACTCTTTGACAGTGGGTCACACACCGACCTTTCACACTCTGGGACAATTGGTCACACACTGACCTTTCACACTCTGGGACTGGGTCAGTGGGTCACACAATGACTTTTCACACACTGGGCAGTGGGTCACACACTGACCTTTCACACTCTGGGACTGGGTCACACACTGACCTTTCACACTCTGGGACTGGGTCGCACGCTGACCTTTCGCACTCTGGGACAATGGATCACACACTGACCTTTCACACTCTGGGACAGTGGGTCACACACTGACTTTTCACACTCTGGGACACTGGGTCACACACTGAGCATTCACACTCTGGGACAGTAGGTCACACACTGACCTTTCACACTCTGGGACACTTGGTCACGCACTGACCTTTCAAACTCTGGGACAATGGATCACACACTGACCTTTCACACTCTGGGACTTGGGACAGTGGGTCACACACTGACCTTTCACACTCTGGGCCGTGGTTCACACACTGACCGTTCACACTCTGGGACAGTGGGTCACACATTGCCCTTTCACACTCTGGGACAGTGGGTCACACACTGGCCTTTCACACTCTGGGACAGTGGGTCACACACTGACCTTTCACACTCTGGGATAGTGGGTCACACACTGAGCATTAACACTCTGGACAGTGGGTCACACACTGACATTTCACACTCTGGGACTGTGGGTCGCACACTGACCTTTCACACTCTGGGACTGTGGGTCACACACTGACCTTAAACACTCTGGGACAATGGGTCACGCAGTGACCTTTCACACTCTGGGACTGGGACAGTGGGTCGCACACTGACCTTTCACACTCTGGGCAGTGGGTCACACACTGACCTTTCACACTCTGGTACAGTGGGTCACACACTGACCTTTCACAATCTTGGACAGTGGGTCACAAACTGACCTTTCACACTCTGGGACTGGGTCGCACACTGACCTTTCACACTCTGGGACTGGGTCATACACTGACCTTTCACACTCTGGGACTGGGTCACAAACTGACCTTTCACACGCTGGGACACTGGGTCACACACTGACCTTTCACACTCAAGACAATGGATCACACACTGACCTTTTACACTCTGGGACTGGGACAGTGGGTCAAACACTGACCTTTCACACTCTGGGCAGTGGCTCACACACTGCCCTTTCTCACTCTGGGACAGTGCGTCACACACTGACCTTTCACACTCTGGTACAGTGGGTCACACACTGACCTTTCACAATCTTGGACAGTGGGTCACAAACTGACCTTTCACACTCTGGGACTGGGTCGCACACTGACCTTTCACACTCTGGGACTGGGTCACACAGTGACCTTTCACACTCTGGGACTGGGTCACAAACTGACCTTTCACACGCTGGGACACTGGGTCACACACTGACCTTTCACACTCAAGACAATGGATCACACACTGACCTTTCACACTCTGGGACTGGGACAGTGGGTCAAACACTGACCTTTCACACTCTGGGCAGTGGCTCACACACTGCCCTTTCACACTCTGGGACCGTGGGTCACACACTGAGCATTAACACTCTGGGACAGTGGGTCACACACTGACCTTTCACACTCTGGGATACTGGGTCACACACTGAGCATTAACACTCTGGGCCACCGGGTCACACACTGACTTTTGACACTCTAGGACTGGGTCACACACTGACCTTTCACACTCTGCGATAGTGGGTCGCCCATTGACCTTTCACAATCTGCGACAGTGGGTCACACACTGACCTTTCACACTCTGGGCAGTGGTTCAAACACTCAGCTTTCACACTCTAGGACTGGGTCACACACGACCTTTCACATTCTGGGATAGTGGGTCATACACTGACCTTTCACACTCTGGGACAGTGTGTCACACACTGACCTTTCACACTCTGGGACTGGGTCACACACTGACCTTTCACACTCTGGGATTGGGTCACACACTGACCTTTCACTCTTTGGGACACTGGGTCACACATTGACCATTCACACTCTGGGACAGTGGGTCACACACTTACCTTTCACACTCTGCGATAGTGGGTCGCACACTGACCTTTCACAATCTGCGACAGTGGGTCACACACTGACCTTTCACACTCTGGGCAGTGGTTCAAACACTCAGCTTTCACACTCTAGGACTGAGTCACACACTGACCTTTCACACTCTGGGCAGTGGTTCAAACACTCAGCTTTCACACTCTAGGACTGGGTCACACACTGACCTTTCACACTCTGGGATAGTGGGTCACACACTGAGCTTTCACACTCTGGGATAGTGGGTCACACATTGAGCTTTGACATTCTGGGACACTGGGTCGCACACTGACCTTTCACACTCTGGGACTCAGTCACACACTGACCTTTCTGACTCTGGAAACAGAGGGTCACACACTGACCTTTCACACGCTGGGACACTGGGTCACACTCTGAACTTTCACACTCAAGACAATGGATCACACACTGACCTTTCGCACTCTGGGACTGGGACAGTGGGTCAAACACTGACCTTTCACACTCTGGGCAGTGGTTCACACACTGACCTTTCACACTCTGTGACAGCAGGTCACACACTTACCTTTCGCACTCTGGGACCGTGGGTCACACACTGAGCATTAACACTCTGGGACAGTGGGTCACACACTGACCTTTCACACTCTGGGACACTGGGTCACACACTGAGCATTAACACTCTGGGACAGCTGGTCACACACTGACTTTTCACACTCTAGGACTGGGTCACACACTGACCTTTCACACTCTGCGATAGTGGGTCGCACACTGACCTTTCACAATCTGCGACAGTGGGTCACACACTGACCTTTCACACTCTGGGCAGTTGTTCAAACACTAAGCTTTCACACTCTAGGACTGAGTCACACACTGACCTTTCACACTCTGGGATAGTGGGCCACACACTGACCTTTCACACTCTGGGACACTGGGTCACACACTGACCTTTCACAATCTGCAACAGTGGGTCACACACTGACCTTTCACACTCTGGGACAGTGTGTAACACACTGACCTTTCACACTCTGGGATTGGGTCACACACCGACTTTTCACACATTGGGACACTGGGTCACACACTGACCTTTCACTCTTTGGGACACTGGGTCACACATTGACCATTCACACTCAGGGACAGTGGGTCACACACTGACCTTTCACACTCTGGGACTGGGTCACAAACTGACCTTTCACACGCTGGGACACTGGGTCACACACTGACCTTTCACACTCAAGACAATGGATCACACACTGACCTTTCACACTCTGGGAGTGGGACAGTGGGTCAAACACTGACCTTTCACACTCTGGGCAGTGGCTCACACACTGCCCTTTCACACTCTGGGACAGTGGGTCACACACTGACCTTTCGCACTCTGGGACCGTGGGTCACACACTGAGCATTAACACTCTGGGACAGTGGGTCACACACTGACCTTTCACACTCTGGGATACTGGGTCACACACTGAGCATTAACACTCTGGGACAGCGGGTCACACACTGACTTTTCACACTCTAGGACTGGGTCACACACTGACCTTTCACACTCTGCGATAGTGAGTCGCACACTGACCTTTCACAATCTGCGACAGTGGGTCACACACTGACCTTTCACACTCTGGGCAGTGGTTCAAACACTCAGCTTTCACACTCTAGGAGTGAGTCACACACTGACCTTTCACACTCTGGGATAGTGGGTCACACACTGAGCTTTCACACTTTGGGACACTGGGTCACACACTGACCTTTCACTCTTTGGGACACTGGGTCACACATTGACCATTCACACTCTGGGACACTGGGTCACACACTTACCTTTCACACTCTGGAAACAGTGGGTCACACACTGACCTTTCACTATCTGGGACAGTGGTTCACACACTGACCTTTCACACTCTGAGACAATGGATCACACACTGACCTTTCACACTCTGGGAAAGTGGGTCACACACTGATCTTTCACACTCTGGGACACTGGTCACACACTGACCACTCACACTGTGGGACAGTGGGTCACACAATCAGCTTTCACACTCTGGGACACTGGGTCACACATTGACCATTCACTCTCTGGGACACTGGGTCACACACTGACCTTTCACATTCTGCGACAGTGGGTCACACACTGACCTTTCACACTCTGGGGCACTGGGTCACACACTGACCTTTCACACTCTGGCACACTGGGTCACACACTGACCTTTCACACTCTGAGACAGTGGGTCACACACTGACTTTTCACACTCTGGGACAGTGGGTCACACACTGAGCTTTCTCACTCTGGGACACTGGGTCACACACTGACCGTTCACACTCTGGGACAATTGGTCTTGCAGTGATCTTTCACACTCTGGGACTGGGTCACTGGGTCACACACTGACCTTTCACACTCTGTGATTGGGTCACACACTGACCTTTCACACTCTGGGACAGTGGGTCACACACTGAGCTTTCTCACTCTGTGACAGTGGGTCACACACTGACCTTTCACACTCTGGGCAGTGGATCACACACTGACCTTTCACACTCTGGGACTCGGTCACGTACTGACCTTTCACACACTGGGACAGTGGGTTACACACTGACCTTTCACACTCTGGGACTGGGTCACACACTGACCTTTCTCACTCTGGGACAGTGGGTCACACACTGACCTTTCACACTCTGTGGCAGTGGGTCACACACTGACCTTTCACACTCTGGGACTCAGTCACACACTGACCTTTCTGACTCTGGAAACAGAGGGTCACACACTGACCTTTCACACGCTGGGACACTGGGTCACACACTGAACTTTCACACTCAAGACAATGGATCACACACTGACCTTTCGCACTCTGGGACTGGGACAGTGGGTCAAACACTGACCTTTCACACTCTGGGCAGTGGTTCACACACTGATCTTTCACACTCTGTGACAGCAGGTCACACACTTACCTTTCGCACTCTGGGACCGTGGGTCACACACTGAGCATTAACACTCTGGGACAGTGGGTCACACACTGACCTTTCACACTCTGGGACACTGGGTCACACACTGAGCATTAACACTCTGGGACAGCTGGTCACACACTGACTTTTCACACTCTAGGACTGGGTCACACACTGACCTTTCACACTCTGCGATAGTGGGTCGCACACTGACCTTTCACAATCTGCGACAGTGGGTCACACACTGACCTTTCACACTCTGGGCAGTGGTTCAAACACTAAGCTTTCACACTCTAGGACTGAGTCACACACTGACCTTTCACACTCTGGGATAGTGGGCCACACACTGACCTTTCACACTCTGGGACACTAGGTCACACACTGACCTTTCACAATCTGCAACAGTGGGTCACACACTGACCTTTCACACTCTGGGACAGTGTGTAACACACTGACCTTTCACACTCTGGGATTGGGTCACACACCGACTTTTCACACATTGGGACACTGGGTCACACACTGACCTTTCACTCTTTGGGACACTGGGTCACACATTGACCATTCACACTCAGGGACAGTGGGTCACACACTGACCTTTCACACTCTGGGACTGGGTCACAAACTGACCTTTCACACGCTGGGACACTGGGTCACACACTGACCTTTCACACTCAAGACAATGGATCACACACTGACCTTTCACACTCTGGGAGTGGGACAGTGGGTCAAACACTGACCTTTCACACTCTGGGCAGTGGCTCACACACTGCCCTTTCACACTCTGGGACAGTGGGTCACACACTGACCTTTCGCACTCTGGGACCGTGGGTCACACACTGAGCATTAACACTCTGGGACAGTGGGTCACACACTGACCTTTCACACTCTGGGATACTGGGTCACACACTGAGCATTAACACTCTGGGACAGCGGGTCACACACTGACTTTTCACACTCTAGGACTGGGTCACACACTGACCTTTCACACTCTGCGATAGTGAGTCGCACACTGACCTTTCACAATCTGCGACAGTGGGTCACACACTGACCTTTCACACTCTGGGCAGTGGTTCAAACACTCAGCTTTCACACTCTAGGAGTGAGTCACACACTGACCTTTCACACTCTGGGATAGTGGGTCACACACTGAGCTTTCACACTTTGGGACACTGGGTCACACACTGACCTTTCACTCTTTGGGACACTGGGTCACACATTGACCATTCACACTCTGGGACACTGGGTCACACACTTACCTTTCACACTCTGGAAACAGTGGGTCACACACTGACCTTTCACTATCTGGGACAGTGGTTCACACACTGACCTTTCACACTCTGAGACAATGGATCACACACTGACCTTTCACACTCTGGGACAGTGGGTCACACACTGATCTTTCACACTCTGGGACACTGGTCACACACTGACCACTCACACTGTGGGACAGTGGGTCACACAATCAGCTTTCACACTCTGGGACACTGGGTCACACATTGACCATTCACTCTCTGGGACACTGGGTCACACACTGACCTTTCACATTCTGCGACAGTGGGTCACACACTGACCTTTCACACTCTGGGGCACTGGGTCACACACTGACCTTTCACACTCTGGCACACTGGGTCACACACTGACCTTTCACACTCTGAGACAGTGGGTCACACACTGACTTTTCACACTCTGGGACAGTGGGTCACACACTGAGCTTTCTCACTCTGGGACACTGGGTCACACACTGACCGTTCACACTCTGGGACAATTGGTCTTGCAGTGATCTTTCACACTCTGGGACTGGGTCACTGGGTCACACACTGACCTTTCACACTCTGTGATTGGGTCACACACTGACCTTTCACACTCTGGGACAGTGGGTCACACACTGAGCTTTCTCACTCTGTGACAGTGGGTCACACACTGACCTTTCACACTCTGGGCAGTGGATCACACACTGACCTTTCACACTCTGGGACTCGGTCACGTACTGACCTTTCACACACTGGGACAGTGGGTTACACACTGACCTTTCACACTCTGGGACTGGGTCACACACTGACCTTTCTCACTCTGGGACAGTGGGTCACACACTGACCTTTCACACTCTGTGGCAGTGGGTCACACACTGACCTTTCACACTCTGGGACTGGGTCACACACTGGCCTTTCACACTCTGGGACTGGGTCGCACGCTGACCTTTCGCACTCTGGGACAGTGGATCACACACTGACCTTTCACACTCTGGGACAGTGGGTCACACACTGACCTTTCACACTCTGGGACACTGGGTCACACACTGAGCATTCACACTCTGGGACACTGGTTACACACTGACCTTTCACACTCTGGGTCAGTGGGTCACACAATGAGCTTTCACACTCTGGGACACTGGGTCACACACTGACGTTTCACTCTCTGGGACACTGGGTCACACACTGACCTTTCACACTCGAGGACAGTAGGTCACACACTGACCTTTCACACTCTGGGACACTTGGTCACGCACTGACCTTTCACACTCTGGGACAATGGATCACACACTGACCTTTCACACTCTGGGACTTAGGACAGTGGGTCACACACTGACCTTTCACACTCTGGGCCGTGGTTCACACACTGACCGTTCACACTCTGGGGCAGTGGGTCACACATTGCCCTTTCACACTCTGGGACAGTGGGTCACACACTGGCCTTTCACACTCTGGGACAGTGGGTCACACACTGACCTTTCACACTCTGGGATAGAGGGTCACACACTGAGCATTAACACTCTGGGACAGTGGGTCACACACTGACATTTCACACTCTGGGACTGTGGGTCGCACACTGACCTTTCACACTCTGGGACTGTGGGTCACACACTGACCTTAAACACTCTGGGACAATGGCTCACGCAGTGACCTTTCACACTCTGGGACTGGGACAGTGGGTCGCACACTGACCTTTCACACTCTGGGCAGTGGGTCACACACTGACCTTTCACACTCTGGTACAGTGGGTCACACACTGACCTTTCACAATCTTGGACAGTGGGTCACAAACTGACCTTTCACACTCTGGGACTGGGTCGCACACTGACCTTTCACACTCTGGGACTGGGTCATACACTGACCTTTCACACTCTGGGACTGGGTCACAAACTGACCTTTCACACGCTGGGACACTGGGTCACACACTGACCTTTCACACTCAAGACAATGGATCACACACTGACCTTTCACACTCTGGGACTGGGACAGTGGGTCAAACACTGACCTTTCACACTCTGGGCAGTGGCTCACACACTGCCCTTTCACACTCTGGGACAGTGGGTCACACACTGACCTTCACACTCTGGGACCGTGGGTCACACACTGAGCATTAACACTCTGGGACAGTGGGTCACACACTGACCTTTCACACTCTGGGATACTGGGTCACACACTGAGCATTAACACTCTGGGCCACCGGGTCACACACTGACTTTTGACACTCTAGGACTGGGTCACACACTGACCTTTCACACTCTGCGATAGTGGGTCGCCCATTGACCTTTCACAATCTGCGACAGTGGGTCACACACTGACCTTTCACACTCTGGGCAGTGGTTCAAACACTCAGCTTTCACACTCTAGGACTGGGTCACACACGACCTTTCACATTCTGGGATAGTGGGTCACACACTGACCTTTCACACTCTGGGACAGTGTGTCACACACTGACCTTTCACACTCTGGGACTGGGTCACACACTGACCTTTCACACTCTGGGATTGGGTCACACACTGACCTTTCACTCTTTGGGACACTGGGTCACACATTGACCATTCACACTCTGGGACAGTGGGTCACACACTTACCTTTCACACTCTGCGATAGTGGGTCGCACACTGACCTTTCACAATCTGCGACAGTGGGTCACACACTGACCTTTCACACTCTGGGCAGTGGTTCAAACACTCAGCTTTCACACTCTAGGACTGAGTCACACACTGACCTTTCACACTCTGGGCAGTGGTTCAAACACTCAGCTTTCACAGTCTAGGACTGGGTCACACACTGACCTTTCACACTCTGGGATAGTGGGTCACACACTGAGCTTTCACACTCTGGGATAGTGGGTCACACATTGAGCTTTGACATTCTGGGACACTGGGTCGCACACTGACCTTTCACACTCTGGGACTCAGTCACACACTGACCTTTCTGACTCTGGAAACAGAGGGTCACACACTGACCTTTCACACGCTGGGACACTGGGTCACACTCTGAACTTTCACACTCAAGACAATGGATCACACACTGACCTTTCGCACTCTGGGACTGGGACAGTGGGTCAAACACTGACCTTTCACACTCTGGGCAGTGGTTCACACACTGACCTTTCACACTCTGTGACAGCAGGTCACACACTTACCTTTCGCACTCTGGGACCGTGGGTCACACACTGAGCATTAACACTCTGGGACAGTGGGTCACACACTGACCTTTCACACTCTGGGACACTGGGTCACACACTGAGCATTAACACTCTGGGACAGCTGGTCACACACTGACTTTTCACACTCTAGGACTGGGTCACACACTGACCTTTCACACTCTGCGATAGTGGGTCGCACACTGACCTTTCACAATCTGCGACAGTGGGTCACACACTGACCTTTCACACTCTGGGCAGTGGTTCAAACACTAAGCTTTCACACTCTAGGACTGAGTCACACACTGACCTTTCACACTCTGGGATAGTGGGCCACACACTGACCTTTCACACTCTGGGACACTGGGTCACACACTGACCTTTCACAATCTGCAACAGTGGGTCACACACTGACCTTTCACACTCTGGGACAGTGTGTAACACACTGACCTTTCACACTCTGGGATTGGGTCACACACCGACTTTTCACACATTGGGACACTGGGTCACACACTGACCTTTCACTCTTTGGGACACTGGGTCACACATTGACCATTCACACTCAGGGACAGTGGGTCACACACTGACCTTTCACACTCTGGGACTGGGTCACAAACTGACCTTTCACACGCTGGGACACTGGGTCACACACTGACCTTTCACACAAGACAATGGATCACACACTGACCTTTCACACTCTGGGACTGGGACAGTGGGTCAAACACTGACCTTTCACACTCTGGGCAGTGGCTCACACACTGCCCTTTCACACTCTGGGACAGTGGGTCACACACTGACCTTTCGCACTCTGGGACCGTGGGTCACACACTGAGCATTAACACTCTGGGACAGTGGGTCACACACTGACCTTTCACACTCTGGGATACTGGGTCACACACTGAGCATTAACACTCTGGGACAGCGGGTCACACACTGACTTTTCACACTCTAGGACTGGGTCACACACTGACCTTTCACACTCTGCGATAGTGAGTCGCACACTGACCTTTCACAATCTGCGACAGTGGGTCACACACTGACCTTTCACACTCTGGGCAGTGGTTCAAACACTCAGCTTTCACACTCTAGGAGTGAGTCACACACTGACCTTTCACACTCTGGGATAGTGGGTCACACACTGAGCTTTCACACTTTGGGACACTGGGTCACACACTGACCTTTCACTCTTTGGGACACTGGGTCACACATTGACCATTCACACTCTGGGACACTGGGTCACACACTTACCTTTCACACTCTGGAAACAGTGGGTCACACACTGACCTTTCACTATCTGGGACAGTGGTTCACACACTGACCTTTCACACTCTGAGACAATGGATCACACACTGACCTTTCACACTCTGGGACAGTGGGTCACACACTGATCTTTCACACTCTGGGACACTGGTCACACACTGACCACTCACACTGTGGGACAGTGGGTCACACAATCAGCTTTCACACTCTGGGACACTGGGTCACACATTGACCATTCACTCTCTGGGACACTGGGTCACACACTGACCTTTCACATTCTGCGACAGTGGGTCACACACTGACCTTTCACACTCTGGGGCACTGGGTCACACACTGACCTTTCACACTCTGGCACACTGGGTCACACACTGACCTTTCACACTCTGAGACAGTGGGTCACACACTGACTTTTCACACTCTGGGACAGTGGGTCACACACTGAGCTTTCTCACTCTGGGACACTGGGTCACACACTGACCGTTCACACTCTGGGACAATTGGTCTTGCAGTGATCTTTCACACTCTGGGACTGGGTCACTGGGTCACACACTGACCTTTCACACTCTGTGATTGGGTCACACACTGACCTTTCACACTCTGGGACAGTGGGTCACACACTGAGCTTTCTCACTCTGTGACAGTGGGTCACACACTGACCTTTCACACTCTGGGCAGTGGATCACACACTGACCTTTCACACTCTGGGACTCGGTCACGTACTGACCTTTCACACACTGGGACAGTGGGTTACACACTGACCTTTCACACTCTGGGACTGGGTCACACACTGACCTTTCTCACTCTGGGACAGTGGGTCACACACTGACCTTTCACACTCTGTGGCAGTGGGTCACACACTGACCTTTCACACTCTGGGACTCAGTCACACACTGACCTTTCTGACTCTGGAAACAGAGGGTCACACACTGACCTTTCACACGCTGGGACACTGGGTCACACACTGAACTTTCACACTCAAGACAATGGATCACACACTGACCTTTCGCACTCTGGGACTGGGACAGTGGGTCAAACACTGACCTTTCACACTCTGGGCAGTGGTTCACACACTGATCTTTCACACTCTGTGACAGCAGGTCACACACTTACCTTTCGCACTCTGGGACCGTGGGTCACACACTGAGCATTAACACTCTGGGACAGTGGGTCACACACTGACCTTTCACACTCTGGGACACTGGGTCACACACTGAGCATTAACACTCTGGGACAGCTGGTCACACACTGACTTTTCACACTCTAGGACTGGGTCACACACTGACCTTTCACACTCTGCGATAGTGGGTCGCACACTGACCTTTCACAATCTGCGACAGTGGGTCACACACTGACCTTTCACACTCTGGGCAGTGGTTCAAACACTAAGCTTTCACACTCTAGGACTGAGTCACACACTGACCTTTCACACTCTGGGATAGTGGGCCACACACTGACCTTTCACACTCTGGGACACTAGGTCACACACTGACCTTTCACAATCTGCAACAGTGGGTCACACACTGACCTTTCACACTCTGGGACAGTGTGTAACACACTGACCTTTCACACTCTGGGATTGGGTCACACACCGACTTTTCACACATTGGGACACTGGGTCACACACTGACCTTTCACTCTTTGGGACACTGGGTCACACATTGACCATTCACACTCAGGGACAGTGGGTCACACACTGACCTTTCACACTCTGGGACTGGGTCACAAACTGACCTTTCACACGCTGGGACACTGGGTCACACACTGACCTTTCACACTCAAGACAATGGATCACACACTGACCTTTCACACTCTGGGAGTGGGACAGTGGGTCAAACACTGACCTTTCACACTCTGGGCAGTGGCTCACACACTGCCCTTTCACACTCTGGGACAGTGGGTCACACACTGACCTTTCGCACTCTGGGACCGTGGGTCACACACTGAGCATTAACACTCTGGGACAGTGGGTCACACACTGACCTTTCACACTCTGGGATACTGGGTCACACACTGAGCATTAACACTCTGGGACAGCGGGTCACACACTGACTTTTCACACTCTAGGACTGGGTCACACACTGACCTTTCACAATCTGCGACAGTGGGTCACACACTGACCTTTCACACTCTGGGCAGTGGTTCAAACACTCAGCTTTCACACTCTAGGAGTGAGTCACACACTGACCTTTCACACTCTGGGATAGTGGGTCACACACTGAGCTTTCACACTTTGGGACACTGGGTCACACACTGACCTTTCACTCTTTGGGACACTGGGTCACACATTGACCATTCACACTCTGGGACACTGGGTCACACACTTACCTTTCACACTCTTCTAACAGTGGGTCACACACTGACCTTTCACTATCTGGGACAGTGGTTCACACACTGACCTTTCACACTCTGAGACAATGGATCACACACTGACCTTTCACACTCTGGGACAGTGGGTCACACACTGATCTTTCACACTCTGGGACACTGGTCACACACTGACCACTCACACTGTGGGACAGTGGGTCACACAATCAGCTTTCACACTCTGGGACACTGGGTCACACATTGACCATTCACTCTCTGGGACACTGGGTCACACACTGACCTTTCACATTCTGCGACAGTGGGTCACACACTGACCTTTCACACTCTGGGGCACTGGGTCACACACTGACCTTTCACACTCTGGCACACTGGGTCACACACTGACCTTTCACACTCTGAGACAGTGGGTCACACACTGACTTTTCACACTCTGGGACAGTGGGTCACACACTGAGCTTTCTCACTCTGGGACACTGGGTCACACACTGACCGTTCACACTCTGGGACAATTGGTCTTGCAGTGATCTTTCACACTCTGGGACTGGGTCACTGGGTCACACACTGACCTTTCACACTCTGTGATTGGGTCACACACTGACCTTTCACACTCTGGGACAGTGGGTCACACACTGAGCTTTCTCACTCTGTGACAGTGGGTCACACACTGACCTTTCACACTCTGGGCAGTGGATCACACACTGACCTTTCACACTCTGGGACTCGGTCACGTACTGACCTTTCACACACTGGGACAGTGGGTTACACACTGACCTTTCACACTCTGGGACTGGGTCACACACTGACCTTTCTCACTCTGGGACAGTGGGTCACACACTGACCTTTCACACTCTGTGGCAGTGGGTCACACACTGACCTTTCACACTCTGGGACACTGGGTCACACACTGAGCATTCACACTCTGGGACACTGGTTACACACTGACCTTTCACACTCTGGGCAGTGGATCACACACTGACCTTTCACACTCTGGGACTCGGTCACGTACTGACCTTTCACACACTGGGACAGTGGGTTACACACAGGCCTTTCACACTCTGGGACTGGGTCGCACGCTGACCTTTCGCACTCTGGGACAGTGGATCACACACTGACCTTTCACACTCTGGGACAGTGGGTCACACACTGACCTTTCACACTCTGGGACACTGGGTCACACACTGAGCATTCACACTCTGGGACACTGGTTACACACTGACCTTTCACACTCTGGGTCAGTGGGTCACACAATGAGCTTTCACACTCTGGGACACTGGGTCACACACTGACGTTTCACTCTCTGGGACACTGGGTCACACACTGACCTTTCACACTCGAGGACAGTAGGTCACACACTGACCTTTCACACTCTGGGACACTTGGTCACGCACTGACCTTTCACACTCTGGGACAATGGATCACACACTGACCTTTCACACTCTGGGACTTAGGACAGTGGGTCACACACTGACCTTTCACACTCTGGGCCGTGGTTCACACACTGACCGTTCACACTCTGGGGCAGTGGGTCACACATTGCCCTTTCACACTCTGGGACAGTGGGTCACACACTGGCCTTTCACACTCTGGGACAGTGGGTCACACACTGACCTTTCACACTCTGGGATAGTGGGTCACACACTGAGCATTAACACTCTGGGACAGTGGGTCACACACTGACATTTCACACTCTGGGACTGTGGGTCGCACACTGACCTTTCACACTCTGGGACTGTGGGTCACACACTAACCTTAAACACTCTGGGACAATGGCTCACGCAGTGACCTTTCACACTCTGGGACTGGGACAGTGGGTCGCACACTGACCTTTCACACTCTGGGCAGTGGGTCACACACTGACCTTTCACACTCTGGTACAGTGGGTCACACACTGACCTTTCACAATCTTGGACAGTGGGTCACAAACTGACCTTTCACACTCTGGGACTGGGTCGCACACTGACCTTTCACACTCTGGGACTGGGTCATACACTGACCTTTCACACTCTGGGACTGGGTCACAAACTGACCTTTCACACGCTGGGACACTGGGTCACACACTGACCTTTCACACTCAAGACAATGGATCACACACTGACCTTTCACACTCTGGGACTGGGACAGTGGGTCAAACACTGACCTTTCACACTCTGGGCAGTGGCTCACACACTGCCCTTTCTCACTCTGGGACACTGCGTCACACACTGACCTTTCACACTCTGGTACAGTGGGTCACACACTGACCTTTCACAATCTTGGACAGTGGGTCACAAACTGACCTTTCACACTCTGGGACTGGGTCGCACACTGACCTTTCACACTCTGGGACTGGGTCACACAGTGACCTTTCACACTCTGGGACTGGGTCACAAACTGACCTTTCACACGCTGGGACACTGGGTCACACACTGACCTTTCACACTCAAGACAATGGATCACACACTGACCTTTCACACTCTGGGACTGGGACAGTGGGTCAAACACTGACCTTTCACACTCTGGGCAGTGGCTCACACACTGCCCTTTCACACTCTGGGACAGTGGGTCACACACTGACCTTCACACTCTGGGACCGTGGGTCACACACTGAGCATTAACACTCTGGGACAGTGGGTCACACACTGACCTTTCACACTCTGGGATACTGGGTCACACACTGAGCATTAACAATCTGGGACCGTGGGTCACACACTGATCATTAAAACTCTGGGACAGTGGGTCACACACTGACCTTTCACACTCTGGGATACTGGGTCACACACTGAGCATTAACACTCTGGGACAGCGGGTCACACACTGACTTTTGACACTCTAGGACTGGGTCACACACTGACCTTTCACACTCTGCGATAGTGGGTCGCCCATTGACCTTTCACAATCTGCGACAGTGGGTCACACACTGACCTTTCACACTCTGGGCAGTGGTTCAAACACTCAGCTTTCACACTCTAGGACTGGGTCACACACGACCTTTCACACTCTGGGATAGTGGGTCACACACTGACCTTTCACACTCTGGGACAGTGTGTCACACACTGACCTTTCACACTCTGGGACTGGGTCATACACTGACCTTTCACACTCTGGGATTGGGTCACACACTGACCTTTCACTCTTTGGGACACTGGGTCACACATTGACCATTCACACTCTGGGACAGTGGGTCACACACTTACCTTTCACACTCTGCGATAGTGGGTCGCACACTGACCTTTCACAATCTGCGACAGCGGGTCACACACTGACCTTTCACACTCTGGGCAGTGGTTCAAACACTCAGCTTTCACACTCTAGGACTGAGTCACACACTGACCTTTCACACTCTGGGATAGTGGGTCACACACTGACCTTTCACACTCTGGGACAGTGGGTCACACACTGACCTTTCACACTCTGGGCAGTGGTTCAAACACTCAGCTATCACACTCTAGGACTGGGTCACACACTGGCCTTTCACACTCTGGGATAGTGGGTCACACACTGAGCTTTCACACTCTGGGATAGTGGGTCACACATTGAGCTTTGACATTCTGGGACTGGGTCGCACACTGACCTTTCACACTCTGGGACTCAGTCACACACTGACCTTTCTGACTCTGGAAACAGAGGGTCACACACTGACCTTTCACACGCTGGGACACTGGGTCACACACTGAACTTTCACACTCAAGACAATGGATCACACACTGACCTTTCGCACTCTGGGACTGGGACAGTGGGTCAAACACTGACCTTTCACACTCTGGGCAGTGGTTCACACACTGACCTTTCACACTCTGTGACAGCAGGTCACACACTTACCTTTCGCACTCTGGGAACGTGGGTCACACACTGAGCATTAACACTCTGGGACAGTGGGTCACACACTGACCTTTCACACTCTGGGACACTGGGTCACACACTGAGCATTAACACTCTGGGACAGCTGGTCACACACTGACTTTTCACACTCTAGGACTGGGTCACACACTGACCTTTCACACTCTGCGATAGTGGGTCGCACACTGACCTTTCACAATCTGCGACAGTGGGTCACACACTGACCTTTCACACTCTGGGCAGTGGTTCAAACACTAAGCTTTCACACTCTAGGACTGAGCCACACACTGACCTTTCACACTCTGGGATAGTGGGCCACACACTGACCTTTCACACTCTGGGACACTGGGTCACACACTGACCTTTCACAATCTGCAACAGTGGGTCACACACTGACCTTTCACACTCTGGGACAGTGTGTTACACACTGACATTTCACACTCTGGGATTGGGTCACACACCGACTTTTCACACATTGGGACACTGGGTCACACACTGACCTTTCACTCTTTGGGACACTGGGTCACACATTGACCATTCACACTCAGGGACAGTGGGTCACACACTGACCTTTCTCTATCTGGGGCAGTGGTTCACACACTGACCTTTCACACTCTGGGACTGGAACACTGGGTCACACACTGACCTTTCACACTCTGGGACAGTGTGTCACACACTGATCTTTCACACTCTGGGACACTGGGTCACACATTGACCATGCACACTCTGGGACACTGGTCACACACTGACCTTTCACACTGTGGGACAGTGGGTCACACACTCAGCTTTCACACTCTGGGACACTGGGTCACAGACTGACCTTTCACACTCTGGGACAGTGGGTCACACACTTACTTTTCACACTCTGGGACAGTGGGTCACACACTGAGCTTTCTAACTCTGGGACAGTGGGTCACACACTGACCTTTCACACTCTGGGACAGTGGGTCACACACAGACCTTTCACACTCTGGGACAGTGGGTCACACACTGAGCTTTCTCACTCTGTGACAGTGGGTCACACACTGACCTTTCACACTCTGGGATACTGGGTCACACACTGAGCATTAACACTCTGGGACAGCGGGTCACACACTGACTTTTGACACTCTAGGACTGGGTCACACACTGACCTTTCACACTCTGCGATAGTGGGTCGCCCACTGACCTTTCACAATCTGCGACAGTGTGTCACACACTGACCTTTCACACTCTGGGCAGTGGTTCAAACACTCAGCTTTCACACTCTAGGACTGGGTCACACACGACCTTTCACACTCTGGGATAGTGGGTCACACACTGACCTTTCACACTCTGGGACAGTGTGTCACACACTGACCTTTCACATTCTGGGACTGGGTCACACACTGATCTTCCGCACTCTGGGACTGGGTCACACACTGACCTTTCACACTCTGGGACACTGGGTCACACACTGACCTTTCACGTTCTGGGACACTGGGTCACACATTGACCTTTCACACTCTGGGCAGTGGTTCAAACACTCAGCTTTCACACTCTAGGACTGGGTCACACACGACCTTTCACACTCTGGGATAGTGGGTCACACACTGACCTTTCACACTCTGGGACAGTGTGTCACACACTGACCTTTCACATTCTGGGACTGGGTCACACACTGACCTTTCACACTCTGGGACAATTGGTCACACACAGACCTTTCACACTCTGGGAATGGGTCAGTGGGTCACACAATTACCTTTCACACTCTGGGACAGTGTGTCACACACTGACCTTTCACATTCTGGGACTGGGTCACACACTGACCTTTCACACTCTGGGACAATTGGTCACACACAGACCTTTCACACCCTGGGAATGGGTCAGTGGGTCACACAATTACCTTTCACACTCTGGGCAGTGGGTCACACACTGACCTTTCACACTCTGGGACTCGGCCATGTACTGACCTTTCACACTCTGGGACAGTGGGTTACACACTGACCTTTCACTCTCTGGGACTGGGTCACACACTGACATTTCTCACTCTGGGACAGTGGGTCACACACTGACCTTTCACACTCTGTGGCAGTGGGTCACACACTGACCTTTCACACTCTGGGACAGTGGGTCACACAATGACCTTTCACACTCTGGGACACTGGGTCACACCCACGTTTCACACTCTGGGACAGTGGGTCACACACTGACTTTTCACACTCTGGGACAGTGGGTCACACACTGAGCTTTCTCACTCTGGGACAGTGGGTCACACACTGACCTTTCACACTCTGGGACAGTGGGTCACACACTGACCTTTCACACTCTGGGACAGTGGGTCACACACTGAGCTTTCTCACTCTGTGACAGTGGGTCACACACTGACCTTTCACACTCTGGGACAGTGGGTCACACACTGACCTTTCACACTATGGGACAATTGGTCACACACAGACCTTTCACACTCTGGGAATGGGTCAGTGGGTCACATAATTACCTTTCACACTCTGGGCAGTGGGTCACACACTGACCTTTCACACTCTGGGACTCGGCCATGTACTGACCTTTCACACTCTGGGACAGTGGGTTACACACTGACCTTTCACTCTCTGGGACAGTGGGTCACACAATGACCTTTCACACTCTGGGACACTGGGTCACACCCACGTTTCAAACTCTGGGACACTGGGTCACACACTGAACTTTTACACTCTTGGATAGTGGGTCACACACTGATCTTGAGCACTCTGGGACAGTGGGTCACACAATGACCTTTCACACTCTGGGACACTGGGTCACACCCACGTTTCATACTCTGGGACACTGGGTCACACACTGAACTTTCACACTCTTGGATAGTGGGTCACACACTGATCTTGAGCACTCTGGGACTGGGTACATACTGACCTTTCACACTCTGGGACACTGGGTCACACACTGACCTTTCACGTTCTGGGACACTGGGTCATACATTGACCTTTCACACTCTCTGACAGTGGGTCACACACTGACCTTTTACACTCTGGGACAGTTGGTCACACACTGACCTTTCACACTCTGGGACAGTGGGTCACACACTGAGCATTAACAGTCCGGGACAGTGGGTCACACACTGACTTTTCACACTGTAGGACTGGGTCACACACTGACCTTTCACACTCTGCGATAGTGAGTCGTACACTGACCTTTCACAATCTGCGACAGTGGGTCACACACTGACCTTTCACACTCTGGGCAGTGGTTCAAACACTCAGCTTTCACACTCTAGGATTGGGTCACACACTGACCTTTCACACTCTGGGATAGTGGGTCACACACTGTGCTTTCACACTCTGGGACACTGGGTCGCACACTGACCTTTCATAATCTGCAACAGTGGGTCACACACCGACCTTTCACACTCTGGGACAGTGTGTTACACACTGACCTTTCACACTCTGGGACTGGGTCACACACTGACCTTTCACACTCTGGGATTGGGTCACACACTGACCTTTCACGTTCTGGGACACTGGGTCACACATTGACCTTTCACATTCTGGGACAGTGGGTCACACACTGACCTTTTACACTCTGGGACAGTGGGTCACACACTGACCTTTCACGCTCTTGGATAGTGGGTCACACACTGATCTTCCGCATTCTGGGACCGGGTCACACACTGACCTTTCACACTCTGGGACACTGGGTCACACACTGACCTTTCACATTCTGGGACACTGGGTCACACACTGACCTTTCACACTCTGGGACAGTGGGTCACACAATGACCTTTCACACTCTGGGACAGTGGGTCACACACTGAGCATTAACAGTCCGGGAGAGTGGGTCAAACACTGAATTTTCACACTCTCGGACTGGGTCACACACTGACCTTTCACACTCTGCGATAGTGGGTCGTACACTGACCTTTCACAATCTGCGACAGTGGGTCACACACTGACCTTTCACACTCTGGGCAGTGGTTCAAACACTCAGCTTTCACACTCTAGGATTGGGTCACACACTGACCTTTCACACTCTGGGACAGTGGGTCACACACTGATCTTTCACACTCTGGGACACTGGGTCACACATTGACCATGCACACTCTGGGACACTGGTCACACACTGACCTTTCACACTGTGGGACAGTGAGTCATACACTCAGCTTTCACACTCTGGGACACTGGGTCACAGACTGACCTTTCACACTCTGGGACAGTGGGTCACGCACTGACTTTTCACACTCTGGGACAGTGGGTCACACACTGAGCTTTCTCACTCTGGGACAGTGGGTCACACACTGACCTTTCACACTCTGGGACAGTGGGTCACACACAGACCTTTCACACTCTGGGACAGTGGGTCACACACTGAGCTTTCTCATTCTGTGACAGTGGGTCACACACTGACCTTTCACACTCTGGGAATGGGTCAGTGGGTCACACAATTACCTTTCACACTCTGGGCAGTGGGTCACACACTGACCTTTCACACTCTGGGACTCGGTCATGTACTGACCTTTCACACTCTGGGACAGTGGGTTACACACTGACCTTTCACTCTCTGGGACTGGGTCACACACTGACATTTCTCACTCTGGGACAGTGGGTCACACACTGACCTTTCACACTCTGTGGCAGTGGGTCACACACTGACCTTTCACACTCTGGGACAGTGGGTCACACAATGACCTTTCACACTCTGGGACACTGGGTCACAGACTGACCTTTCACACTCTGGGACAGTGGGTCACGCACTGACTTTTCACACTCTGGGACAGTGGGTCACACACTGAGCTTTCTCACTCTGGGACAGTGGGTCACACACTGACCTTTCACACTCTGGGACAGTGGGTCACACACAGACCTTTCACACTCTGGGACAGTGGGTCACACACTGAGCTTTCTCACTCTGTGACAGTGGGTCACACACTGACCTTTCACACTCTGGGACAGTGGGTCACACACTGACCTTTCACACTATGGGACAATTGGTCACACACAGACCTTTCACACTCTGGGAATGGGTCAGTGGGTCACACAATTACCTTTCACACTCTGGGCAGTGGGTCACACACTGACCTTTCACACTCTGGGACTCGGTCATGTACTGACCTTTCATACTCTGGGACAGTGGGTTACACACTGACCTTTCACTCTCTGGGACTGGGTCACACACTGACATTTCTCACTCTGGGACAGTGGGTCACACACTGACCTTTCACACTCTGTGGCAGTGGGTCACACACTGACCTTTCACACTCTGGGACAGTGGGTCACACAATGACCTTTCACACTCTGGGACACTGAGTCACACCCACGTCTCACACTCTGGGACACTGGGTCACACACTGAACTTTCACACTCTTGGATAGTGGGTCACACACTGATCTTGCACACTCTGGGACTGGGTCACACACTGACCTTTCACACTCTGGGACACTGGGTCACACACTGACCTTTCACACTCTGGGACACTGGGTCATACATTGACCTTTCACACTCTCAGACAGTGGGTCACACACTGACCTTTTACACTCTGGGACAGTGGGTCACACACTGACCTTTCACACTCTGGGACAGTGGGTCACACACTGAGCATTAACAGTCCGGGACAGTGGGTCACACACTGACTTTTCACACTGTAGGACTGGGTCACACACTGACCTTTCACACTCTGCGATAGTGAGTCGTACACTGACCTTTCACAATCTGCGACAGTGGGTCACACACTGACCTTTCACACTCTGGGCAGTGGTTCAAACACTCAGCTTTCACACTCTAGGATTGGGTCACACACTGACCTTTCACACTCTGGGATAGTGTGTCACACACTGTGCTTTCACACTCTGGGACACTGGGTCACACACTGACCTTTCACACTCTGGGATTGGGTCACACACTGACCTTTCACGTTCTGGGACACTGGGTCACACATTGACCTTTCACACTCTGGGACAGTGGGTCACACACTGACCTTTTACACTCTGGGACAGTGGGTCACACACTGACCTTTCACACTCTTGGATAGTGGGTCACACACTGATCTTCCGCACTCTGGGACCGGGTCACACACTGACCTTTCACACTTTGGGACACTGGGTCACACACTGACCTTTCACGTTCTGGGACACTGGGTCACACATTGACCTTTCACACTCTGGGACAGTGGGTCACACACTGACCTTTTACACTCTGGGACAGTGGGTCACACACTGACCTTTCACACTCTGGGACAGTGGGTCACACACTGACCTTTCACACTCTGGGACAGTGGGTCACACACTGAGCATTAACAGTCCGGGAGAGTGGGTCAAACACTGACTTTTCACACTCTCGGACTGGGTCACACACTGACCTTTCACACTCTGCGATAGTGGGTCGTACACTGACCTTTCACAATCTGCGACAGTGGGTCACACACTGACCTTTCACACTCTGGGCAGTGGTTCAAACACTCAGCTTTCACACTCTAGGATTGGGTCACACACTGACCTTTCACACTCTGTGATTGGGTCACACACTGACCTTTCACACTCTGGGACAGTGGGTCACACACTGAGCTTTCTCACTCTGTTACAGTGGGTCACACACTGACCTTTCACACTCTGGGACAGTGGGTCACACACTGACCTTTCACACTCTGGGACAATTGGTCACACACAGACCTTTCACACTCTGGGACTGGGTCAGTGGGTCACACAATGACCTTTCACACTCTGGGCAGTGGGTCACACACTGACCTTTCACACTCTGGGACTCGGTCACGTACTGACCTTTCACACTCTGGGACAGTGGGTCACACACTGACCTTTCACATTCTGTGGCAGTGGGTCACACACTGACCTTTCACACTCTGGGACAGTGGGTCACACACTGACCTTTCACACTCTGGGACAATTGGTAACACACTGACCTTTCATACTCTGGGACTGGGTCAGTGGGTCCCACATTGACCTTTCACACACAGGGCAGTGGGTCACACACTGACCTTTCACACTCTGGGACAGTGGGTTACACACTGACCTTTCACACTCTGGGACTAGGCCACACACTGACCTTTCACACTCTGGGACTGTGGGTCACACACTGACCATTCACACTCTGGGACAGTGGATCACACACTGACCTTTCACACTCTGGGACTGGGTCACACACTGACCTTTCTCTGGGACAGTGGGTCACACACTGACCTTTCACACTCTGGGACACTGGGTCACACCCACGTTTCACACTCTGGGACACTGGATCACACACTGACCTTTCACACTCTTGGATAGTGGGTCACACACTGATCTTCCGCACTCTGGGACTGGGTCACACACTGACCTTTCACACTCTGGGACACTGGGTCACACACTGACCTTTCACGTTCTGGGACACTGGGTCACACATTGACCTTTCACACTCTGGGACAGTGGGTCACACACTGACCTTTTACACTCTGGGACAGTGGGTCACACACTGACCTTTCACACTCTGGGACAGTGGGTCACACACTGACCTTTCACACTCTGGGACAGTGGGCCACACACTGAGCATTAACAGTCTGGGACAGTGGGTCACACACTGACCTTTCACACTCTGGGACAGTGGGTCACACAATGACCTTTCACACTCTGGGACACTGGGTCACACCCACGTTTCACACTCTGGGACAGTGGGTCACACACTGACTTTTCACACTCTGGGACAGTGGGTCACACACTGAGCTTTCTCACTCTGGGACAGTGGGTCACACACTGACCTTTCACACTCTGGGACAGTGGGTCACACACTGACCTTTCACACTCTGGGACAGTGGGTCACACACTGAGCTTTCTCACTCTGTGACAGTGGGTCACACACTGACCTTTCACACTCTGGGACAGTGGGTCACACACTGACCTTTCACACTATGGGACAATTGGTCACACACAGACCTTTCACACTCTGGGAATGGGTCAGTGGGTCACATAATTACCTTTCACACTCTGGGCAGTGGGTCACACACTGACCTTTCACACTCTGGGACTCGGCCATGTACTGACCTTTCACACTCTGGGACAGTGGGTTACACACTGACCTTTCACTCTCTGGGACAGTGGGTCACACAATGACCTTTCACACTCTGGGACACTGGGTCACACCCACGTTTCAAACTCTGGGACACTGGGTCACACACTGAACTTTCACACTCTTGGATAGTGGGTCACACACTGATCTTGAGCACTCTGGGACAGTGGGTCACACAATGACCTTTCACACTCTGGGACACTGGGTCACACCCACGTTTCAAACTCTGGGACACTGGGTCACACACTGAACTTTCACACTCTTGGATAGTGGGTCACACACTGATCTTGAGCACTCTGGGACTGGGTCACATACTGACCTTTCACACTCTGGGACACTGGGTCACACACTGACCTTTCACGTTCTGGGACACTGGGTCATACATTGACCTTTCACACTCTCTGACAGTGGGTCACACACTGACCTTTTACACTCTGGGACAGTTGGTCACACACTGACCTTTCACACTCTGGGACAGTGGGTCACACACTGAGCATTAACAGTCCGGGACAGTGGGTCACACACTGACTTTTCACACTGTAGGACTGGGTCACACACTGACCTTTCACACTCTGCGATAGTGAGTCGTACACTGACCTTTCACAATCTGCGACAGTGGGTCACACACTGACCTTTCACACTCTGGGCAGTGGTTCAAACACTCAGCTTTCACACTCTAGGATTGGGTCACACACTGACCTTTCACACTCTGGGATAGTGGGTCACACACTGTGCTTTCACACTCTGGGACACTGGGTCGCACACTGACCTTTCATAATCTGCAACAGTGGGTCACACACCGACCTTTCACACTCTGGGACAGTGTGTTACACACTGACCTTTCACACTCTGGGACTGGGTCACACACTGACCTTTCACACTCTGGGATTGGGTCACACACTGACCTTTCACGTTCTGGGACACTGGGTCACACATTGACCTTTCACATTCTGGGACAGTGGGTCACACACTGACCTTTTACACTCTGGGACAGTGGGTCACACACTGACCTTTCACGCTCTTGGATAGTGGGTCACACACTGATCTTCCGCATTCTGGGACCGGGTCACACACTGACCTTTCACACTCTGGGACACTGGGTCACACACTGACCTTTCACATTCTGGGACACTGGTTCACACACTGACCTTTCACACTCTGGGACAGTGGGTCACACAATGACCTTTCACACTCTGGGACAGTGGGTCACACACTGAGCATTAACAGTCCGGGAGAGTGGGTCAAACACTGAATTTTCACACTCTCGGACTGGGTCACACACTGACCTTTCACACTCTGCGATAGTGGGTCGTACACTGACCTTTCACAATCTGCGACAGTGGGTCACACACTGACCTTTCACACTCTGGGCAGTGGTTCAAACACTCAGCTTTCACACTCTAGGATTGGGTCACACACTGACCTTTCACACTCTGGGACAGTGGGTCACACACTGATCTTTCACACTCTGGGACACTGGGTCACACATTGACCATGCACACTCTGGGACACTGGTCACACACTGACCTTTCACACTGTGGGACAGTGAGTCATACACTCAGCTTTCACACTCTGGGACACTGGGTCACAGACTGACCTTTCACACTCTGGGACAGTGGGTCACGCACTGACTTTTCACACTCTGGGACAGTGGGTCACACACTGAGCTTTCTCACTCTGGGACAGTGGGTCACACACTGACCTTTCACACTCTGGGACAGTGGGTCACACACAGACCTTTCACACTCTGGGACAGTGGGTCACACACTGAGCTTTCTCATTCTGTGACAGTGGGTCACACACTGACCTTTCACACTCTGGGAATGGGTCAGTGGGTCACACAATTACCTTTCACACTCTGGGCAGTGGGTCACACACTGACCTTTCACACTCTGGGACTCGGTCATGTACTGACCTTTCACACTCTGGGACAGTGGGTTACACACTGACCTTTCACTCTCTGGGACTGGGTCACACACTGACATTTCTCACTCTGGGACAGTGGGTCACACACTGACCTTTCACACTCTGTGGCAGTGGGTCACACACTGACCTTTCACACTCTGGGACAGTGGGTCACACAATGACCTTTCACACTCTGGGACACTGGGTCACAGACTGACCTTTCACACTCTGGGACAGTGGGTCACACACTGACTTTTCACACTCTGGGACAGTGGGTCACACACTGAGCTTTCTCACTCTGGGACAGTGGGTCACACACTGACCTTTCACACTCTGGGACAGTGGGTCACACACTGAGCATTAACAGTCCGGGACAGTGGGTCACACACTGACTTTTCACACTGTAGGACTGGGTCACACACTGACCTTTCACACTCTGCGATAGTGAGTCGTACACTGACCTTTCACAATCTGCGACAGTGGGTCACACACTGACCTTTCACACTCTGGGCAGTGGTTCAAACACTCAGCTTTCACACTCTAGGATTGGGTCACACACTGACCTTTCACACTCTGGGATAGTGGGTCACACACTGTGCTTTCACACTCTGGGACACTGGGTCGCACACTGACCTTTCATAATCTGCAACAGTGGGTCACACACCGACCTTTCACACTCTGGGACAGTGTGTTACACACTGACCTTTCACACTCTGGGACTGGGTCACACACTGACCTTTCACACTCTGGGATTGGGTCACACACTGACCTTTCACGTTCTGGGACACTGGGTCACACATTGACCTTTCACATTCTGGGACAGTGGGTCACACACTGACCTTTTACACTCTGGGACAGTGGGTCACACACTGACCTTTCACGCTCTTGGATAGTGGGTCACACACTGATCTTCCGCATTCTGGGACCGGGTCACACACTGACCTTTCACACTCTGGGACACTGGGTCACACACTGACCTTTCACATTCTGGGACACTGGGTCACACACTGACCTTTCACACTCTGGGACAGTGGGTCACACAATGACCTTTCACACTCTGGGACAGTGGGTCACACACTGAGCATTAACAGTCCGGGAGAGTGGGTCAAACACTGAATTTTCACACTCTCGGACTGGGTCACACACTGACCTTTCACACTCTGCGATAGTGGGTCGTACACTGACCTTTCACAATCTGCGACAGTGGGTCACACACTGACCTTTCACACTCTGGGCAGTGGTTCAAACACTCAGCTTTCACACTCTAGGATTGGGTCACACACTGACCTTTCACACTCTGGGACAGTGGGTCACACACTGATCTTTCACACTCTGGGACACTGGGTCACACATTGACCATGCACACTCTGGGACACTGGTCACACACTGACCTTTCACACTGTGGGACAGTGAGTCATACACTCAGCTTTCACACTCTGGGACACTGGGTCACAGACTGACCTTTCACACTCTGGGACAGTGGGTCACGCACTGACTTTTCACACTCTGGGACAGTGGGTCACACACTGAGCTTTCTCACTCTGGGACAGTGGGTCACACACTGACCTTTCACACTCTGGGACAGTGGGTCACACACAGACCTTTCACACTCTGGGACAGTGGGTCACACACTGAGCTTTCTCATTCTGTGACAGTGGGTCACACACTGACCTTTCACACTCTGGGAATGGGTCAGTGGGTCACACAATTACCTTTCACACTCTGGGCAGTGGGTCACACACTGACCTTTCACACTCTGGGACTCGGTCATGTACTGACCTTTCACACTCTGGGACAGTGGGTTACACACTGACCTTTCACTCTCTGGGACTGGGTCACACACTGACATTTCTCACTCTGGGACAGTGGGTCACACACTGACCTTTCACACTCTGTGGCAGTGGGTCACACACTGACCTTTCACACTCTGGGACAGTGGGTCACACAATGACCTTTCACACTCTGGGACACTGGGTCACAGACTGACCTTTCACACTCTGGGACAGTGGGTCACACACTGACTTTTCACACTCTGGGACAGTGGGTCACACACTGAGCTTTCTCACTCTGGGACAGTGGGTCACACACTGACCTTTCACACTCTGGGACAGTGGGTCACACACAGACCTTTCACACTCTGGGACAGTGGGTCACACACTGAGCTTTCTCACTCTGTGACAGTGGGTCACACACTGACCTTTCACACTCTGGGACAGTGGGTCACACACTGACCTTTCACACTATGGGACAATTGGTCACACACAGACCTTTCACACTCTGGGAATGGGTCAGTGGGTCACACAATTACCTTTCACACTCTGGGCAGTGGGTCACACACTGACCTTTCACACTCTGGGACTCGGTCATGTACTGACCTTTCATACTCTGGGACAGTGGGTTACACACTGACCTTTCACTCTCTGGGACTGGGTCACACACTGACATTTCTCACTCTGGGACAGTGGGTCACACACTGACCTTTCACACTCTGTGGCAGTGGGTCACACACTGACCTTTCACACTCTGGGACAGTGGGTCACACAATGACCTTTCACACTCTGGGACACTGAGTCACACCCACGTTTCACACTCTGGGACACTGGGTCACACACTGAACTTTCACACTCTTGGATAGTGGGTCACACACTGATCTTGCGCACTCTGGGACTGGGTCACACACTGACCTTTCACACTCTGGGACACTGGGTCACACACTGACCTTTCACGTTCTGGGACACTGGGTCATACATTGACCTTTCACACTCTCAGACAGTAGGTCACACACTGACCTTTTACACTCTGGGACAGTGGGTCACACACTGACCTTTCACACTCTGGGACAGTGGGTCACACACTGAGCATTAACAGTCCGGGACAGTGGGTCACACACTGACTTTTCACACTCTAGGACTGGGTCACACACTGACCTTTCACACTCTGCGATAGTGAGTCGTACACTGACCTTTCACAATCTGCGACAGTGGGTCACACACTGACCTTTCACACTCTGGGCAGTGGTTCAAACACTCAGCTTTCACACTCTAGGATTGGGTCACACACTGACCTTTCACACTCTGGGATAGTGGGTCACACACTGTGCTTTCACACTCTGGGACACTGGGTCACACACTGACCTTTCACACTCTGGGATTGGGTCACACACTGACCTTTCACGTTCTGGGACACTGGGTCACACATTGACCTTTCACACTCTGGGACAGTGGGTCACACACTGACCTTTTACACTCTGGGACAGTGGGTCACACACTGACCTTTCACACTCTTGGATAGTGGGTCACACACTGATCTTCCGCACTCTGGGACCGGGTCACACACTGACCTTTCACACTTTGGGACACTGGGTCACACACTGACCTTTCACGTTCTGGGACACTGGGTCACACATTGACCTTTCACACTCTGGGACAGTGGGTCACACACTGACCTTTTACACTCTGGGACAGTGGGTCACACACTGACCTTTCACACTCTGGGACAGTGGGTCACACACTGACCTTTCACACTCTGGGACAGTGGGTCACACACTGAGCATTAACAGTCCGGGAGAGTGGGTCAAACACTGACTTTTCACACTCTCGGACTGGGTCACACACTGACCTTTCACACTCTGCGATAGTGGGTCGTACACTGACCTTTCACAATCTGCGACAGTGGGTCACACACTGACCTTTCACACTCTGGGCAGTGGTTCAAACACTCAGCTTTCACACTCTAGGATTGGGTCACACACTGACCTTTCACACTCTGTGATTGGGTCACACACTGACCTTTCACACTCTGGGACAGTGGGTCACACACTGAGCTTTCTCACTCTGTTACAGTGGGTCACACACTGACCTTTCACACTCTGGGACAGTGGGTCACACACTGACCTTTCACACTCTGGGACAATTGGTCACACACAGACCTTTCACACTCTGGGACTGGGTCAGTGGGTCACACAATGACCTTTCACACTCTGGGCAGTGGGTCACACACTGACCTTTCACACTCTGGGACTCGGTCACGTACTGACCTTTCACACTCTGGGACAGTGGGTCACACACTGACCTTTCACACTCTGTGGCAGTGGGTCACACACTGACCTTTCACACTCTGGGACAGTGGGTCACACACTGACCTTTCACACCAAGGGACAATTGGTAACACACTGACCTTTCATACTCTGGGACTGGGTCAGTGGGTCCCACATTGACCTTTCACACACAGGGCAGTGGGTCACACACTGACCTTTCACACTCTGGGACAGTGGGTTACACACTGACCTTTCACACTCTGGGACTAGGCCACACACTGACCTTTCACACTCTGGGACTGTGGGTCACACACTGACCATTCACACTCTGGGACAGTGGATCACACACTGACCTTTCACACTCTGGGACTGGGTCACACACTGACCTTTCTCTGGAACAGTGGGTCACACACTGACCTTTCACACTCTGGGACACTGGGTCACACCCACGTTTCACACTCTGGGACACTGGATCACACACTGACCTTTCACACTCTTGGATAGTGGTTCACACACTGATCTTCCGCACTCTGGGACTGGGTCACACACTGACCTTTCACACTCTGGGACACTGGGTCACACACTGACCTTTCACGTTCTGGGACACTGGGTCACACATTGACCTTTCACACTCTGGGACAGTGGGTCACACACTGACCTTTTACACTCTGGGACAGTGGGTCACACACTGACCTTTCACACTCTGGGACAGTGGGTCACACACTGACCTTTCACACTCTGGGACAGTGGGCCACACACTGAGCATTAACAGTCTGGGACAGTGGGTCACACACTGACTTTTCATACTCTAGGACTGGGTCACACACTGACCTTTCACACTCTGCGATAGTGGGTCGTACACTGACCTTTCACAATCTGCGACAGTGGGTCACACACTGACCTTTCACACTCTGGGCAGTGGTTCAAACACTCAGCTTTCACACTCTAGGATTGGGTCACAAACTGACCTTTCACACTCTGGGATAGTGGGTCACACACTGTGCTTTCACACTCTGGGACACTGGGTCGCATACTGACCTTTCATAATCTGCAACAGTGGGTCACACACTGACCTTTCACACTCTGGAACAGTGTGTCACACACTGACCTTTCACACTCTGGGACTGGGTCACACACTGACCTTTCACACTTTGGGATTGGGTCACACACTGACTTTTCACACTCAGGGATTGGGTCACACACTGACCTTTCACACTCTGGGATTGGGTCACACACTGACCTTTCACACTTTGGGACTGGGTCGCACACTGACCTTTCACTCTTTGGGACACTGGGTCACACATTGACCATTCACACTCTGGGACAGTGGGTCACACACTGACCTTTCACACTCTGTGGCAGTGGGTCACACACTGACCTTTCACACTCTGGGACAGTGGGTCACACACTGACCTTTCACACTCTGGGACAATTGGTAACACACTGACCTTTCATACTCTGGGACTGGGTCAGTGGGTCCCACATTGACCTTTCACACACAGGGCAGTGGGTCACACACTGACCTTTCACACTCTGGGACAGTGGGTTACACACTGACCTTTCACACTCTGGGACTAGGCCACACACTGACCTTTCACACTCTGGGACTGTGGGTCACACACTGACCATTCACACTCTGGGACAGTGGATCACACACTGACCTTTCACACTCTGGGACTGGGTCACACACTGACCTTTCTCTGGAACAGTGGGTCACACACTGACCTTTCACACTCTGGGACACTGGGTCACACCCACGTTTCACACTCTGGACACTGGATCACACACTGACCTTTCACACTCTTGGATAGTGGTTCACACACTGATCTTCCGCACTCTGGGACTGGGTCACACACTGACCTTTCACACTCTGGGACACTGGGTCACACACTGACCTTTCACGTTCTGGGACACTGGGTCACACATTGACCTTTCACACTCTGGGACAGTGGGTCACACACTGACCTTTTACACTCTGGGACAGTGGGTCACACACTGACCTTTCACACTCTGGGACAGTGGGTCACACACTGACCTTTCACACTCTGGGACAGTGGGCCACACACTGAGCATTAACAGTCTGGGACAGTGGGTCACACACTGACTTTTCATACTCTAGGACTGGGTCACACACTGACCTTTCACACTCTGCGATAGTGGGTCGTACACTGACCTTTCACAATCTGCGACAGTGGGTCACACACTGACCTTTCACACTCTGGGCAGTGGTTCAAACACTCAGCTTTCACACTCTAGGATTGGGTCACAAACTGACCTTTCACACTCTGGGATAGTGGGTCACACACTGTGCTTTCACACTCTGGGACACTGGGTCGCATACTGACCTTTCATAATCTGCAACAGTGGGTCACACACTGACCTTTCACACTCTGGAACAGTGTGTCACACACTGACCTTTCACACTCTGGGACTGGGTCACACACTGACCTTTCACACTTTGGGATTGGGTCACACACTGACTTTTCACACTCAGGGATTGGGTCACACACTGACCTTTCACACTCTGGGATTGGGTCACACACTGACCTTTCACACTTTGGGACTGGGTCGCACACTGACCTTTCACTCTTTGGGACACTGGGTCACACATTGACCATTCACACTCTGGGACAGTGGGTCACACACTTAGCTTTCACACTCTGGAAACAGTGGGTCACACACTGACCTTTCACTATCTGGGACAGTGGTTCACACACTGACTTTTCACACTCTGGGACAATGGATCACACACTGACCTTTCACACTCTGGGACTGGAACACTGGGTCACACACTGACCTTTCACACTCTGGGACAGTGGATCACACACTGATCTATCACACTCTGGGACACTGATTCACACATTGACCATTCACACTCTGGGACACTGGTCACACACTGACCTTTCACTCTCTGGGACACTGGGTCACACACTGACCTTTCACACTCTGCGACAGTGGGTCACACACTGACCTTTCACACTCTGGGTCACTGGGTCACACATTGACCTTTCACACTCTGGGACAGTGGGTCACACACTGACCTTTCACACGCTGGGACAGTGGGTCACACACTGACCTTTTACACTCTGGCACACTGGGTCACACACTGACCTTTCACACTCTGGGACAGTGGGTCACACACTGACTTTTCACACTCTGGGACAGTGGGTCACACACTGAGCTTTCTCACTCTGGGACAGTGGGTCACAGACTGACCTTTCACACTCTGGGACAATTGGTCATGCAGTGACCTTTCACACTCTGGGACTGGGTCAGTGGGTCACACACTGACCTTTCACACTCTGTGATTGGGTCACACACTGACCTTTCACACTCTGGGACAGTGGGTCACACACTGAGCTTTCTCACTCTGTTACAGTGGGTCACACACTGACCTTTCACACTCTGGGACAGTGGGTCACACACTGACCTTTCACACTCTGGGACAATTGGTCACACACAGACCTTTCACACTCTGGGACTGGGTCAGTGGGTCACACAATGACCTTTCACACTCTGGGCAGTGTGTCACACACTGACCTTTCACACTCTGGGACTCGGTCACGTACTGACCTTTCACACTCTGGGACAGTGGGTTACACACTGACCTGTCACACTTTGGGACTGGGTCACACACTGACCTTTCTCACTCTGGGACAGTGGGTCACACACTGACCTTTCACACTCTGTGGCAGTGGGTCACACACTGACCTTTCACACTCTGGGACAGTGGGTCACACACTGACCTTTCACACTCTGGGACAATTGGTAACACACAGACCTTTCACACTCTGGGACTGGGTCAGTGAGTCACACAATGACCTTTCACACTCTGGGCAGTGGGTCACACACTGACCTTTCACACTCTGGGACTCGGTCACGTACTGACCTTTAAAACTTGGGACAGTGGGTTACACACTGACCTTTCACACTCTGGGACAGTGGGTTACACACTGACCTTTCACACTTTGGGACTGGGTCACACACTGACCTTTCATACTCTGGGACTGGGTCAGTGGGTCACACATTGACCTTTCACACACAGGGAAGTGGGTCACACACTGACCTTTCACACTCTGGGATTGGGTCACACACTGACCTTTCACACTTTTGGACAGTGGGTTACACACTGACCTTTCACACTCTGGGACTAGGTCACACATTGACCGCTCACACTCTGGGACAGTGGGTCACACACTGACCTTTCACACTCTGGGATTGGATCACACACTGACCTTTCACACTTTGGGACACTGGGTCACACACTGACCTTTCACTCTTTGGGACACTGGGTCACACATTGACCATTCACACTCTGGGACAGTGGGTTACACACTGACCTTTCGCTATCTGGGACAGTGATTAACACACTGACCTTTCACACTCTGGGACAATGGATCACACACTGACCTTTCACACTCTGGGACTGGAACACTGGGTCACACACTGATCTTTCACACTCTGGGACAGTGGGTCACACACTGATCTTTCACACTCTGGGACACTGGGTCACACATTGACCATTCACACTCTGGGACACTGGGTCACACACTGACCTTTCACACTCTGCAATAGTGAGTCACACACTGACCTTTCACACTCTGGGACTGTGGGTCACACACTGACCTTTCACACTCTGGCACACTAGGTCACACATTGACCTTTCACACTCTGGGACAGTGGGTCACACACTGACTTTTCACACTCTGGGACAGTGGGTCACACACTGAGCTTTCTCACTCTGGGACAGTGGGTCACACACTGACCTTTCACACTCTGGGACAGTGGGTCACACACTGAGCTTTCTCACTCTGTTACAGTGGGTCACACACTGACCTTTCACACTCTGGGACAGTGGGTCACACACTGACCTTTCACACTCTGGGACAATTGGTCACACACAGACCTTTCACACTCCGGGACTGGGTCAGTGGGTCACACAATGACCTTTCACACTCTGGGCAGTGTGTCACACACTGACCTTTCACACTCTGGGACTCGGTCACGTACTGACCTTTCACACTCTGGGACAGTGGGTTACACACTGACCTGTCACACTTTGGGACTGGGTCACACACTGACCTTTCTCACTCTGGGACAGTGGGTCACACACTGACCTTTCACACTCTGTGGCAGTGGGTCACACACTGACCTTTCACACTCTGGGACAGTGGGTCACACACTGACCTTTCACACTCTGGGACAATTGGTAACACACAGACCTTTCACACTCTGGGACTGGGTCAGTGAGTCACACAATGACCTTTCACACTCTGGGCAGTGGGTCACACACTGACCTTTCACACTCTGGGACTCGGTCACGTACTGACCTTTAAAACTTGGGACAGTGGGTTACACACTGACCTTTCACACTCTGGGACAGTGGGTTACACACTGACCTTTCACACTTTGGGACTGGGTCACACACTGACCTTTCATACTCTGGGACTGGGTCAGTGGGTCACACATTGACCTTTCACACACAGGGAAGTGGGTCACACACTGACCTTTCACACTCTGGGATTGGGTCACACACTGACCTTTCACACTTTTGGACAGTGGGTTACACACTGACCTTTCACACTCTGGGACTAGGTCACACATTGACCGCTCACACTCTGGGACAGTGGGTCACACACTGACCTTTCACACTCTGGGATTGGATCACACACTGACCTTTCACACTTTGGGACACTGGGTCACACATTGACCATTCACACTCTGGGACAGTGGGTTACACACTGACCTTTCGCTATCTGGGACAGTGGTTAACACACTGACCTTTCACACTCTGGGACAGTGGATCACACACTGACCTTTCACACTCTGGGACTGGAACACTGGGTCACACACTGATCTTTCACACTCTGGGACAGTGGGTCACACACTGATCTTTCACACTCTGGGACACTGGGTCACACATTGACCATTCACACTCTGGGACACTGGGTCACACACTGACCTTTCACACTCTGCGATAGTGAGTCACACACTGACCTTTCACACTCTGGGACTGTGGGTCACACACTGACCTTTCACACTCTGGCACACTAGGTCACACATTGACCTTTCACACTCTGGGACAGTGGGTCACACACTGAGCTTTCTCACTCTGGGACAGTGGGTCACACACTGACCTTTCACACTCTGGGATTGGGTCACACACTGACCTTTCACACTTTTGGACAGTGGGTTACACACTGACCTTTCACACTCTGGGACTAGGTCACACATTGACCGCTCACACTCTGGGACAGTGGGTCACACACTGACCTTTCACACTCTGGGATTGGATCACACACTGACCTTTCACACTTTGGGACACTGGGTCACACACTGACCTTTCACTCTTTGGGACACTGGGTCACACATTGACCATTCACACTCTGGGACAGTGGGTTACACACTGACCTTTCGCTATCTGGGACAGTGATTAACACACTGACCTTTCACACTCTGGGACAATGGATCACACACTGACCTTTCACACTCTGGGACTGGAACACTGGGTCACACACTGATCTTTCACACTCTGGGACAGTGGGTCACACACTGATCTTTCACACTCTGGGACACTGGGTCACACATTGACCATTCACACTCTGGGACACTGGGTCACATACTGACCTTTCACACTCTGCAATAGTGAGTCACACACTGACCTTTCACACTCTGGGACTGTGGGTCACACACTGACCTTTCACACTCTGGCACACTAGGTCACACATTGACCTTTCACACTCTGGGACAGTGGGTCACACACTGACTTTTCACACTCTGGGACAGTGGGTCACACACTGAGCTTTCTCACTCTGGGACAGTGGGTCACACACTGACCTTTCACACTCTGGGACAGTGGGTCACACACTGAGCTTTCTCACTCTGTTACAGTGGGTCACACACTGACCTTTCACACTCTGGGACAGTGGGTCACACACTGACCTTTCACACTCTGGGACAATTGGTCACACACAGACCTTTCACACTCCGGGACTGGGTCAGTGGGTCACACAATGACCTTTCACACTCTGGGCAGTGTGTCACACACTGACCTTTCACACTCTGGGACTCGGTCACGTACTGACCTTTCACACTCTGGGACAGTGGGTTACACACTGACCTGTCACACTTTGGGACTGGGTCACACACTGACCTTTCTCACTCTGGGACAGTGGGTCACACACTGACCTTTCACACTCTGTGGCAGTGGGTCACACACTGACCTTTCACACTCTGGGACAGTGGGTCACACACTGACCTTTCACACTCTGGGACAATTGGTAACACACAGACCTTTCACACTCTGGGACTGGGTCAGTGAGTCACACAATGACCTTTCACACTCTGGGCAGTGGGTCACACACTGACCTTTCACACTCTGGGACTCGGTCACGTACTGACCTTTAAAACTTGGGACAGTGGGTTACACACTGACCTTTCACACTCTGGGACAGTGGGTTACACACTGACCTTTCACACTTTGGGACTGGGTCACACACTGACCTTTCATACTCTGGGACTGGGTCAGTGGGTCACACATTGACCTTTCACACACAGGGAAGTGGGTCACACACTGACCTTTCACACTCTGGGATTGGGTCACACACTGACCTTTCACACTTTTGGACAGTGGGTTACACACTGACCTTTCACACTCTGGGACTAGGTCACACATTGACCGCTCACACTCTGGGACAGTGGGTCACACACTGACCTTTCACACTCTGGGATTGGATCACACACTGACCTTTCACACTTTGGGACACTGGGTCACACATTGACCATTCACACTCTGGGACAGTGGGTTACACACTGACCTTTCGCTATCTGGGACAGTGGTTAACACACTGACCTTTCACACTCTGGGACAGTGGATCACACACTGACCTTTCACACTCTGGGACTGGAACACTGGGTCACACACTGATCTTTCACACTCTGGGACAGTGGGTCACACACTGATCTTTCACACTCTGGGACACTGGGTCACACATTGACCATTCACACTCTGGGACACTGGGTCACACACTGACCTTTCACACTCTGCGATAGTGAGTCACACACTGACCTTTCACACTCTGGGACTGTGGGTCACACACTGACCTTTCACACTCTGGCACACTAGGTCACACATTGACCTTTCACACTCTGGGACAGTGGGTCACACACTGAGCTTTCTCACTCTGGGACAGTGGGTCACACACTGACCTTTCACACTCTGGGACAGTGGGTCACACACTGACCTTTCACACTCTGAGACAATTGGTCATGCAGTGACCTTTCACACTCTGGGACTCGGTCACTGGGTCACACACTGACCTTTCACACTCTGTGATTGGGTCACACACTGATCTTTCACACTCTGGGACAGTGGGTCACACACTGAGCTTTCTCACTTTGTGACAGTGGGCCACACACTGACCTTTCACACTCTGGGATAGTGGGTCACACACTGACCTTTCACACTCTGGGACAATTGGCCACACACAGACCTTTCACAGTCTCGGACTGGGACAGTGGGTTATATACTGACCTTTCACACTCTGGGACTGGGTCACACACTGACCTTTCTCACTCTGGGACAGTGGGTCACACACTGACCTTTCACACTTTGTGGCAGTGGGTCACACACTGACCTTTCACACTCTGGGACAGTAGGTCACAAACTGCCCTTTCACACTCTGGGACAATTGGTCACACACTGACCTTTCACACTATGGGACTCCGTCAGTGGGTCACACAATGACCTTTCACACACTGGGCAGTGGGTCACTCACTGACCTTTCACACTCTGAGACTGGGTCACACACTGACCTTTCACACTCTGGGACAGTGGGTTACACACTGACCTTTCACACTCTGGGACTAGGTCACACACTGACCTTTCACACTCTGGGACAGTGGGTCACACACTGACCTTTCACACTCTGGGATTGGGTCACACACTGACCTTTCACACTTTGGGACACTGGTTCACACACTGACCTTTCACTCTTTGGGACACTGGGTCACACATTGACCATTCACACTCTGGGACACTGGGTCACAGACTTACCTTTCACACTTTGGAAACAGTGGGTCACACACTGACCTTTCAGTATCTGGGACTGGGTCACACACTGACCTTTCACACTCTGGGACACTGGGTCACACACTGACCTTTCACGTTCTGGGACACTGGGTCACACATTGACCTTTCACACTCTGGGACAGTGGGTCACACACTGACCTTTTACACTCTGGGACAGTGGGTCACACACTGACCTTTCACACTCTGGGACAGTGGGTCACACACTGACCTTTCACACTCTGGGACAGTGGGCCACACACTGAGCATTAACAGTCTGGGACAGTGGGTCACACACTGACTTTTCATACTCTAGGACTGGGTCACACACTGACCTTTCACACTCTGCGATAGTGGGTCGTACACTGACCTTTCACAATCTGCGACAGTGGGTCACACACTGACCTTTCACACTCTGGGCAGTGGTTCAAACACTCAGCTTTCACACTCTAGGATTGGGTCACAAACTGACCTTTCACACTCTGGGATAGTGGGTCACACACTGTGCTTTCACACTCTGGGACACTGGGTCGCATACTGACCTTTCATAATCTGCAACAGTGGGTCACACACTGACCTTTCACACTCTGGAACAGTGTGTCACACACTGACCTTTCACACTCTGGGACTGGGTCACACACTGACCTTTCACACTTTGGGATTGGGTCACACACTGACTTTTCACACTCAGGGATTGGGTCACACACTGACCTTTCACACTCTGGGATTGGGTCACACACTGACCTTTCACACTTTGGGACTGGGTCGCACACTGACCTTTCACTCTTTGGGACACTGGGTCACACATTGACCATTCACACTCTGGGACAGTGGGTCACACACTTAGCTTTCACACTCTGGAAACAGTGGGTCACACACTGACCTTTCACTATCTGGGACAGTGGTTCACACACTGACTTTTCACACTCTGGGACAATGGATCACACACTGACCTTTCACACTCTGGGACTGGAACACTGGGTCACACACTGACCTTTCACACTCTGGGACAGTGGATCACACACTGATCTATCACACTCTGGGACACTGATTCACACATTGACCATTCACACTCTGGGACACTGGTCACACACTGACCTTTCACTCTCTGGGACACTGGGTCACACACTGACCTTTCACACTCTGCGACAGTGGGTCACACACTGACCTTTCACACTCTGGGTCACTGGGTCACACATTGACCTTTCACACTCTGGGACAGTGGGTCACACACTGACCTTTCACACGCTGGGACAGTGGGTCACACACTGACCTTTTACACTCTGGCACACTGGGTCACACACTGACCTTTCACACTCTGGGACAGTGGGTCACACACTGACTTTTCACACTCTGGGACAGTGGGTCACACACTGAGCTTTCTCACTCTGGGACAGTGGGTCACAGACTGACCTTTCACACTCTGGGACAATTGGTCATGCAGTGACCTTTCACACTCTGGGACTGGGTCAGTGGGTCACACACTGACCTTTCACACTCTGTGATTGGGTCACACACTGACCTTTCACACTCTGGGACAGTGGGTCACACACTGAGCTTTCTCACTCTGTTACAGTGGGTCACACACTGACCTTTCACACTCTGGGACAGTGGGTCACACACTGACCTTTCACACTCTGGGACAATTGGTCACACACAGACCTTTCACACTCTGGGACTGGGTCAGTGGGTCACACAATGACCTTTCACACTCTGGGCAGTGTGTCACACACTGACCTTTCACACTCTGGGACTCGGTCACGTACTGACCTTTCACACTCTGGGACAGTGGGTTACACACTGACCTGTCACACTTTGGGACTGGGTCACACACTGACCTTTCTCACTCTGGGACAGTGGGTCACACACTGACCTTTCACACTCTGTGGCAGTGGGTCACACACTGACCTTTCACACTCTGGGACAGTGGGTCACACACTGACCTTTCACACTCTGGGACAATTGGTAACACACAGACCTTTCACACTCTGGGACTGGGTCAGTGAGTCACACAATGACCTTTCACACTCTGGGCAGTGGGTCACACACTGACCTTTCACACTCTGGGACTCGGTCACGTACTGACCTTTAAAACTTGGGACAGTGGGTTACACACTGACCTTTCACACTCTGGGACAGTGGGTTACACACTGACCTTTCACACTTTGGGACTGGGTCACACACTGACCTTTCATACTCTGGGACTGGGTCAGTGGGTCACACATTGACCTTTCACACACAGGGAAGTGGGTCACACACTGACCTTTCACACTCTGGGATTGGGTCACACACTGACCTTTCACACTTTTGGACAGTGGGTTACACACTGACCTTTCACACTCTGGGACTAGGTCACACATTGACCGCTCACACTCTGGGACAGTGGGTCACACACTGACCTTTCACACTCTGGGATTGGATCACACACTGACCTTTCACACTTTGGGACACTGGGTCACACACTGACCTTTCACTCTTTGGGACACTGGGTCACACATTGACCATTCACACTCTGGGACAGTGGGTTACACACTGACCTTTCGCTATCTGGGACAGTGGTTAACACACTGACCTTTCACACTCTGGGACAATGGATCACACACTGACCTTTCACACTCTGGGACTGGAACACTGGGTCACACACTGATCTTTCACACTCTGGGACAGTGGGTCACACACTGATCTTTCACACTCTGGGACACTGGGTCACACATTGACCATTCACACTCTGGGACACTGGGTCACACACTGACCTTTCACACTCTGCGATAATGAGTCACACACTGACCTTTCACACTCTGGGACTGTGGGTCACACACTGACCTTTCACACTCTGGCACACTAGGTCACACATTGACCTTTCACACTCTGGGACAGTGGGTCACACACTGAGCTTTCTCACTCTGGGACAGTGGGTCACACACTGACCTTTCACACTCTGGGACAGTGGGTCACACACTGACCTTTCACACTCTGGGACAGTGTGTTACACACTGACCTTTCACACTCTGGGACTGGGTCACACACTGACCTTTCACACTCTGGGATTGGGTCACACACTGACCTTTCACGTTCTGGGACACTGGGTCACACATTGACCTTTCACATTCTGGGACAGTGGGTCACACACTGACCTTTTACACTCTGGGACAGTGGGTCACACACTGACCTTTCACGCTCTTGGATAGTGGGTCACACACTGATCTTCCGCATTCTGGGACCGGGTCACACACTGACCTTTCACACTCTGGGACACTGGGTCACACACTGACCTTTCACATTCTGGGACACTGGGTCACACACTGACCTTTCACACTCTGGGACAGTGGGTCACACAATGACCTTTCACACTCTGGGACAGTGGGTCACACACTGAGCATTAACAGTCCGGGAGAGTGGGTCAAACACTGAATTTTCACACTCTCGGACTGGGTCACACACTGACCTTTCACACTCTGCGATAGTGGGTCGTACACTGACCTTTCACAATCTGCGACAGTGGGTCACACACTGACCTTTCACACTCTGGGCAGTGGTTCAAACACTCAGCTTTCACACTCTAGGATTGGGTCACACACTGACCTTTCACACTCTGGGACAGTGGGTCACACACTGATCTTTCACACTCTGGGACACTGGGTCACACATTGACCATGCACACTCTGGGACACTGGTCACACACTGACCTTTCACACTGTGGGACAGTGAGTCATACACTCAGCTTTCACACTCTGGGACACTGGGTCACAGACTGACCTTTCATACTCTGGGACAGTGGGTCACGCACTGACTTTTCACACTCTGGGACAGTGGGTCACACACTGAGCTTTCTCACTCTGGGACAGTGGGTCACACACTGACCTTTCACACTCTGGGACAGTGGGTCACACACAGACCTTTCACACTCTGGGACAGTGGGTCACACACTGAGCTTTCTCATTCTGTGACAGTGGGTCACACACTGACCTTTCACACTCTGGGAATGGGTCAGTGGGTCACACAATTACCTTTCACACTCTGGGCAGTGGGTCACACACTGACCTTTCACACTCTGGGACTCGGTCATGTACTGACCTTTCACACTCTGGGACAGTGGGTTACACACTGACCTTTCACTCTCTGGGACTGGGTCACACACTGACATTTCTCACTCTGGGACAGTGGGTCACACACTGACCTTTCACACTCTGTGGCAGTGGGTCACACACTGACCTTTCACACTCTGGGACAGTGGGTCACACAATGACCTTTCACACTCTGGGACACTGGGTCACAGACTGACCTTTCACACTCTGGGACAGTGGGTCACACACTGACTTTTCACACTCTGGGACAGTGGGTCACACACTGAGCTTTCTCACTCTGGGACAGTGGGTCACACACTGACCTTTCACACTCTGGGACAGTGGGTCACACACAGACCTTTCACACTCTGGGACAGTGGGTCACACACTGAGCTTTCTCACTCTGTGACAGTGGGTCACACACTGACCTTTCACACTCTGGGACAGTGGGTCACACACTGACCTTTCACACTATGGGACAATTGGTCACACACAGACCTTTCACACTCTGGGAATGGGTCAGTGGGTCACACAATTACCTTTCACACTCTGGGCAGTGGGTCACACACTGACCTTTCACACTCTGGGACTCGGTCATGTACTGACCTTTCATACTCTGGGACAGTGGGTTACACACTGACCTTTCACTCTCTGGGACTGGGTCACACACTGACATTTCTCACTCTGGGACAGTGGGTCACACACTGACCTTTCACACTCTGTGGCAGTGGGTCACACACTGACCTTTCACACTCTGGGACAGTGGGTCACACAATGACCTTTCACACTCTGGGACACTGAGTCACACCCACGTTTCACACTCTGGGACACTGGGTCACACACTGAACTTTCACACTCTTGGATAGTGGGTCACACACTGATCTTGCGCACTCTGGGACTGGGTCACACACTGACCTTTCACACTCTGGGACACTGGGTCACACACTGACCTTTCACGTTCTGGGACACTGGGTCATACATTGACCTTTCACACTCTCAGACAGTAGGTCACACACTGACCTTTTACACTCTGGGACAGTGGGTCACACACTGACCTTTCACACTCTGGGACAGTGGGTCACACACTGAGCATTAACAGTCCGGGACAGTGGGTCACACACTGACTTTTCACACTCTAGGACTGGGTCACACACTGACCTTTCACACTCTGCGATAGTGAGTCGTACACTGACCTTTCACAATCTGCGACAGTGGGTCACACACTGACCTTTCACACTCTGGGCAGTGGTTCAAACACTCAGCTTTCACACTCTAGGATTGGGTCACACACTGACCTTTCACACTCTGGGATAGTGGGTCACACACTGTGCTTTCACACTCTGGGACACTGGGTCACACACTGACCTTTCACACTCTGGGATTGGGTCACACACTGACCTTTCACGTTCTGGGACACTGGGTCACACATTGACCTTTCACACTCTGGGACAGTGGGTCACACACTGACCTTTTACACTCTGGGACAGTGGGTCACACACTGACCTTTCACACTCTTGGATAGTGGGTCACACACTGATCTTCCGCACTCTGGGACCGGGTCACACACTGACCTTTCACACTTTGGGACACTGGGTCACACACTGACCTTTCACGTTCTGGGACACTGGGTCACACATTGACCTTTCACACTCTGGGACAGTGGGTCACACACTGACCTTTTACACTCTGGGACAGTGGGTCACACACTGACCTTTCACACTCTGGGACAGTGGGTCACACACTGACCTTTCACACTCTGGGACAGTGGGTCACACACTGAGCATTAACAGTCCGGGAGAGTGGGTCAAACACTGACTTTTCACACTCTCGGACTGGGTCACACACTGACCTTTCACACTCTGCGATAGTGGGTCGTACACTGACCTTTCACAATCTGCGACAGTGGGTCACACACTGACCTTTCACACTCTGGGCAGTGGTTCAAACACTCAGCTTTCACACTCTAGGATTGGGTCACACACTGACCTTTCACACTCTGTGATTGGGTCACACACTGACCTTTCACACTCTGGGACAGTGGGTCACACACTGAGCTTTCTCACTCTGTTACAGTGGGTCACACACTGACCTTTCACACTCTGGGACAGTGGGTCACACACTGACCTTTCACACTCTGGGACAATTGGTCACACACAGACCTTTCACACTCTGGGACTGGGTCAGTGGGTCACACAATGACCTTTCACACTCTGGGCAGTGGGTCACACACTGACCTTTCACACTCTGGGACTCGGTCACGTACTGACCTTTCACACTCTGGGACAGTGGGTCACACACTGACCTTTCACACTCTGTGGCAGTGGGTCACACACTGACCTTTCACACTCTGGGACAGTGGGTCACACACTGACCTTTCACACTCTGGGACAATTGGTAACACACTGACCTTTCATACTCTGGGACTGGGTCAGTGGGTCCCACATTGACCTTTCACACACAGGGCAGTGGGTCACACACTGACCTTTCACACTCTGGGACAGTGGGTTACACACTGACCTTTCACACTCTGGGACTAGGCCACACACTGACCTTTCACACTCTGGGACTGTGGGTCACACACTGACCATTCACACTCTGGGACAGTGGATCACACACTGACCTTTCACACTCTGGGACTGGGTCACACACTGACCTTTCTCTGGAACAGTGGGTCACACACTGACCTTTCACACTCTGGGACACTGGGTCACACCCACGTTTCACACTCTGGGACACTGGATCACACACTGACCTTTCACACTCTTGGATAGTGGTTCACACACTGATCTTCCGCACTCTGGGACTGGGTCACACACTGACCTTTCACACTCTGGGACACTGGGTCACACACTGACCTTTCACGTTCTGGGACACTGGGTCACACATTGACCTTTCACACTCTGGGACAGTGGGTCACACACTGACCTTTTACACTCTGGGACAGTGGGTCACACACTGACCTTTCACACTCTGGGACAGTGGGTCACACACTGACCTTTCACACTCTGGGACAGTGGGCCACACACTGAGCATTAACAGTCTGGGACAGTGGGTCACACACTGACTTTTCATACTCTAGGACTGGGTCACACACTGACCTTTCACACTCTGCGATAGTGGGTCGTACACTGACCTTTCACAATCTGCGACAGTGGGTCACACACTGACCTTTCACACTCTGGGCAGTGGTTCAAACACTCAGCTTTCACACTCTAGGATTGGGTCACAAACTGACCTTTCACACTCTGGGATAGTGGGTCACACACTGTGCTTTCACACTCTGGGACACTGGGTCGCATACTGACCTTTCATAATCTGCAACAGTGGGTCACACACTGACCTTTCACACTCTGGAACAGTGTGTCACACACTGACCTTTCACACTCTGGGACTGGGTCACACACTGACCTTTCACACTTTGGGATTGGGTCACACACTGACTTTTCACACTCAGGGATTGGGTCACACACTGACCTTTCACACTCTGGGATTGGGTCACACACTGACCTTTCACACTTTGGGACTGGGTCGCACACTGACCTTTCACTCTTTGGGACACTGGGTCACACATTGACCATTCACACTCTGGGACAGTGGGTCACACACTTAGCTTTCACACTCTGGAAACAGTGGGTCACACACTGACCTTTCACTATCTGGGACAGTGGTTCACACACTGACTTTTCACACTCTGGGACAATGGATCACACACTGACCTTTCACACTCTGGGACTGGAACACTGGGTCACACACTGACCTTTCACACTCTGGGACAGTGGATCACACACTGATCTATCACACTCTGGGACACTGATTCACACATTGACCATTCACACTCTGGGACACTGGTCACACACTGACCTTTCACTCTCTGGGACACTGGGTCACACACTGACCTTTCACACTCTGCGACAGTGGGTCACACACTGACCTTTCACACTCTGGGTCACTGGGTCACACATTGACCTTTCACACTCTGGGACAGTGGGTCACACACTGACCTTTCACACGCTGGGACAGTGGGTCACACACTGACCTTTTACACTCTGGCACACTGGGTCACACACTGACCTTTCACACTCTGGGACAGTGGGTCACACACTGACTTTTCACACTCTGGGACAGTGGGTCACACACTGAGCTTTCTCACTCTGGGACAGTGGGTCACAGACTGACCTTTCACACTCTGGGACAATTGGTCATGCAGTGACCTTTCACACTCTGGGACTGGGTCAGTGGGTCACACACTGACCTTTCACACTCTGTGATTGGGTCACACACTGACCTTTCACACTCTGGGACAGTGGGTCACACACTGAGCTTTCTCACTCTGTTACAGTGGGTCACACACTGACCTTTCACACTCTGGGACAGTGGGTCACACACTGACCTTTCACACTCTGGGACAATTGGTCACACACAGACCTTTCACACTCTGGGACTGGGTCAGTGGGTCACACAATGACCTTTCACACTCTGGGCAGTGTGTCACACACTGACCTTTCACACTCTGGGACTCGGTCACGTACTGACCTTTCACACTCTGGGACAGTGGGTTACACACTGACCTGTCACACTTTGGGACTGGGTCACACACTGACCTTTCTCACTCTGGGACAGTGGGTCACACACTGACCTTTCACACTCTGTGGCAGTGGGTCACACACTGACCTTTCACACTCTGGGACAGTGGGTCACACACTGACCTTTCACACTCTGGGACAATTGGTAACACACAGACCTTTCACACTCTGGGACTGGGTCAGTGAGTCACACAATGACCTTTCACACTCTGGGCAGTGGGTCACACACTGACCTTTCACACTCTGGGACTCGGTCACGTACTGACCTTTAAAACTTGGGACAGTGGGTTACACACTGACCTTTCACACTCTGGGACAGTGGGTTACACACTGACCTTTCACACTTTGGGACTGGGTCACACACTGACCTTTCATACTCTGGGACTGGGTCAGTGGGTCACACATTGACCTTTCACACACAGGGAAGTGGGTCACACACTGACCTTTCACACTCTGGGATTGGGTCACACACTGACCTTTCACACTTTTGGACAGTGGGTTACACACTGACCTTTCACACTCTGGGACTAGGTCACACATTGACCGCTCACACTCTGGGACAGTGGGTCACACACTGACCTTTCACACTCTGGGATTGGATCACACACTGACCTTTCACACTTTGGGACACTGGGTCACACACTGACCTTTCACTCTTTGGGACACTGGGTCACACATTGACCATTCACACTCTGTGACAGTGGGTTACACACTGACCTTTCGCTATCTGGGACAGTGATTAACACACTGACCTTTCACACTCTGGGACAATGGATCACACACTGACCTTTCACACTCTGGGACTGGAACACTGGGTCACACACTGATCTTTCACACTCTGGGACAGTGGGTCACACACTGATCTTTCACACTCTGGGACACTGGGTCACACATTGACCATTCACACTCTGGGACACTGGGTCACACACTGACCTTTCACACTCTGCAATAGTGAGTCACACACTGACCTTTCACACTCTGGGACTGTGGGTCACACACTGACCTTTCACACTCTGGCACACTAGGTCACACATTGACCTTTCACACTCTGGGACAGTGGGTCACACACTGACTTTTCACACTCTGGGACAGTGGGTCACACACTGAGCTTTCTCACTCTGGGACAGTGGGTCACACACTGACCTTTCACACTCTGGGACAGTGGGTCACACACTGAGCTTTCTCACTCTGTTACAGTGGGTCACACACTGACCTTTCACACTCTGGGACAGTGGGTCACACACTGACCTTTCACACTCTGGGACAATTGGTCACACACAGACCTTTCACACTCCGGGACTGGGTCAGTGGGTCACACAATGACCTTTCACACTCTGGGCAGTGTGTCACACACTGACCTTTCACACTCTGGGACTCGGTCACGTACTGACCTTTCACACTCTGGGACAGTGGGTTACACACTGACCTGTCACACTTTGGGACTGGGTCACACACTGACCTTTCTCACTCTGGGACAGTGGGTCACACACTGACCTTTCACACTCTGTGGCAGTGGGTCACACACTGACCTTTCACACTCTGGGACAGTGGGTCACACACTGACCTTTCACACTCTGGGACAATTGGTAACACACAGACCTTTCACACTCTGGGACTGGGTCAGTGAGTCACACAATGACCTTTCACACTCTGGGCAGTGGGTCACACACTGACCTTTCACACTCTGGGACTCGGTCACGTACTGACCTTTAAAACTTGGGACAGTGGGTTACACACTGACCTTTCACACTCTGGGACAGTGGGTTACACACTGACCTTTCACACTTTGGGACTGGGTCACACACTGACCTTTCATACTCTGGGACTGGGTCAGTGGGTCACACATTGACCTTTCACACACAGGGAAGTGGGTCACACACTGACCTTTCACACTCTGGGATTGGGTCACACACTGACCTTTCACACTTTTGGACAGTGGGTTACACACTGACCTTTCACACTCTGGGACTAGGTCACACATTGACCGCTCACACTCTGGGACAGTGGGTCACACACTGACCTTTCACACTCTGGGATTGGATCACACACTGACCTTTCACACTTTGGGACACTGGGTCACACATTGACCATTCACACTCTGGGACAGTGGGTTACACACTGACCTTTCGCTATCTGGGACAGTGGTTAACACACTGACCTTTCACACTCTGGGACAGTGGATCACACACTGACCTTTCACACTCTGGGACTGGAACACTGGGTCACACACTGATCTTTCACACTCTGGGACAGTGGGTCACACACTGATCTTTCACACTCTGGGACACTGGGTCACACATTGACCATTCACACTCTGGGACACTGGGTCACACACTGACCTTTCACACTCTGCGATAGTGAGTCACACACTGACCTTTCACACTCTGGGACTGTGGGTCACACACTGACCTTTCACACTCTGGCACACTAGGTCACACATTGACCTTTCACACTCTGGGACAGTGGGTCACACACTGAGCTTTCTCACTCTGGGACAGTGGGTCACACACTGACCTTTCACACTCTGGGACAGTGGGTCACACACTGACCTTTCACACTCTGAGACAATTGGTCATGCAGTGACCTTTCACACTCTGGGACTCGGTCACTGGGTCACACACTGACCTTTCACACTCTGTGATTGGGTCACACACTGATCTTTCACACTCTGGGACAGTGGGTCACACACTGAGCTTTCTCACTTTGTGACAGTGGGCCACACACTGACCTTTCACACTCTGGGATAGTGGGTCACACACTGACCTTTCACACTCTGGGACAATTGGCCACACACAGACCTTTCACAGTCTCGGACTGGGACAGTGGGTTATATACTGACCTTTCACACTCTGGGACTGGGTCACACACTGACCTTTCTCACTCTGGGACAGTGGGTCACACACTGACCTTTCACACTTTGTGGCAGTGGGTCACACACTGACCTTTCACACTCTGGGACAGTAGGTCACAAACTGCCCTTTCACACTCTGGGACAATTGGTCACACACTGACCTTTCACACTATGGGACTCCGTCAGTGGGTCACACAATGACCTTTCACACACTGGGCAGTGGGTCACTCACTGACCTTTCACACTCTGAGACTGGGTCACACACTGACCTTTCACACTCTGGGACAGTGGGTTACACACTGACCTTTCACACTCTGGGACTAGGTCACACACTGACCTTTCACACTCTGGGACAGTGGGTCACACACTAACCTTTCACACTCTGGGATTGGGTCACACACTGACCTTTCACACTTTGGGACACTGGTTCACACACTGACCTTTCACTCTTTGGGACACTGGGTCACACATTGACCATTCACACTCTGGGACACTGGGTCACAGACTTACCTTTCACACTTTGGAAACAGTGGGTCACACACTGACCTTTCAGTATCTGGGACTGGGTCACACACTGACCTTTCACACTCTGGGACACTGGGTCACACACTGACCTTTCACGTTCTGGGACACTGGGTCACACATTGACCTTTCACACTCTGGGACAGTGGGTCACACACTGACCTTTTACACTCTGGGACAGTGGGTCACACACTGACCTTTCACACTCTGGGACAGTGGGTCACACACTGACCTTTCACACTCTGGGACAGTGGGCCACACACTGAGCATTAACAGTCTGGGACAGTGGGTCACACACTGACTTTTCATACTCTAGGACTGGGTCACACACTGACCTTTCACACTCTGCGATAGTGGGTCGTACACTGACCTTTCACAATCTGCGACAGTGGGTCACACACTGACCTTTCACACTCTGGGCAGTGGTTCAAACACTCAGCTTTCACACTCTAGGATTGGGTCACAAACTGACCTTTCACACTCTGGGATAGTGGGTCACACACTGTGCTTTCACACTCTGGGACACTGGGTCGCATACTGACCTTTCATAATCTGCAACAGTGGGTCACACACTGACCTTTCACACTCTGGAACAGTGTGTCACACACTGACCTTTCACACTCTGGGACTGGGTCACACACTGACCTTTCACACTTTGGGATTGGGTCACACACTGACTTTTCACACTCAGGGATTGGGTCACACACTGACCTTTCACACTCTGGGATTGGGTCACACACTGACCTTTCACACTTTGGGACTGGGTCGCACACTGACCTTTCACTCTTTGGGACACTGGGTCACACATTGACCATTCACACTCTGGGACAGTGGGTCACACACTTAGCTTTCACACTCTGGAAACAGTGGGTCACACACTGACCTTTCACTATCTGGGACAGTGGTTCACACACTGACTTTTCACACTCTGGGACAATGGATCACACACTGACCTTTCACACTCTGGGACTGGAACACTGGGTCACACACTGACCTTTCACACTCTGGGACAGTGGATCACACACTGATCTATCACACTCTGGGACACTGATTCACACATTGACCATTCACACTCTGGGACACTGGTCACACACTGACCTTTCACTCTCTGGGACACTGGGTCACACACTGACCTTTCACACTCTGCGACAGTGGGTCACACACTGACCTTTCACACTCTGGGTCACTGGGTCACACATTGACCTTTCACACTCTGGGACAGTGGGTCACACACTGACCTTTCACACGCTGGGACAGTGGGTCACACACTGACCTTTTACACTCTGGCACACTGGGTCACACACTGACCTTTCACACTCTGGGACAGTGGGTCACACACTGACTTTTCACACTCTGGGACAGTGGGTCACACACTGAGCTTTCTCACTCTGGGACAGTGGGTCACAGACTGACCTTTCACACTCTGGGACAATTGGTCATGCAGTGACCTTTCACACTCTGGGACTGGGTCAGTGGGTCACACACTGACCTTTCACACTCTGTGATTGGGTCACACACTGACCTTTCACACTCTGGGACAGTGGGTCACACACTGAGCTTTCTCACTCTGTTACAGTGGGTCACACACTGACCTTTCACACTCTGGGACAGTGGGTCACACACTGACCTTTCACACTCTGGGACAATTGGTCACACACAGACCTTTCACACTCTGGGACTGGGTCAGTGGGTCACACAATGACCTTTCACACTCTGGGCAGTGTGTCACACACTGACCTTTCACACTCTGGGACTCGGTCACGTACTGACCTTTCACACTCTGGGACAGTGGGTTACACACTGACCTGTCACACTTTGGGACTGGGTCACACACTGACCTTTCTCACTCTGGGACAGTGGGTCACACACTGACCTTTCACACTCTGTGGCAGTGGGTCACACACTGACCTTTCACACTCTGGGACAGTGGGTCACACACTGACCTTTCACACTCTGGGACAATTGGTAACACACAGACCTTTCACACTCTGGGACTGGGTCAGTGAGTCACACAATGACCTTTCACACTCTGGGCAGTGGGTCACACACTGACCTTTCACACTCTGGGACTCGGTCACGTACTGACCTTTAAAACTTGGGACAGTGGGTTACACACTGACCTTTCACACTCTGGGACAGTGGGTTACACACTGACCTTTCACACTTTGGGACTGGGTCACACACTGACCTTTCATACTCTGGGACTGGGTCAGTGGGTCACACATTGACCTTTCACACACAGGGAAGTGGGTCACACACTGACCTTTCACACTCTGGGATTGGGTCACACACTGACCTTTCACACTTTTGGACAGTGGGTTACACACTGACCTTTCACACTCTGGGACTAGGTCACACATTGACCGCTCACACTCTGGGACAGTGGGTCACACACTGACCTTTCACACTCTGGGATTGGATCACACACTGACCTTTCACACTTTGGGACACTGGGTCACACACTGACCTTTCACTCTTTGGGACACTGGGTCACACATTGACCATTCACACTCTGGGACAGTGGGTTACACACTGACCTTTCGCTATCTGGGACAGTGGTTAACACACTGACCTTTCACACTCTGGGACAATGGATCACACACTGACCTTTCACACTCTGGGACTGGAACACTGGGTCACACACTGATCTTTCACACTCTGGGACAGTGGGTCACACACTGATCTTTCACACTCTGGGACACTGGGTCACACATTGACCATTCACACTCTGGGACACTGGGTCACACACTGACCTTTCACACTCTGCGATAATGAGTCACACACTGACCTTTCACACTCTGGGACTGTGGGTCACACACTGACCTTTCACACTCTGGCACACTAGGTCACACATTGACCTTTCACACTCTGGGACAGTGGGTCACACACTGAGCTTTCTCACTCTGGGACAGTGGGTCACACACTGACCTTTCACACTCTGGGACAGTGGGTCACACACTGACCTTTCACACTCTGAGACAATTGGTCATGCAGTGACCTTTCACACTCTGGGACTCGGTCACTGGGTCACACACTGACCTTTCACACTCTGTGATTGGGTCACACACTGATCTTTCACACTCTGGGACAGTGGGTCACACACTGAGCTTTCTCACTCTGTGACAGTGGGCCACACACTGACCTTTCACACTCTGGGATAGTGGGTCACACACTGACCTTTCACACTCTGGGACAATTGGCCACACACAGACCTTTCACAGTCTCGGACTGGGACAGTGGGTTATATACTGACCTTTCACACTCTGGGACTGGGTCACACACTGACCTTTCTCACTCTGGGACAGTGGGTCACACACTGACCTTTCACACTTTGTGGCAGTGGGTCACACACTGACCTTTCACACTCTGGGACAGTAGGTCACAAACTGTCCTTTCACACTCTGGGACAATTGGTCACACACTGACCTTTCACACTATGGGACTCCGTCAGTGGGTCACACAATGACCTTTCACACACTGGGCAGTGGGTCACTCACTGACCTTTCACACTCTGAGACTGGGTCACACACTGACCTTTCACACTCTGGGACAGTGGGTTACACACTGACCTTTCACACTCTGGGACTAGGTCACACACTGACCTTTCACACTCTGGGACAGTGGGTCACACACTGACCTTTCACACTCTGGGATTGGGTCACACACTGACCTTTCACACTTTGGGACACTGGTTCACACACTGACCTTTCACTCTTTGGGACACTGGGTCACACATTGACCATTCACACTCTGGGACACTGGGTCACAGACTTACCTTTCACACTTTGGAAACAGTGGGTCACACACTGACCTTTCAGTATCTGGGACAGTGGTTCACACACTGACCTTTCACACTCTGGGACAATGGATCACACACTGACCTTTCACACTCTGGGACTGGAACACTGGGTCACACACTGATCTTTCACACTCTGGGACAGTGGGTCACACACTGATCTTTCACACTCTGGGCAGTGGGTCACACACTGACCTTTCACACTCTGGGACTGGGTCACACACTGACCTTTCTCACTCTGGGACAGTGGGTCACACACTGACCTTTCACACTCTGGGACAATTGGTAACACACTGACCTTTCATACTCTGGGACTGGGTCAGTGGGTCACACATTGACCTTTCACACACAGGGCAGTGGGTCACACACTGACCTTTCACACTCTGTGATTGGGTCACACACTGTCCTTTCACACTTTTGGACAGTGGGTTACACACTGACCTTTCACACTCTGGGACTAGGTCACACATTGACCGCTCACACTCTGGGACAGTGGGTCACACACTGACCTTTCACACTCTGGGATTGGATCACACACTGACCTTTCACACTTTGGGACACTGGGTCACACACTGACCTTAAACTCTTTGGGACACTGGGTCACACATTGACCATTCACACTCTGGGACAGTGGGTTACACACTGACCTTTCGCTATCTGGGACAGTGGTTAACACACTGACCTTTCACACTCTGGGACAATGGATCACACACTGACCTTTCACACTCTGGGACTGGAACACTGGGTCACACACTGATCTTTCACACTCTGGGACAGTGGGTCACACACTGATCTTTCACACTCTGGGACACTGGGTCACACATTGACCATTCACACTCTGGGACACTGGGTCACACACTGACCTTTCACACTCTGCGGTAGTGAGTCACACACTGACCTTTCACACTCTGTGTCACTGGGTCACACATTGTCCTTTCACACTCTGGGACAGTGGGTCACACACTGACCTTTCACACTCTGGGACTGTGGGTCACACACTGACCTTTCACACTCTGGCACACTAGGTCACACACTGACCTTTCACACTCTGGGACAGTGGGTCACACACTGACTTTTCACACTCTGGGACAGTGGGTCACACACTGAGCTTTCTCACTCTGGGACAGTGGGTCACACACTGACCTTTCACACTCTGGGACAGTGGGTCACACACTGACCTTTCACACTCTGAGACAATTGGTCATGCAGTGACCTTTCACACTCTGGGACTCGGTCACTGGGTCACACACTGACCTTTCACACTCTGTGATTGGGTCACACACTGATCTTTCACACTCTGGGACAGTGGGTCACACACTGAGCTTTCTCACTCTGTGACAGTGGGCCACACACTGACCTTTCACACTCTGGGATAGTGGGTCACACACTGACCTTTCACACTCTGGGACAATTGGCCACACACAGACCTTTCACAGTCTCGGACTGGGACAGTGGGTTACATACTGACCTTTCACACTCTGGGACTGGGTCACACACTGACCTTTCTCACTCTGGGACAGTGGGTCACACACTGACCTTTCACACTCTGTGGCAGTGGGTCACACACTGACCTTTCACACTCTGGGACAGTAGGTCACAAACTGTCCTTTCACACTCTGGGACAATTGGTCACACACTGACCTTTCACACTATGGGACTGGGTCAGTGGGTCACACAATGACCTTTCACACACTGGGCAGTGGGTCACACACTGACCTTTCACACTCTGAGACTGAGTCACACACTGACCTTTCACACTCTGGGACAGTGGGTTACACACTGACCTTTCACTATCTGGGACAGTGGTTCACACACTTACCTTTCACACTCTGGGACAATGGATCACACACTGACCTTTCACACTCTGGGACTGGAACACTGGGTCACACACTGATCTTTCACACTCTGGGACAGTGGGTCACACACTGACCTTTCACTCTTTGGGACACTGGGTCACAAATTGACCATTCACACTCTGGGACAGTGGGTCACACACTTAGCTTTCACACTCTGGAAACAGTGGGTCACATACTGACCTTTCACTATCTGGGACAATGGTTCACACACTGACCTTTCACACTCTGGGACAATGGATCACACACTGACCTTTCACACTCTGGGACAGTGGGTCACACACTGACCTTTCACACTCTGGGACAGTGGGTCACACACTGACCTTTCACACTCTGGGACACTGGTCACAAATTGACCTTTCACACTCTGGGACACTGGGTCACACACTGACCTTTCACACTCTGCGACATTGGGTCACACACTGACATTTCATACTCTGTGACTGGGACAGTGGATTGAGACACTGTTTGCTGCAAACTCCAAACTTTGCAATTCAAGCCAACAAGGTTTGCATGAAGGGGCCAAATGATGAGTCTGTGGAAAGGGCTTGTGTGAGGTTTGGGGAAAGGGCTTGTGTGGGGCTTGGGGAATGGGCTTGTGTGGGGCGTGCATTGGGGAAAGGGCTTGTGTGGGGTGTGCATTGGGGAAAGGGCTTGTGTGAGGCATTCATTGGGGAAAGGGCTTGTGTGGGGCATGCATTGGGGATAGGGCTTGTGTGGGGTATGCCCTGGGGAAAGGGCTTGTGTGCGTCTCATCAGGGTGGGGACTGTGTGAGATTCTCAGCGATCTCCTCTCCGCTGTCGATATCACTCCCACCGTCTGCTTCAGCTCTCTTCCCTGGTAACTTATTCCACAACTTGTTCTATCTACTCTTTTACTCCCAACTTCCCAATTGTCAATTTGTGTCCTTTGGTGCATGAACCTCTCGCCATCAGGATAAATTTGCCGGGATCAATGTGGTCAATTTTGCTCATCATTTTGAAAAGATTGATTAGGTGTCAGCCATGGCTCAGTCCGAGGGTTGTGGGTTTAAGTCCCACTCCAGAGACCTGAGCACATAATCCAGGCTGACACTCCAGTGCAGTGCTGAGGGAATGCTGCACTGTCAGAGGTGTTGTCTTTCAAATGAGATGTTAAATCGAGATCCCTGTTGGGGGAAAATCATCTCCAAAGTCACACCAATGAGGTAAGTTTGACAATATTTTGTATATTGGTAATTACAGTGAGAATTTTAAAAATTAGTTCCGGGATGTGGGCGTCGCTGACAAGACCAGCATTTATTGCCCATGACTAATTGCCCTCGAGAAGGTGGTGGTGAGCCGCCTTCTTGAACCGCTGCAGTCCGTGTGGTGAAGGTGCTCCCACGATGCTGTTAGGGAGGGAGTTCCAGGATTTTGACCCAGCGATGATGAAGGAACGGTGATATATTTCCAAGTCAGGATGATGTGTAACTTGGAGGGGAACTTGCAGGTGATGGTGTTCCCATGCGCCTGTTGCACTTGTCCTTCTTGGTTGTGGAGGTCGCAAGTTTGGGAGGTGCTGTCGAAGAGAACTTAGTATACACTGCAGCCACGATGCACCGGAGGTAGAGGGAGTGGATGTTTAAATTGGTGAATAGTCTGCCGATCAAGCAGATTGTTTGTTCTGGATGGTGTTGAGCTTCTTGAGTGTTGTTGGAACTGCACCCGTCCAGGCAAGTGGAAAGTATTCCATCACACTCCTGACTTTTGCCCAGTAGGTAGTGGAGAGGGTTCGGAGAGTCAGGAGGTGAGACACTTGCCACAGAATACCCAGCCTCTGACCCGCTGTAGTCACAGTGTTTATGTGGCTGGTCCAGTTGAGCTTCTGGTCAATGGTGACCCCCAGGTTGTTTTTGGTGGCGAACTGGTCAGATAGAAAAAGCTAATAAAAATAAACTGCTGTGGCTGGAAAGCTGAAATTACATAGAAACATAGAAAATAGGTGCAGGAGTAGGCCATTCGGCCCTTTGAGCCTGCACCACCATTCAATAAGATCATGGCTAATCATTCACCTCAGTACCCCTTTCCTGCTTTCTCTCCATACCCCTTGATCCCTTTAGCCGTAAGGGCCATATCTAACTCCCTCTTGAATATACCCAATAAACTAGCATCAACAACTCTCGCAGTAGAAAATTCCACAGGTTCACAACTCTCTGAGTGAAGAAGTTTCCCCTCACCTCAGTCCTAAATGGCTTGCCCAACATTGGGAACATTCTTCCTGCATCTAACCTGTCCAGTCCCATCAGAATTTTATATGTTTCGATTAGAGCCCCTCTCATCTTTCTAAACTCCAGTGAATACAGGCCCAGTCGATCCAGTCTCTCCACATATCTCAGTCCTGCCATCCCGGGAATCAGTCTGGTGAACCTTCGCTGCACTCCCTCAATAGCAAGAACGTCCTCCCTCAGATTAGCTTAGCAAGAACGTCCTTCCTCAGATTAGGAGAGAAAAGTTCCTTCTTTGTTGGGTTTGTTACATATTGGGTCAGTGTGGAGTCATGTACACTGTAAAACCTCCTTCCCCTTCTCCCCTTTCACTCCCTCTCCCTGCCAGGTTATTTGGGGATAATTCAAATCCTTGTTCTTTCCTATATTTCTCCCTCCGCTATTTGGTGGTCTGTAGTATATCCCTAATCATGTGACAGAGTCCTTCCTATCCTTTATCGCAATCCATTCGGATCCTGTTTCTATCCCTTTGCTAGTACAGTATATCCTTTGTTGCTATTGCCATGATGTTATTTCTGAGTGACACAGCGACCCTACCAACCATTCTTCCTCCCTCATCATTTCTAAATACATTGTCACCTGCAATATGTAGTTGCCAATCCTGTCCTGTCTGCAGCATCTTTCCATTATCTCTATTCTTCATTTCTTATCTCTTGTCCCAATTCCCCCATTTTGTTGCTGATGATCTGTACATTGTTATGCAGGAAATTCAATCTTCTCTTCTTTTTCATAACTTTATTAACAGGTATTTAATTATTACATCCTCTAAACTTTCCCTGAGTATTTATATTATTTTTTTATCACTTTTGGTGTTCTGATCTTTACTCTTATCCCTTCATTTTCTTATCTTTAGGTAACTATTATTTCCATACAAACCTAGTCTCCCCCCTGCGCCCCCCCCCCCACCCGTCCCCACCGTTATTAGTTTAAAGTCCTTTCTATTGTCCTCAGTACATAAGAACATAAGAAATAGGAGCAGGAGTAGGGCCTACGGCCCCTCGAGCCTGCTCCGGCATTCAATAAGATCATGGCTGATCTTCGACTTCAACTCCACTTTCCCGCCCGATCTCCATATCCCTTGATTCCCCTTGACTCCAAAAATCTATTCAGAGACTCAGCATCCACAGCCCTCTGGGGCAGGGAATTCCAAAGATTCACCACCCTCTGAGTGAAGAACTTCCTCCTCACCTCTGTCTGAAATGGCCGACTTCTTATCCTGAGACTGTGCCCTCTGGTTCTCGACTCTCCAGCCCGGGGGAAACAACCTTCCAGCGTCTACCCTTCAGAATCTTGTATGATTCAATGAGATCAGCTCTCGTTCTTCTAAACTCCAGAGAGTATAGGCCCATTCTACACAATCTCTCATAAGACCGCCCTCTCATCTCAGGAATCCCAGGAATGTATTTTTCCTGCTCGGACCTTGGTTCCAGCCTGGTTCAGGTGCAACCCATCCCAGTGGGACAGCTCCTTCCTGTCCCAGTACTGGTGTTAGTGTCCCATGAAATAGAGCCCCTCCTTCCCACACCAATCTTTCAGCACCGTACTGATCTATATGTCCCTATTAGCACGTGGCTCGGGTAATAATCCTGAGATTACCACTCTCAATGTCCTGCTTATTAATTCAGCTCTGAGCTCCTGATATTCCCTCAGCAGGACTTCTTCCTTTCTCCCTGTCCTTTTCTGTGTCGTTGGTCCCAGGAGGGCGCTGAGCACCTCGAGTCTCATTGCCGAGAGCATGCAGAAATCAAGCGCAGGCAGCAGAAGGAGCATGCGGCAAACCAGTCCCACTCACCCCTTCCCTCAACGACTATCTGTCCCACCTGTGACAGGGACTGTGGTTCTCGTATTGGACTGTTCAGTCACCTAAGGACTCATTTTTAGAGTGGAAGCAAGTCTTCCTTGATTCCGAGGGACTGCCTATGATGATGATGGTTCCAACATGGACCAGGACAACTGGTTCTCCCCCCCACCACTCCCTTTCCAGATTCCTTTATGGTTGCTTTGAGATATCCTTTACCCTGGCACCAGGTAGGCACCACACCCTCCTGGACTCTAGATCACAACTGCAGAGAATATCCTTCATCCCCTAATTAGAAAATATTCTAAGGCTACAGATTTTCTATTCTGCTGCCTTGGTCAGCATGCTGGCCACTCTCCCTTTCTCCCCACGGCTAGTGAATACATCATGCCTGTTGGACAGGACCAGCTACTGTGGTTCCTGCCTCCCTGCCTCCACTAGGATTCCCCCTACCCTGCTGACTGTCAGACACGCGCACCCCTTCCTGCACCAGTACATGGTGTGACTGTGCGCTGGAGTAAACTACCCAGATACTGCTCCCCCTCCCTTATGTGTTGGAGCATCTCAAACTCGCACTCCAGCTCAATGACTCTGAGCCGGAGTGATTCAAGGCAGAGGCGGATCCCACAGGTGTGGTCATCTGTGGACAATCTTACTGTCCACAAATGCCCACATTCTGCAGTCCTGATACATTGCCTGTGCTGCCATTATTTACTTTAACTATTTCATTCATCTATTTCTGATACTGACTGATTCTCCTTTATTACTGCTTTATGATTAACAGATGGATTCCATTTGATATGTATTACAACAACAACTTGTATTTCTATAGCACCTTTAATATGATGAAATGTCCCAAGGTGCTACACAGGAGTATTATGAGATAAAAAATTTGACACCGAGCCGCATAAGTGGAAATTAGCACAGCTTGGTCACAGAGGTACTTTTAAGGAGCGTCTTGAAGGAGGAAAGGGAGGTAGAGAGGCGAGGAGATTTAGGCAGGGAGTTCCAGAGCCTGGGGTCTCGGCAGCTGAAGACACGGCCACCGATGGTTGAACGATTACATTCAGGATTGCTCAGGAGCGCAGAATTAGAGGAGCGCAGACATCTTGGGGGGTTGTGGGGCTGGAAGAGATTACAGAGAGAGGGAGGGGGCGAGGCAATGGAGGGATTTGTAAACCAGGATGAGAATTTTGAGAAGAAACACTTGCATTTATATCCCACCTTTCATGACCTCAGGATATCCCAAAGTGCTTTACAGCCAATGAAGTATTTTTGAAGTGTAGTTACTGGTGCACTGGAGGAAACGCAGCAGCCAATTTGCGCACAGCAAGATCCCACAGACAATGACCAGATGATGCGTTTTTGTGACGTGGTTGCAGGGTAAATCGTGGCAGTGACACTGTGGGGGTATACTGCTCTTCATCAATATGGTGCCATCCATCTGAGAGGGCACTGGAAAGTCCCGCCAGATTTTGTGCTCAAGTCTCAGGAGCAGGACACGGCCGCAGAACTTTCTGAGTCAGAGGCGAGATGTCATTGGGCTTCAGGTTTCTGTAGCCCTTTCCAGCTGATGGGGTGATGCCCTGTCCTTTTCTTTGTGTTAGCTGGCTCTGCTGGACTTTACTGAGGAAGCTGAGGGTTGGGGCGGCGCTGGCTGGGCAGCAGGTTAAATGCAGAGTTTAGCTGGCGTTGTTGGCTCAGACCTGGCTTTATCTGTTCTGGAAGTGATGGGAACAGGGCGGAGAGGGGCAGACCGTGAATTGGCAGCAACCTGCGTTCTCTCTCTCTCTCTCTCTGGTTAAAACACACATTCGGCTCCTGCTTCTGCACTCAGAGCAACTGGCTTAGTTGGGGAACTCGACGGGGTTGTGTTGTGTGTGTTTCTGGCTCCGGGATGAATGAGGAATCGGCCAGGGGGCACCCAGCGGCGGACACTCGATGTGGCGAGTTGTGGGACAGAGGGAAGTGCTGAGATTGGGATCGCTGTGGAGAGTGGTGGCGAGGAGCCAGAATTTGATGCTCAATGCCCGACTCAACTCCGCCCTGCAACTTCGGGCAAGTTTGAAGAGTTTGGCAACTTGTAAAGCACTGGATGCGGCGCAGTCCCTGGGGACCAGCATTGCGCCTCCGGAACTCACCCACATCTCCGGAATTATTCTCGGACAATCCCATTTAGTCTGAATGTCTTTTGAATCCCTGAACTGGTGTGTGGTGGTGTTGGCCATGTTTCCCTGGCTGCTGCTGTTAAGCATCCTCCCCGGAGAGACTGTGGGTAAGTGACCTTTCATACCACCCAACGGTTTGCTTTGTGGCTGTTCCGCGGCAGGAGGATATGAGGATCACATTCCAGGGAGTAGGTCAGAGATAACCCTAAAGTTCACCATCTCCCTCTGCCGCGGCTCCCTTCATGGTACTGTTCCAGCAAATGCACTTCTGTTGCTCAAAGACAGTGTTCACCCTGAGGTCTCAAACTGAGATCAATGACCAACTCATGTTTTTTTTTCTGGAAGAGCTGTGAACCTTTAAGATGTTCAGGAGGGAGAGGGAAAGAGGAGGAGAGGTAAGGTTATTGACAATGTGGGGGTGGATTTCTTTGGTTCTTATTGCCCGCCATAACCTCAGTACAAGATCCTTTGGGATCTTGATAAACAGCATCATTGACCTGTAATATCACACTACAAGAGAATGATGGTGTGAGCCCTGGCTCAGTGGGCAGCAATCTCACCTTCTGAGTCAGAAGGTCGTGGGTTCAAGTCCCACTCCAAAGACTTGAGCACAAAAATCTAGACTGACACTCCAATGCAGTGCTGAGGGAGTGCTGCACTGTTGGAGGTGCTGTCTTTTGGATGAGATGATGTCCTGAGGTCCTCCCTGGTGGACATGAACGATCCCATTGCATTTGATGAAGAGTGTCCTGACCAATGTTTATCCCTCGCCAACATCACTTAAAACAGGTGATCTGATCAATATCACATTGCTGTTTGTGGGAGCTTGCTGTGTAAATTGGCTGCTGCATATCCTGCATTACAACAGTGACTACACGTCAAAAAGTACTTCATTGGCTGCAAAGCGCTTTTGAGGTCATGAAAAGTGCTATACAAATGTAAATTCTTTGTTTAAGGTATTAAATAGAGTATTGATCCAAACAGAATAATAGCAAGGAATCGATCACATTACTGAGCATATTGTATCAATGTTAAACAGTGAACAGAGAATTGAGATGAAATTTGTAGATAAATTAACGTGCATATTAATAGTTATAGTTACAGGAGATTTTTATTATCCAGGAGCAGACTGGGATGGAGAGAATATTGGTGGTGAGAAAGGGGAATTTGCAAACAGAACTACGGATCAGGAGTGGGAGATATTTAAACAAGACACAGAAAGGTCACCAGATATATTCTAGCAAGAAAAAAGGAGCCAATTAAAAGCGGGGATTCTATGGATAATAACCATAACTTGTATTTATATAGTGCCTTTAATGTAGTGAAACATCCCAAGGTGCTTCACAGGAGTATTATGAGGTAAAACAATTTTACACCAAACCGCATAAGTAGAAATTAGTGCAGGTGACCAAAAGCTTGGTCAAAGAGGTAGGTTTTAAGGAGCATCTTAAAGGAGGAAAGAGAGGTAGAGAGGCGGAGAGGTTTAGGGAGGGAGCTCCAGAACTTGGGTCCAGGCAACAGAAGGCATGGCCACCGATGGTTGAGCGATTATAAGGGATGCTCGAGAGGGAGAATTAAAGGATTATGGGAATTAAATGCTGCAATTTTTTAAATTTCAGATTAGATCAGATTTTTTTAAAAGATTAGCACTTGCAACACAGAAAATAAAAATTGACGCCAGGGACAAATATAAAGAGAACTAGTCACTTGCCTGTGATGTTGCCCATACTCAGAATTATAGAATAATGCGGCACAGAAAGAGGCCACTTGGTTCATCATGCTGGCTCTTTGATAGAGCTGTACAATCAGTCCCAATCCTCCGCTCATTCCCCATTGCTCTGCACATTTTTCCCCTTCAAGTATTTATCGAATTCCCTTTTGAAGGTTGTTATTGAATCTGCTCCCACCACCCTTTCAGGCAGCGCGTTCCCGATCACAACTCGCTGAGTAAAAATAATTTCTCGTGTGGCCACTGGTTCTTTTGCCAATCACCTTAGATCTGTGTCCGCTGGTTACCGACCCTCCTGCCACTGGAAACACTCTCTCTTTATTTACTCCATCAAAACCCTTCATGGTTTTGAATGCCTCGTTTAAATCTCCACTCAACCTTCTCTACTCCGAGGAGAAAAATCCCAGCTTCTCCAGTCTCTCCATGTAACTGAAATCCTGCATCCCTGGTACCATTCTGGTCAATCTCTTCTGCACCCTCTCTAAGGCCTTGACATTCTTCCTAAAGTGTGATGCCCAGAATTGGACACAATACTCCAGCTGAGGCCTAACCAGTTTTGTAAAAGTTTAGCATAACTTTCTGGCCTTTTGTACTCTGTTCATACACTAATAAAACCCAGGATCCCATGGGCTTTGTGAACATTGTCAACTTGTCCTGCCACCTTCAAAGGTTTGTTTACATCATCATCATCATCATCATCATAGGCAGTCCCTCGGAATCGAGGAAGACTTGCTCCCACTCTTAGCATGAGTTCTTAGGTGGCTGAACAGTCCAATTCAAGAACCACAGTCTCTGTCACAGGTGGGACAGACAATGGTTGAGGGAAAGGGTAGGTGGGGAGTCTGGTTTGCCGCACGCTCCTTCCGCTGCCTGTGCTTGATTTCTGCATGCTCTCAGCGACGAGACTCAAGGAGCTCAGCGCCCTCCCGGATGCACTTCCTTCACTTAGGGCGGTCTTTGGCCAGGGACTCCCAGGTGTCAGTGGGGATGTCGCACTTTATCAGGGAGGCTTTGAGGGTGTCCATGTAACGTTTCTGCTGCCCACCTTTGGCTCATTTGCCATGGATGAGTTCCGAGTAGAGCGCTTGCTTTGGGAGTCTCGTGTCAGGCATGCGAACTATGTGGCCTGCCCAGCGGAGCTGATCAAGTATGGTCAGTGCATCAATGCTGGGGATGTTGGCCTGGACGAGGACACTAACGTTGATGTGTCTATCCTCCAGGGGATTAACCCAGGTATCTTTGTTCCTGCACCTTCTTTAAAATTGTACCATTGCGTTTATGTTGCCGCTCCTCACAGTTGATGATTAACTAGTACGTTGAGTAATTTTTATATATAAAATGGCAATGGAGTTGGGAGGGAAGCTTACTGCACAGTACCAACCACTGGTTAGAGCCTGCAACTACATCGATACAGGCAACTGTTTACATTGAGGTGCAGATCAGCCATGATCGAATTGAATGTTTACATAAACACATTTAAGGGGAAGCCAGATAAGTACAGTACATGAGGGAGAAAGGAATAGAAGGATATGCTGATAGGGTTAGATGCAGTAAGGTGGGAAGAGGCTCATGTGGAACATAAACAAGCTAGGTTGATTGGCCTGTTTCTGTGCTGTAATTGCTATGTCTATGATTGGCAGAGCAGGCTCGAGAGGCCGACTCCTGTTGCTAAGAGTGAAGCTAGAATCTTCTGATGTGTATGGCTCAGTGTTAAACCAGGCAGTGCCTTTCCCCACCAGGGTGGAAAGAGAGTAGTGTCCTCATTTTGACCCTTTCAATCCGACCTAGAAAGGGAGAAGAAGGAAGGAAAATGAATGAGCATCCGTCAGGTGGAGGAGGGGAACGAGAGGCCCGAGGTAATGGTAGCGCAGGAAAATCCTGGGGTCCGATGTGGCCTAATAGGTAGACAGTGCTGGATATCTGATGTGGAGACATGGGAGAGACTGCGATGGTTGTCCTCAGAGCAGCGAAGGTTAAGGGAAGATTTAATAGAGGTGTGCAAAATTCTGAGGGGTTTTGATCGAGAGAAACTGTTTCCAGTTGCAGGAGGATCGCTCACCAGAGGGCACAGATTGAAGGTAATAAGAACAAAAGAACATAAGAAATAGGTGCAGGAATAGGCCATATGGCCCCTCGAGCCTGCTCCGCCATTTCATACGATCATGGCTGATCCGATCATGGACTCAGGTCCACTTCCCTGCCCGCTCCCCATAACCCCTTATTCCCTTATCGGGTAAGAAATCGGGCAAAAGACCCAGAGGGGGATGCGGAGAGGTTTTTTACGCAGCGAGTTGTTGTGATCTGGAATGCGTTGCCTAAAAGGCTGGTGGAAGCTGATTCAATAGTAACTTTCAAAAGGGAATTGGATCTATGGGTGAAAAGGGAACATTTTGCAGAGCTATGGGGGAGGAGTGGGGGGGTGAGTCTAATTGGACAACTCTCTCAAAGGGCCAGCACATGCTTCCATTTAATGAAGGTACAGAAGTGGCTATCCTCTTATTCAAGCTGCAAGTGTGGGGCTTGCTGGCTGGGCTGTGTTTGCAGTTTATTGATGGAACTTGAGCATCGGGGATGGATGCAGCCCCGGCACTGGTTGCTATGGTGACAAGGATCTCCTGAATAGCGAGAGCTATTCTTTGTCTTACCGAAGAGAGGGGGTGGAGGGCAGTCGAGCAAAGGGACAGATTGTTGCCTAGAGCGGAGAAAGGAAGTGCAGGAGAGGAATCCGCTCCCACAGACCCTCATCACTGGCTGACATTTACTGCATTGTGCAATGTTGCTGCTGCACCGGGAGCGGTTTAAAAAGAGTCCGTGGATCATCGGCCAGCACCCAGCTAAACCGCCCCCCCCCATCCGGCCGTAACTCTCTTTTACAAGGAATTGTCCTCCCGTCTTCTCTGGGGGCAGGGTGTTGTGGCTTCTGTTTATTACCCAGTATGTTGACGGGTTTAACGCTCTCAGTTCTGCGCTTTTTCCTATTTGTCCCATTTTTTACATTGATTTTCCTCAGCTTATTGAGGTCACTCTCAGAACACAATCCATGTGCTGGGGGGTTACGGTTTTACTGGTGACCGCTAGCTGGAGCCTGCGGCTGGGCACAGTAATATGTTTGTTTGTGCACGGAGTATCTTCATAACATCACCCACCCACCCCCAATATACCCCCCCCCCCCCCCCGCAACTCCCCCTCCCCACTACACGCCCCCCCACTACACTGCCCCCCCCGCAACCCCCCCACTACGCCCCCCCCACTACACCCCCCAACAACACCCCACCCACTACAATCCCCCCCACTACACCCCACTCCCCCCCCACTACAACCCCCACTACACCCCCCCAGTACACCCCCCACTACACCCCTCCCACTATACCTCCCCACTATACCACCCCCACAACTATACCCCCCCACTACACCCGCCCCTCCCCCCTCACTACACCTCTCCCCACTACACACAACCCCCTCCCCCCCCACTACACCCTCCCCCCCGACTACACCGCCTGCCCCACTGGCTCACCCCCACCCACGTACTCTCCCCCACCCACTGGCTCATGCCACGCATGCATTCACACGTACCCAGCATGCCTCACAGCCTCAAACCCACCCACTACGCATTCATACCCACTTACACTCTGTCCCTCACCCACACACACATCCATCCCACGCTCACATACACCCATTCCTGTCCACACACTCATCCTCACACCCATCCCACACATGCACTTTCATCTCTATTCACAGCTCCACATACACCCATCCACACTCAGCCACTCATATATGCACTCACACAGACTTACATTCGCTTTGCCTCTCTCTGTACTTTCCCTCACTGCCCTGATGTGCTTCCCACTGGGTTCCCTTGCGCCCCATCATTCCTCTTCACCCTGTGGCCAGTTTTCATTTCCATTCTTATTTGTTTATTCCACACAGGACCCACCTGAGATAATTCTGGGCGCTGTACTGTTTGCCTGTAGCGTTGGGATAAATCGCTTGGTAACACTTCATATCTGGAGACCCATGGCGAAGGGAGACGGGGACCCATGGGGATGGGAGATGGAGACCCATGGGGAAGGGAGGTGGGGACCATGGGGAAGGGAGATGGGGACCCATGGGGAAGGGAGGCGGGGACCGTGGGGAAGGGAGGTGGGGACCGTGGGGAAGGGAGGTGGGGACCGTGGGGAAGGCAGGTGGAGACCGTGGGGAAGGGAGATGGGGACCATGGGGAAGGGAGATGGGGACCGTGGGGAAGGGAGGTGGGGACCGTGGGGAAGGGAGGTGGGGACCATGGGGAAGAGAGATGGGGACCATGGGGAAGGGAGACGGGAACCATGGGGAAGGGAGACGGGAACCATGGGGAAGTTCCCTGTACCTCATTTCTGAGCTGTGCAGTCTTGGTTGTTGACAGCACTCTCACTCTGAGTGAGGGGGTTGTGGGTACGAGCTCCACTCCTAGATTTGAACACAATCTAAGCCGACACTTCAGTGCATCACTGAGGGAGTGCTGCGGTGTCTGTGGTGCAGTCGTTTGGATGAGACGTTACACTGAGGCGGTATCTGTCTGTTCCTGAGTCCCGGCTGAATGTTAAAGATCCTATGACACTATTTGAAGACGGTCAGAGAATTCTCCTGCTGCCACCGCTAACATTCTTCCCTCAACCAATACCACAAAAACGATTAACTCTTCATTTATCATTATATGCAATGTCGCTTGGTTCAAATTATTTTCCATTTTTAGCTGAATAACAACTGTGATTGCACTTCAATACAACATCAGCGTAACATGTGACACTTTCCTTAAGCTCTAATTAGGCCTAGCGTAATGACAAGACTTACTTTGTTTAACTTCTTCAGGGAATTTCTCCTATTCTGCTGTGATTCAGCCAGCACATGTTTGGGCTCCAAGGGTGGCTCATTGATCCTTGATACCAGTCCAACCTGTTGCTCACCCACCTTAGCACTTTTAATTGAGAATTGCGGAGTGGAATCAGAGGCATAATGGTGGCTATGGATTCTGAGTGTTCTGGGACATATGTATCCTGTCAAACAAGCACAAAACCCAAGTCATCTTAACTCATGGCACAACATCCAGTGAGTTGAAGGAGTGCACTACCAGGGTCACAGATGGTAAACAGTGACGAGCATTAACATAAGAACATAAGAAATAGGAGCAGGAGTAGGCCATTTGGGCCCTCGAGCCTGCTCCGCCATTCAATAAGATCATGGCTGATCTGATCTTGGCCTCAACTCCACTTTCCTGCCCGCTCCCCATAACCCTTGACTCCCTTATCATTCAGAAATCTGTCTATCTCCACCTTAAATATATTCAATGACCCAGCCTCCACAGCTCTCTGGGACAGAGAATTTGAAAGATTCATGACCCTTTGAGAGAAGAAATTCCTCCTCATCTCCGTTTTAAATGGGCGACCCTTATTCTGAAACTATGCCCCCTAGTTCTAGATTCTCCCATGAGGGGAAACATCCTCTCTGCATCTACCCTGCCAAGCCCCCTCAGAATCTTATACATTTCAATAAGATCACCTCTCATGCTTCTAAACTCCAATGAGTATAGGCCCAACCTGCTCAACCTTTCTTCATAAGACAACCCCTTCTTCTCAGGAATCAACCTAGTGAACCTTCTCTGAACTGCCTCCAATACAAGTATATCCCTTCTTAAATAAGGAGAGCAAAGCTTTACGCAGTACATCAGGTATGGCCTCACCAATATCCTGTACAGTTGTAGTAGGACTTCTCTGCTTTTATATTCCGCACCCTTTGCAATAAAGGCCAGCATTGCATATGCCTTCCTGATTACTTGCTGTACCTGCATACTAATTTTTTGTGTTTCAATTAATTGTGGACTCTGTCCATCTCTGCTCTGTCCCTTTTCTAGGTGACACCACCACGTGTCCTCAGGATGCTCAAATCCACCCAGGAAATCGCCATTGCTATTGGATAAGCCAAGTACAAGAGACATGGCATGATGCTCGCCAGGCGTGTCAGGAGGTGCCCGGTGCCGATTTGGTTGTTGTCAACAATGAAGATGTTCAGGATTTCATCCAGCGTTACTTTTCAATGTGAGCTTTGTGTTTATGTTAACGATGAAAGCTTCTTTTACCCCTCACAGATTTTCATCCTCCTGAGCTGCGTGCTATCCATTGCTGAGAATGTCAGCCGGGCATCTGCTCCATCCCAGGAGGTTCATGGGGCTCTACTGGGTAAAAGCACTCATTTTTATATTTGTTCTTGGGATGTGGGCTTCTCCAACAAAGCTGACATTTATTGCCCATCCCTGATTGTCCTGAGAAGGTGGTGGTGGTAAGCCTTCTCCTTGTCCCGCTGAAGTCCGTGTATTGATGGTGTCCCCCATAGGTTGGGAATTCCAGGATACTGCTCCAGCAACAATGAAGCAGCAGAGATATATGTCCACGTCAAGTTGATGTGTGACTTGGAGCGGAGCTTGGAGCTGATGGTGTTGCAATGACATTTCTTCTCTTGTCCTTAGTGGTGAAGGTTGCAGGGGAGGGAGGTGCTGCTGAAGAAGCCTTGGTGAGTCACTGCAGTGCATCTTGTCGATGGTACACACTGCAGCCACAGTGCGCCAGCAGTGAAGCGGGTGGACACTGAGTCCAGTGGCAGGGGTGCCTATTAAGTGAACTGCTTTGCACTGGGTGGATGACCTGAGGTAAATAACTGCTCCCAATGTGCTTCAGTTTTAGAACTTGGACTGAAAAGGAGAGAAAGTCCGTGTGATTGTATTTCTTCTTACTTTTTTTTATTCATTCACGGGATGTGAACATCGACAACAAGGCCGGCATTTATTGCCCATCCCTAATTGCCCTCAAAGGTGTTGGTGAGCCGTCTTCTTGAAAACAACTGAGTGGCTCGCTGTGCCATTTCAGGGGCAGTTAAGAGTCAACCACTTTGCTGTGGGTCTGGAGTCACATATAGGCCAGACTGGGTAAGGACGGCAGATTTCCTTTCCTAAAGGACAATAGTAAACCAGATGGGTTTTTACTACAATCCGGTAGTTTCACGGTCACCATTACTGGTAACTAGCTTTTTATTCCAGATATGTTCCACTGAATTTAAATTCCCCAGCTGCCGTGGTGGGATTTGAACTCAAGTCTCGGGATCATTATCCAGGCCTTTGGATTAATAGTCTAGAAACATAACCACTATGCTACTGTACCCCCACAAAGATCTCTGTTTTACACAAAGGTGGGGTTGTGCCATACATGTGAATTTCTGAGGAACTGGTGAGGTGGAAGCGGCAGGTTACCTATTCCCCATCTACACCCCGCACCCCCCAATCCAGCTCGGGCTGGCTATTTGACCTGACCCTGATGTCAGCTGTGGTTTAGTGGGGAGCACTCTCGTCCCTGAGTCAGAAGGTTGTGGGTTCAAGTCTCACTCCAGGTACTTGAGCCCCCAAAATTCTAGACTGATGCTCCAGTGCAGTGCTGAGGGAGTGCTGCACTGTCGGAGGTGCCGTCTTTCGGATGAGACGTTAAACCGAGGCCCTGTCTGCTCTCTCAGATGGACGTAAAAGATCCCATGGCACTATTTCGAAGAAAAGCAGGGGAATTCTCCCCGGTGTCCTGGCCAATATTTATCCCTCAATCAACATAACAAAAACAGATTATCTGGTCATTATCATATTGCTGTTTGTGGGAGCTTGCTGTGCGCAAATTGGCTGCCGCGTTTCCCACATCACAACAGTGACCACACTCCAAAAGTACTCCATTGGCTGTAAAGCACTTTGCCACACCTGGTGGTTGTGAAAGGCGCTCTATAAATCCAAGTCCTTTTTCCTGTTCTGATGGTACCCCCACCAGATGGGGAGGGATTTTGTATGGAAGTCTGTACCACCCACACAGCTAAACCCAAGACGCTGTTATACTAACTACAGGCGCCAACGTTTCCTTATCCGAAACTGCCAATCTGCAGCGGTTGTGGGGATGGGTTTTCAGGACACCTGTCTCCCTCCCATTGTAAAATACTTGATGAGAAAGGCGATAACTGGAAATATAAACAGAAAATGCTGAAAATATCCAGATCTGTGAAGAGAAAATATTTTGTACACTTCTGATAAGCCAACTTGTGCCTGAGATGTTCTGTTACATTTCACGAGTTGTTCTCTTGCACCCGCCCCCTTCCGTCGCTCGTACTTGGGTATAATCAACCCCGTGCAATACTTGACACGCACTCGTGCCTTTAATGAAACCTCTCACGAAAAGTGGAACAAGGCTAAGAGATAAAAACTGAGTGAGTAGTTGGAGGGATTTAATGTGCCAGTCACTCTAACCCTGGCTGATTAGTCGCGGCTCTGTGTCAGTAAGGGGATTAAACGGCCCTCCTGTGGACTCGCCCTTTAAATATCCCGGGGGAAGATTTCCAATATGTCTGCGCAATGGTTGCCATGGTAGCATTGCAGACAATACGACCGCGGTCAGTAGACTACAGCGGGGTGGGGGTGCATCGGAGGATTGCAAACAAGGCCCTTGAAGTATTGAGGACGTCTCATCAAAAAGACGGCACCTCCGACAGTGCAGCACTCCCTCACTGGAGTGTCAGCCTGGACTTATGTGGTCAAGTTTCGATCCCCTGGATGGGTCGGAGAGGAATTTTCCCAGATTTTTTTCTCCCTAAATTGGCCTGGGTTTTTATCTGGTTTTTTGCTTCTCCCAGGAGATCCCATGGCTCCGGTTGGGGTGGAGTGTAGAATGTTTCAGTGTAAGGGATGTCGCAGTTGTGTGAGGCGGACTGGTTGTTCATAGGTTTATATGTAACCTTCAGGGCTGCTGACCGAGGGCCGTGCGGCTCTTTGTCGGCGGGCACGGACACGATGGGCTGAAATGGCCTCTTTCTGCACTGTAAATTTCTAAGTTTCTATGTTTCTAAGTCTCTGGAGTGGGACTTGAACCCACAACCTTCTGAAGTTGAATCCACAATGTCCTTCAGGAAAGGGAACCTGCACCCCACTGTTCCGCGGCATCTTTAACGTCGAGCTGAAACACTCCTACACGGTCTGGCCTGCATGTGGCTCCCATCCCACACTATGTGATTGATTCTTAATGGCCCTCAGGGCAATGGGGGATGGGCAATAAATGCTGCCTTGCCGTGTCACCCACACCCCAAAAACAAATGGCTACCTGTTGGGGTAATGACCATACAAAAGGTCCCAGATTCAGTCCTGCTGTGTAGATGGCCTCAGTGCCCCTGGATTAACTAGGGAACATTCCCGCTCCTGATTGTCTGTCCGCTGATCTGTGTTGGACAGTGCACGCGTGGGGAAGCTGTGAGGATAGCCCGGCTGTGGCGCATCTTTCGCGGTTAAATAGCCTGCTGATTCCCACTGTCTACAAGAAAAACTGAAATTTATACCGTGCCTTTAACGTAGGGAAAAGTCCCAAGGTGTTGGCAAACAAAATTTGACACCAAGCCACATAAGGAGATATTAGGGCAGGTGACCAAATGTATGGTCCAAGAGGTAGATTTTAAGGAGCATCTTTAAGGAGAAAAGAGAGGTAGGGAGATGGAGAGGTTTAGGGAGGGGGTTCCAGAGCTTGGGGCCCAGGCAACAGAAGGCACGGCCACCGATGGTTGAGCAATTATAATCAGGGATGCGCAAGAGCCCAGAATTGGTTGTGCAGACATCTCAGAGGGTTGTGGATCTGGAGGAGGTTACAGAGGGGCGAGGCCTTGGAGGAATTTGAACACAAGGATGAGAATTTTAAAATCGAGGGCCATGCCCAGGTGCGAAGGTGGTCATTTGGGCAAGGTAGCAGAAGATGAGTGGCACCTGTTGAACCATACCCCAGCACCTTTGGAAGGGGTGGGGTGCGAATTGGCAGAATAAACTCCAGTCAATAAATTTGCAGGTAAAATTTGTGAAGTCTATTTTTTGCCCTTCAGGGCCACATTCTCATTCTGTGAATAAAGGATGAATTATCCTTATTTTGGCGTGATTTGATTTGATGGTCAGCTTGGGCCCACTTGGTGGCACACTTGCCTCAGACTCCGAAGGTCGCGGGTTCAAGTTCCACTCCAAGACCTAAGCACATGACCAAGGGCGCCATTCAAATGCAGTACTTAGAGTGCACTGTATTGTTTGAAGTTGATAGCGATGGATTGCTGTGATTGGTCAACACCTCCATTATCATTGTATCCTGATGGACCTTGGTCTTTTTTCGTCTAGCAAGCCCTATGTTCCTTCAGATGAGACATTAAACTGAGGTCCTGTCTGCCTCATTTGGTGTTTCAGCTGGTCCCTAAAGATCCCATACCATGATGAGAACAGCACCGCAGGTCGGGGCTATAAATAGAGCAGGAGCGCCGGGCCCTGGAAAATTGTGGCGGAGGTTCACCACACGGACTGCAGCGGTTCAAGAAGGTGGCTCACCACCACCTTCTCAAGGGCAATTAGGGATGGGCAATAAATGCCGGCCTTGCCAGCGACTCCCACATCCCGGGATTGAATAAAATAAAAATAGTTTGCAAACTTGCTTAAAGAGGGCGGCAGGTTTTGGAAATCGAGAACGATGTCAGACTGGTGCAGTAGGGTGTGTGCGTCTGAGGTTTGGAGCTGAGGCGTGTTGTACAGGGATCATTACTCTCATCCAGCTATGATGTACCTGACTTAGCTTGCTGGATGCTGATGCTGATGCTGGGTGCCTGAGATGGGAACAGTTCCACTCGCCAGTGTTAATATCCATTGGAAAACTTCCCATGGTGCTATCAGCAGAGGATCTTGGCCAGTATTGGCTCATATTGTAACACCTCTCCAAGCACATGAAACATTGCTTTAGCACCCAAATATCTGCCTCCTCGTGTCCGTTCTCTGCAAGGTCTCCCCAGACATTGGGAAGCAAGCAACAAGGTCAACCACGGACCTCCTAACCTGCTGGCAGTCCGTGATGGAGTGTGTGTAGGTGGGTATGGGCAGAGCAGGACCTCAGCTACCTCCTGTAATGTGGATGGCACAGCGGGTGTCCAGGGCGGTTGCTTGGCGTGTCCCTGCAGCATTTATTGAGGGCATCGATGCCCTTCGCTGTCACCGATCGTGTACGGCAGATGGCTGATAGTCTCTGCAGCTCTTCCAGGACCAGATGGCACGATTGAGTCACAGCCTCCTGTTGAGCCTGAGCATCAGTATGCTGCTCAGTGACGTTCACATACTATTGTGGTACACACGTTGCGGAGCTCTGTGAGATTCACATACTATTGTGGTACACACATTGCGGGGCTCAGTGAGATTCACATACTATTGTGGTACACACATCACGGGGCTCAGTGACGTTCACATACTATTGTGGTATACACATTGCGGGGCTCAGTGACGTTCTCATACTTTTGTGGTACACCCATTGTGGGACACAGTGACGTTAACATATTTTGTGGTACACACATTGCGGGGCTCAGTGAGGTACACATATTATTGTGGTACACACATTGCGGGGCACCGTGAGGTTAACATACTATTGTGGTACACACATTGCGGGGCTCAGTTTGTTCCATGTGTTGTGTATGTATATACCCTGTACACTCAATGTACAGTTACATAAGATCACTGAATGTATCTTCACACTGTATACAATATGCTTGTACCACCAGAGGGTGCAACTGGTGGAGACCTAGGGGGTCAACTGCACACTGCAGGTAACCAACTATAAAAGGGAGCCTACCTTACTGTACCTCATTCAGGTAACCAACTATAAAAGGGAGCCTACCTTACTGTACCTCATTCAGGAGCTGCAATAAATGGACTAAGGTCACAACAGTTCAAGTGCAATACCTTACCTCGTGGAGTCATTACTAGAGTGCTGACAGACACAATACCATGGGTCGCTAAAACCTTGGTGCTCAATGGCTCAGTACTGTCCCATCAAACACTCCCAGGGCAGGTACAGCACGGGTTAGATACAGAATAAAGCTCCCTCCACACTGTCCCATCAAACATTCCCAGAACCGGTACAGCACGAGGTTAGGTACAGAGTAAAGCTCCCTCTACACTGTCCCATCAAATACTCCCAGGACACGGGCTAGATACAAAGTAAAGCTCCCTCTACACTGTCCCATCAAACACTCCCAGGACACGGGTTAGATACAGAGTAAAGCTCCCTCTACACTGTCCCATGAAATACTCCCGGGACACGGGTTAGAATGGGGCTGATCGTGTGCTGTGGTAGTGGGGATCCGTGAAGTTGCTCTCCAGTTTGTGCCGAGCTCAGTTTGGTTTCTGTGCCACAGGGTTGAGACGGCCTGGATCGGGCTGATGGGGAGCAGTATTCCCGCGACCTACCACTGGGTGGATGGCAGTGGCACGGATTCCTACCGGAACTGGGCATCTTCCCAGACGCTGAGCGGTGACTGTGTGGAGCTGCAGTTGGACAGTAAAGGCACATGGAAACGATCACACTGCAACGATGAGAAGCATTTCATCTGTGAAAAATATCCTGGCTGTGAGTATTCAGTACACGGACCCCCGACTGTGAGTATTCACTACACGGAGCCCCGACTGTGAGTATTCAGTACAGAGACCCCCGACTGTGAGTATTCAGTACCCGGACCCCCGACTGTGAGTATTCAGTGCAGATACCCCCGACTGTGAGTATTCTGTACAGAGACCCTCGACTGTGAAATTTCAGTACAGAGACCCCCAACTGTGAGTATTCAGTACCCGGACCCCCGACTGTGAGTATTCAGTACACGGACCCCCGACTGTGAGTATTCAGTGCAGAGACCCCCGACTGTGAGTATTCTGTACAGAGACCCTCGACTGTGAGTATTCAGTACAGAGACCCCCAACTGTGAGTATTCAGTACCCGGACCCCCGACTGTGAGTATTCAGTACAGAGACCCCCGACTGTGAGTATAAGAACATAAGAAATAGGAGAAGGCATATGGATAATAATCCCTCTATCTATAATACTCAGGCACTCTCAGGTGAGGTAAGGGTTAGCTTTACACAGGAGTTAAGCTCTATTCAAGTACAACTATTCAATGTCGCATGGCATCTGTTGAAGAAGCTCCCAGTAGCTGGCTGGAGCCTCACCTCGGGAAAATCTTAGACCGACGGGAATCTCAGTAATGTTCCTCACCTTTACACTCATTGCTGAAGCTTCTTGTTTTACCCTGTCTCTGACACTGGGGGTCTTGGCCCCACCAGATCTGCTCTGTGACCCCAGCGACCTTTCTCCAGTCCCAGTTAGTGTGGTGATGATTCGACCTCTCTCTCTCCACCATCCTGAGATACTGCTCACTCAAGAATCTTTTAAGATAAAAGTGATTAATATTAATTCTAGAATCTGTAACTGGAATACAGTGGGACTATTTTGTGACTATGATTACATTTAATTTGAATCACATTTGGTTGTACGTATATTACTTACTGTAATATGAAATAGTTCCTTTCTGTCCTTGCCCCTATGTATAGGGACTAAAGTCACTCACTGTGTCAGCTGCTAACTCCAGCTCCGCCCACAGTGACCCCACTGATGCTGTAACCAGGACCGCAAACCTGTCTCCAGGTGACGTCACAGAGGAGCCAGGAGCCAATCACATCGCAACCAGGATCGATGTCACAAAGCAGCCTAATTCAAGCCTCCTGAGCATCCCTGATTATAATTGCTCCACCATCGGTGGCCGGGCCTTCTTTTGACTGGGCTCCAAGCTCTGGAACTCCCTCCCTAAACCTCTCGCCTCTCTTTCGTCCTTCAAGACGCTCCTTAAACCCACCTCTGTGACCAAGCTTTTGGGCCGCTGTCCTTGTATCTTCTTATGTGGCTCGATATCAAATGTAGTCTGACTTGCTCCTGCGACCTGCCTTGGGACGCTTTGTTAAATGCGCTATATAAATGCAAGTTGTTGTTTGAGCACATGGCTCAGGCACATTTGCTTTATTCAATGGTTAGCTCGATGACTAGAGATGTTGTGGCACATTCGGGCTCCAGTAAGTTGTGTTTACAGAGTGGTAGAAAATATGTAATACCTTAGGGCCCAGGCAGTTTAAGGCATGGCCGGCAATATTGGAGTGATGAAAATCAGAGATGCACAAGAGGCCAGAATTTGAGGAGCGCAGAGATCTCGGAGGGTAGTGGGGCTGGAGGAGGTTACAGAGATAGGGAGGAGCGAGGCCATGGTGGGATTTTAAAAACAATCATGAGAATGTTAAAATCGCGGCGTAGCCGGACAGGGTCAGGGGTGATGGGTGAACGGGATTTGGTCCACGTTAGTATACAAGCAGCAGAGATTTGGCCGAGCTGAAATTTACGCCGGTGGTAGATGGGAGGCCGGCCAGTTGTTCATCTGCCCTATGTGGCTTGATGTCAATGGTTCTTTGATAACGCTCCTGTGAAGCGCCTTGGGACGTTTTACTACATTAAAGGTGCTATATAACATAAGAACATAAGAAATAGGAACAGGAGTCGGCCATTTGGCCCCTCGAGCCTGCTCCGCCAATCAATAATCTGATCTTGGCCTCAGCTCCACTTTCCCGCCCATTCCCCAAAACCCTTTACTCCCTTATCATTAAATAATCTGTCTACCTTCACCTTAAATACATTCAATGACCCAGCCTCCACAGCTTTCTGGGGCAGAGAATTCCAAAGATTCACAACCCTCTGAGAGAAGAAATTCCTCCTCATCTCCGTTTTAAATGTGCGACCTTTTACTCTGAAACTATGCCCCCTAGTTCTAGACTCCCCCACGAGAGGAAACATCCTCTCTGCATCTATCCTGTCAAGCCCCTTCAGAATCTTATATGTTTCAATAAGATCACCTCTCATTCTTCAATGCTCCAATGAGTATAGGCCCAACCAACTCAACCTTTCTTCGTAAGACAATCCCTTCATCCCAGGAATTAACCCCATGTACCTTCTCAGAACTGCCTCCAATGCAAGTATATCCTTTCTTAAATACGGAGACCAAAACTGTACGCAGTATTCCAGGTGTGACCTCACCAATACCCTGTACCATTATAGCAGGACTTCCCTGCCTTTATACTCTATCCCCCTTGCAATAAAGGCCAACATTCCATTTGCCTTCTTGATTACCTGCATGCTAACTTTTTGGGTTTCATGCACAAGGACCCCCAGGTCCCTCTGTACCGCAGCGTTTTGTAATCTCTCCATTTATAAAATAATTTGCTTTTTTATTCTTCCTACCTAAGTGGATAACCTCACATTTTCCCATATTGTACTCCATCTGCCAAATATTTGCCCACTCACTGAGCCTGTCCATAACTGTAAGCAGTTGTTGTGTAGTCCACAGCTGTTGATCAATGACTGTAATTCTTTGTTTTTTAAACGTAGCCCCCCTAGAGAACGTCAATTACTTCCTCACGGGATTACCGACCTTCAGTGGGACGTACGCGGTGAAGAATGCCACGGTGCTGACCACGCCCTCACCACGCGAAACCGCAGCAGTCGAGGTAAAGCAACAGGTGACACGGGCAGTTGGGGGAGGGGGTTTCAGCATCTTGACCCAGCGACAATGAAGGAAAAGCGATACATGTCCCAGTCTTGATGGTGTGTGTGACTGGTAAGGGAAACTGGAAAATGATATAAAGGCATATAGATAGTAAGGAGTAGGAGGAGGGTGGGGCCGATTAGGGACCAAAATAGAGACCTACGCCTGGAGTATTGTGTCCAATTCTGGGCACCGCACTTTAGGAAGGGTGTGAAGGCCTTTGAGAGGGTGCAGAAAAGATTTATGAGAATGGTTCCAGGGATGAGGGACTTCAGTTACGTGGATAGACTGGAGAAGCTGGGGTTGTTCACCTTGGAGCAGAGAAGGTTGAGAGGAGATGTGATAGAGGTGTTCAAAATCATGAGGGGTCTGGACAGAGTAGATAGAGAGAAACTGTTCCCATTGGCAGAAGGGTCGAGAACCAGAGGACACAGATTTAAGGTGATTGGCAAAAGAACCAAAAGTGATGTAAGAAAAAACCTTTTACGCAGTGAGTGCTTGGATTCTGTAATGCACTGCCTGAAAGGGTGGTGGAGGAAGAGTCTATCTTATCTCTCAAAAGAGAGTTGGATAATATTTGAAGGAAACAAATTTGTAGAGCTACGGGGAAAGGGCGGGGGAGTGGGACTAGCTGACAGTCAGCACGGACTTGATGGGCTGTAGTCATTCTATGATTCTACCATGCTGTTCCCACATTTCAGGACATGGTGCCCCATTAACCCTTTAATTCCCACCTGCCCTGAAGTGCTGGTTTTCATGAGATTAAAGTTCCATGGGTTTCTGGGAGCTCTCTGATACACTCGACCAAGTAGAAATTTTCACTTCTTTGTTTGTGGTCCTCGACACAGTCACATCAAACATTCCCAGGACAGGTACAGCACGGATCAGATACAGAATAAAGCTCCCTCCACACTGTCCCATCAAACACTCCCAGGGCAGGAACAGCACGGAGTTAGATACAAAGTAAAGCTCCCTCTACACTGTCCCATCAAACACTCCCAGGGCAGGTACAACATGGGGTTAAATACAGAGTAAAGCTCCCTCGACACTGTCCCATCAAACACTCTCAGGGCAGGACAGCATGGGTTAGATAGAGTAAAGCTCACTCTACACTGTCCCATCAAACACTCCCAGGGCAGGTACAGCATGGGGTTAGATACAGAGTAAAGCTCCCTCTACACTGTCCCATCAAACACTCCCAGGGCAGGTACAGGGGATTAGATACAGAGTAAAGCTCCCTCTACACTGTCCCATCAAACTCTTCCAGGGCAGGTACAAGGGGTTAGATACAGAGTAAAGCTCCCTCTACACTGTCCTGGATAACTCTGTGTGATGTGTGAGGGGGTGACGTGGTGCCCTTTGAGTTGATCTGATCAATCCTCTTCGTGCTTCACTCTAACAGATCATGCTGTTTCCTGGCCTGTGGTTCAGTCACTCGGGCCTGGTGAGCTCGATTGAATTTGTGGTGCAGCCTTTGAAGAAAGCCACTCGGGTACGTTTCAAGATATTCAGGCCCTACTGCACCCCGAGCCTGTACCTGATCCCTCCAGGTAAGAGGCATGAGTGCCGGGAAGATACTTTACTGTGTCATATAGAAGAACCTTCTGGAATTAAATCTAGAATGTGGCAACTCCCCCCAAAGACCTTGTGCATAAATGCAGTTGCTGGGATGAACTTTGATCCTTGGCCTGTACTAATTGAGCTGATCCAATTGGCTTCATTTGTCCCTTAGTTAGCCAGGGTTCCCATTGCTGAAGAACCCGTTACTGAGACCCTGGAGAGTTGTGCCCCATCAGCGGTTTTTAATGAAATGAAAACGACACAGCAACAGCAAATTGCAATTTATATAGCGCCTTTAACGTAGTAAAACAGCCCAGATGCTGGTGAGGGTCTGGAACCCACTGCCTGAAAGGGTGGTAGAGGCAGAAACTCTCATCACATTTAAAAAGTACTTGAACATGCACTTGAAGAGCCGTAATCTACAGGGTTACGGACCAAGAGCTGGAAAGTGGGATGAGGCTGGATAACTCTTTGTTGGTCGGCACGGACACATTGGGCCGAAATGGCCTCCTTCCGTGCTGTAAATTTCTATGATTCGATGATCCCAAAGTGCTTCACGGGAATGTAAACAAGATAAAATTTGATATCAAGCCATATATTCGGACAGGTGACCAAAAGCTCAATCAAAGAGGTAGGTTTTGAGGAGTGTCTGAAAAGAGAGGGAGGTGGAGAGGCAGAAATGTTTAGGGAGGGAGTTCCAGAGCTTGGTGCCTAGATTGCTGAAGCCACGACTGCCAGTGGTGTCAGGGATGCACCAGAGGGCAGAATTGGATCAAGGCAGTGATCTTGGAGGTTGTGGGGCTGGAGGAGATTACAGAGATAGGGAGGGATGAGACCATGGAGGAATTTGCAACCAACAATGAGCATTTTAAAATGGAGGCAATTGGGGGACTGGAAGCCAATGTAGGACAGCGAGCACAGGGGTGTTGGGTGAACGGGACTCGGTACGGGTTAGGCCACGGACAGCAGAGTTTAGGATGAGCTCAAGTTGCCGGAGGCTGGAAGGAGGGAGGCCAGCCAGGAGAGGGTTGGAGTGGTTGGGACTGGAAGTAACAAATGCATGATTGAGATTAGGTCGGGATGGGATTGAGAACGGATTTCGTGCACACACTGACACCAGTGGCCTTGCTCCCTGTGGCAATCTCCCTGGCTGCTGTCACCACAACATCTACCTCAGGGTGACCATATTGTCCAAACCGAGTCCAGGGGACACACGGTGTGGAGGCACAGCAACGGAGCCAGGACACAGTTCAAGAAAACCGTCACGACGCATTTGTAGCTTCTGCGAGTGGAGTACGTGCCGAGACATCGCCATTTTCACTTTACACTTGACCTGGAATGATGCGTGCGTCCTGGCAATAGTGCTGTACCATCAATACTCGCTGCCGGATACCTCAACTTTAAATCTCTCAATTTTAACTCAGTTCCAAACAGATTGAGATTTTCCATACAAAAGCGAAATACTACGGATGCTGGATTCTGAAATAAAAACAGAAAAAGCTGAAAATCTCAGTGGGTCAGGCAGCATCTGTGGAGAGAGAAACAGAGTTAACGTTTTGGGTCGATGACCCTTCGTCAGAGCATGCGACAGTTCGAAATGTAACAGATTCTGAGAGAGGGAGGGGAGGAGAGATTTGAGACAAAAGGGATGCTGGGGATGAATGGGGTTTTTCTCTGTTGCTGGTAATTATTCTGCCATTCACTCCCTATCTAGACTCATCTTTTGTTTCCTAACTTGTGCCATTACCATCTCAAGTCGGCCCATCATCCTTTTGTCTCAAATCTCTCCTACCTTCCCCCCATCACAGTCCTTCCCTTTTGTTCTTTCCTCTCCTCTCTTTCAGAATCTGTTACATCTCGAACTTTTCCAGTTCTGACGAAGGGTCACCGACCCGAAACGTTAACTCTGTTTCTCTCTCCACAGATGCTGCCTGACCCGCTGAGATTTCCAGCATGTTCTGTTTTGATCTGAGATTTACCATAAAAGATGTAAAACTCCCTCAGTCTCAGAAGGTTTCAGAAACCTCTTCCCAAGTCGGAGAATTTATAGTGTGCCATATTTATTGTTTTAAAAAGCGCGCTGCAGCATGCTGATCTGAGGTAAAGTAAATCCCCTCACCCACCAGCTATCACTGCACTCTCGGCTTCTCCCACGTATTTTAAAGGTTCCGTCCTCCCGGCCATTCACTATTGGTCGAAACACGGGGGTCAGGTGACTCAATCCCCCAGAGTGCAGTGCGGCCCGAGCTATCGATGGGGTCTTTTCTCCGCTGCACTGCATTGTGGGAAGGCAGTGCCGCCATTGTCGTCGCCATTCAAACGGCTCCTGGAATCCGTTCCGTAGCTCAGACCGGGCGCGAGTGTGGCGAGAAGGCTCCCCTGGGGTTTCTGTACATTCACCTTTAAATAAACAAAGATTGAATTTATCCAGTTTATCCAAAAATAAAGTTAAAACCCAACTCCTGCTGACCAGCAGACCAATGAATGTGGCTCCATTCGGGAATGAGTTTCCTGAATCGGGGATTCTTCTGGGGACGTTGTTTGCCCATTGACGCAGTACCTCATCCGGGGACTGTCCCCGGAAAATCGTCATCATAGGCAGTCCTTTGGAATCGAGGAAGACTTGCTTCCGCTCTTAACATGAGTTCTTTGGTAGCTGAACAGTCCACTACGAGAGCCACAGTCTCTGAAACAGTTGGGACAGACAGTCATTGAAGGAAAGGGTGGGTGGGACTGGTTTGCCGCATGCTCCTTCTGCTGTCTGCACTTGATTTCTGCATGTTCCCGGAGATGAGACTCAAGCTGCTCAGTGCCCTCCCAGATGCACTTCCTCCACTTAGGGCGGTCTTTGGCCAGGGACTCCCAGGTGTCAGTGGGGATGTTGCACTTTTTCAGTGAGGCTTTGTGGGTGGCCTTGTAACGTTTCCGCTGCCCACTTTTGGCTTGTTTGCCATGAAGGAGTTCCGAGTAGATCACTTGCTTTGGGAGTCTTGTGTCTGGCATGCGAACAGTGTGGCCTACCCAACGGAGCTGATCAAGTGTGGTCAGTGCTTCAATGCTGGGGATGTTGACCCGGAACATGGGGACGTATGGTCAGCCTGATATACCTGAACTGAGGAAGTGGAGGGTGGTGGGCCCTGGATCTTGCCTGTGAGGGATACAGTGAAGCTCTGGTCATGCAGCGACCAGCAGCTTGGATTGGCTCTGCCGTGGCACTGATGGATCTGAAATCAGGAGCTACAGGTCGAGCTGCTTCTCACCTGAAGGAAAGATCAAGTAGGCCACTTTGAAAGTCCCTCACTCGCCACTGACATTTAAAAAAACACAACCCAAATTCTCCTGAGGCCTACATTTTCTAGGTACAGGAGGAGGCCATTTACCCCCTCTGTAAAGCCCTTACTCTACAGTATGAAATCACACGAGGCACATTCTGGGGACACTCTGTGACCTTAACTCTTTATTCACAGGACTCCAAAGACGATGACCCTGCATGGGACCTCCCTTTTTATACCTGTGTGATCAGGGAAGGAGTGTCTCCCACAAGTTCACCCCTTGTGGTCAAGGTGTGCATCTAGGTTGAGTGTATACAGTAATACAGTGGTGTTCCATTGTGGTTACATACATGACATCACCTTCCCCCTCTAAAGTCTTATTGGGATCATAGGTTTAGTCTTTCAAGTGGTCTACGCTCCCTCGTGGAGCGCCGCAATTGGGGCTCTGGCTGTTGGACACTGACGTGAGTGTCTGTCACCTGTGGTGATTCCGGCCTGTCTGGGCTGACCACAGGGACTGTGCATTCTTCCGATTGCTCTTGTTGCTCATTCACTGGCGGTGTTATGATCTCCATCTCATGGTCTTCTTCAGGTTCCTCCGTGTCGATGCTGAACTTTTTTTTTCTTGGTCCAGATGCTTACGGCATATTTGACCATTGTTGAGTTTTACCACGATTACCCTATTCCCCTCTTTGTCAATTACAGTGCCCTCAAACCATTTGGGTCCCATGGCGTGATTGAGGATGAATACAAGATAATTTATTTCTATACATCTCCACTCGAATTACGGTCATGGTACTCGTTTTGTGACTTGCGCTTGCCCTCAACTATGTCGGTCAGGACTGGGTGAATGAGGGACAACCGAGTTTTGAGTGTCCATTTCATTAGTAGCTCTGCGGGCGGGACCCCCGTGAATGCATGTGGTCGGGATCTATAGGCCAGCTGGAGACGCGATAGGTGGCATTGTAGGGAGGGTCCTTGAATTCTGAGCATACCTTGCTTAATGATTTGGACCGCATGTTCCGCCTGGCCATTGAAGGCCAGCTTGAACGGTGCAGTCCTGTCGTGGTTGATGCCATTGCCCGACATAAACTCTCGGAATTCGTAGCTTGTGAAACATGGGCCATTATCATGAACCAGGATGTCCGGCAAGCCATAGGTTGCAAAGATCGCATGTAGGCTTTCCACGGTGGTGGATGACATGCATGAATTCAGAATGATGCACTCGATCCATTTCGAGTACGCATCTACCACAATAAGGAACATCTTACCCATGAACGGGCCCGTGTAGTTATCATGAATGCGTGACCATGGCCTGGTGGGCCAGGGCCATGGGCTGAGCGGGGCCTCCCTGGGGCATTCCCAGCTGGGCACATGTTGTGCACCTGCGAACACAGTGTTCCAGGTCTGAACCAATTCCAGGCCACCAAATGTGTGACCAGGCAATGGCCTTCATCAGCACAATGCCTGGACGCTCGCTGTGGAGTTCCCTGATGAATGCCTCCCTGCCCTTCTGGGGCATAACTATCCGGCTGCCCCATAGTAGGCAGTCGGTTTGGATGGAGAGCTCATCCATCCGTCTGTGGAACGGTCTGACCTCCTCAGGGCATGCTCCGTGTGCGGGCACCCAATCCCCAGTCAGGACACATTTCTTAATCAGGGATAGGAGGGGATCTCTGTTTGTCCAGATTTTGATCTGGCGGGCTGTGATGGGGGAGCCTGCGCTGTCAAAGGCATCGACAGCCATGACCATCTCAGCGCTTTGCTCCGCTGCCCCCTCACTGGTGACCAGTGGAAGCCTGCTAAGTGTCAGCGCAATTTTCAGTGCCGGGCCGGTGCCGGATGGAGTAGTCATAAGCAGCCAGAGTGACAGCCCATCGCTGTATGCGAGCTGATGCATTGGCATTGATAGCCTTGCTGTCTGACAACAGGGATGTTAATGGCTTGTGGTCCGTCTCTAATTCAAACTTCCTACCAAAGAGGTACTGATGCATTTTTTTTACACCATAGACACATGCGAGTGCTTCCTTCTCGACCATCCCATATCCCTGTTCTGCTTGAGAGAGCGACCTGGAGGCATAAGCCACAGGTTGTAGTAGACCCTCAGCATTGCCCTGCTGCAACATGCACTCAACCCCATAGGACGATGCATCATATGTCAGAACCAATTTTTTACAGGGGTTGTACAGGGTCAACAACTTATTTGAACAAAGTAGGTTTTGCGCCCGATCAAAAGCCCATTCCTGACAGTCCCCCCAAAACCAATCACAATCCTTACACAGGAGCACGTGTAGCAGCTCCAACAATGTGCTTAAGTTTGGCAGAAAGTTCCCGAAATAGTTCAACAGTCCCAGGAATGAACGCAACTCCGATGTGTTGCAGGGTCTGGGTGCTCGTCAAATAGCCTCTGTTTTGGATTCGGTGGGCCGAATCCCATCTGCAGCAACCCTCCTGCCCAGAAACTCAACCTCAGGAGCTAAGAACACACATTTAGACTTTTTGAGTCGCAGGCCTACCTGGTCCAGTCAGCGTAGCACCTACTCCAGGTTGTGGAGATGTTCCTCGGTGTCTTGACCCGTGATGAGGATGTCGTCCTGGAATACGATCGTTCTAGGAATGGATTTAAGCAGGCTTTCCATGTTTCGTTGAAAAATCGTGGCCGCTGATCGAATGCCAAATGGGCACCTGTTATAAACGAACAGTCCCTTGTGCATGGTGATGGTGGTTAGTAGTTTAGATTCGTCGGCCAGTTTGGGTCATATAGGCTGAAGTGAGGTCCAACTTGGTGAACAGCTTGCCGCCTGCCCGCGTGGTGAAGAGGTCCTCCACTCTCGGGAGCGGGCATTGATCTTGTAGGGACACCCAATTGATGGTAGCCTTGTAGTCGCCACAGATCCTGACAGAGCCATCCGCTTTCAGGGCGGGAATGATGGGGCTCGCCCAGTCGCTGAATTCAACAGGCGAGATGATGCCCTCTCTCAACTGCCGGTCCAATTCGCTCTCGATCTTTTCCTGCATCACATACGGCACCGCTCTGGCTTTGTGGTGCACTGGCCCGGTGTCCGGGGTGATGTGTATCACTATTTTAGTGCCTTTGAAAGTCCCGATGCCAGGTTGGAATAGTGAATTGAATTGTTGTAGGAATTGTGAGCACGAACTTCGCTCCACAGATGACATTGCGTGAACATTCCCCCATTTCCAGTTCATCTCGGCTAACCAACTCCTCCCCAACAGTGTGGTACCATTGCCCAGGACAACCCAGGGCGGCAGCCGATTCACTAACCCATTGTGTGTGACAACCAACATTGCACTGCCTAGCACCGGAATGATTTCTTTAGTGAAGTCCGTAATTGTGTCTCAATACGTGCTAATTTGGGTCCACTGGCTTTAAGTGGCCATAGCTTCTCAAATTGCTGAACGCCCATGAGTGACTGGCTGGCCCCAGTGTCCAGCTCCATGCGTACTGGGATACCATTTAATAAAACTCTCATCATCATTGGTGGCATTTTGGTGTATGAACTGTGAAGATTTGCTACATGGACCCACTGAACCTCGGCATCCATCGATTTGCCCCAAAAGTCATCCTGCCTCAAAGAACCCTCTTCTGGTCCATCCGCCTCATATATTAGTCTGGTTGCAGACTTCCTGCACATTTGAGCTAAGTGGCCATGGAGATTTCAGTTCCTGCAGACAAACTGTTGAAATCTGCAAGATCTAGCTGAGTGTTTTCCCCCACACCTCCAGCATGAGTTAAAATTTCCATTGTTGGGAATAAAGGAACTATGGGCCAGGCATTCCACGCTGACTGTCCCTTTGACTGCTCTTAAGTACCCTATTGGTGGGTGTCAATGGCCCCATCCCGGGCCCGCATTGTCCACTGTGATGGCGTGAATGTCCGTTCAGCCTGCCATTGTCTCTGTTGAAGTCCTAGTCAGGGGTCTGTTGCTGCCTGGGGAGTGTTCGACTGCCCCTGCCTGCCTGCGGGGGTCTGAGTCGCATTGATGATGTTGACTCCCTGATCCATCGCTGTGTTAGAGGCAGAATTGCGCGCATATATTATTTTCGTCTCTTCCTCTCCCGCCATGAAATTTTGAGCTAACAACGCCACCGCTTCCAAGGTCAAATACTTGGTCTCAATTAATTTGCGGAAAATTCCCGCATGATCAATGCCGTCGATAAAGAAGTCCCTTAGCATCTCCCCCCTGCAGGCGTCTGTGAACTTACAGAGGCTGGCCAAACGCCGGAGGTCCGCTACAAAGTCCGGTATGCTCTGTCCTTCACGACGTCGATGGGTGTAGAATCTGTGTCGGGCCATATGTATGCTACTCGCCGGTTTGAGGTGCTCCCCGATCAATTTGCTAAGTTCTTCAAAGGTTTTGTCTGCCGGCTTTTCGGGTGCTAGTCAGTCCTTCATGAGCACGTAAGTCTTTGGTTCGCAGCTGGTCAAAAGATGAGCCCTTCGCTTGTCGGCCGCTGCATCCCCCAGCCATTCTTATGTAACGAAGCTTTGCTGAAGCCTCTCAACAAAATCGTCCCAGTCTTCCCCAACACAGTACCGTTCCTCTGTGCTACCGGTGGCCATTCTCGTGGGTCATGAATTCCCATTTCTCATCGCCAATGTAAAGTCCTTACTCTACAGCATGAAACGACACGAGGCACATTCTGGGGACAAGGTCACTCAGTGACCTTAACTCTTTATTCACAGGACTCCAAAGACGATGACCCTGCATGGGACCTCCCTTTTTATACTTGTGTGATCAGGTAAGAAGTGTCTCCCACAAGTTCACCCCTTGTGGTCAAGGTGTGCAACTAGGTTGAGTGTATACAGTAATACAGTGGTGTTACACTGTGGTTACATATATGACACCCTCGAGCCTGTTCCGCCATTCAGTTAGGTCACGGCTGATCTGTATCTTAATTCCATTCACCCGGTTTGGTTCGGTAACCCTTAATACCCTTGCCTAACAAAAATCTATCTATCTCAGTCTGGACATTTTCAGTTGAACTCCCTCCCCCGGCCTCAATGAACTTTTTGGGGAGAGAGTCCCAGATTTCCACGACCCTTTGTGTGAAGGAGCACTTCCTGATTCCCCACTGAACGGCCTGGCTCTAATTTTAAGGTTATGTCCCTTGTTCTGGACTTACCCTTACGAGAGGAAATAGTTCCTCTCTCTTTCTCTACTCTATCAAACCCTTTAATCATCTTAAAGATCTCAATCAGATCACTCCTAAATCTTCTATACTCGAGGAACTACAATAGTCTGTTCCACCTGTCCCATAATTGACTCCTTTTAGCCCCGCTATCATTCTGGTGAACCTGCGTTGCTCGCTTTCCGAGGTGCGGTGCCCTGCACTGAACGCAGTCCTCGAGATGCGATCAAACCAGAGCTTTATACAATTGTAGCATTACTACCACTCCTTTATATTTGTACACGATGGGGAGAGTACTTTGATCAAAGACTGCAGGCTGCCGTTTCCCATTACAAGTTACAAGCGATGGTAAACGGGCCATTCAACATCATAGGTAGTCCCTCATATCGAGGATGACTTGCTTCCACGCCAAACAAAGGATGAGTTCACAGGTGTTCCAATGAAGGACATAATATTCCAGGTCCTGAACTACATCCTGAAGGGTGGAAGATGCCTGTGCGTGGATTTTTTTAACGTGGGGTGGCCGTTGCACACCAGCCACCACACGAGCTTGACAGAGCTAGGTCTTGGTCCAGTGGCACGGATTAACGAAGACGACTGGAGACCAGCTCTGCTGCACGGACCTAGTGCGCACACATATCGCAGTGTGGGCTGGCCCGTGTTGCCTCGCCTCTTCTGGACCCCAAACTCACACCTCTCCTGGGCCTCAATCACCTCCGTCTATAATCCGACTTCAAATGGCCATTACTGAGCATAGCGGTGAGACTTTACATCACCCATGGCCCTGGTCAGGTTGGGAAATCCGCTGCAGAGGGTGAGGCAGTCCCGATGGTGAGCAGTCCCCCATGGTGAGTAGTCCCCGATGGTGAGCTGTCCGAATGGTGAGCAGCCCGGAGGGTGAGCAGTCCCCCATTGTGAGCAGTCCGAATGGTGAGCAGTCCCCGATGGTGAGCAGTCCCAATGGTGAGCAGTTCCGACGGTGAGCAGTCCCGAGGGTGAGCAGTCCAGATGGTGAGCAGTCCCCGAGGGTGGGCAGTCCCCGATGGTGAGCAGTCGCCTATGGTGAGCAGAGCCCGATGGTGAGCAGTCCCCGATGGCGAGCAGAGCCCGATGGTGAGCAGTCCCCGATGGTGAGCAGTCCCGAGGGTGAGCAGTCCCGATGTTGAGCAGTCCCGAGGGTGGGCAGTCTCGAGGGTGGGCAGTCCCCGATGGTGAGCAGTCCCTGATGGTGAGCAGTCCGTATGGTGAGCAGTCCCGAGGGTGGGCAGTCCCGAGGGTGAGCAGTCCCGATGGTGAGCAGTCCCGAGGGTGGGCAGTCCCTGATGATGAGCAGTTCCCGATGGTGAGCAGTCCCTGATGGTGAGCAGTCCCGAGGGTGGGCAGTCCCCGATGGTGAGCAGTCCCCGATGGTGAGCAGTCCCCGAAGGTGAGCAGAGCACGATGGTGAGCAGTCCCCGATGGTGAGCAGTCCGGATGGTGAGCAGTCCCCATGGTGAGCAGTCCCCGAGGGTGAGCAGTCCTGATGGTGAGCAGTCCCAATGGTGAGCAGTCCCTGATGGTGAGCAGTCCCGAGGGTGAGCAGTCCCCAATGGTGGGCAGTCCCCGGTGGTGAGCAGTCACCGATGGTGAGCAGTCCCGAGGGTGAGCAGTCCCGATGGTGAGCAGTCCTGAGGGTGAGCAGTCCCCGATGGTGGGCCGTCCCCGATGGTGAGCAGTCCCGAGGGTGAGCAGTCCCCGATGGTGAGCAGTCCCGAGGGTGGGCAGTCCCGATGGTGAGCAGTCCCCGATGGTGAGCAGTCCCCGATGGTGAGCATCCCGAGGGTGGGCAGTCCCCGATGGTGAGCAGTCCGGATGATGAGCAGTCCAGATGGTGAGCACTCCCCGATGGTGAGCAGTCCCAATGGTGAGCAATCCGGATGGTGCGTGACCCACTTTAAAGGGGCAGTAGCCTAGTGGTTATGGCACTGACCACACTTGATCAGCTCCGCTGAGCGGGCCACATAGTTCGCATGCCCGAACAAGACTCCCAAAGCAAGCGCTCTACTCGGAACTCCTACACGGCAAACGAGCCAAACGGCATTGGAATCGTTTCAAGGACAGCCTCAAAGCCTCCCTGATAAAGTGCAACATCCCCACTGACACCTGGGAGTCCCTGGCCAAAGACCGCCCTAAGTGGAGAAAGTGCATCCGGGAGGGCGCTGAGTACCTCGAGTCTCATCGCTGAGAGCATGCAGAAATCAAGCGCAGGCAGCGGAAGGACGTGCGGCAAACCAGACTCCCCACCCACCCTTTCCTTCAAGCATATCTGTCCCACCTGTGACAGGGACTGTGGTTCTCATATTGGACTGTTCAGCCACCTAAGGACTAATTTTTAGAGTGGAAGCAAGTCTTCCTCGATTCCGAGGGACTGCCTATGATGATGATGATGGTTATGGCACTGAATTGACCACCCAGAGGTCATGAGTTCAACCAGAGCAAGCTGTGAAACTGAATTCAATAAATCTGGTCATTTGTGAGGTGGCACCATGAAAATGACCACGAAAGCTGCTGGGTGTTTGTAAAAACCAGTCCCACACGAGTTGGTTGACACTTAATGGCCCTCAGGGTAACAAGTGACAGGCAATAAAAATGGCTTTACCCACATCCTGAGAACAATTTTTAAACAGAGCAGGTTCCAATGGCAAGAAAGCATCTTTAAGCAACAGATCATGCTGTATAGGTTAACTGAAGAGTAAAGCTCGGCTGCCCATGTCCTAACTCGCACCAAGTCCCGCTCACCCATCATCCCTGTGCTCGCTGACCTACATTGGCTCCTGGTCCAGCAACGCCTCGATTGTAAAATTCTCATCCTGGTGTTCAAATGGCCTCCATGGCCTCGCTCCCTCCCTGTAATCTCCTCCAGCCCTACAGCCCTTCGCGAACACTGTGCTTCTGAACTCTGGCCTCTTGTGCATCCCCACTACTTTCGCCCCACCATTGGTGGCCATGCCTTCAGTCATCTCAGCCTCAAGCTCTGAAATTCCCTTCCTAAACCTCACCGTCTCTCCTCCTTTAAGATGTTCCTTAAAACCGACCTCGTTGACCAGTCTTTGACCAATCTGTCCTAATATCTCCTTCTTAGGCTCGGTGTCATTTCTTGTCTGCTAACAATTCTGTGAAGCGTCTTGGGACGGTTTACTACATTTCTGCTCCACCATTGGTGGCCGTGCATTCAGCCACCTAGGCGCTAAGCTCTGAAATTTCCTCCCGGGACTGCGTCACCTCTTTTAAGATGCTGCCTAAAATAAGCTTGAATCATTCCGACCACATTGCCCGCTGAGCCCCTGACCCGGCGGGCGGTTGCGAGGGAGAGGGGAAAAGACAGAGAGACTGGGGGTGCAGGGAGGGAGAGAGAGAGACTGTGGGGGGGGGGGGGTGGTGGGAGTGAGCATGGTGGTTGGGGGAAGAGAGAGAGCGAGAAAGAGAGACTGGGGGGGGGGGGCAGAGGGGAGGGAGAGAGAGCGTTTGGGGGGGGGGCAGTGTGGCAAGGGAAGAGAAAGCCTGGGGTGGATGGGAGGGAGAGTCTAGGGTTGGGGGGGGGGTGGCGTGGGGAGAGACACAGCTGTGGGGAGAGAATCGGAGGGGAGAGAGGGAACTTGGGGAAGACAGATCACGTTCTTCCAACCCCCTACAAGGGACATCGTTGGTGTGGATGAAATCCAGAAGTCACGACAATGTTACTATTCACTTCATACCCAATAAACCGGTTAACAATCCGTACACAATGCCTGCCCCATCCATGTTGTGGGGGGTGGGGCTGGTGTAAGTAGGGACTTTGGCTGGGGGGGCGGGTGCTGCACTAGTGATGGGGGGGGGCAAGGGCTTTGGGTGGGGGACCCAGCATTTGCACTAGGGTAGGAGAGAGAGAGCGTGGGGTGGGGGGGGCAGGTGTGGTGGGAGCATGGGGGGGGTGTGGAAGGGAGCGTGGGGGGGTCATGGGAAGGAGTGTGGGGGTGTGTGAGAGGGAGTGTGAGAGGATATGTGGGAGGGAGCGTGGGGGTGTCTGTGGGAGGGAGCGTGGGGGTGTGTGTGGGAGGGAGTGTGGGGGGTGTGTGGGAGGGTGTGTGGGAGGGAGCGTGGGGGTGTGTGTGGGAGGGAGTGTGGGGGGGAGCGTGGGGGTGTGTGTGGGAGGGAGTGTGGGGGAGTGTGTGGGAGGGTGCGTGGGAGGGAGTGTGGGGGGTGTGTGGGAGGGAGCGTGGGGGTGTGTGTGGGAGGGAGTGTGTGGGTTGTGTGGGAGGGAGTGTGGGGGGTGTGTGTGGGAGAGAGTGTGGGGGGATGTGTGTGAGAGGGAACGTGGGGAGGTGTGTGTGGGAGGGAGTGTGGGGGGGTGTGTGGGAGCGAGCGTGGGGGTGTGTGTGGGAGGGAGTGTGTGGGTTGTGTGGGGGGTGTGTGTGGGAGAGAGTGTGGGGGGATGTGTGTGAGAGGGAACGTCGGGGGGTGTGTGTGGGAGGGAGCGTGGGGGTGTGTGTGGGAGGGAGTGTGCGGGGGGTGTTTGGGAGGGAGTGTGGGAGTGTGTGTGGGAGGGAGTGTGGGGGTGTGTGTGGGAGGGAGTGTGGGGGTGTGTGTGGGAGGGAGTGTGGGGGTGTGTGTGGGAGGGAGTGTCCGGGGATGTGTGGGAGGGAACGTGGGGGTGTGTGTGTGGGAGGGAGTGTGGGCGGGTGTGTGGGAGGGAGTGTGGGTGGGTGTGGGTGGGAGTGTGGGGATTGGAGGGAGTCTGGAGTGGGATGAAGGGAAAGTGAGGAGGGGATGAGAGAGAGACTGGGGGTGGGGGGAGGGAGAGCGAGAGAGCACGGGAGTGGGGGAAGAGCGGGAGAATCTCTCCCTCTCTCGCTCTCTCTCTTCCTGCCCCCAGGCTCTCTCTCTACCCACCCGGACTCTCTCCCTCCCTCTCTCCCCCTCCCCCCACCCCAGACTTACCCTCCCTTCCACCCTGGACTCTCCCCTACCCACCCACGCTCTTCCCCCGTGCTCCCCCCCCAGACTTTGGCTGGCACTTGGTGGCTGCTGGGGAGATCTATCCTCCGTGCCTTCTGGAAGTAAATGTGGATCGAGTTACAATTTGCGAAGTCAGTGAGACCTTGGGCTGGACGGTTCCAGTTACACATTCCAGAGAAACTTCAGGGTGTGGCTTATCCTCCAAAGGGACCAATCAGAGACAAAGGGCGGCCATTTTTACAGTACAAATAAACGTGTCCACCTAATAAAAGGGCCTTGTAGAAAAGTCACATGATGACAATTGGAGCCACCTTGTGGAGTCTGTTTGTTAGTGATGTGGTAAAGAATATATCACATTGGCCATGTGTCCGAATGTCTCCTTTCTTTGGCTCGGTGTCAATTCTTGTCAGATTACGCCCCGATGAAGCACCTTGGGACATTTGACTGGGCTGACGGCTCTGTGTAATTTCAAGTGACTGTATTGAAGATGGTCGTGTTGTATGGAGCTGTTGAATGAATTTCTCTGTGTTCCTGATGCCAGTGCCTGTGCTGATGCCGGCGGCCGACTGTAATCTGTGCCTCTCCTGTTGCTCAGGCTGCGAGACCCTGCGGACACCCTTCGCCAGCTGTGACACGCAGCCGCTGTGCAATACCACGGGTGGGTGCCGGAGCGGCCAGCAGTGGTGCCACCTGCAGGAGGGCTGCCTGCCCGTCACCAGCCCCTGCAGCTCCTACGCGTTTGAGAACATCACGACCAACATCCTGCCCATCGCAAGCCCGCCCAGGTACAAGGGAACTCAGCCGTATTATTCGCAGGTGGCAGACATACCCATGACTATCAGCTCCGACCTCACCGCCATGCACATCAATGTGAGTTATGGTGTCCGCGATCCTCCTTGGTCTCCACTTGATTCAAAGGATACATGTCGGGTCAAGGACTTGTGTAGGAGAATGTCGGTTCTGTTCGGGAAGTGGCTGTGGAACGGGTTCCTGAGTGAGCAACAATCTGCTTCTCTTATCTCTCTCCTTGTGGTCCGGCTTGAAAATGTGGCATTGCCTCCAATTTGCTTATAAATTGATGATTTTGGGGCAATTGTCTTCCTTTTATTCTCTCTTTCCCTGCCTTCCCCTCTCTCCTTGACGGCGATGCCTTCTGCGGTCAATGATTCACCTTCCTATATCTAGCCTAACTCACGTATCTCACCTGTGATGCCAGACTGTCAGTGGCACTGGACCATTTGACCATGAAGGGAATGACAGAGGATCCTGAACTCACGTCACTGTACAGTACCCCAGTGTTATACAGTGACAGATCTGTACCCATCAGTACTGTACCCCAGTGTAACAGTGACAGATCTGTACCCATCAGTACTGCACCCCAGTGTTGTAGTGTGACAGACCTGTACCCACCAGTACAGAACCCAGTGTTACAGTGACAGACCTGTACCCACCAGTACTACACCAAAGTGTTATACAGTGACAGACCTGTACCCACCAGTACAGAATCCAGTGTTACAGTGACAGACTTGTACCCACCAGTACTACACCAAAGTGTTATACAGTGACAGACCTGTACCCACCAGTACAGAACCCAGTGTTATACAGTGACAGACCTGTACCCACCAGTAATGTACCCCAGTGTTATACAGTGACAGACCTGTACCCACCAGTACTGCACCCCAGTGTTATACAGTGGCAGACCTGTACCCACCAGTACTGTACCCCAGTGTTACAGTGACAGATCTGTACCCATCAGTACTGCACCCCAGTGTTATACAGTGACAGACCTGTACCCACCAGTAATGTACCCCAGTGTTATACAGTGACAGACCTGTACCCACCAGTACTGCACCCCAGTGTTATACAGTGGCAGACCTGTACCCACCAGTACTGTACCCCAGTGTAACAGTGACAGATCTGTACCCATCAGTACTGCACCCCAGTGTTATACAGTGACAGACCTGTACCCGCCAGTACAGAACCCAGTGTTACAGTGACAGACCAGAACCCACCAGTACTACACCAAAGTGTTACACAGTGACAGACCTGTACCCACCAGTGCTGTACCCCAGTGTTATAAAGTGACAGACCTGTACCCATCAGTACTGTACAGCAGTGTTACAGTGACAGACCTGTACCCACCCGTGCTGTACCCAAGTGTTAGACAGTGGCAGACCTGTACCTAACAATACTGTACCCCAGTGTTTGACCATGACAGACCTGTGCCCACCAGTAATGTGCCCCAGTGTTATATAGTGACAGACCTGTACCCACCAGTACTGTATCCCAGTGTTATACAGTGACAGACCTGTACCCACCCGTACTGTATCCAAGTACTACAGTGACAGACCAGTACCCAGCAGTACTGTATCCCAGTATTGCAGTGACAGACCAGTACACACCAGTACTGTACCCCAGTGTTATACAGTGACAGACCTGTACTCTGCAGTTCTGTACCCAAGTGTTATACAGTGACGGATCTATACCCACCAGTATTGTACCCCAGTGTTACACAATGGCAAACCTGTACCCAGCAGTACTGTACCCCAGTGTTATACAGTGACAGGCCTGTACCCACCAGTACTGTACCCCAGTGTTATACAGTGACAGACCTGTACCCACCAGTACTGTACCCCAGTGTTATGCAGTGACAGACCTGTACTCAACAGTACTGTACTCCAGTGTTACAGAGACAGACCTATACCAACCATACTGTACCCCAATGTTATACAGTGACCTGTACGCACCTGTACTGTACTCCAGTATTATACAGTGACAGACCTGTACCCACCAGTACAGTACCTCAGTGTTGTACACTGACACACCTGTACCCACCAGTACTGTACCCCAGTGTTATACAGTGACAGACCTGTACCCAACAGTACTGTACTCCAGTGTTACAGTGACAGACCTGTACCAACCCGTACTGTACCCCAATCTTATACAGTGACAAACCTGCATGCACCCATACTGTACCCCAGTATATTACAGTGACAAACTTGTACCCATCAGTAGAGTACGACAGTGTTATACACTGACACACCTGTACCCACCAGTACTGTACCCCAGTGTTATACAGTGACAGACCTGTACCCACCCATACTGTACACCAGTGTTATACAGTTACAGACCTGCACCCACCAATACTGTACCCCAGTGTGACACAGTGACGGACCTGTACCCACCAAAACTGTACCCCAGTGTTATAATGTGACAGACCTGTACCCACCAGTACTGTACCCCAGGGTTATACAGTGACAGGCCTGTACTCTGCAGTTCTGTACCCAAGTGTTATACAGTGACAGATCTATACCCACAGTGTTACAGTGACAGACCTGTACCCACCCGTACTGTACCGCAGTGTTATACACTGCCAGATCTGTACCCACCCGCACTGCACTCCAGTGTTATACAGTGACAGTCCTGTACCCACCAGTACTGTACCCCAGTGTTATACAGTGACAGACCTGTACCTTCCAGTAATGTACACCAGTGTTTTACACTGACAGACCAGTACCCACCAGCAATGTACCCAAGTGTTACAGTGACAGACCAGTACCCACCGGTATTGTACCCCACTGCTATACAGTGATAGACCTGTACCCAACAGTACTGTACAACAGTGTTATATAGTGACAGACCTATACCCACCAGTACTGTACCCCGTGTTATACAGTGACAGACCAGTACCCACCAGTACTGTACCCAAGTGTTATACAGTGACAGACCTGTACCCACCAGTACTGTACACCAATGTTATACAGTGACAGACCTGTACCCACCAGTACTGTACCCCCGTGTTGTACAGTGACAGACCTGTACTCACCAGTACTGTACACCAGTGTTACAGTGACAGACCAGTGCCCAGCAGTACTGTACCCAAGTGTTATTCAGTGACAGACCTGCACCCATCAGTTCTGTACTCCAGTGTTATACCGTGACAGACCAGTACCTTCCCGTACTGTACCGCAGTGTTTTACAGTGACAGACCTGTACCCACCAGTACTGTGCCCAAGTGTTATACAGTGACAGATCTGTAGCCAGTAGTACTGTACCCTAGTGTTACAGTGACAGACCTGCACCACCCGTACTGTAGTCCAGTGTTATACAGTGACAGACCTGTACCCACCCGTACTGTACCCCAGTGTTACAGTGACAGATCTGTACCCATCAGTACTGCACCCCAGTGTTATACACTGACAGACCAGTACGCATGAGTACTGTACCACAGTGTTATACAGTGATAGACCTGTACCCAACAGTGCTGTACTTTAGTGTTACAGTGACAGATCTCTACCCACCAGTACTGTACCCCAATGTTATATACTGAGAGACATGTACCCACCAGTATTATACCACAGTGTGAAACAGTGACAGACCTGTACCCAACAGTACTGTACTCCAGTGTTATACAGTGACAGACTTGTACCCATCCGTATTGTACCACAGTGTTATACAGTGACAGACCTGTACCCACCAGTACTGTACCCCAGTATTACACAGTGACAGTCCTGTGCCCACCAGTAATGTACCCCAGTGTAATACTGTGACAGACCTGTACCCACCAGTACTGCACCCCAGTGCTATAGTGACAGATCCGTACCCACCACTACTGTACCCCAGTGTTTCAATGACAGACCAGTATCCACCAGTACTGTACCCCAGTGTTACAGTCACAGGCCAGTACCAACCAGTGCTGTATCCAAGTGTTAGACAGTGACAGACTTGTATCCACCAGTACTGTACCCCAGTGTTACAGAGACAGACCTCTACACACCATTACTGTACCCCAGTTTTATACACTGACAGACCTGTACTCACCAATACTGTACTCCAGTGTTATACAGTGACAGACCAGTACCCACCTGTACTGTACCGCAGTGTTATTCAGTGACAGACCTGTACCCATCAGTGTTGTACCCCAATGTTATATACTGACAGACCTGTTCTCACCAGTACTATACCACAGTGTTATACAGTGACAGCCCTGTACCCACCAGTACCGTACCCCAATGTTATACAGTGACAGACCTGTACCCACCAGAACTGTACCCCAGTGTTATACAATGACGGCCCTGTACCAACCAGTACTGCACCCCAATGTTATACGGTGACAGAACTGTACCCACCAGTACTGTACCTCAGTTTTACAGTGACAGACCAGTACCCACCTGTACTGTATCCCAGTATTATACAGTGACAGACCTGTACCCACCAGTACTGCACCCCAGTGCTATAGTGACAGATCCGTACCCACCACTACTGTACCCCAGTATTTCAATGACAGACCAGTATCCACCAGTACTGTACCCCAGTGTTACAGTGACAGCCCTTTACCCAGCAGTACTGTACTCCAGTGTTATACAGTGACAGACCTGTACCCACCAGTACTGTACCCCAGTGTTACAGAGACAGACCTCTACACACCAGTACTGTACCCCAGTTTTATACACTGACAGACCTGTACTCACCAATACTGTATTCCAGTGTTATACAGTGACAGACCAGTACCCACCCGTACTGCACCGCAGTGTTATACAGTGACAGACCTGTACCCAGCAGTACTGTACTCCAGTGTTTTACAGTGACAGACCTGTACCCACCAGTACCGTACCCCAATGTTATACAGTGACAGACCTGTACCCACCAGAACTGTACCCCAGTGTTATACAATGACGGACCTGTACCAACCAGTACTGCACCCCAATGTTATACGGTGACAGACCTGTACCCACCAGTACTGTACACCAGTTTTACAGTGACAGACCAGTATCCACCTGTACTGTACCCCAGTTTTATACAGTGACAGACCTGTACCCATCATCACTGTACCCCAGTGTTACACAGTGACCGACCTGTACCCAACAATACTGTACTCCAGTGTTACAGTGACAGACCATTACCCACCTGTACTGTACCCAAGTGTTATACAGTGACAGACCTGTACCCACCAGTACTGTACCCCAGTGTCATACAGTGACAGACCTGTACCCATCCGTACTGTACCCCAGTGTTATACAGTGACAGACCTGTACCCATCAGTGCTGTACCCCAATGTTATATACTGACAGACCTGTTCTCACCAGTACTATACCACAGTGTTATACAGTGATAGACCTTTACCCACCAGTACTGTACTCCAGTGTTATACAGTGACAGGCCAGTACCCATCCATATTGTACCACAGTGTTATGGAGTGACAATCCTGTACCCACCAGTACTATACCCCAGTGTTATACAGTGACAGACCAGTACCCATCCGTACTGTACCCCAGTGTTAGACAATGACAGACCTGTACCAACCAGTACTGTACCCCAATGTTATACAGTGACAGACCTGTACCCACCCTTACTGTACCCCAGTGTTATACACTGACAGACCTGTACCCACCAGTACTGTACTCCAGTGTTATACAGTGACAGGCGATTACCCACCCGTACTGCACTCCAGTGTTACAGTGACAGACCAGTACCCACCGGTACTGTCCCCCTGTTTTAAACAGGGACAGACCTGTACCCACCATCACTGTACACCAGTGTTACACAGTGACTGACCTGTACCCAACAATACTGTACTCCAGTGTTACAGTGACAGACCAGTACTCACCAGTGCTGTACCCAAGTGTTATACAGTGAGAGACCTGTACCCACCAGTACTGTACCCCAGTATTACAGAGACAGACCATTACACACCAGTACTGTACCCCAGTTTTATATACTGACAGAACTGTACTCACCAATACTGTACTCCAGTGTTATGCAGTGACAGACCAGTACCCACCCGTACTGTACCGCAGTGTTATACAGTGACAGACCTGTACCCACCAGTCCTGTGCCCAAGTGTTATACAGTGACAGAGCTGTAGCAAGTAGTACTGTACCCTAGTGTTACTGTGACAGACCTGCACCACCCGTACTGTAGCCCAGTGTTATACAGTGACAGACCTGTACCCACCCGTACTGTACCCCAGGGTTCAACAGTGACAGACCACTACCCACCAGTAATGTACCCCAGTGTTATACACTGACAGACCAGTACCCACGAGTACTGTACCCCAGTGTTATACAGTGATAGACCTGTACCCAACAGTGCTGTACTTTAGTGTTACAGTGACAGATCTCTACACACCAGTACTGTACTCCAGTGTTATACAGTGACAGACCTGTACCCACCCGTACTGTACCCCAGTGTTATACAATGACAGATCTCTACCCACCAGCACTGTACTCCAGTGTTATACAGTGACAGACCTGTACCCACCAGTACTGTACCCCAGTATTACACAGTGACAGTCCTGTACCCACCAGTAATGTACCCCAGTGATATACTGTGACAGACCTGTACCCACCAGTACTGTACCCCAGTGCTATAGTGACAGATCCGTACCCACCACTACTGTAACCCAGTGTTTCAATGACAGACCAGTATCCACCAATACTGTACCCCAGTGTTACAGTGACAGGCCAGTACCCACCAGTGCTGTAACCAAGTGGTAGACATTGACAGACCTGTACCCACCAGTACTGTACCCCAGTGTTACAGAGACAGACCTCTACACACCAGTACTGTACCCCAGTTTTATACACTGACAGACCTGTACTCACCAATACTGTACTCCAGTGTTATACAGTGACAGACCTGTACCCACCAGTACCGTACCCCAATGTTATACAGTGACAGACCTGTACCCACCAGAACTGTACCCCAGTGTTATACAATGACGGCCATGTACCAACCAGTACTGCACCCCAATGTTATACGGTGACAGACCTGTACCCACCAGTACTGAACCTCAGTTTTACAGTGACAGACCAGTACCCACCTGTACTGTAACCCAGTGTTATACAGTGACAGACCTGTATCCACCAGTACTGTACCCCAGTGCTATAGTGACAGATCTGTACCCACCACTACTGTACCCCAGTCTTTCAATGACAGACCAGTATCCACCATTACTGTACCCCAGTGTTACAGTGACAGGCCAGTACCCACCAGTGCTGTACCCAAGTGTTAGACAGTGACAGACCTGTACCCACCAGTACTGTACCCCAGTTTTACAATGACAGACCAGTACCCAGCTGTACTGTACCCCAGTGTTATACAGTGACAGACCTGTACCCACCCGTACTGTAGCCCAGTGTTATACACTGACAGACCTGTACCCACCAGGACTGTACTCCAATGTTATACAGTGACAGACCTATACCCACCAGTACTGTACCCAAGTGTTATACGGTTACAGACATGTAGCCACCAGTACTGTACCCAGTGTTACAGTGATAGTCCAGTACCCACCAGTACTGTACCCCAGTGTTATACAGTGACAGACCTGTACCCACCATACTGTACCCCACTGTTGTACGGTGATAGACCTGTAACCAGCAGTATTGTACCCCAGTTTTATACATTGACAGTCCTCTAAACACAAGAACTGTGCCCCAGTGTTACAGTGACAGACCAGTACCCACCAGTACTGTACCCCAGTGTTACACAGTGATAGACCTGTACCCACCGTACTATACCCCAGTGTTACAGAGACAGACCTCTACCCACCAGTACTGTACGCCAGTTTTATACACTGACAGACCTGTACCCACCAGTACTGTACCACAATGTTACACAGTGATAGACCTGTACTCACCAGTACAGTTCCCCAGTGCTATACAGTGACAGACCTGTACCCACCAGTACTGTACCGCAGTGTTATGCGGTGACAGACCTGTACCCACCAGTACTGTACCCCAGTGTTACAGTGACAGACTTTTACCAACCAGTACTGTACCCAAGTGTTATACAGCGACAGACCTGTACCCACCAGTACTGCACGCCAATGTTATACGGTGACAGACCTGTACCCACCAGTACTGTAGCCCAGTTTTACAGTGACAGACCAGTACCCACCTGTACTGTACCCCAGTTTTATACAGTGACATACCTGTACCCACCATCACTGTACCCCAGTATTACACAGTGACCGACCTGTACCCAACAATACTATACTCCAGTGTTACAGTGACAGACCAGTACCCACCTGTACTGTACCCCAGTGTTATACAGTGACAGATGAGTACCCATCCGTACTGTACCCCATTGTTATACAGTGACAGACCTGTACCCATCAGTGCTGTACCCCAATGTTATATACTGACAGACCTGTACTCACCAGTACTATACCACAGTGTTATACAGTTATAGACCTGTACCCACAAATACTGTACTCCAGTGTTATACAGTGACAGACCAGTACCCATCCATACTGTACCACAGTGTTATGCAGTGGCAATCCTGTACCCACAAATACTGTGCCCCAGTGTTATACAGTGACAGACCCGTACCACCAGTAATGTACCCAAGTGTTAGACAATGACAGACCTGTACCAACCAGTACTGTACCCCAATGTTATACAGTGACTGGCCTGTACTCACCAGTACAGTACCCCAGTGTTATACTGTGACAGACCTGTACCCACCCGTACTGTACCCCAATGTTATACAATGGCAGACCTGTACCCACCAGTACTGTACTCCAGTGTTATACAGTGACAGGCGATTACCCACCCGTACTGCACCGCAGTGATATACAGTGCCAGACCTGTACCCACCCGTACTGTACCCAAGTTTTATACAGTGACAGACCTGTACCCACCATCATTGTACCCTACTGTTACACAGTGTCCGACCTGTACCCAACAACACTGTACTGCCGTGTTGCAGTGACAGACCAGTGCCCACCTGTACTGTACCCAAGTTTTATACAGGGACAGACCTGTACCCACCAACACTGTACACCAGTGTTACACAGTGACAGACCTGTACCCAACAATACTGTACTCCAGTGTTACAGTGACAGACCAGTACCCACCAGTGCTGTACTCAAGTGTTATACAATGACAGACCTGTACCCACCAATACTGTACCCCAGTATTACAGAGACAGACCTCTACACACCAGTACTGTACCCCAGTTTTATACAATGACAGACCTGTACTCACCAATACTGTACTGCAGTGTTATGCAGTGACAGACCATTAGCCACCCGTACAGTACCGCAGTGTTATACAGTGACAGACCTGTACCCACCAGTACTGTGCCCAAGTGTTATACAGTGACAGACCTGTACCCACGAGTACTGTACCCCAGTGTTATACAGTGATAGACCTGTACCCACCAGTACTGTACCCCAGTGTTATACAGTGATAGACCTGTACCCAACAGTGCTGTACTTTAGTGTTACAGTGACAGATCTGTACCCACCAGTACTGTACCCCAATGTTACATACTGAGAGACCTGTACCCACCAGTATTGTACCACAGTGTGAAACAGTGACAGACCTGCACCCAACAGTACTGTGCTCCAGTGTTATACAGTGACAGACCAGTACCCATCCGTATTGTACCACAGTGTTATACAGTGACAGACCCTAACCCATCAGTACTGTACCCCAGTATTACACAGTGACAGTCCTGTCCCCACCAGTAATGTACCCCAGTGATATACAGTGACAGACCTGTACCCACCAGTACTGTACCCCATTGCTATAGTGACAGATCCGTACCCACCACTACTGTACCCCAGTGTTTCAATGACAGACCAGTATCCACCAGTACTGTACCCCAGTGTTACAGTGACAGGCCAGTACCCACCAGTACTGTACCCCCGTGTCATACAGTGGCAGATGAGTACCCATCCGTACTGTACCCCATTGTTATACAGTGACAGACCTGTACCCATCAGTGCTGTACCCCAATGTTATATACTGACAGACCTGTACTCACCAGTACTATACCACAGTGTTATACAGTTATAGACCTGTACCCACAAATACTGTACTCCAGTGTTATACAGTGACAGACCAGTACCCATCCATACTGTACCACAGTGTTATGCAGTGGCAATCCTGTACCCACAAATACTGTGCCCCAGTGTTATACAGTGACAGACCCGTACCACCAGTAATGTACCCAAGTGTTAGACAATGACAGACCTGTACCAACCAGTACTGTACCCCAATGTTATACAGTGACTGGTCTGTACTCACCAGTACAGTACCCCAGTGTTATACTGTGACAGACCTGTACCCACCCGTACTGTACCCCAATGTTATACAATGGCAGACCTGTACCCACCAGTACTGTACTGCAGTGTTATACAGTGACAGGCGATTACCCACCCGTACTGCACCGCAGTGATATACAGTGCCAGACCTGTACCCACCCGTACTGTACCCCAGTTTTATACAGTGACAGACCTGTACCTACCATCATTGTACCCTACTGTTACACAGTGTCCGACCTGTACCCAACAATACTGTACTGCCGTGTTGCAGTGACAGACCAGTGCCCACCTGTACTGTACCCAAGTTTTATACAGGGACAGACCTGTACCCACCAACACTGTACACCAGTGTTACACAGTGACAGACCTGTACCCAACAATACTGTACTCCAGTGTTACAGTGACAGACCAGTACCCACCAGTGCTGTACTCAAGTGTTATACAATGACAGACCTGTACCCACCAATACTGTACCCCAGTATTACAGAGACAGACCTCTACACACCAGTACTGTACCCCAGTTTTATACAATGACAGACCTGTACTCACCAATACTGTACTGCAGTGTTATGCAGTGACAGACCATTAGCCGCCCGTACAGTACCGCAGTGTTATACAGTGACAGACCTGTACCCACCAGTACTGTGCCCAAGTGTTATACAGTGACAGACCTATACCCACGAGTACTGTACCCCAGTGTTATACAGTGATAGACCTGTACCCACCAGTACTGTACCCCAGTGTTATACAGTGATAGACCTGTACCCAACAGTGCTGTACTTTAGTGTTACAGTGACAGATCTGTACCCACCAGTACTGTACCCCAATGTTACATACTGAGAGACCTGTACCCACCAGTATTATACCACAGTGTGAAACAGTGACAGACCTGCACCCAACAGTACTGTGTTCCAGTGTTATACAGTGACAGACCAGTACCCATCCGTATTGTACCACAGTGTTATACAGTGACAGACCCTAATCCATCAGTACTGTATCCCAGTATTACACAGTGACAGTCCTGTCCCCACCAGTAATGTACCCCAGTGATATACAGTGACAGACCTGTACCCAGCAGTACTGTACCCCAGTGCTATAGTGACAGATCCGTATCCACCACTACTGTACCCCAGTGTTTCAATGACAGACCAGTATCCACCAGTACTGTACCCCAGTGTTACAGTGACAGGCCAGTACCCACCAGTGCTGTACCCAAGTGTTAGACAGTGACAGATCTGTACCCACCAGTACTGTACCCCAGTGTTACAGAGACCGACCTCTACACACCAGTACTATACCCCAGTTTTATACACTGACAGACCTGTACTCACCAATACTGTACTCCAGTGTTATACAGTAACAGACCAGTACCCACCTGTACTGTACCGCAGTGTTATACAGTGACAGACCTGTACCCAGCAGTACTGTACTCCAGTGTTATACAGTGACAGACCTGTACCCACCAGTACCATACCCCAATGTTGTACAGTGACAGACCTGTACCCACCAGAACTGTACCCCAGTGTTATACAATGACAGACCGGTACCCACCAGTACTGTACCCCAGTTTTACAGTGACAGGCGATTACCCACCCGTACTGCACCGCAGTGTTATACAGTGACAGACCTGTACCCACCAGTACTGTACCCCAGTGTTATAGAGTGACAGATATGTTCCTACCATTACTGTACCCCAGTGTTATACAGTGACAGACCTGTACCACCAGTACTGTACCCCAGTGTTACAGTTACAGACCAGTACCCACCAGTACTGTACCCAAGTGTTATAACAGTGACAGACCTGTACCCACCATACTGTACCCCAGTGTTATACGGTGACAGACCTGTACCCAGCAGTATTGTACCCCAGTTTTATACATTGACAATCCTCTAAACACCAGAACTGTGCCCCAGTGTTACAGTGACAGACCTGTACCCACCAGTACTGTACCCCAGTGTTACAGAGACAGACCTCTACCCACCAGTACTGTACGCATGTTTTATACACTGAGAGACCTGCACCCACCAGTACTGTACCACAATGTTACACAGTGATAGACCTGTACCACCAGTACTGTACCCCAGTGTTACAGTTACAGACCAGTACCCACCAGTACTGTACCCAAGTGTTATAACAGTGACAGACATGTAGCCACCAGTACTGTACCCCAGTGTTATACAGTGACAGACCTGTACCCACCATACTGTACCCCAGTGTTATACGGTGACAGACCTGTACCCAGCAGTATTGTACCCCAGTTTTATACATTGACAATCCTCTAAACACCAGAACTGTGCCCCAGTGTTACAGTGACAGACCTGTAGCCACCAGTACTGTACCCCAGTGTTACAGAGACAGACCTCTACCCACCAGTACTGTACGCATGTTTTATACACTGAGAGACCTGCACCCACCAGTACTGTACCACAATGTTACACAGTGATAGACCTGTACTCACCAGTACAGTTCCCCAGTGTTATACAGTGACATACCTGTACCCACCAGTACTGTACCCCAATGTTATGCTGTGACAGACCTGTACTCACCAGTACTGTACCCCAGTGTTACAGAGACAGACCTCTACACGCCAGTACTGTACCCCAGTTTTATACAGTGACAGACCTGTACCCAGCAGTACTGTACTCCAGTGTTATACAGTGACAGACCTGTACCCACCAGTACCATACCCCAATGTTATACAGTGACAGACCTGTACCCACCAGAACTGTACCCTAGTGTTATACAATGACGGACCTGTACCAACCAGTACAGCACCCCAATGTTATACGGTGACAGACCTGTACCCACCAGTACTGTACCCCAGTTTTACAGTGACAGGCGATTACCCACCCGTACTGCACCGCAGTGTTATACAGTGACAGACCTGTACCCACCAGTACTGTACCCCAGTGTTACAGTTACAGACCAGTACCCACCAGTACTGTACCCAAGTGTTATAACAGTGACTGACATGTAGCCACCAGTACTGTACCCAGTGTTACAGTGATAGTCCAGTACCCACCAGTACTGTACCCCAGTGTTATACAGTGACAGACCTGTACCCACCATACTGTACCCCAGTGTTATACGGTGACAGACCTGTACCCAGCAGTATTGTACCCCAGTTTTATACATTGACAATCCTCTAAACACCAGAACTGTGCCCCAGTGTTACAGTGACAGACCAGTACCCACCTGTACTGTACCCCAGTATTACAGTGACAGACTTCTCCCAACAATACTGTACCCAAATGTTACACAGTGATAGACCTGTACCCACCAGTACTGTACCCCAGTGTTACAGTGACAGACGTTTTCCAACCAGTACTGTACCCAAGTGTTATACAGCGACAGACCTGTACCCACCAGTACTGTACCCCAGTTTTATATAGTGACAGACCTGTACCCACCAGTAATGTACCCCATTGTTTTACAGAGATAGACCTGTACCCAACAATACGGCACTGCAGTGTTATACAGTGACAGACCAGCACCCACCCGTACTGTACCCCAGTGTTATAGAGACAGATCTGTACCCACCTGTACTGTACCACAGTGTTATACAGTGACAGACCGGTACTCACCATTACTGTATTCCAGTGTTATACAGTGACAGACCAGCACCCACCCATACTGTACCGCAGTATTATACAGTGACAGACCTGTACCCACCAGTACAGTACCCCAATATTATACAGTGACACACCTGTACCCACCAGTACTACACCAGAGTGTTATACAGTGACAGACCTGTACAATCAGTACTGTACCCCAGTGTTGTACAATGAGGGACCTGTACCAACCAGTACTGTACCACAGTGTTCTACAGTGACAGACCTGTACCCACCAGTACTGTACACCAATGTTATACAGTGACAGACCTGTACCCACCAGTACTGTACCCCAGTGCTGTACAGTGACAGACCTGTACTCACCAGTACTGTACCCCAGTGTTACAGTGACAGACCAGTACCCACCAGTACTGTACCCCAGTGTTATACTGTGACGAACCTGTACCCACCAGTACTGTACCCAAGTGTTATACAGTGACAGACCAGCACCCATCCATACTGTACCACAGTGTTATACAGTGACGGACCTGTACCCACCAGTACTGTACCCCATTGTTATACAATGATGGACCTGTACCCACCAGTACTGTACCCCAATGTTACACGGTGACAGACCTGTACCCACCAGTACTGTACCCCAGTGTTACAGTGACAGACCAGTACCCACCAGTACTGTACCCAAATGTTATTCAGTGACAGACCTGTACCCACCAGTTCTGTACTCCAGTGTTATACCGTGACAGACCAGTACCTTCCCATACTGTACCGCAGTGTTTTACAGTGACAGACCTGTACCAACCAGTACTGTAGTCCAGTGTTATACAGTGACAGACCTGTACACACCCGTACTGTACACCAGGGTTCAACAGTGACAGACCTGTACCCACCAGTACTGTACCCCAGTGTTATACAGTGACAGACCACTACCCACCAGTAATGTACCCCGGTATTACAGTGACAGACTTGTACCCAACAATACTGTACCCAAGTGTTACACAGTGATAGACCTGTACCCACCAGTACTGTACCCCAGTGTTACAGAGAAAGACCTCTACCCACCAGTACTGTACGCAAGTTTTATACACTGAGAGACCTGCACCCACCAGTACTGTACCACAATGTTACACAGTGATAGACCTGTACTCACCAGTACAGGTCCCCAGTGTTATGCAGTGACAGATCAGTACCCATCCGTATTGCACCACAGTGTTATACAGTGACAGACCTGTACCCACCAGTACTGTACCCCAGTGCTGTAGTGACAGATCCGTACCCACCACTACTATACCCCAGTGTTTCAATGACAGACCAGTATCCACCAGTACTGTACTCCAGTGTTACAGTGACAGGCCAGTACCCACCAGTGCTGTACCCAAGTGTTAGAAAGTGACAGATCTGAACCCACCAGTACTGTACCCCAGTGTTATACAGTGACAGACCTGTACCCAACAATATGGCACTGCAGTGTTATACAGTGACAGACCAGCACCCACCCGTACTGTACCCCAGTGTTACAGAGACAGATCTGTACCCACCAGTACTGTACCCCAATATTATACAGTGACACACCTGTACCCACCAGTACTACACCAGAGTGTTATACAGTGACAGACCTGTACAATCAGTACTGTACCCCAGTGTTATACAATGATGGACCTGTACCAACCAGTACTGTACCACAGTGTTATACAGTGACAGACCTGTACCCACCAGTACTGTACACCAATGTTATACAGTGACAGACCTGTACCCACCAGTACTGTACCCCAGTGCTGTACAGTGACAGACCTGTACTCACCAGTACTGTACCCCAGTGTTACAGTGACAGATCAGTACCAACCAGTACTGTACCCCAGTGTTATACAGTGACGAACCTGTACCCACCAGTACTGTTACCAAGTGTTATACAGTGACAGACCAGTACCCATCCATACTGTACCACAGTGTTATACAGTGACGGACCTGTACCCACCAGTACTGTACCCCATTGTTATACAATGATGGAGCTGTACCCACCAATACTGTACCCCAATGTTACATGGTGACAGACCTGTACCCACCAGTACTGTACCCCAGTGTTACAGTGACAGACCAGTACCCAGCAGTACTGTACCCAAATGTTATTCAGTGACAGACCTGTACCCACCAGTTCTGTACTCCAGTGTTATACCGTGACAGACCAGTACCTTTCCGTGCTGTACCGCAGAGTGTTACAGTGACAGACCTGTACCACCCGTACTGTACCCCAGGGTTCAACAGTGACAGACCACTACCCACCAGTAATGTAGCCCAGTGTTATTCAATGACAGACCAGTACCCACGAGTACTGTACCACAGTGTTATACAGTGACAGACCTGTACCCACCAGTACTGTACCCCAGTTTTACAATGACAGACCAGTACCCACCTGTACTGTACCCCAGTTTTATACAGTGACAGACCTGTACCCACCATCACTGTACCCTAGTGTTACACAGTGACCGACCTGTACCCAACAATACTGTACTCCAGTGTTACAGTGACAGACCAGTACCCACCAGTGCTTTACCCAAGTGTTATACAGTGACAGACCTGTACCCACCAGTACTGTACCCCAGTATTACAGAGACAGACCTCTACACACCAGTACTGTACCCCAGTTTTATACACTGACAGAACTGTACTCAACAATACTGTACTCCAGTGTTACAGTGACAGACCAGTACCCACCAGTGCTGTACCCCAGTGTTATACAGTGACAGACCTGTACCAACCAGTACTGTGCCCAAGTGTTATACAGTGACAGACCTGTAGCCAGTAGTATTGTACCCTAATGTTACAGTGACAGACCTGCACCACCCGTACTGTAGCCCAGTGTTATACAGTGACAGACCTGTACCCACCCGTACTGTACCCCAGGGTTCAACAGTGACAGACCACTACCCACCAGTAATGTACCCCAGTGTTATACACTGACAGACCAGTACCCACGAGTACTGTACCCCAGTGTTATACAGTGATAGACCTGTACCCAACAGTGTTGTACTTTAGTGTTACAGTGACAGATCTCTACCCACCAGTACTGTACCCCAGTATTACAGAGACAGACCTCTACACACCAGTACTGTACTCCAGTTTTATACAATGTCAGACCTGTACTCACCAATACTGTACTGCAGTGTTATGCAGTGACAGACCAGTAGCCACCCGTACAGTACTGCAGTGTTATACAGTGACAGACCACTACCCACCAGTAATGTACCTCAGTGTTATACACTGACATACCAGTACCCACGAGTACTGTACCCCAGTGTTATACAGTGATAGACCTGTACCCAACAGTGCTGTACTTTAGTGTTACAGTGACAGATCTCTACCCACCAGTACTGTACCCCAATGTTACATACTGAGAGACCTGTACCCACCAGTATTATACCACAGTGTGAAACAGTGACAGACCTGCACCCAACAGTACTGTGCTCCAGTGTTATACAGTGACAGACCAGTAACCTTCCGTATTGTACCACAGTGTTATACAGTGACAGACCTGTACCCACCAGTACTCTACCCCAGTGCTATAGTGACAGATCCGTACCCACCACCACTGTACCCCAGTGTTTCAATGACAGACCAGTATCCGCCAGTACTGTACCCCAGTGTTACAGTGACAGGCCAGTACCCACCAGTGCTGTACCCAAGTGTTAGACAGTGACAGATCTGTACCCACCAGTACTGTTCCCCAGTGTTACAGAGACAGACCTCTACACACCAGTGCTGTACCCCAGTTTTATACACTGACAGACCTGTACTCACCAATACTGTACTCCAGTGTTATACAGTGACAGACCAGTACCCACCCGTACTGTACCGCAGTGTTATACAGTGACAGACCTGTACCCAGCAGTACTGTACTCCAGTGTTATATAGTGACAGACCTGTACCCACCAGTACCGTATCCCAATGTTATACAGTGACAGACCTGTACCCACCAGTACTGTACCCCAGTTTTACAGTGACAGTCGTGTACCCACCTGTACTGTACACCAGTGTTATACAGTGACAGACCTGTACCCACCCGAACTGTACCCCAGTGTTATACACTGACAGACCTGTACCCACCAGTACTGTACTCCAGTGTTATACAGTGACAGACCTGTACCCACCCGAACTGTACCCCAGTGTTATACACTGACAGACCTGTACCCACCAGTACTGTACTCCAGTGTTATACAGTGACAGGCGATTACCCACCCGTACTGCACCGCAGTGTTATACAGTGACAGACCTGTACCCACCAGTACTGTACCCCAGTGCTATAGTGACAGATCTGTACCCACCACTACTGTACCCCAGTGATTCAATGACAGACCAGTATCCGCCAGTACTGTACCCCAGTGTTACAGTGACAGGCCAGTACCCACCAGTGCTGTACCCAAGTGTTAGACAGTGACAGAACTGTACCCACCAGTACTGTTCCCCAGTGTTACAGAGACAGACCTCTACACACCAGTGCTGTACCCCAGTTTTATACACTGACAGACCTGTACTCACCAATACTGTACTCCAGTGTTATACAGTGACAGACCAGTACCCACCCGTACTGTACCGCAGTGTTATACAGTGACAGACCTGTACCCAGCAGTACTGTACTCCAGTGTTATATAGTGACAGACCTGTACCCACCAGTACCGTATCCCAATGTTATACAGTGACAGACCTGTACCCACCAGAACTGTACCCCAGTGTTGTACAATGACGGACCTGTACCAATCAGTACTGCACCTCAATGTTATACGGTGACAGACCTGTACCCACCAGTACTGTACCCCAGTTTTACAGTGACAGTCGTGTACCCACCTGTACTGTACACCAGTGTTATACAGTGACAGGCGATTACCCACCCGTACTGCACCGCAGTGTTATACAGTGACAGACCTGTACCCACCAGTACTGTACCCCAGTGCTATAGTGACAGATCTGTACCCACCACTACTGTACCCCAGTGATTCAATGACAGACCAGTATCCACCAGTACTGTACCCCAGTGTTACAGTGACAGGCCAGTACCCACGAGTGCTGTACCCAAGTGTTATACAGTGACAGACCTGGACCCACCAGTACTGTACCCCAGTGTTACAGAGTCAGACCTCTACACACCAGTACTGTACCTCAGTTTTATACACTGACAGACCTGTACTCACCAATACTGTACTCCAGTGTTATACAGTAACATACCAGTACCCACCAGTACTGTACCCCAGTTTTACAGTGACAGGCGATTACCCACCCGTACTGCACCGCAGTGTTATACAGTGACAGACCTGTACCCACCAGTACTGTACCCCAGTGTTACAGTTAAGACCAGTACCCACCAGTACTGTACCCAAGTGTTATAACAGTGACAGACATGTAGCCACCAGTACTGTACCCAGTGTTACAGTGATAGTCCAGTACCCACCAGTACTATACCCCAGTGTTATACAGTGACAGACCTGTACCCACTATCATGTACCCCAGTGTTACAGTCACAGACCCGTACCCACCAGTACTGTACCCCAGTCTTACAGTGACAGACCTGTACCCACCAGTACTGTACAACACAGTGTTATACAGTGACAGACCTGTACCCACGAGTACTGTACCCCAGTGTTACAGTGACAGATCAGTACCCACCAGTACTGTACCCCAGTGTTTCAGTGACAGACCTGTACCCACCAGTACTGTACCCAAGTGTTATACAGTGACAGAACTGTAGCCAACAGTACTGTACCCCAGTGTTATACAATGACAGACCTGTACCCACCAGAACTGTATCCCAGTGTTATGCAGTGACTGACCTGTACCCACCAGTACCGTACCCAATGTTATACAGTGACAGTCCTGTACACACCAGTAATGTACCCCAGTGTAATAAATTGACAGACCTGTACCCACGAGTACTGTACCCCAGTGTTACAGTGACAGATCAGTACCCACCAGTACTGTACCCCAGTGTTTCAGTGACAGACCAGTATCTACCAGTACTATACCCCAGTGTTTCAGTGACAGACCAGAACCCACCAGTACTGTACCCCAGTGTTTCAATGACAGACCAGTACCCACCAGTACTGTACGCAAGTGTTATACAGTGACAGACCAGTACCCACCAGAACTGTACCCCAGGGTTATACAGTGACAGACCTGTACCCACCAGTATTGTACCCCAGTCTTACACAGTGACAGACCTATACCCAACAGTACTGTACACCAGTGTTATGCAGTGACAGACCTGTACCCACCAGAACTGTACCCAAGTGTTATACAGTGACAGACCTCTACCCAACAGTACTGTACAGCAGTGTTATACAGTGACGGGCCTGTACCCACCAGTACTGTACCCCAGTTTTATACTTTGACAGACCTGTACCCACCATCACTGTACCCCAGTGTTACACAGTGACCGACCTGTATCCAACAATACTGTACTCCAGTGTTACAGTGACAGACCAGTACCCACCTGTACAGTACCCCAGTTTTATACAGTGACAGACCTGTACCCACCATCACTGTACCCTAGTGTTGCACAGTGACAGACCTGTACCCAACAATACTGTACTCCAGTGTTTCAGTGACAGACCAGTACCCATCCGTACTGTACCCAAGTGTTATACAGTGACAGACCTGTACCCACCAGTACTATACACCAGTGTTATACAGTGACAGACCTGTACCCACCAGTACTGTACCCCAATGTTATACAGTGCCAGATCTGTCCCCAACAGTACTGTACCCCAGTGTTTTACAGTGACGGGCTGTACCCAACAGTACCGTACCCCAGTGCTATACAGTGACAGACCTGTACACACCAGTACTGTATTCCAGTATTATACAGTGATAGACCAGTACCCACCCGTACTGTACCTCAGTGTTATACAGTGACAAACCTGTACCCACCAGTACGGTACCTCAATGTTATACTGTGACAGACCTGTACCCACCAGTACTGTACCCCAGTCTTACAGTGACAGACCTGTACCCACCAGTACTGTACCACAGTGTTATACAGTGACAGACCTATACCCACCAGTACTGTACCCCAGTGTTACAGTGACAGACCAGTACCCACCAGTACTGTACCCCAGTCTTACAGTGACAGACCTGTACCCACCAGTACTGTACCCAAGTGTTATACAGTGACAGAACTGTAGCCAACAGTACTGTACCCCAGTGTTATACAATGACAGACCTGTACCCACCAGAACTGTATCCCAGTGTTATACAGTGACTGACCTGTACCCACCAGTACCGTACCCAATGTTATACAGTGACAGTCCTGTACACACCAGTAATGTACCCCAGTGTAATAAATTGACAGACCTGTACCCACGAGTACTGTACCCCAGTGTTACAGTGACAGATCAGTACCCACCAGCACTGTACCCCAGTGTTTCAGTGACAGACCAGTATCCACCAGTACTATACCCCAGTGTTTCAGTGACAGACCAGAACCCACCAGTACTGTACCCCAGTGTTTCAATGACAGACCAGTACCCACAAGTACTGTACGCAAGTGTTATACAGTGACAGACCAGTACCCACCAGAACTGTACCCCAGGGTTATACAGTGACAGACCTGTACCCACCAGTATTGTACCCCAGTCTTACACAGTGACAGACCTATACCCAACAGTACTGTACCCCAGGGTTATGCAGTGACAGACCTGTACCCACCATCACTGTACCCCAGTGTTATACAGTGACCGACCTGTACCCAACAATACTGTACTCCAGTGTTACAGTGACAGACCAGTACCCACCTGTACAGTACCCCAGTTTTATACATTGACAGACCTGTACCCACCATCACTGTACCCCAGTGTTACACAATGACAGACCTGTACCCAACAATACTGTACTCCAGTGTTACAGTGACATACCAGTACCCATCCGTACTGTACCCAAGTGTTATACAGAGACAGACCTGTACCCACCAGTGTTGTACCCCAATGTTATACAGTGACAGGCCTGTACCCACCAGTACAGTACCCCAGTGTTATACAGTGACAGACCTGTACCCACCAGTACTGTACACCAGTGTTATACAGTGACAGACCTGTACCCACCAGTACTGTACCCCAATGCTATACAGTGCCAGGTCTGTCCCCAACAGTACTGTACCCCATTGTTTTGCAGTGACCGGCTGTACCTAACAGTACTGTACCCCAGTGCTATACAGTGACAGACCTGTACACACCAGTACTGTATTCCAGTGTTATACAGTGATAGACCAGTACCCACCCGTACTGTACCCCAGTGTTATACAGTGACAAACCTGTACCCACCAGTACGGTACCCCAATGTTATACGGTGACAGACCTGTACCCACCAGTACTGTACCCCAGTGTTATACAGTGACAGACCTGTACCCACCAGTACTGTACCCCAGTGTTATACAGTGACAGACCTGTACCCACCAGTACTGTACCACAGTGTTATACAGTGACAGATCTGAACCCACCCATACTGTACCCCAGTGTTACAGTCACAGACCAGTACCCACCAGTACTGTATCCCAGTCTTACAGTGACAGACCAGTACCCACCAGTACCCCAGTCTTACAGTGACAGACCTGTACCCACCAGTACTGTACCCAAGTGTTATACAGTGACAGAACTGTAGCCAACAGTACTGTACCCCAGTGTTATACAATGAAAGACCTGTACCCACCAGAACTGTATCCCAGTGTTATACAGTGACTGACCTGTACCCACCAGTACCGTACCCAATGTTATACAGTGACAGTCCTGTACACACCAGTAATGTACCCCAGTGTAATAAATTGACAGACCTGTACCCACGAGTACTGTACCCCAGTGTTACAGTGACAGATCAGTACCCACCAGTACTGTACCCCAGTGTTTCAGTGACAGACCAGTATCCACCAGTACTATACCCCAGTGTTTCAATGACAGTCCAGAACCCACCAGTACTGTACCCCAGTGTTTCAATGACAGACCAGTACCCACCAGTACTGTACGCAAGTGTTATACAGTGACAGACCAGTACCCACCAGAAATGTACCCCAGGGTTATACAGTGACAAACCTGTACCCACCAGTATTGTACCCAATGTTACACAGTGACAGACCTGTACCCAACAGTACTGTACCCCAGTCTTACACAGTGACAGACCTATACCCAACAGTACTGTACACCAGTGTTATGCAGTGACAGACCTGTACCCACCAGAACTGTACCCAAGTGTTATACAGTGACAGACCTCTACCCAACAGTACAGTACAGCAGTGTTATACAGTGACGGGCCTGTACCCACCAGTACTGTCCCACAGTGTTACACAGTGACAGACCTGTACCCATCAGTACTGTACCCCAGTGTTATACAGTGATGGACCTGTACCCACCAGAACTCTACCCCAGTCTTATACGGTGACAGACCTGTACCCACCAGTACCGTACCCCAGTATTATACAGTGACATATCGTTACCCACCAGTACTGTACCCCAGTGTCATACAGCGACAGAATTGTACCCCCCAGTACTGTACCCCAATGTTATATACTGACAGACCAGTACCCACCTGTACTGTACCACAGTGCTATACAATGACAGACCTGTACCCACCAGTACTGTACCCCAGTGTTACAGTGACAGATCTGTACCCACCAGTACTGTACACCAGTGTTATGCAGTAACAGAGCTGTACCCACCAGCACTGTACCCCAGTGTTATTCAGTGACAGACCTGTACCCACCAGTACTGTACCCCAGTGCTAAACAGTGACAGACCTGTACCCACCAATCCTAGACCCCAGTGTTATACAGTGACACACCTGTACCCACCAGTACTGTACCTCAGTGTTATACAGTAACAGAGCTGCACCACTAGTACTGTACTTCAGTGTTAAACAGTGACAGACCAGTACCCACCGATGCTGCAACCACAGTGTAATACAATGACAGACCTGTACCCACCATTACTGTACCCAGTGTTACAGTGACATACCAGTACCCACCAGTACTGCACCCCAGTTTTATACAGTGACAGACCTGTACCCACCAGTACTGTACCACAGTGTTATGCAGTGACAGACCTGTACCCACCAGTACTGCACCCCAGTGTTATAATTATGATGGACCTGTACCCACCAGTACTGTACCCCAGTGTTATACAGTGATAGACCTCTACCCATCAGTACTGTACCCCAGGTTTATACAGTGACAAACCAGTACTCACCGGTACTGTACCCCTGTGTTATACAGTGACAGACCTGTACCCAACAGTACTGTACCCCAGTGTTATATACGGACAGACCCGTTTCCACCATTACCATATCACAGTGTAAACAGTGACAGACCTGTACCCACCAGAACTCTATTCCAGTGGTGTACAGTGACAGACCAGTAACCGCGAGTACTGTACCCCAGTGTTACAGTGACAGACCAGGAGCACCATTACTGTACCCAAGTGTTATACAGTGACACACATGTACCCACCAGTACTGTACTTTAGTGTTACAGTGACAGACCTGTACCCACCAGTACTGTACCCCAGAGTTATACAGTGACAGACCTGTACCCATCAGTACTGTACCCCAATGTTATAAACCGACAGACCTGTACCCACCAGTACTATACCCAGTATTATACAGTGACAGTCCTGTACCCACCAGTACTGTACCCCAGTGTTATGGTGACAGATCCGTACCAACCTGTACTGTATCCCAGTGTTATACAGTGACAGACCTGTGCCCACCAGTACTGTACCCCAGTGTTACAGTTACAGACCAGTACCCACCAGTGCTGTACCCAAGTGTTATACAGTGACAGACCTGTAGCCAACAGTACTGTACCCAGTGTTACAGTGACAGTCCAGTACCCACCAGTACTGTACCCCAGTGTTATACAGTGACAGACCTGTACCCACTTTACTGTACCCCAGTGTTATACAGTGACTGACCTGTACCCCAGTGTTACAGTGACAGACCAGGAGCACCATTACTGTACCCAAGTGTTATACAGTGACACACCTGTACCCACCAGTACTGTACTTTAGTGTTACAGTGACAGACCTGTACCCCAGCATTATACAGTGACAGACCTGTACCCATCAGTACTGTACCTCAATGTTATAAACCGACAGACCTGTACCCACCAGTACTATACCCCAGTTTTATACAGTGACAGTCCTGTACACACCAGTAATGTACCCCAGTGTTATATGGTGACAGACCTGTACCCACCGGTACTGTACCCCAGTGTTATGGTGACAGATCCGGACCAACCTGTACTGTACCCCAGTGTTTCAGTGACAGACCAGTACCCACCAGTACTGTACCCCAGTGTTATACATTGACAGACCTGTACCCACCAGTACTGTACCCCAGTGTTATACAGTGACAGACATGTAGCCACCAGTACTGTACCCAGTGTTACAGTGACAGTCCAGTACCCACCAGTACTGTACCCCAGTGTTATACAGTGACAGACCTGTACCCACCATGCTGTACCCCAGTGTTATACGGTGACAGACCTGTACCCAGCAGTATTGTACCCCAGTTTTATACATTGACTGACCTCTAAACACCAGAACTGTGCCCCAGTGTTACAGTGACAGACCAGTAACCACCAGTACTGTACCCCAGTGCTACAGTGACAGACCAGTACCCACCAGTACTGTACCCCAGTTTTACAGCGACAAACCTGTACCCACCAGTACAGTACCCCAGCGTTATACAGAGATAGACCTGTACCCAACAATACAGCACGGCAGTGTTATACTGTGACAGACCAGCTCCCACCCGTACTGTACCCCAGTGTTATAAAGTGACAGACCTGTACCCACCAGTTCTGTACACCAGTGTTATACACTGAGACACCCATATTCAGCAGTACTATACCACAGTGTTATACAGTGACAGACCTGTAGCCACCTGTACTGTACCCCAGTGTTTCAGTGACAGACCGGTACCCACCAGTACTGTACCCCAGTTTTACAGGGACAGACCTGTACCCACCAGTACGGTACCCCAGCGTTATACAGAGATAGACCTGTACCCAACAATACGGCACCGCAGTGTTATACAGTGACAGACCAGCACTCACCCGTACTGTACCCCAGTGTTACAGAGACAGATCTGTACCCACCAGTACTGTACCACAGTGTTATACAGTGACAGACATGTACTCACCATTACTGTACTCCAGTGTTATACAGTGACAGAACAGCACCCACCCTTACTGTACCACAGTGTTATACAGTGACTGACCAGGACCCAGCAGTACAGTACCCCAATGTTATACAGTGACACACCTGTACCCACCAGTACTACACCAGAGTGTTATACAGTGACAGACCAGAACAATCAGTACTGTACCCCAGTGTTATACAATGATGGACCTGTACCAATCAGTACTGTACCCTAATGTTATACAGTGACAGACCTGCACCCGACATTACTGTACTCCAGTGTTATACAGTGACAGACCAGTACCCACCCGTACTGTACAACAGTGTTATACAGTGACAGACCTGTACCCACCAGTACTGTGCCCAAGTGTTATACAGTGACAGACCTGTAGCCAGTAGTACTGTACCCTAGTGTTACAGTGACAGACCTGCACCACCCGTACTGTAGCCCAGTGTTATACAGTGACAGACCTGTACCCACCCGTACTGTACCCCAGGGTTCAACAGTGACAGACCTGTACCCACCAGTAATGTACCCCAGTGTTATACACTGACAGACCAGTACCCACGAGTACTGTACCCCAGTGTTATACAGTGATAGACCTGTACCCACCAGTGCTGTATTTTAGTGTTACAGTGACAGATCTCTACCCACCAGAACTGTATCCCAGTGTTATACAGTGACTGACCTGTACCCACCAGTACTGTACCCAAGTGTTATACAGTGACAGAACTGTAGCCAACAGTACTATACCCCCGTGTTATACAATGACAGACCTATACCCACCAGTATTGTACCCAAGTGTTACAGTGACAGACCTGTACCCACCAGTACCGTACCCCAGTGTTAAACAGTGACAGATCCTACCACCAGTACTGTACCCCAGTGTTATACAATTACGGACGTGTACCAACCAGTTCTGTATCCAATGTTATAAGGTGACAGACCTGTACCCACCCCTACTGTACCCCAATGTTATACAGTGACAGACCTGTACCCACCGGTACTGTACCACAGTGTTATACAGTGACAGAGCCGTACCCACCAGTACTGTTCCACACTGTTATATACTGACAGACCTGTATCCACCAGTACTATACTCCAGTGTTATACAGTGACAGACCAGTACCCACCCGTACTGTACCAAGGTGTTATACAGTGACAGACCTTTACCCACCAGTACTGTACATCAGTGTTATACAGTGACAGACCTGTACACACCAGTACTGTAACCCAGTATTATACGGTGACAGACCAGTACCCACCAGTAATGTACCCCAGTGTTATAGCGTGACAGACCTGTACCCACCAGTACTGTAACCCAGTGTTATACAGTGACTGACCTGTACCCACCAGTACTGTACCCCAGTGTTACAGTGACAGACCAGTACCCTCCAGTACTGTACCTTAGTGTGACAGTGACAGACCTGTACCCAGCAGAACTGCACCCCATTATTATATGGTGACACACCTGTACCCACCAGTACTGTACCCCAGTGTTAGAGTGACAGACCAGCACCCACTTGTACTGTACCCCAGTTTTATACAGTGACAGATCTGTACTCACCAGTACTGTACCCCAGTGTTACACAGTGACAGACCTGTACCCAACAATACTGTACTCCAGTGTTACACTGACAGACCTGTACCCACCCGTACTGAACCCCAATTTTATACAGTGACAGACCTGTACCCACTTGTACTGTACCCCAGTGTTATACAGTGACAGACGATTACCCACCCGTACTGCACCGCAGTGTTATACAGTGACAGACCTGTACCCACCAGTACAGTACCCCAATATTATACAGTGACAGCCCTGTACCCACCAGTACTGTGCTCCAGTGTTTTACAGTGACAGACCTGTACCCACCAGTACTGTACCCCAGTGTTACAGTGACAGACCAGTACCCACCAGTGCTGTACCCAAGTGTTAGACAGTGACAGACCTGTACCCACCAGTACTGTACCCCAGTGTGACAGAGACAGACCTCTACACACCAGTACTGTACCCCAGTTTTATACACTGACAGACCTGTACTCACCAATACTGTACTCCAGTGTTATACAGTGACAGACCAGTACCCACCTGTACTGTACCGCAGTGTTATACAATGACAGACCTGTACCCAGCAGTACTGTACTCCAGTGTTATACAGTGACAGACCTGTACCCACCAGTACCGTACCCCAATGTTATACAGCGACAGACCTGTAGCCACTAGTACTGTACCCCAGTTTTACAGTGACAGATCAGTACCCACCTGTACTGTACCCCAGTTTTATACAGTGACAGACCAGTCCCCAACTGTACTGTACCCCAGTTTTATACAGTGACAGACCTGTACTCACCAGCACTGTACCCCAGTGTTACACAGTGACAGACCTGTACCCACCAGTACTGTACCCCAGTTTTACAGTGACAGACCTGTACCCACTCGTGCTCTACCCCAGTGTGATATAATGACAGACCTGTACCCACCCGTACTGTACCCCAGTGTTATACAGTGACAGACCTGTACCCATCAGTGCTGTACCCCAATGTTATATACTGACAGACCTGTACCCACCAGTACTATACCACAGTGTTATACAATGATTGACCTGTACCCACCAGTACTGTACTCCAGTGTTATACAGTGACAGACCTGTACCCATCAGTACTATGCCCCAGTGTTATACAGTGACAGACCTGTACCAACCAGTACTGTACCCCAGTGTTATACAGTGACAGGCGATTACCCACCCGTACTGCACCGCACTGTTATACAGCGACAGACCTGTACCCACCAGTACTGTACCCCAGTTTTACAGTGACAGATCTGTACCCACCAGTACTGTACCCCAGTTTTACAGTGACAGACCAGTACCCACCTGTACTGTACCCCAGTTTTATACAGTGACAGACCTGTACCCACCATCACTGTACCCCAGTGTTACACAGTGACCGACCTGTACCCAACAATACTGTACTCCAGTGTTACAGTGACCGACCAGTACCCACCCGTACTGTATCCAAGTGTTATACAGTGGCAGACCTGTACCAACCAGTACTGTACCCCAATGTTATACAGTGACAGCCCTGTACCCACCAGTACATTACCCCAGTGTTATACAGTGACAGACCTGTACCCACCAGTACTGTACACCAGTGTTATACGGTGACAGACCTGTACCCACCAGTACTGTACCCCAATGTTATACAGTGCCAGCCCTGTACCCAACAGTACTGTACCCCAGTGTTTTACAGTGACAGGCCTGTACCCAACAGTACTGTACCCCAGTGTTATACAGTGACAGACCTGTACACACCAGTACTGTATTTCAGTGTTATACAGTGACAGACCAGTACTCACCAGTACTGTACCCCAGTCTTACAGTGACAGACCTGTACCCACCAGTAATGTACTCAAGTATTATACAGTGACAGACCTGTACCCACCAGTACTGTACCACAGTGTTATACATTGACAGACCTATACCCACCAGTACTGTACCGCAGTGTTACAGTGACAGACCAGTACCCACCAGTACTGTACCCTAGTTTTACAGTGACAGACCTGTACCCACCAGTACTGTACCCAAGTGTTATACAGTGACAGAACTGTAGCCAACAGTACTGTACCCCTGTGTTATACAATGACAGACCTGTACCCACCAGAACTGTATCCCAGTGTTATACAGTGACTGACCTGTACCCACCAGTACTGTATCCGTGTTGTACAGTGACAGACCTGTACCCACCAGTACCGTACCCCAGTGTTATACAGTGACAGATCCTACCACCACTACTGTACCCCAGTGTTATACAACTACGGACGTGTACCAACCAGTTCTGTATCCAATGTTATAAGGTGACAGACCTGTACCCACCCCTACTGTACCACACTGTTATATACTGACAGACCTGTACCCACCAGTACTATATCACAGTGTTATTCAGTGACAGACCTATACCCACTACTGTATCCTAGTTTTACAGTGACAGACCTGTACCCACCAGTACTGTACCCAAGTGTTATACAGTGACAGAACTGTAGCCAACAGTACTGTACCCCCGTGTTATACAGTGACAGACCTGTACACACCAGCACTGTAACCCAGTGTTATACAGTGACTGACCTGTACCCACCAGTACTGTACCCCAGTGTTACAGTGACAGACCAGTACCCTTCAGTACTGTACCTTAGTGTGACAGTGACAGACCTGTACCCAGCAGAACTGCACCCCATTATTATATGGTGACACACCTGTACCCACCAGTACTGTACCCCAGTGTTAGAGTGACAGACCAGCAACCACTTGTACTGTACCCCAGTTTTATACAGTGACAGATCTGTACTCACCAGTACTGTACCCCAGTGTTACACAGTGACAGACGATTACCCACCCGTACTGCAGCGCAGTGTTATACAGTGACAGACCTGTACCCACCAGTACAGTACCCCAATATTATACAGTGACAGACCTGTACCCACCAGTACTGTGCTCCAGTGTTTTACAGTGACAGACCTGTACCCACCAGTACTGTACCCCAGTTTTATACAATGGCGGACCTGTACCTACTAGTACTGTACACCAATGTTATACAGTGACAGCCCTGTACCCACCAGTACTGTACCCAAGTGTTATACAGTAACAGACCTGTAGCCACCAGCACTGTACCCCAGTTTTACAGTGACAGACCAGTACCCACCAGAACTGTACCCCAGTGTTATACAGTGACTGACCTGTACCCACCCGTACTGTACCCCAGTGTTATACAGTGACAGACCAGTACCCACCAGTACTGTAGCCCAGTGCTACAGTGACAGACCTGTACCCACCAGTACTGTACCGCACTGTTATACAGTGACAGACCTGTACTCACCAGTATCGTACCCCAGTGTTATACAGTGACAGACCCCTACCACCAGTACTGTACCACAGTGTTATACAGTGACAGACCTGAACCCACCCTTACTGTACCCAGTGTTACAGTCACAGACCAGTACTCACCAGTACTGTACCCCAGTCTTACAGTGACAGACCTGTACCCACCAATAATGTACCCAAGTGTTATACAGTGACAGACCTGTACCCACCAGTACTATACCACAGTGTTATACATTGACAGACCTATACCCACCAGTACTGTACCGCAGTGTTACAGTGACAGACCAGTACCCACCAGTACTGTATCCTAGTTTTACAGTGACAGACCTGTACCCACCAGTACTGTACCCAAGTGTTATACAGTGACAGAACTGTAGCCAACAGTACTGTACCCCCGTGTTATACAATGACAGACCTGTACCCACCAGAACTGTATCCCAGTGTTATACAGTGACTGATCTGTACCCACCAGTACTGTACCCCAGTGTTAAAATGACAGACCTGTACCCACCAGTATTGTACCCAAGTGTTACAGTGACAGACCTGTACCCACCAGTACTGTACCCCAGTGTTATACAGTGACAGATCCTACCAACACTACTGTACCCCAGTGTTATACAATTACGGACGTGTACCAACCAGTTCTGTATCCAATGTTATAAGGTGACAGACCTGTACCCACCCCTACTGTACCCCAATGTTATACAGTGACAGACCTGTACCCACCGGTACTGTACCACAGTGTTATACAGTGACAGAGCCGTACCCACCGGTACTGTACCACACTGTTATATACTGACAGACCTGTACCCACCAGTACTATATCACAGTGTTATTCAGTGACAGACCTATACCCACCAGTACTATACTCCAGTGTTATACAGTGACAGACCAGTACCCACCCGTACTGTACCAAGGTGTTATACAGTGACAGACCTTTACCCACCAGTACTGTACACCAGTGTTATACAGTGACAGACCTGTACACACCAGTACTGTAACCCAGTATTATACGGTGACAGACCAGTACCCACCAGTAATGTACCCCAGTGTTATAGCGTGACAGACCTGTACCCACCCGTACTGAACCCCAATTTTATACAGTGACAGACCTGTACCCACTTGTACTGTACCCCAGTGTTATACAGTGACAGACGATTACCCACCCGTACTGCACCGCAGTGTTATACAGTGACAGACCTGTACCCACCAGTACAGTACCCCAATATTATACAGTGACAGACCTGTACCCACCAGTACTGTGCTCCAGTGTTTTACAGTGACAGACCTGTACCCACCAGTACTGTACCCCAGTTTTATACAATGGCGGACCTGTACCTACTAGTACTGTACCCCAATGTTATACAGTGACAGCCCTGTACCCACCAGTACTGTACCCAAGTGTTATACAGTGACAGACCTGTAGCCACCAGCACTGTACCCCAGTTTTACAGTGACAGACCAGTACCCACCAGAACTGTACCCCAGTGTTATACAGTGACTGACCTGTACCCACCCGTACTGTACCCCAGTGTGACAATGACAGACCAGTACCCACCAGTACTGTAGCCCAGTGTTACAGTGACAGACCTGTACCCACCAGTACTGTACCGCACTTTTATACAGTGACAGACCTGTACCCACCAGTATCGTACCCCAGTGTTATACAGTGACAGACCCCTACCACCAGTACTGTACCCCAGTATTACACAATGTAGGACCTGTACTAACCAGTTCTGTACCCCAATGTTATACAGTGACAGACCTGTACCCACCAGTCCTGTACCCCAGTGTTATACAGTGACAGACCTGTCCACACCAGTACTGCACCCCAGTGTTATACAGTGACAGACCTGTACCCACCAGTCCTGAACCACACTGTTATATACTGACAGACTTGTACCCACCAGTACTATATCACAGTGTTATACAGTGACAGACCTGTACCCAGCAGTACTGTACCCCAGTGTTATACAGTGACAGACCTGTACCCACCAGTACTGTACCTCAATGTTTTACAGTGATGGACCTGTACCCACCAGTACTGTACCACACTGTTATATACTGACAGACCTGTACCCACCAGTACTATATCACAGTGTTATACAGTGACAGACCTGTACCCACCAGTACTGTACTCCAGTTTTATACAGTGACAGACCTGTGCCCACCAGTACTGTACCAAGGTGTTATATAGTGACAGACCTGTAACCACCAGTACTGTACACCACTGTTATTCATTGACAGACCTGTACCCACAATTACTGTAACCCAGTATTATACAGTGACAGACATGTACCCACCAGTGATGTACCCCAGTGTTATAGCGTGACAGACCTGTACTCACCTGTACTGTATTCCAGTGTTATACAGTGACGGACCTGTACCCACCAGAACAGTACCCTTGTGTGAGACAGTGACTGACCTGTACCCACCAGTACTGTACCCCAGTGTTACAGTGATAGACTAGTACCCTCTAGTACTGTACCTCAGTGTGACAGTGACAGACCTGTACCCAACAATACTGTACTCCAGTGTTATACAGGTCAGTGTGCTCTTTCCGGGCACACCCAAGTCTGGAAGGGGACAATGTGGAACATAGTACATGCTAGAAGCACAGCCACAAGTTCACAGTCCCATTGTAATACTTTGCTTATGGATTCAAGTTAGGATGGAGGCTCAGAGTGCTGAGAGATTGTTGCGTAGTCCCAGATTAGGAAAAGGGGAGGTGCAACGAGACCTGGGTGACATGGTACATCCGTCATTGAAAGTTGGCATGCAGGTACAGCAGGCGGTGAAGAAGGCAAATGGTATGTTGGCCTTCATAGCTAGGGGATTTGAGTATAGGAGCATTGAGTTCTTACTGCAGTTGTACATGGCCTTGGTGAGACCTCACCTGGAATATTGTGTTCAGTTTTGGTCTCCTAATCTGAGGAAGGACGTTCTTGCTATTGAGGCAGTGCAGCGAAGATTCACCAGACTGATTCCCGGGATGGCCGGACTGACATATGAGGAGAGACTGGATCGACTGGGCCTCTATTCACTGGAGTTTGGAACAATGAGAGGGGATCTCATAGAAACATATAAAATTCTGACGGGATTGGACAGGTTAGAGGCAGGAAGAATGTTCCCGATGTTGGGGATGTCCAGAACCAGGGGACACAGTCTTAGGATAAGGGGTAAACCATTTAGGACTGAGATGAGGAGAAACTTCTTCACTCAGAGAATTGTTAACCTGTGGAATTACCTACCGCAGAGAGCTGTTGATGCCAGTTTGTTGGATATATTCAAGAGGGAGTTAGATTTGGCCCTTACAGTTAAAGGGATCAAGGGGTATGGAGAGAAAGCAGGAAAGGGGTACTGAGGTGAATGATCAGCCATGATCTTATTGAATGGTGGTGCAGGCTTGAAGGACCAAATGGCCTACTCCTGCATCTATTTGCTATGTTTCTATGTTTCTATGCTTCAGATGACCGTTAAACTATCTGCCTGCTTTGTTATGCAGCAGTATTCACCAGAAAGCCAGGCGTTTTCCCAGTGCTTTGGCCAACATTTCTTCCACACTCCATGGTCACCTAAACTCGCAATGAATCAGTCATCTCCGTGCTTTCTGCCGGAATGTTTGCCTACATAATGGCAGTCACGGCACGTCTGAGTAAGATTGTGTGAGAAACACTTTGAGATGATGCGGCATTGTGGTGATCTGCAGGTCCTTCACGCACCGTAGTCCAGTTATCTCACATCTGCCCAAAGTCCACAACTCCTTATAGAGGAGGATCTGCACACTGGCCCATGGTAGATGGAAGGTTCAAATGTGTTTGATTGGATTGAGTGCACAGACTGAGTAAGAAAGAATATTTTCGGGTTCATATTTTGGCTGACGCTGTCCTCAGGACTTCCCAACACGCTCCACAGCCAATTCATTACTTTTAAAGTGCCGTCAATTTAGGCAGTCACTTTGCACACAGCACGATCCCACAATCAACCCTCCGAGGAAATGTCATGGGATGTTTTACATCCACCTTAGCAGGATGATGGTCCTCATTGTAACATTTCTTGCAGAAGGCAGCCTTTAGGGACCAGCGATAGGAACAGGAGTAGGCCATTCAGGCCCTTCAGCCCATTCTGCTGTTTTATTGGCATGGCTGATCTGTACCTCAACTCTATTTACCCGCTTTTGGAGCACTTGCTCAGTACTGCAGCCCAGTGTGAGCCTTGTATGCTCAAGTCCCGGAGTGATCAAGTAGATCATTGCCCGCTCTCAGAGATCAGAACCGGTCCAAGCAACGGAATGAATGCTGCAGAGAAAATCAACGCTTCCTCCAACAAGCACACAACAAGCCGCCTCACCCACCATTGAGTGGGGGATGGCAGTGTTTCTGATTGATTTGTTCCACAGGGACATTGATTGTGCATGTTTCAATCTGTGCTGTGATGCAGTTACCCAATTCTTTGTTTCTGATTGGCTTATCCTATAGTTGGATCGATGGTTGCGGTGTTTCTGATTGGTTGGTTTGTCTGGTGATGTCACTGACCGATGCTGTGTTTCTGATTGGTTGGTGCGTCCGGTGATGTCATCTGATTGGTGCTGTGTTTCTGATTGGTTGGTTGGACGGTGATGTCACTGACTGGTGCTGTGTTTCTGATTGGTTGGTGTGTCCGGTGATGTCATCTGATTGGTGTTGCGTTTCTGATTGGTTGGTTGGACGGTGATGTCACTAACCGGTAGAATCATAAAATCATAGAAATTTACAGCACAGAAGGAGGCCATTCAGCCCATCGTGTCCGCGCCGGCCGACAAAAAGCTACTCAGCCTAATCCCACTTTCCAATTTTTGGTCCATAGCCCTGCAGGTTACGGCACTTCAAGTGCTCATTCAAGTCCTTTTTAAATGTGGTGAGGCTTTCTGCCTCCACCACCCTTTCAGGCATTGAGTTCCAGATCCCCACAACCCTCTCGGTGAAGATATTTCCCCTCAAATCCCCTCTAAACCTTCTACCAATTACTTTAAATCTATGCCCCCTGGTTGTTGACCCCTCCGCTAAGGGAAATAGGTTCTTCCTATCCACTCTATCTAGGCCCCTCAATTTTATACACCTCAATAAGGTCTCCCCTCAGCCTGCTCTGTTCCAAAGAAAACAAACCCAAACTATCCAATCTTTCCTCATAGGTAAAATTCTCCAGTCCAGGCAACAACCTCTTAAATCTCCTCTGTACCCTCTCGAGTGCAATCACATCTTTCCTGTAATGTGCTGACCAGAACTGCACGCAGTACTCTAGCTGGGGCCTAACTCGTGTTTTATAAAGTTCAGGCATAACCTCCCTGCTCTTGTATTCTATGCCTCGGCTAATAAAGGCAAGTATTCCGTGTGCCTTCTTAACCACCTTATCAACTTGACCTGTTACCTTCAGGGATCTGTGGACGTGCACTCCAAGATCCCTTTGTTCCTCTACACTTATCAGTGTCCTACTATTTAACGTGTATTCCCTTGTTAACCCTCCCCAAATGCATTACGTCACACTTCTCCAGATTAAATTCCATTTGCCACTGACCTGCCCACCTGACCAGTCCATTGATATCTTCCTGCAGTCTGCAGCTTTCTTCTTCATTGCAGTGCTGCATTTCTGATTGGTTGGTTGGTCCGGTGATGTCACTGACTGGTGTGTTTCTGATTGGTGGGTTGGTGCGGTGATGTCACTGACTGGTGTGTTTCTGATTGGTGGGTTGTTCCTGTGATGTCACTGACTGGTGCTGTGTTTTTGATTGGTGGGTTGGTCTGGTGATGTCACTGACTGCTGCTGTATTTCAGGTGATGCTGGGTGACCAGGATGTCCACGTGTACCCGGATGATGTCATTGGGATTCAGCACGACGCTGGCCCGGGCGCTTTGCTGCATTGCCTGCCCAGCTCGACATCACCGTGGCGACAGAGCTACATTGGCCTAGTGCGGCAGGGCTGGGCGGAGAGCTTACTGGCAGGTTTCCAGCCTGCGTGGCCCAACCCCACGTGGATCGATGGCGTGATCTGCGATGTGCGTGTCCTGTACACGGACCAGCTGCGGGCGCTCGACACCACCCCGTCCCTGGCAAACACATTTGGCCCGACAGTGACTGACTGCTGCCCGCTGGACACCCCGACAAAGGTCAGCGGCTTGCAGGTCATCTACCCGCGGCCGCACGATGGCAAGATCCTAGTGCCGACCGGCAACGAGACGCTCATCGTGATCAAGATCAGTTCCGGAGGCAACGCCAGCTCCTGGTGGGGCCCCCCGGTGCGACATTCCAGGGTCCGCTTCGAGGCCCGCTGCCCGCCCGAGCTGCTGCAGTACACGCCCGCCTGCCTTAGGGAGACGGGCGACACCTGGTTCTCACACGCCCGCTTCACCGCCAGCTGTCCCGGGACGGAGCTCCTGAACATCACCGCCAGCAACGCGGTCAGCGCCCAGAACCTGTCTGTCCTGGTCCAGGCCCACGATGTGATCCAGGGGCTCCGCATCGTGCCCGGGGAGTTCAGGCGCATGCTGGTGGATGTCTCTCAGGTACAGCCTTCCAAATCTCTCGCATGGACCTCGACGAAGGGACCGAGTGCAATGGATCCAAGTTTGCTCACGAGAGTAGAACACTAAGCGTCTGCAAAGGGATATAGATAGACTAAGTGAGTGGGCAGTAAGGGTATCATGCAGGGAATGTGAGGTTATTCACTTTGGTAGGAAGAATAGAAAAACAGAATATTTTTTCAATGGTGAGAACCGTTTAAATGTTGGTATTCAGTGAGATTTGGGGGTTCTTGTGTAAGAAACACAGAAAGCGAGAATGCAGATACAGCAAGCAATGAGGAAGGCAAATGGCATGTTGGCCTTTATTGCAAGGGGGTTGGAGTATAAGGGTAAGGAAGTCCTGCTACAATTGTACAGGGTCCTGGTGAGACCACACCTGGAGTACTGGGCACAGTTTTGGTCTCCTTATCTAAGGAAGGCTATTCTTGCCTTGGAGGCGGTGCAACGAAGATTCACTAGATTGATTCCTGGGATGAGAGGGCTGTCCTATGATGTGAGATTGTGTAGAATGGGCTTGTACTCGCTGGAGTTTAGAAGAATGAGAGGTGACCTCATTGAAATATACAAGATTCTGAAGGGTAGATGCTGAGAGGTTGTTTCCCCTGGGCTGGAGTGTCTAGAACCAGGGGCACAGTCTCAGGATAAGGGGTCGGCCATTTAAGACAGAGATGAGGAGCAATCTTTGGAATTCTCTGCCCCAGATGCTGAGTCTCTTAATATATTCAAGGCTGAGATCGATAGATTTTTGGAGTCTGGGGGAATCAAGGGATATGGAGATCGGGCGGGAAAGTGGAGTTGAGGCCGATGATCAGCCATGATCTTATTGAATGGCGGAGCAGGCTCGAGGGGCCATAGGGCCTACTCCTGCTCCTATGTCTTATGTTCTTATGTTCTTAAAGCGCTCGGAGAGCTCATTTTGAGACAGAACTGTACAGAAAGTAAAAGAAAGACAGCTCTGGCCCATGGCATTTATATAGCTGGTTTAATGCAGTGAAACATCCCAAGGTGCTTCACAGGTACGTTATCAAAAAACAATTGACACCAAGACACAAAAGGATATTTTGGGCAGGTGACCAAAAGCTTGGTTAAAGAGGTCGGTTTTAAGGAGGATCTTAAAGGTGGATAGAGAGGTCGAGAGCCGGAGAGGTTTAGAGAGGGAGTTCCAGAGCTTGGGGTGAAGGCACGACCACCAATGATAGAGCAATTATAATCAGGGATGCTAACGAGGTCAGAGTTGAAGGGTCACAGAGATCTCTGGAGGGTTGTGGGGCTGAAGGAGATTACAGAGCTAGGGAGGGTCACGGCCATGGAGGGATTTGAACACAAGGATGAGAATTTTAAAATTGAGGCACTGGGCGACTGGGAGCCAATGTAGGTCAGCGAGCACAGGGGGGAATGGGTGAGCGAGACTTGGTGTGAGTTAGGACACTGGAGCAGAGTTTTGGATAAGCTCAAGTTTACGGAGTGGACAATGTGGGTGGCCGGCCAGGAGAGCGTTGGAATACACAGATCAGAATGGACCCCGATCTATACGTTGGTGTCAGTCAGTGTGAGTGTTGTAATTGCCCTCCGGGTCTCCAGGTTAGGGGAAGGGAAAATCAGCCATGCCTCCCACTGCTGAATGCTACCTCTGTTGAAAAATACACCTGTGTGGATGTCTTGTGAGGATGGCTTGACTGTGGTGTCTCCACAGTCGAATATCCTGTAGACATGTTTATGCTTGCACATGACAGGACGGCAGAACAATAGGAGGATCCGAATTAGAATAGCGACAGTGAGGAGCATGGTGATGTATCTGTATACTGCAGACATGTGTGTCTGTGATTCCTGTATCCGTGTGTTGCATACATGTGTGTATGTCTGTGATTCCCTGTGTCCGTGAGCTGCAGACATGTGTGTGTATCTGTGATTCCTATATCTGAGTGCTGCATACATGTGTGTGTGTGTCTGTGATTCCCTGTATCCGTGTGCTGTAGACATGTGTGTGTCTGTGATTCCCTGTATCCGTGTGTTGTAGACATGTGTGTGTGTCTGTGATTCCCTGTATCCATGTGCTGTAGACATGTGTGTGTGTCTGTGATTCCCTGTATCCGTGTGCTGTAGTCATGTGTGTGTGTCTGTATTTCCCTGTATCCGTGTGTTGTAGACATATGTGTGTGTCTGTGATTCCCTGTATCTGTGTGCTGTAGACATGTGTGTGTGTCTGTGATTCCTATATCTATGTGCTGTAGACATGTGTGTGTGTCTGTGATTCCTATATCCGTGTGCTGAAGACATGTGTGTGTGTCTGTGATTCCTATATCCGTGTGCTGAAGACATGTGTGTGTGTCTGTGATTCCTATATCCATGTGCTGAAGACATGTGTGTGTGTCTGTGATTCCTATAGCTATGTGCTGAAGACATGTGTGTGTGTCTGTGATTTCTAGAACAGGCTCTATCCTCAGGTCCGGCCTGGTGCTGCCCGATGGGATGGGCCAGGATCGAGAGGGAACATTTTGCGGAGAGGTTAGCAGATGTTGCCCTCTGATGGACTGACAGTGGGTTGGGAGTAGGGGGCAGATAACCAGAGACAAAGAGGGAGGGAATGGCTTTGTTAAACTGGAGAGTTGTTCCTTTTTTTCATGTCCTTCTTTCTCGGCCTCTCTTGCTCCCAGACCATTTCTGGTCCCGTTCTAGGACTCCCAGTGCAAGCGGGTATGTGTGTGTTGGTGAAGGGCGGGTGGTATCAGTGACCAGCGTGTTACTGAATTTAATGGACTAGAACCCTCCCAAGTTCAATCTCTGCTCTGTATTGAGTTGGCTTTTTTCTGCCGGGGCAGCAGTTGGCCTTAGTACCTTCGACGAGATAGGGGAAAGAAAAGAAAGACTTGCATTTATATAGCGCCTTTCACGACTACCGGATGTCTCAAAACACTTTGCAGCCAATGAAGTACTTTTATAGTGTAGTCACTGTTGTAATGTGGGAAAGGCGGCAGCCAATATGCGCACAGCAAGCTCCCACAAACAGCAATGTGATAATGACCAGATAATCTGTTTGATTTATGTTGATTGAGAGATAAATATTGGCCAGGACACCAGCGATAACTCCCCTGCTCTTCTTCGAAAAAGTGCCATGGGATCTTTTACCTCCAACTGAGAGAGCAGACGGGGCCTCAGTTTAACGTCTCATCCAAAAGACGGCACCTATGACAGTGCAGCACTCCATCAGCACTGCACTGGGGGTGTCAGCCGAGATTGATGTGCTCAAGTTCCTGGAGTGAGACTTGAACCCACAACTGTCTGACTCAGAGGTGAGTGTGCTTCCCACTGAGCCACAGCTAACACTGCCAAGGTGCCTGATATGATCAGAGCCCTGGGGCCGAGTGCACCTTGATGAGAGCAGGATGGGGGTTCTCTTCTATTAATTCTCAGGATAAGGGCATCGCTGGCAAGGCCGGCATTTATTACCCGTCCCTAATCGTTGCCCTCGAGAAGGTGGCGGTGAGCCGCCTTCTTGAACCGCTGCAGTCCATTGGCGAAGGTGCTCCCACAGTGCTGTTAGGGAGGGAGCTCCAGGATTGTGACCCAGCGACGATGAAGGAACAACGATATATGCCCAAGTTGGGAATCTGTGTGACTTGGAGGGGAACATGGAGGTGGTGGTGTTCCCATGTGCCTGCTGCCCTTGTCCTTCTAGGTGGTAGAGGTCGTGGGTTTGAGAGGCGCTGCCAAATAAGCCTTGGCCAGTTGCTGCAGTGCATCTTGTAGATGGTACACACTGCAGCCATGGTGCGCCAGTGGTGGAGGGAGTGGCAGTTTGGTTGTGTTGTCCTTCCCATGGTTGAATAGCCCCAGCGGGGAGGAAGCAGGAATAAAATGATGAGCAGAGGACTCTGCCCAGGTCTCTGCAGCAAAGTGTTCCACCTTCTGTAACCAGCCTCTCCTTGCAGGTGTTCTCGGCGGAGGTTATCCGTGGCACCTCGGTTACTTACACCTGGGTGATCGACGACCTCGCAGTCTTTGCCTACACCGGACAAACCTACAGCGTGATCTTCAAGCGTCCGGCAATCTACAGGCTCAAGGTGAGGGAGGGGAGTGACACTGGAGGGGCTCGAGGCGAGTGAGGAAGTGGAGTGACACTGGAGGCGCTTGAGGGGCTTGAGGGGAGTGAGACTGGAGGGGAAACATAGAAACATAGAAAATAGGTGAAAGAGTAGGCCATTCGGCCCTTCGAGCCTGCACCACCATTCAATAAGATCATGGCTAATCATTCCCTCAGTACCCCTTGCCTGCTTTCTCTCTATACCCCTTGATCCCTTTAGCCATAACGGCCATATCTACCTCCCTCTTGAATATATCCAATGAACTGGCATCAACAACTCTCTGCGGCAGGGAATTCCACAGGTTAACAACTCTCTGAGTGAAGAAGTTTCTCCACATCTCAGTCCTAAATGGCCTACCCCTTATCCGAAGACTGTGTTCCCTGGTTCTGGACTTCCCCAACATCGGGAACATTCTTCCCGCATCTAACCTGTCCTGTCCCGTCAGAATCTTGTATGTTTCTGTGTGATCTCCTCTCATTCTTCTAAACTCCAATGTATAAAGGCCCAGTTGATCCAGTCTCTCCTGATATGTCAGTCCGGCCATCCCGGGAATCAGTCTGGTGAACCTTCGCTGCACTCCCTCAATAGCAAGAACGTCCTTCCTCAAATTAGGAGACCAAAATTGAACACAATATTCTAGGTGAGGCCTCACCAAGGCCCTGTACAACTGCAGTAAGACCTCCCTGCTCCTATACTCAAATCCCCCAGCTATGAAGGCCAACATACCATTTGCCTTCTTTACTACCTGCTGCACCTGCATGTCAACTTTCAGTGACTGATGAACCATGACACCCAGGTCTCGTTGCACCTCCCCTTTTCCTAATCTGCCACCATTCAGATAATATTCTGGCTTTGCGTTTTTGCCCCCAAAGTGGATAACCTCACATTTATCCACATTATACTACATCTGCCATGCATTTGCCCACTCACCTAACCTGTCCAAGTCACCCTGCAGCCTCTTAGCGTCCCCCTCACAGCTCACACCGCCACTCAGTTTAGTGTCATCTGTAAACTTGGAGATATTACACTCAATTCCTTCATCCAAATCATTGATGTGTATTGTAAAGAGCTGGGGTCTCAGCACTGAGTCCTGCGGCACTCCATTAGTCACTGCCTGCCATTCTGAAAAGGATCCGTTTATCCCGACTCTCTGCTTCCTGTCTGCCAACTAGTTCTGTATCCACGTCAGTATATTACCCCCAATACCATGTGCTTTGATTTTGCACACCAATCTCTTGTGTGGGACCTTGTCAAAAGCCTTTTGAAAGTCCAAATACACCACATCCACTGGTTCTCCCTTGTCCACTCTACTAGTTACATCCTCAAAAAATTCCAGAAGATTTGTCAAGCATGATTTCCCCTTCATAAATTCATGCTGACTTGGACCGATCCTGTCACTGCTTTCCAAATGCGCTGCTATTTCATCCTTAATAATTGATTCCAACATTTTCCCCACCACTGATGTCAGGCTAACCAGTCTATAATTACCCGCTTTCTCTCTCCCTCCCTTTATAAAAAGTTGTGTTACATTAGCTATGCTCTAGTTCATAGGAACTGACCCCGAGTCGATAGACTGTTGGAAAATGATCACCAATGCATCCACTATTTCTAGGGCCACTTCCTTAAGTACTCTGGGATGCAGACTATCAGGCCCTGGGGATTTATCGGACTTCAATCCCATCAATTTCCCTAATACAATTTCCCGCCTAATAAGAATATCCTTCAGTTCCTCCTTCTCACTAGACCCTCGGTCCCCTAGTACTTTCGGAAGGTTATTTGTGTCTTCCTTCGTGAAGACAGAACCAAAGTATTTGCTCAATTGGTCTGCCATTTCTTTGTTCCCCATTATAAATTCACCTGAATCCGACTGCAAGGGACCTACGTTTGTCTTCACTGATCTTTTTCTCTTCACGTATCTATAGAAGCTTTTGCAGTCAGTTTTTATGTTCCCGGCAAGCTTCTTCTCGTACTCTATTTTCCCCCTCTTAATTAAACCCTTTGTCCTCCTCTGCTGAATTCTAAATTTCTCCCAGTCCTCAGGTTTGCTGCTTTTTCTGGCCAATTTATATGCCTCTTCCTTGGATTTGATACTATCCTTAATTTCCCTTGTTAGCCACAGTTGAGCCACCTTCCCCGTTTTACTTTTTACTCCAGACAGGGATGTACAATTGCTGAAGTTCATCCATATGATCTTTAAATGTTTGCCATTGCCTATCCATCGTCAACCCTTTAGGTATCATTTGCCAGTCTACTCTCGCCAATTCACGCCTCAAACCATCGAAGTTACCTTTCCTTAAATTCAGGACCCTAGTTTCTGAATTAACTGTGTCACTCTCCATCCTAATAAAGAATTCTACCATGTTATAGTCACTCTTCCCCAAGGGGTCTCGCACAACAAGATTGCTAATTAGTCCCTTCTCATTACACATCACCCAGTCTAGGATGGCCAGCTCCCTGTTTGGTTCCTCAACATATTGGTCTAGAAAACCATCCCTAATACATTCCAGGAAATCCTCCTCCACCGCATTGCTACCAGTTTGGTTAGCCCAATCAATATGTACATTAAAGTCACCCATGATAAATGCTATACCTTTATTGCATGCATCCCTTATTTCTTGTTTGATGCTGTCCCCAACCTTACTACTACTGTTTGGTGGTCTGTAAACAACTCCCACTCGCATTTTCTGCCCCTTGGTATTCCGCAACTCCACCTATACCGATTCCACATCATCCAAGCTAATGTCCTTTCTTACTATTGCATTAATTTCCTCTTTAACCAGCAACGCCACCCCGCCTCCTTTTCCTTTCTGTCTATCCTTCCTAAATGTTGAATACCCCTGGATGTTGAGTTCCCAGCCTTGGTCAGCCTGGAGCCATGTCTCTGTGATGCCAATTATATCATACCCGTTAACTGCTATCTGCGCAGTTAATTCATCTACTTTATTCCGAATACTCCTCACATTGAGGCTCAGAGCCTTCAGGCTTGTCTTTCTAACACACTTTGCCCCTTTAGAATTTTGCTGTAATGTGGCCCCTTTTGCTTTCTGCCCTCCACTTTTACTTTTCTTCTTTCTATCTTTTGCTTGTGAGACTGGAAGGGGTCGAGGCCGGTGTGAGGCAGGGGAGTGAGACTGTATGGGCCCGAGGCTGGTGTGAGGGAGGGGAGTGAAGCTGGAGGGGCTTGAGGCGAGTGTGAGGGAGGCGAGTGAGACTGGAGGGGCTTGAGGTGAGTGTGAGGGAGGGGAGTGAGACTGGAGGGGCTTGAGGCCAGTGTGAGGGAGGGGAATGAGACTGGAGGGGAGTGAGACTGGAGGGGCTCGAGGCCCGGTGTGAGGAAGTGGAGTGAGACTGGAGGGGCTCGAGGCCCAGTGTGAGGAAGGGGAGTAAGACTGGAGGGGCTCAAGGCCAGTGTGAGGGAGGGGAATGAGACTGGAGAGGAGTGAGACTGGAGGGGCTCGAGGCCCGGTGTGAGGAAGGGGAGTGAGACTGGAGGGGCTCGAGGCCCGGTGTGAGGAAGGGGAGTGAGACTGGAGGGGCTCGAGGCCGGTGTGTGCACTACACGGCGGGGTGTGGCTGAGAAACGCGGGTTTGTGGGGCCTGGTACAATTCATTGTCCCGGCATGTAATGTGTGCACTGTGAGGATGCTCACAGGTTTGCAGAGCTGGTACGTTCATGGTGGACTGGAGTGCATCATCGCCCCCGGCAACCAAATTTAATTTGATCCTTTAATGTCTGAAGTTTAATTTGTTTAAATTTGTCGGTTTTAGTGAAGGGGGCACTTGGTTTCTAGTTTCAACAAAATAGTTGTCGAGCTGTTTAGTTAGGAGAGGCTTAGCCACTTAGCAGTTGGGAGTCTGTGGAGGAAGGAGCTGCAACTGCTGTCTGCCTGCCTGCATCCTGAGAGGCAGCGAGTTTCCAGGAGAGGAGGAAGAGGCCTATTGATATCAACACCTTGAGAGAGAGGAGAGAAAGATCTGCCGAGCTGTTGAGGCACCGGAGGGACTGGAGTGCATCATCACCCCCAGCAACAACATTTAAATTTGATTTGTTTAACAGTTCAAAGTTTTATTTGTTAATTTGTCAGTTCTGATGGCCCTCTAGTAGGGGGGCACTTGATTTATGGTTTTGCAGCAAAATAGTTGTAGCGCTGTTGAGTTGGGAGTGGCTTAGCCAGTCACGTGATGTTCACAAAACTCAATAAAACCCCAGCCACTTGGGTTCGGGGGATACACGATGAGGCAGGAGGTTGTGAGATGATTGAATGAAACGTAATGTGTCGTGTGATTGTTAAACCTTTGTTAATAAACCAAAGAGTTCTTAATAGCAAATACTTTACACCAGGCAAGACTTATCTGTGCAATAGTTTTATTTCATTTTCTCTCTCCCTCCGATGATTCTCTCTATTTCTTTGATGATTCTCTCTCTCTCTCTCCGATGATTCTCTCTCTCTCTCTCTGATGATTCTCTCTCTCTCTCTGATGATTCTCTCTCTCTCTTTGTTCAATGATTCTCTCTCTCTCTCTCCGATGATTCTCTCTCTCTCTTTCCGATGATACTCTCTCTGTCTTTCTCCGATGATTCTCTCTCTCTCTCCGATGATTCTCGCTCTCTCTTTCTCCGATGATTCTCTCTCTCTCTCCGATGATTCTCCCTCTCTCTTTCTCCGATGATTCTCTCTCGCTCTCTCCGATGATTCTCTCTCTCTCTCTCTCTCGCCGATGATTCTCTCTCTCTCTCTCTCCGATGATTCTCTCTCTCTCTTTCTCCGATGATTCTCTCTCTCTCTCTCTCCGATGATTCTCTCTCTTTCTCCGATGATTCTCTTTCTCTCTCCGATGATTCTCTCTATCTCCGATGATTCTCTCTCTCCGATGATTCTCTCTCTCTCTTTCTCCGATGATTCTTTCTCTCTCTCTCTCTCTCCGATGATTCTCTCTCTCTCCGATTATTCTCTCTCTCCGATGATTCTCTCTCTCTCCCGCTCCGATGATTCTCTCTCTCTCTCCGATAATTTTCTCTCTCCCTCTCTCCGATGATTCTCTCTCTCTCTCCGATGATTCTCTCTCTCTCTCTCCGATGATTCTCTCTCTCTTTCTCCGATGATTCTTTCTCTCTCTCTCTCTCTCCGATGATTCTCTCTCTCTCCGATGATTCTCTCTCTCTCCGATTATTCTCTCTCTCTCTCTCCGATGATTCTCTCTCTCTTTCTCCGATGATTCTCTCTCGCTCTCTCCGATGATTCTCTCTCGCTCTCTCCGATGATTTTCTCTCTCTCTCTCTCTCGCCGATGATTCTCTCTCTCTCTCTCTCCGATGATTCTCTCTCTCTCTTTCTCCGATGATTCTCTCTCTCTCTCCGATGATTCTCTCTCTCTCTCTCTCCGATGATTCTCTCTCTTTCTCCGATGATTCTCTTTCTCTCTCCGATGATTCTCTCTATCTCCGATGATTCTCTCTCTCCGATGATTCTCTCTCTCTCTTTCTCCGATGATTCTTTCTCTCTCTCTCTCTCTCCGATGATTCTCTCTCTCTCTCCGATGATTCTCTCTCTCTCCGATTATTCTCTCTCTCCGATGATTCTCTCTCTCTCCCGCTCCGATGATTCTCTCTCTCTCTCCGATAATTCTCTCTCTCCCTCTCTCCGATGATTCTCTCTCTCTCTCCGATGATTCTCTCTCTCTCTCTCCGATGATTCTCTCTCTCTTTCTCCGATGATTCTCTCTCTCTCTCTCTGATGATTCTCTCTCTCTCCGATTATTCTCTCTCTCTCTCTCCGATGATTCTCTCTCTCTCCCGCTCCGATGATTCTCTCTCTCTCTCCGATAATTCTCTCTCTCCCTCTCTCCGATGATTCTCTCTCTCTCTCCGATGATTCTCTCTCTCTCTCTCCGATGATTCTCTCTCTCTTTCTCTCCGATGATTCTCTCTCTCTCTCCGATGATTCTCTCTCTCGCTCCGATGATTCTCTCTCTCTCCGATGATTCTCTCTCTCTCTCTCTCTCTGATGTTTCTCTCTCTCTCTCCGATGATTCTCTTTCTCTCTCTCTCCGATGATTCTCTCTCTCTCTCTTTCCGATGATTCTCTCTCTCTCCGATGATTGTCTCTCTCTCTCTCTCCGATGATTCTCTCTCTCTCTCCGAAGATTCTCTCTCACTCTCTCTCCGATGATTCTCTCTCGCTCCGATGATTCTCTCTCTCCGATGATTCTCTCTCTCTATCCGATGATTCTCTCTCTCTCCGATGATTCTCTGTCTCTCTCTCTCCGATGATTCTCTCTCTCTCTCGCTCCCATGATTCTCTCTCTCCGATGATTCTCTCCCTCTCTCTCTCCGATGATTCTCTCTCTCTCTCCGATGATTCTCTCTCTCTCTCTCCGATGATTGTCTCTCTCTCTCTCGCCAATGATTATCTCTCTCTCCGATGATTCTCTCTCTCTCTCCGATGATTCTCTCTCTCTCTCTCTCTCCGATGATTCACTCTCTCTCTCCGATGATTCTCTCTCTCTCTCCGATGATTCTCTCTCTCTCTCTCTGTCTCTCCGATGATTCTCTCTCTCTCTCTCCGACGATTCTCTCTCTCTCTCTCTCCGATGATTGTCTCTCTCTCTCTCTCCAATGATTCTCTCTCTCTCTGATGATTCTCTCTCTCTCTCTCCGATGATTCTCTCTCTCTCTCTCCGATGCTTCTTTCTCTCTCTCCGATGATTCTCTCTCTCTCTCTCTCCGATGATTCTCTCTCTCACTCCGATGGTTTCCTCCCTCCAATGGTTCCCTCTCTCTAATGGTCACTGAGGCTGCTTACAGTTAGTAACCTCATTGGTTGGGAGATTAGTGGGTTGTGGAATTGGCCATGCTGTGCCATAGACCTACCTCTGACCTGTGTTACAGTCCAGTCAAGCTCCAGACCCAGAGCCTACTCTCACACACATGCCCTTTACCTGTCTCCTGCAACCGATCTTCCCAGCTGCCAAGAGCGATCTCATTGCAGCTTTACTCTTATGGCATGACATCATTCAAACCCCTCGATTAGATTCCAGCCTGTAACTCACTCCCGGATATCCGTTATTCTATATATAAACCACCTGAATCCCTCGATTATATTCCAGCCTGTAACTTTCTGCTGTGTTTTTTACAGTTGGCGGCAGTGAATCCTGTGAGCAGGCAGAGTGTGACCACTGAGCTTGTAGCAGACACCATGCACCCCCTAATGGATCCACAGTTTATTGACGTGCCCAGCATGATTCTTGTTAATAAGCCTCAAAGATTCATCCTCAGGATCAAAGCGGACAGCTTGGCAGAGGTTACGTTCCGGTGAGACACGTATGTGTGTATGTGAGTGTTTGTGTGTATGTGTTTGTTTGTGTATGTGTGTGAGTGTGAGTGCGAGTGTGTGTGTGTGTGTGTTTGTTTGTGTGTGTGTGTTTGTGCATGTGTGTGTTTGTGTATGTGAATATGTATGTGTGTGTGGGTGTGTATGTGTATGTGTGTGTGGGTGTGTATGTGAATGTGTGTGTGTGTGTGGGTGTGTATGTGTGTGTGTGTGTGTATGTGTATGTGTGTGTGGGTGTGTATGTGTATGTGTATGTGAATGTGTGTGTGGGTGTGGGTGTGTATGTGTATGTGTATGTGTGTGTGGGTGTGTATGTGTATGTGTATGTGAATGCGTGTGTGGGTGTGTATGTGTATGTGTATGTGTATGTGTGTGTGGGTGTGTATGTGTATGTGTATGTGAATGCGTGTGTGTGTGTGTGTGTGCGTGTGTGTGTGTGTGTGTGCATGTGGGTGTGCGCGCACGTTGGGTGAATCTGTGCAGGTGTGCTTGTGTCCGTGCGTGCATGTGGGTGAACGTAAGAACATAAGAAATAGGAGTAGGCCACCCGGCCCCTCGAGCCTGCTCTGCCATTTTATACGATCACGGCTTATCTGATCATGGACTCAGCTCCACTTCCCTGCGTGTTCCCCATAACCCTTTATTCCCTTAGCACTCAAAAATCTGTCTATCTCCGCCTTAAATACATTCAATGACCCAGCCTCCACAGCTCTCTGGGGCAGAGAATTCCACAGATTTACAACCCTCTGAGAGAAGAAATGCATCCTCATCTTAGTTTTAAATGGGCGGCCCCTTATTCTAAGACTATGTCCCCTAGTTTTAGTTTCCCCTATGAGGGGAAACATCCTCTCTGCATCCACCTTGTCGAACCCCCTCATTATCTTATATCTTTCGATAAGATTACCTCTCATTCTTCTGAACTCCAGAGAGTATCGGCCCATTCTACTCAATCTCTCATCATAAGACAGCCCCCTCATCCCAGGAACCAATCTAGTGAACCTCTGTTGCACCGCCTCCAAGGCAACTATATCCTTCCTTAAATACGGAGACCAAAACTGTGCGCAGTACTCCAGGTGTGGCCTCACCAATACCCTGTACAGTTGTAGCAGGACTTCTCTGCTTTTATACTCTATCCCCCTTGCAATAAAGGCCAACATTCCATTTGCCTCCTGATTACTTGCAGTACCTGCAAACTAACTTTTTGTGTTTCAGGCACAAGGAGCCCCCAGGTCCCTCTGTACTGAAGCACTTTGCAGTTATTTTCCATTTAAATTATAATTTGCTTTTCTATTTTTTCTGCCAAAGTGGATAACCTCACATTTTCCCACATTATACTCCATCTGCCAAATTTTTGCCCACTCACTTAACCTGTCTATATCCCTCTGCAGATGTTTTGTGTCCTCCTCACAATTTGTTTTCCCACCAATTTTTGTATCACCAGCAAACTTGGCTACATTACACTCGGTCCCTTCATCCAAGTCATTAATATAGATTGTAAATAGCTGAGGACCCAGCACCGATCCCTGCGGCACCCTACTAAACATAGTTTGCCATTTATCCCAACTCTCTGTATTTTTTGTTCGTTAGTCAATCCTCTATCCATGCTAATATATTACCCCAACCCTGTAGTAACCTATTATGTGGCACCTTATCGAATGCCATCTCGAAGTCCAAATACACCACACCCACTGGTGGGTGTATGTGAGTGTGCATGTGCATTGGGTGTGTGTGTGGGTGGGGGCGGTTGGAGTGTGTGAGTGTGTGTGTGTGTGTGTGTGGGCCACCCCTACCTGTGTGAGAACAGCACCGCAGGTCAGGGATATCAATAGAGCTGGAGCGCCGGGCTCTGGAATATCGTGGCAGAGGTGCAGCAAATGAGGGTACAGGGCCCAGAAGAGCTGAGGGCCCAGGGGCAGCACGGGCCAGCCCACACTGCCATATGTGTGCACACTAGGTCCGTGCAGCAGAGCAGGTCTCCAGTCGTCCTGGTTAACCCTTGCCACTGGATAAAGGCCAAGCTCTGTCGTGCCCATGTGGTGACTGATGTGCAACGGTCACCACATGTTAAATAAATCCACACACAGGCATCTTCCACCCCTTCAACTGGAGTTCAGGACTGGAACATCGGGTCCTTCATTGAAACATCTATCAACTCTTGTGGAAGCAAATCATCCTCGTTCGAGGGACGGCCTATGATTATGATGTGTGTGTGGATTGGTGTGGATTGGTGTGAGGTAGGAGAGTCGATGCCGAGGAGGAGCCGCTGAAGGGAGGGAAGAGGTCCAGGTCACCGTCACAGGAGGTCCAGTCGTCGCCGATGGGTGATGTGGAGGGAAGCCTGAGGTAGGCCTGATTTTTTGGGATTCGCAGGGTTGGGTTTAAAGTAAGGGCTTAAGTGTTTAAGACTTAGGGTCTTTTGGGGCTAGGGGAAGTTTAGACAGTGGGAGGGGGGAGGCTGAGGTTGGGAAGTTGCGGATGGTAGAAATGGGAGTTGTTCAACAGGAGAGTTCCCTCGGAAGCTGCCACCCCAGTGGCCATCTTGCATAGGGGACTCACTTACCTCGCCCGATCCTTCATCCACGACGACGCCCGGTGAGCAGGTGAGCCTCCGACCAGGTGACTGGGCCCTCAGTCCTCCAATGTTCGAGCCATCACCCCCCCCCAACGATGGGCCATCACCCCTCCAATGGGCCATCACCCCTCCAATGGGCCATCACCCCTCCAATGCGGGCCATCACCCCTCCAATGGGCCATCATCCCTCCAATGCGGGCCATCACCCCTCCAATGGGCCATCATCCCTCCAATGCGGGCCATCACCCCTCCAATGGGCCATCATCCCTCCAATGCGGGCCATCACCCCTCCAATGCGGGCCATCACCCCTCCAGCGGTGGGCCATCACCCCCCCAACGATGGGCCATCACACCTCCAATGGGCCATCACCCCTCCAATGGGCCATCACCCCTCCAATGCGGGCCATCACCCCTCCAATGGGCCATCACCCCTCCAATGGGCCATCACCCCTCCAATGGACCATCATCCCTCCAATGGGCCATCACCCCTCCAATGGACCATCATCCCTCCAATGCGGGCCATCACCCCTCCAGCAGTGGGCCATCACCCCCCCAACGACGGGCCATCACACCTCCAATGGGCCATCACCCCTCCAGTGGTGGGTCATCACCCCTCCAGCGGCGGACCATCACCCCTCCAGCGGTGGACCATCACACCTCCAATGGGCCATCACCCCTCCAATGGGCCATCACCCCTCCAATGGGCCATCACCCCTCCAGTGGTGGGTCATCACCCCTCCAGCGGCGGACCATCACCCCTCCAGCGGTGGACCATCACACCTCCAATGGGCCATCACCCCTCCAGTGGTGGGTCATCACCCCTCCAGTGGTGGGTCATCACCCCTCCAGTGGCGGACCATCACCCCTCCAGTGGTGGGTCATCACCCCTCCAGCGGCAGACCATCACCCCTCCAGCGACGGGCCATCATCCCTCCAATGGGCCATCACCCCTCCAGCGGGCTTCTCCTCAACGACAGCTCGACCTCGCCTTCTCCACAGGTGAGCTCCTCCTCAACGGTGACCGGGCCTCCTTTCCTACGTCGGCCGTTGGCCTCCCCTCCTCTCTCAGCGATGACTGGAGCTCTCCTTCCCCACTGGTGACCTGGCCTCTTCTCCTCCTCCAGCACGTGGTGAGCATCATGGCTGTGACCCCTCTGACCTGCCACCCTGAACCCCAGTGGGCCATTGACCCTCCCAATGCCTGCCCCCAAACAGGCCTCTGAACACCTACCACCAAGGGCGCTACTCAGCGCCGAGCCTGCGGCCAACATCTCGCCATAAGCAACTAGGCCCATATAGCAGTGCCTGGTCTCCAGTCATCTTGGACCCCCTTGCCACTGGACCAAGACCTTGCTCAGCTAAGCCCGTGTGGTAGCCGGTGTGCAATGACCAACCCATGTTAAAAGAACTCACGCACAGGCCTTTAACATGAAGTTCGGGATCTGGAACGTCAGGACCCTCATGGACAACTCCAACAGTGACAGGATGGAACGCCGCCCCTCTATAGTTGCCCGAGAACTTAGACGCTTTGATATTGACATCGCCACCCTAAGCGAGACCCGGCAGCAGGAGAAGACCAGCTCAAGGAAGTGCATCCGGGAGGGCACTGAGCTCTTCGAGTCTCATCGCCGAGAGCATGCAGAAATCAAGCGCAGGCAGCGGAAAGAGAGTGTGGCAAACCAGTCCCACCTCCCTTTCCCTCAACGACTATCTGTCCCACCTGTGACAGGGACTTTGGTTCTCATATTGTACTGTTCAGCCACATAAGGACCCATTTTAAGAGTGGAAGCAAGTCTTCCTTGATTCCGAGGGATGATGATGATGATGGATGTGTGTGTGTGGGTGGGTGTGTGGGTTGGTGCAAGGGTGTGTGGGTTTGGGTGTGTGTGTGTATGTGTGGGGGGGTGGGCGGAGGGGGGTTGGGGTGTGTGTGTGTGTGGGTTGGTGTGTGTGTGTGTGTATGGGTGTGTGTGTGGGTTGGTATGTGTAGGAGGTTGGGCTTTGCTGTGTTTGTGTGATTTCTGTTCAGTTACTTTGCATTTTTCTCACTCAGATGGAACTTTGGGGATGGCAGTGCCCATGTGACCCATTCCACACACCCTTCGCACTCCTCACACACGCCTGAGCAGGACCCTGGGACTGTGAGCATGAGGCTGCAGGATCAGGTGACCTGGGCGTACACTCAGCCTGGTAATGACACGGCTCAAACATTCTCCTTATTTACATTCCTGATTTTTAAATATTGTTCTTCAGGATGATACAGGAGTACTAATTGAATAAACAATGACTCTGTACAGTTACAGTGAGTGACCCTTACCCTGAATAAACAGTGACTCTGTACAGTTACAGTGAGTAACCCTTACCCTGAATAAACAGTGACTCTGTACAGTAACACAGTGAGTGACCCTAACCCTGAATAAACAGTAACTCTGTACAGTGACACAATGAGTGACTCTTACCCTGAATAAACAGCGTCTCTAATCAGTTACACAGCAAGTGACCTTTACCCCAAATAAACAGTGACTCTGTACAGTTACACAGCGAGTGACCCTTACCCTGAATAAACAGTGACTCTGTACAGTTACAGTAAGTGACCATTACCCTGAATAGACAGTGACTCTATACAGTTACACAGTAAGTGACCCTTACCCTGAATAAACCGTGACTCTATACAGTTACATAATGAGTGACCCTTACCCTGAATAAACAGTGACTCTGTACAGTAACACAGTGAGTGTCCCTTACCCTGAATAAACAGTGACTCTGTAGAGTTACAGTGAGTGACCCTTACCCTGAATAAACAGTGACTCTGTACAGTTACATAGTAGGTGACTCTTATCCTGAATAAACAGTGACTCTGCACAGTTACACAATGATTGACTCTCATCCTGAATAAATAGTGACTCTAATCAGTAACACAGCGAGTGACCCTTACCCTGAATAAACAGTGACTCTGTACAGTTACACAGTGAGAGACCCTTACCCTGAATAAACAGTGACTCTGTACAGTTACACAGTGAGAGACCCTTACCCTGAATAAACAGTGACTCTGTACAGTTACACAGTGAGTGACCCTTACCCTGAATAAACAGTGACTCTGTACAGTTACACAGTGAGTGACCCTTACCCTGAATAAACAGTGACTCTGTACAGTTACACAGCGAGTGACCCTTACCCTGAATAAACAGTGGCTCTGTACAGTTACACAGTGAGAGACCCTTACCCTGAATAAACAGTGACTCTGTACAGTTACACAGCGAGTGACCCTTACCCTGAATAAACAGTGACTCTGTTCAGTTACAGTAAGTGACCATTACCCTGAATAGACAGTGACTCTGTACAGTTACATAATGAGTGACCCTTACCCTGAATAAACAGTGACTCTGTACAGTTACACAGTGATTGTCCCTTACCCTGAATAAACAGTGACTCTGCACAGTTACACAGTGAGTGACCCTTAGCCTGAATAAACAGTGACTCTGTACAGTTACACGGTGAGTGTCCCTTACCCTGAATAAACAGTGACTCTATACAGTTACACAGTAAGTGACCCTTACCCTGAATAAACAGAGACTCTATACAGTTACATAATGAGTGACCCTTATCCTGAATAAACAGTGACTCTGTACAATTACACAGTGAGTGATCCTTACCCTGAATAGACAGTGACTCTGCACAGTTACAGTGAGTGACCCTTACCCTGAATAAACAGTGACACTGTACAGTTACAGTGAGTAACCGTTACCCTATATAAACAGTGAATCTGTACAGTTACACAGTGAGTGACCCTTACCCTGAATAAATAGTGACTCTGTACAGTTACACAGTGAGTGACCCTAACCCTGAATAAACAGTGACTCTGTACAGTGACACAATGAGTGACCCTTACCCTGAATAAACAGCGTCTCTAATCAGTTACACAATGAGTGACCCTTACCCTGAATAAACAGTGAATCTATACAGTTACACGGTGAGTGTCCCTTACCCTGAATAAACAGTGACTCTGTACAGTTACAGTGAGTGACCCTTCCCCTGAATAAACAGTGACTCTATACAGTTACACGGTGAGTGACCCTTACCCTGAATAAACAGTGACTCTATACAGTTACACAGTAAGTGACCCTTACCCTGAATAAACAGAGACTCTATACAGTTACATAATGAGTGACCCTTATCCTGAATAAACAGTGACTCTGTACAATTACACAGTGAGTGATCCTTACCCTGAATAGACAGTGACTCTGCACAGTGACAGTGAGTGACCCTTACCTTGAATAAACAGTGACACTGTACAGTTACAGTGAGTAACCCTTACCCTATATAAACAGTGAATCTGTACAGTTACACAGTGAGTGACCCTTACCCTGAATAAATAGTGACTCTGTACAGTTACACAGTGAGTGACCCTAACCCTGAATAAACAGTGACTCTGTACAGTGACACAATGAGTGACCCTTACCCTGAATAAACAGCGTCTCTAATCAGTTACACAGCAAGTGACCTTTACCCCGAATAAACAGTGACTCTGTACAGTTACACAGCGAGTGACCCTTACCCTGAATAAACAGTGACTCTGTTCAGTTACAGTAAGTGACCATTACCCTGAATAGACAGTGACTCTGTACAGTTACACAGTGAGTGTCCCTTACCCTGAATAAACCGTGACTCTATACAGTTACATAATGAGTGACCCTTACCCTGAATAAACAGTGACTCTGTACAGTTACAGTGAGTGCCCTTACCCTGAATAAACAGTGACTCTGTACAGTTACACAGTGAGTGACCCTTACCCTGAATAAACAGTGACTCTGTACAGTTACACAGTGAGTGACCCTTACCCTGAATAAACAGTGACTCTGTACAGTTACACAGTGAGTGACCCTTACCCTGAATAAACAGGGACTCTATACAGTTACCCAATGAGTGATCCTTACCCTGAATAAACAGTGACTCGATACAGTTACACGGTGAGTGTCCCTTACCCTGAATAAACAGTGACTCTGTACAGTTACAGTGAGTGACCCTTACCCTGAATAAACAGTGACTGTATACAGTTACACAGTAAGTGACCCTTACCCTGAATAAACAGAGACTCTATACAGTTACATAATGAGTGACCCTTATCCTGAATAAACAGTGACTCTGTACAGTTACACAGTGAGTGATCCTTACCCTGAATAGACAGTGACTCTGCACAGTTACAGTGAGTGACCCTTACCCTGAATAAACAGTGAATCTGTACAGTTACAGTGAGTAACCCTTACCCTATATAAACAGTGAATCTGTACAGTTACACAGTGAGTGACCCTTACCCTGAATAAATAGTGAATCTGTACAGTTACAGTGAGTGACCCTTACCCTGAATAAACAGTGATTATGTACAGTTGCACAGTGAGTGGCCCTTACCCTGAATAAACAGTGACTCTATACAGTTACAGAATGAGTGACCCTTATGCTGAATAAACAGTGACTCTGTACAGTTACAGTGAGTGATCCTTACCCTGAATAAACAGTGACTCTATACAGTCGTGGTGCACATTGGTACCAACGACACAGGTAAAAAAAAGGGATGAGGTCCTACGAAACGAATTTAAGGAGCTAGGAGCTAAATTAAAAAGTAGGACCTCAAAAGTAGTAATCTCGGGATTGCTACCAGTGCCACGTGCTAGTCAAAGTAGGATTCGCAGGATAGCGCAGATGAATACGTGGCTTGAGCAGTGTTGCAGCAGGGAGGGATTCAAATTCCTGGGGCATTGGAACCGGTTCTGGGGGAGGTGGGACCAGTACAAACCGGATGGTCTGCACCTGGGCAGGACCGGAACCAATGTCCTAGGGGGAGTGTTTGCTAGTGCTGTTGGGGAGGAGTTAAACTAATATGGCAGGGGGATGGGAACCAATGCAGGGAGACAGAGGGAGACAAAAAGGAGGCAAAAGCAAAAGACCGAAAGGAGATGAGGAAAAGTGGAGGGCAGAGAAACCCAAGGCAAAGAACAAAAAGGGCCACTGTACAGCAAAATTCTAAAAGGACAAAGGGTGTTAAAAAAACAAGCCTGAAGGCTTTGTGTCTTAATGCAAGGAGTATCCGCAATAAGGTGGATGAATTAACTGTGCAAATAGATGTTAACAAATATGATGTGATTGGGATTACGGAGACGTGACTCCAGGATGATCAGGGCTGGGAACTCAACATCCAGGGGTATTCAACATTCAGGAAGGATAGAATAAAAGGAAAAGGAGGTGGGGTAGCATTGCTGGTTAAAGAGGAGATTAATGCAATAGTTAGGAAAGACATTAGCTTGGATGATGTGGAATCTATATGGGTAGAGCTGCAGAACACCAAAGGGCAAAAAACGTTAGTGGGAGTTGTGTACAGACCTCCAAACAGTAGTAGTGATGTTGGGGAGGGCATCAAACAGGAAATTAGGGGTGCATGCAATAAAGGTGCAGCAGTTATAATGGGTGACTTTAATATGCACATAGATTGGGCTAGCCAAACTGGAAGCAATACGGTGAAGGAGGATTTCCTGGAGTGCATAAGGGATGGTTTTCTCGACCAATATGTCGAGGAACCAACTAGGGAGGAGGCCATCTTAGACTGGGTGTTGTGTAATGAGAGAGGATTAATTAGCAATCTCATTGTGCGAGGCCCCTTGGGGAAGAGTGACCATAATATGGTGGAATTCTGCATTAGGATGGAGAATGAAACAGTTAATTCAGAGACCATGGTCCAGAACTTAAAGAAGGGTAACTTTGAAGGTATGAGGCGTGAATTGGCTAGGATAGATTGGTGAATGATACTTAAGGGGTTGACTGTGGATGGGCAATGGCAGACATTTAGAGACCGCATGGATGAATTACAACAATTGTACATTCCTGTCTGGCGTAAAAATAAAAAAGGGAAGGTGGCTCAACCGTGGCTGTTTAGGGAAATCAGGGATAGTATTAAAGCCAAGGAAGTGGCATACAAATTGGCCAGAAATAGCAGCGAACCCGGGGACTGGGAGAAATTTAGAACTCAGCAGAGGAGGACAAAGGGTTTGATTAGGGCAGGGAAAATGGAGTACGAGAAGAAGCTTGCAGGGAACATTAAGGCGGATTGCAAAAGTTTCTATAGGTATGTAAAGAGAAAAAGGTTAGTAAAGACAAACGTAGATCCCCTGCAGTCAGAATCAGGGGAAGTCATAACGGGGAACAAAGAAATGGCAGACCAATTGAACAAGTACTTTGGTTCGGTATTCACTAAGGAGGACACAAACAACCTTCCGGATATAAAAGGGGTCAGAGGGTCTAGTAAGGAGGAGGAACTGAGGGAAATCTTTATTAGTCGGGAAATTGTGATGGGGAAATTGATGGGATTGAAGGCCGATAAATCCCCAGGGCCTGATGGACTGCATCCCAGAGTACTTAAGGAGGTGGCCTTGGAAATAGCGGATGCATTGACAGTCATTTTCCAACATTCCATTGACTCTGGATCAGTTCCTATCGAGTGGAGGGTAGCCAATGTAACCCCACTTTTTAAAAAAGGAGGGAGAGAGAAAACAGGGAATTATAGACCGGTCAGCCTGACCTCAGTAGTGGGTAAAATGATGGAATCAATTATTAAGGATGTCATAGCAGCGCATTTGGAAAATGGTGACATGATAGGTCCAAGTCAGCATGGATTTGTGAAAGGGAAATCATGCTTGACAAATCTTCTGGAATTTTTTGAGGATGTTTCCAGTAAAGTGGACAAAGGAGAACCAGTTGATGTGGTGTATTTGGACTTTCAGAAGGCTTTCGACAAGGTCCCACACAAGAGATTAATGTGCAAAGTTAAAGCACATGGGATTGGGGGTAGTGTGCTGACGTGGATTGAGAACTGGTTGTCAGACAGGAAGCAAAGAGTAGGAGTAAATGGGTACTTTTCAGAATGGCAGGCAGTGACCAGTGGAGTACCGCAAGGTTCTGTGCTGGGGCCCCAGCTGTTTACATTGTACATTAATGATTTAGACGAGGGGATTAAATGTAGTATCTCCAAATTTGCAGATGACACTAAGTTGGGTGGCAGTGTGAGCTACGAGGAGGATGCTATGAGGCTGCAGAGTGACTTGGATAGGTTAGGTGAGTGGGCAAATGCATGGCAGATGAAGTATAATGTGGATAAATGTGAGGTTATCCACTTTGGTGGTAAAAACAGAGAGGCAGACTATTATCTGAATGGTGACAGATTAGGAAAAGGGAAGGTGCAACGAGACCTGGGTGTCATGGTACATCAGTCATTGAAGGTTGGCATGCAGGTACAGCAGGCGGTTAAGAAAGCAAATGGCATGTTGGCCTTCATAGCGAGGGGATTTGAGTACAGGGGCAGGGAGGTGTTGCTACAGTTGTACAGGGCCTTGGTGAGGCCACACCTGGAGTACAGTTTTGGTCTCCTAACTTGAGGAAGGACATTCTTGCTATTGAGGGAGTGCAACGAAGATTCACCAGACTGATTCCCGGGATGGTGGGACTGACCTATCAAGAAAGACTGGATCAACTGGGCTTGTATTCACTGGAGTTCAGAAGAATGAGAGGGGACCTCATAGAAACGTTTAAAATTCTGACGGGTTTAGACAGGTTAGATGCAGGAAGAATGTTCCCAATGTTGGGGAAGTCAAGAACCAGGGGTCACAGTCTAAGGATAAGGGGTAAGCTATTTCGGACCGAGATGAGGAGAAACTTCTTCACCCAGAGAGTGGTGCACCTGTGAAATTCTCTACCACAGAAAGTAGTTGAGGCCAGTTCACTAAATATATTCAAAAGGGAGTTAGATGAAGTCCTTACTACTCGGGGGATCAAGGGTTATGGCGAGAAAGCAGGAAGTGGGTACTGAAGTTTCATGTTCAGCCATGAACTCATTGAATGGCGGTGCAGGCTAGAAGGGCTGAATGGCCTGCTCCTGCACCTAGTTTCTATGTTTCTATGTAATAAACAGTGATTCTATACAGTTACACAGTGAGTGACCCTTACCCTGAATAAACAGTGACTATGTACAGTTACAGTGAGTGATCCTTACCCTGAATAAACAGTGACTCTATACAGTTACACAGTGAGTGACCCTTACCCTGAATAAACAGTGACTCTGTACAGTTACAGAGAGTAACCCTTACCCTGAATAAACAGTGACTCTGTACAATTACACACTGCGTGACCCTTACCCTGAATAAACAGTGACTCTGTACAGTTACACAGTGAGTGGCCCTTACCCTGAATAAACAGTGACTCTATACAGTTACATAATGAGTGACCCTTACCCTGAATAAACAGAGACTCTATACAGTTACATAATGAGTGACCCTTATCCTGAATAAACAGTGACTCTGTACAATTACACAGTGAGTGATCCTTACCCTGAATAGACAGTGACTCTGCACAGTTACAGTGAGTGACCCTTACCCTGAATAAACAGTGGCTCTGTACAGTTACAGTGAATAACCCTTACCCTATATAAACAGTGAATCTGTACAGTTACTCAGTGAGTGACCCTTACCCTGAATAAATAGTGACTCTGTACAGTTACACAGTGAGTGACCCTAACCCTGAATAAACAGTGACTCTGTACAGTGACACAATGAGTGACCCTTACCCTGAATAAACAGCGTCTCTAATCAGTTACACAGCAAGTGACCTTTACCCAGAATAAACAGTGACTCTGTACAGTTACACAGCGAGTGACCCTTACCCTGAATAAACCGTGACTCTATACAGTTACATAATGAGTGACCCTTACCCTGAATAAACAGTGACTCTGTACAGTAACAAAGTGAGTGTCCCTTACCCTGAATAAACAGTGACTCTGTAGAGTTACAGTCAGTGACCCTTACCCTGAATAAACAGTGACTCTGCACAGTTACACAATGAGTGACTCTCATCCTGAATAAATAGTGAATCTAATCAGTAACACAGCGAGTGACCCTTACCCTGAATAAACAGTGACTCTGTACAGTTACACAGTGAGTGACCCTTACCCTGAATAAACAGTGACTCTGTACAGTTACAGTGAGTGCCCTTACCCTGAATAAACAGTGACTCTATACAGTTACACAGTGAGTGACCCTTACCCTGAATAAACAGTGACTCTGCACAGTTACACAGTGAGTGACCCTTACCCTGAATAAACAGGGACTCTATACAGTTACACAATGAGTGATCCTTACCCTGAATAAACAGTGACTCTGTACAGTTACACAGTGAGTGACCCTTACCCTGAATAAACAGGGACTCTATACAGTTACACAATGAGTGATCCTTACCCTGAATAAACAGTGACTCGATACAGTTACACGGTGAGTGTCCCTTACCCTGAATAAACAGTGACTCTGTACAGTTGCAGTGAGTGACCCTTACCTTGAATAAACAGTGACTCTATACAGTTACACAGTAAGTGACCCTTACCCTGAATAAACAGAGACTCTATACAGTTACATAATGAGTGACCCTTATCCTGAATAAACAGTGACTCTGTACAGTTACACAGTGAGTGATCCTTACCCTGAATAGACAGTGACTCTGCACAGTTACAGTGAGTGACCCTTACCCTGAATAAACAGTGAATCTGTACAGTTACAGTGAGTAACCCTTACCCTATATAAACAGTGAATCTGTACAGTTACACAGTGAGTGACCCTTACCCTGAATAAATAGTGAATCTGTACAGTTACAGTGAGTGGCCCTTACCCTGAATAAACAGTGAATCTATACAGTTACAGAATGAGTGACCCTTATGCTGAATAAACAGTGACTCTGTACAGTTACAGTGAGTGATCCTTACCCTGAATAAACAGTGACTCTATACAGTCGTGGTGCACATTGGTACCAACGACATAGGTAAAAAAAAGGGATGAGGTCCTACGAAACGAATTTAAGGAGCTAGGAGCTAAATTAAAAAGTAGGACCTCAAAAGTAGTAATCTCGGGATTGCTACCAGGGCCACGTGCTAGTCAAAGTAGGATTCGCAGGATAGCGCAGATGAATACGTGGCTTGAGCAGTGTTGCAGCAGGGAGGGATTCAAATTCCTGGGGCATTGGAACCGGTTCTGGGGGAGGTGGGACCAGTACAAACCGGACGGTCTGCACCTGGGCAGGACCGGAACCAATGTCCTAGGGGGAGTGTTTGCTAGTGCTGTTGGGGAGGAGTTAAACTAATATGGCAGGGGGATGGGAACCAATGCAGGGAGACAGAGGGAGACAAAAAGGAGGCAAAAGCAAAAGACCGAAAGGAGATGAGGAAAAGTGGAGGGCAGAGAAACCCAAGGCAAAGAACAAAAAGGGCCACTGTACAGCAAAATTCTAAAAGGACAAAGGGTGTTAAAAAAACAAGCCTGAAGGCTTTGTGTCTTAATGCAAGGAGTATCCGCAATAAGGTGGATGAATTAACTGTGCAAATAGATGTTAACAAATATGATGTGATTGGGATTACGGAGACGTGGCTCCAGGATGATCAGGGCTGGGAACTCAACATCCAGGGGTGTTCAACATTCAGGAAGGATAGAATAAAAGGAAAAGGAGGTGGGGTAGCATTGCTGGTTAAAGAGGAGATTAATGCAATAGTTAGGAAAGACATTAGCTTGGATGATGTGGAATCTATATGGGTAGAGCTGCAGAACACCAAAGGGCAAAAAACGTTAGTGGGAGTTGTGTACAGACCTCCAAACAGTAGTAGTGATGTTGGGGAGGGCATCAAACAGGAAATTAGGGGTGCATGCAATAAAGGTGCAGCAGTTATAATGGGTGACTTTAATATGCACATAGATTGGGCTAGCCAAACTGGAAGCAATACGGTGGAGGAGGATTTCCTGGAGTGCATAAGGGATGGTTTTCTCGACCAATATGTCGAGGAACCAACTAGGGGGGAGGCCATCTTAGACTGGGTGTTGTGTAATGAGAGAGGATTAATTAGCAATCTCATTGTGCGAGGCCCCTTGGGGAAGAGTGACCATAATATGGTGGAATTCTGCATTAGGATGGAGAATGAAACAGTTAATTCAGAGACCATGGTCCAGAACTTAAAGAAGGGTAACTTTGAAGGTATGAGGCGTGAATTGGCTAGGATAGATTGGTGAATGATACTTAAGGGGTTGACTGTGGATGGGCAATGGCAGACATTTAGAGACCGCATGGATGAATTACAACAATTGTACATTCCTGTCTGGCGTAAAAATAAAAAAGGGAAGGTGGCTCAACCGTGGCTGTTTAGGGAAATCAGGGATAGTATTAAAGCCAAGGAAGTGGCATACAAATTGGCCAGAAATAGCAGCGAACCCGGGGACTGGGAGAAATTTAGAACTCAGCAGAGGAGGACAAAGGGTTTGATTAGGGCAGGGAAAATGGAGTACGAGAAGAAGCTTGCAGGGAACATTAAGGCGGATTGCAAAAGTTTCTATAGGTATGTAAAGAGAAAAAGGTTAGTAAAGACAAACGTAGATCCCCTGCAGTCAGAATCAGGGGAAGTCATAACGGGGAACAAAGAAATGGCAGACCAATTGAACAAGTACTTTGGTTCGGTATTCACTAAGGAGGACACAAACAACCTTCCGGATATAAAAGGGGTCAGAGGGTCTAGTAAGGAGGAGGAACTGAGGGAAATCTTTATTAGTCGGGAAATTGTGATGGGGAAATTGATGGGATTGAAGGCCGATAAATCCCCAGGGCCTGATGGACTGCATCCCAGAGTACTTAAGGAGGTGGCCTTGGAAATAGCGGATGCATTGACAGTCATTTTCCAACATTCCATTGACTCTGGATCAGTTCCTATCGAGTGGAGGGTAGCCAATGTAACCCCACTTTTTAAAAAAGGAGGGAGAGAGAAAACAGGGAATTATAGACCGGTCAGCCTGACCTCAGTAGTGGGTAAAATGATGGAATCAATTATTAAGGATGTCATAGCAGCGCATTTGGAAAATGGTGACATGATAGGTCGAAGTCAGCATGGATTTGTGAAAGGGAAATCATGCTTGACAAATCTTCTGGAATATTTTGAGGATGTTTCCAGTAAAGTGGACAAAGGAGAACCAGTTGATGTGGTGTATTTGGACTTTCAGAAGGCTTTCGACAAGGTCCCACACAAGAGATTAATGTGCAAAGTTAAAGCACATGGGATTGGGGGCAGTTTGCTGACGTGAATTGAGAACTGGTTGTCAGACAGGAAGCAAAGAGTAGGAGTAAATGGGTACTTTTCAGAATGGCAGGCAGTGACCAGTGGAGTACCGCAAGGTTCTGTGCTGGGGCCCCAGCTGTTTACATTGTACATTAATGATTTAGACGAGGGGATTAAATGTAGTATCTCCAAATTTGCAGATGACACTAAGTTGGGTGGCAGTGTGAGCTGCGAGGAGGATGCTATGAGGCTGCAGAGTGACTTGGATAGGTTAGGTGAGTGGGCAAATGCATGGCAGATGAAGTATAATGTGGATAAATGTGAGGTTATCCACTTTGGTGGTAAAAACAGAGAGGCAGACTATTATCTGAATGGTGACAGATTAGGAAAAGGGAAGGTGCAACGAGACCTGGGTGTCATGGTACATCAGTCATTGAAGGTTGGCATGCAGGTACAGCAGGCGGTTAAGAAAGCAAATGGCATGTTGGCCTTCATAGCGAGGGGATTTGAGTACAGGGGCAGGGAGGTGTTGCTACAGTTGTACAGGGCCTTGGTGAGGCCACACCTGAAGTACAGTTTTGGTCTCCTAACTTGAGGAAGGACATTCTTGCTATTGAGGGAGTGCAGCGAAGATTCACCAGACTGATTCCCGGGATGGTGGGACTGACCTATCAGGAAAGACTGGATCAACTGGGCTTGTATTCACTGGAGTTCAGAAGAATGAGAGGGGACCTCATAGAAACGTTTAAAATTCTGACGGGTTTAGACAGGTTAGATGCAGGAAGAATGTTCCCAATGTTGGGGAAGTCCAGAACCAGGGGTCACAGTCTAAGGATAAGGGGTAAGCTATTTCGGACCGAGAGAGGAGAAACTTCTTCACCCAGAGAGTGGTGAACCTGTGAAATTCTCTACCACAGAAAGTAGTTGAGGCCAGTTCACTAAATATATTCAAAAGGGAGTTAGATGAAGTCCTTACTACTCGGGGGATCAAGGGTTATGGCGAGAAAGCAGGAAGTGGGTACTGAAGTTTCATGTTCAGCCATGAACTCATTGAATGGCGGTGCAGGCTAGAAGGGCTGAATGGCCTGCTCCTGCACCTAGTTTCTATGTTTCTATGTAATAAACAGTGATTCTATACAGTTACACAGTGAGTGACCCTTACCCTGAATAAACAGTGACTATGTACAGTTACAGTGAGTGATCCTTACCCTGAATAAACAGTGACTCTATACAGTTACACAGTGAGTGACCCTTACCCTGAATAAACAGTGACTCTGTACAGTTACAGAGAGTAACCCTTACCCTGAATAAACAGTGACTCTGTACAATTACACACTGCGTGACCCTTACCCTGAATAAACAGTGACTCTGTACAGTTACACAGTGAGTGGCCCTTACCCTGAATAAACAGTGACTCTATACAGTTACATAATGAGTGACCCTTACCCTGAATAAACAGAGACTCTATACAGTTACATAATGAGTGACCCTTATCCTGAATAAACAGTGACTCTGTACAATTACACAGTGAGTGATCCTTACCCTGAATAGACAGTGACTCTGCACAGTTACAGTGAGTGACCCTTACCCTGAATAAACAGTGGCTCTGTACAGTTACAGTGAATAACCCTTACCCTATATAAACAGTGAATCTGTACAGTTACACAGTGAGTGACCCTTACCCTGAATAAATAGTGACTCTGTACAGTTACACAGTGAGTGACCCTAACCCTGAATAAACAGTGACTCTGTACAGTGACACAATGAGTGACCCTTACCCTGAATAAACAGCGTCTCTAATCAGTTACACAGCAAGTGACCTTTACCCAGAATAAACAGTGACTCTGTACAGTTACACAGCGAGTGACCCTTACCCTGAATAAACAGTGACTGTACAGTTACAGTAAGTGACCATTACCCTGAATAGACAGTGACTCTGTACAGTTACACAGTGAGTGTCCCTTACCCTGAATAAACCGTGACTCTATACAGTTACATAATGAGTGACCCTTACCCTGAATAAACAGTGACTCTGTACAGTAACAAAGTGAGTGTCCCTTACCCTGAATAAACAGTGACTCTGTAGAGTTACAGTCAGTGACCCTTACCCTGAATAAACAGTGACTCTGCACAGTTACACAATGAGTGACTCTCATCCTGAATAAATAGTGAATCTAATCAGTAACACAGCGAGTGACCCTTACCCTGAATAAACAGTGACTCTGTACAGTTACACAGTGAGTGACCCTTACCCTGAATAAACAGTGACTCTGTACAGTTACAGTGAGTGCCCTTACCCTGAATAAACAGTGACTCTATACAGTTACACAGTGAGTGACCCTTACCCTGAATAAACAGTGACTCTGCACAGTTACACAGTGAGTGACCCTTACCCTGAATAAACAGGGACTCTATACAGTTACACAATGAGTGATCCTTACCCTGAATAAACAGTGACTCTGTACAGTTACACAGTGAGTGACCCTTACCCTGAATAAACAGGGACTCTATACAGTTACACAATGAGTGATCCTTACCCTGAATAAACAGTGACTCGATACAGTTACACGGTGAGTGTCCCTTACCCTGAATAAACAGTGACTCTGTACAGTTGCAGTGAGTGACCCTTACCCTGAATAAACAGTGACTGTATACAGTTACACAGTAAGTGACCCTTACCCTGAATAAACAGAGACTCTATACAGTTACATAATGAGTGACCCTTATCCTGAATAAACAGTGACTCTGTACAGTTACACAGTGAGTGATCCTTACCCTGAATAGACAGTGACTCTGCACAGTTACAGTGAGTGACCCTTACCCTGAATAAACAGTGAATCTGTACAGTTACAGTGAGTAACCCTTACCCTATATAAACAGTGAATCTGTACAGTTACACAGTGAGTGACCCTTACCCTGAATAAATAGTGAATCTGTACAGTTACAGTGAGTGACCCTTACCCTGAATAAACAGTGATTATGTACAGTTGCACAGTGAGTGGCCCTTACCCTGAATAAACAGTGAATCTATACAGTTACAGAATGAGTGACCCTTATGCTGAATAAACAGTGACTCTGTACAGTTACAGTGAGTGATCCTTACCCTGAATAAACAGTGACTCTATACAGTCGTGGTGCACATTGGTACCAACGACATAGGTAAAAAAAAGGGATGAGGTCCTACGAAACGAATTTAAGGAGCTAGGAGCTAAATTAAAAAGTAGGACCTCAAAAGTAGTAATCTCGGGATTGCTACCAGGGCCACGTGCTAGTCAAAGTAGGATTCGCAGGATAGCGCAGATGAATACGTGGCTTGAGCAGTGTTGCAGCAGGGAGGGATTCAAATTCCTGGGGCATTGGAACCGGTTCTGGGGGAGGTGGGACCAGTACAAACCGGACGGTCTGCACCTGGGCAGGACCGGAACCAATGTCCTAGGGGGAGTGTTTGCTAGTGCTGTTGGGGAGGAGTTAAACTAATATGGCAGGGGGATGGGAACCAATGCAGGGAGACAGAGGGAGACAAAAAGGAGGCAAAAGCAAAAGACCGAAAGGAGATGAGGAAAAGTGGAGGGCAGAGAAACCCAAGGCAAAGAACAAAAAGGGCCACTGTACAGCAAAATTCTAAAAGGACAAAGGGTGTTAAAAAAACAAGCCTGAAGGCTTTGTGTCTTAATGCAAGGAGTATCCGCAATAAGGTGGATGAATTAACTGTGCAAATAGATGTTAACAAATATGATGTGATTGGGATTACGGAGACGTGGCTCCAGGATGATCAGGGCTGGGAACTCAACATCCAGGGGTGTTCAACATTCAGGAAGGATAGAATAAAAGGAAAAGGAGGTGGGGTAGCATTGCTGGTTAAAGAGGAGATTAATGCAATAGTTAGGAAAGACATTAGCTTGGATGATGTGGAATCTATATGGGTAGAGCTGCAGAACACCAAAGGGCAAAAAACGTTAGTGGGAGTTGTGTACAGACCTCCAAACAGTAGTAGTGATGTTGGGGAGGGCATCAAACAGGAAATTAGGGGTGCATGCAATAAAGGTGCAGCAGTTATAATGGGTGACTTTAATATGCACATAGATTGGGCTAGCCAAACTGGAAGCAATACGGTGGAGGAGGATTTCCTGGAGTGCATAAGGGATGGTTTTCTCGACCAATATGTCGAGGAACCAACTAGGGGGGAGGCCATCTTAGACTGGGTGTTGTGTAATGAGAGAGGATTAATTAGCAATCTCATTGTGCGAGGCCCCTTGGGGAAGAGTGACCATAATATGGTGGAATTCTGCATTAGGATGGAGAATGAAACAGTTAATTCAGAGACCATGGTCCAGAACTTAAAGAAGGGTAACTTTGAAGGTATGAGGCGTGAATTGGCTAGGATAGATTGGTGAATGATACTTAAGGGGTTGACTGTGGATGGGCAATGGCAGACATTTAGAGACCGCATGGATGAATTACAACAATTGTACATTCCTGTCTGGCGTAAAAATAAAAAAGGGAAGGTGGCTCAACCGTGGCTGTTTAGGGAAATCAGGGATAGTATTAAAGCCAAGGAAGTGGCATACAAATTGGCCAGAAATAGCAGCGAACCCGGGGACTGGGAGAAATTTAGAACTCAGCAGAGGAGGACAAAGGGTTTGATTAGGGCAGGGAAAATGGAGTACGAGAAGAAGCTTGCAGGGAACATTAAGGCGGATTGCAAAAGTTTCTATAGGTATGTAAAGAGAAAAAGGTTAGTAAAGACAAACGTAGATCCCCTGCAGTCAGAATCAGGGGAAGTCATAACGGGGAACAAAGAAATGGCAGACCAATTGAACAAGTACTTTGGTTCGGTATTCACTAAGGAGGACACAAACAACCTTCCGGATATAAAAGGGGTCAGAGGGTCTAGTAAGGAGGAGGAACTGAGGGAAATCTTTATTAGTCGGGAAATTGTGATGGGGAAATTGATGGGATTGAAGGCCGATAAATCCCCAGGGCCTGATGGACTGCATCCCAGAGTACTTAAGGAGGTGGCCTTGGAAATAGCGGATGCATTGACAGTCATTTTCCAACATTCCATTGACTCTGGATCAGTTCCTATCGAGTGGAGGGTAGCCAATGTAACCCCACTTTTTAAAAAAGGAGGGAGAGAGAAAACAGGGAATTATAGACCGGTCAGCCTGACCTCAGTAGTGGGTAAAATGATGGAATCAATTATTAAGGATGTCATAGCAGCGCATTTGGAAAATGGTGACATGATAGGTCGAAGTCAGCATGGATTTGTGAAAGGGAAATCATGCTTGACAAATCTTCTGGAATATTTTGAGGATGTTTCCAGTAAAGTGGACAAAGGAGAACCAGTTGATGTGGTGTATTTGGACTTTCAGAAGGCTTTCGACAAGGTCCCACACAAGAGATTAATGTGCAAAGTTAAAGCACATGGGATTGGGGGCAGTTTGCTGACGTGAATTGAGAACTGGTTGTCAGACAGGAAGCAAAGAGTAGGAGTAAATGGGTACTTTTCAGAATGGCAGGCAGTGACCAGTGGAGTACCGCAAGGTTCTGTGCTGGGGCCCCAGCTGTTTACATTGTACATTAATGATTTAGACGAGGGGATTAAATGTAGTATCTCCAAATTTGCAGATGACACTAAGTTGGGTGGCAGTGTGAGCTGCGAGGAGGATGCTATGAGGCTGCAGAGTGACTTGGATAGGTTAGGTGAGTGGGCAAATGCATGGCAGATGAAGTATAATGTGGATAAATGTGAGGTTATCCACTTTGGTGGTAAAAACAGAGAGGCAGACTATTATCTGAATGGTGACAGATTAGGAAAAGGGAGGGTGCAACGAGACCTGGGTGTCATGGTACATCAGTCATTGAAGGTTGGCATGCAGGTACAGCAGGCGGTTAAGAAAGCAAATGGCATGTTGGCCTTCATAGCGAGGGGATTTGAGTACAGGGGCAGGGAGGTGTTGCTACAGTTGTACAGGGCCTTGGTGAGGCCACACCTGAAGTACAGTTTTGGTCTCCTAACTTGAGGAAGGACATTCTTGCTATTGAGGGAGTGCAGCGAAGATTCACCAGACTGATTCCCGGGATGGTGGGACTGACCTATCAGGAAAGACTGGATCAACTGGGCATGTATTCACTGGAGTTCAGAAGAATGAGAGGGGACCTCATAGAAACGTTTAAAATTCTGACGGGTTTAGACAGGTTAGATGCAGGAAGAATGTTCCCAATGTTGGGGAAGTCCAGAACCAGGGGTCACAGTCTAAGGATAAGGGGTAAGCTATTTCGGACCGAGAGAGGAGAAACTTCTTCACCCAGAGAGTGGTGAACCTGTGAAATTCTCTACCACAGAAAGTAGTTGAGGCCAGTTCACTAAATATATTCAAAAGGGAGTTAGATGAAGTCCTTACTACTCGGGGGATCAAGGGTTATGGCGAGAAAGCAGGAAGTGGGTACTGAAGTTTCATGTTCAGCCATGAACTCATTGAATGGCGGTGCAGGCTAGAAGGGCTGAATGGCCTGCTCCTGCACCTAGTTTCTATGTTTCTATGTAATAAACAGTGACTCTATACAGTTACACAGTGAGTGACCCTTACCCTGAATAAACAGTGACTATGTACAGTTACAGTGAGTGATCCTTACCCTGAATAAACAGTGACTCTATACAGTTACAAAGTGAGTGACCCTTACCCTGAATAAACAGTGACTCTGTACAGTTACACACTGCGTGACCCTTACCCTGAATAAACAGTGACTCTGTACAGTTACACAGTGAGTGGCCCTTACCCTGAATAAACAGTGACTCTATACAGTTACACAGTAAGTAACCCTTACCCTGAATAAACAGAGACTCTATACAGTTACATAATGAGTGACCCTTATCCTGAATAAACAGTGACTCTGTACAATTACACAGTGAGTGATCCTTACCCTGAATAGACAGTGACTCTGCACAGTTACAGTGAGTGACCCTTACCCTGAATAAACAGTGGCTCTGTACAGTTACAGTGAGTAACCCTTACCCTATATAAACAGTGAATCTGTACAGTTACACAGTGAGTGACCCTTACCCTGAATAAATAGTGACTCTGTACAGTTACACAGTGAGTGACCCTAACCCTGAATAAACAGTGACTCTGTACAGTGACACAATGAGTGACCCTTACCCTGAATAAACAGCGTCTCTAATCAGTTACACAGCAAGTGACTTTTACCCAGAATAAACAGTGACGCTGTACAGTTACACAGCGAGTGACCCTTACCCTGAATAAACAGTGAGTCTGTACAGTTACAGTAAGTGACCATTACCCTGAATAGACAGTGACTCTGTACAGTTACACAGTGAGTGTCCCTTACCCTGAATAAACCGTGACTCTATACAGTTACATAATGAGTGACCCTTACCCTGAATAAACAGTGACTCTGTACAGTAACAAAGTGAGTGTCCCTTACCCTGAATAAACAGTGACTCTGTAGAGTTACAGTCAGTGACCCTTACCCTGAATAAACAGTGACTCTGTAGAGTTACAGTCAGTGACCCTTACCCTGAATAAACAGTGACTCTGCACAGTTACACAATGAGTGACTCTCATCCTGAATAAATAGTGAATCTAATCAGTAACACAGCGAGTGACCCTTACCCTGAATAAACAGTGACTCTGTACAGTTACACAGTGAGTGACCCTTACCCTGAATAAACAGTGACTCTGTACAGTTACAGTGAGTGCCCTTACCCTGAATAAACAGTGACTCTATACAGTTACACAGTGAGTGACCCTTACCCTGAATAAACAGTGACTCTGTACAGTTACACAGTGAGTGACCCTTACCCTGAATAAACAGTGACTCTGTACAGTTACACAGTGAGTGACCCTTACCCTGAATAAACAGGGACTCTATACAGTTACACAATGAGTGATCCTTACCCTGAATAAACAGTGACTCTGTACAGTTACACAGTGAGTGACCCTTACCCTGAATAAACAGGGACTCTATACAGTTACACAATGAGTGATCCTTACCCTGAATAAACAGTGACTCGATACAGTTACACGGTGAGTGGCCCTTACCCTGAATGAACAGTGACTCTGTACAGTTACAGTGAGTGACCCTTACCCTGAATAAACAGTGACTCTATACAGTTACACAGTAAGTGACCCTTACCCTGAATAAACAGAGACTCTATACAGTTACATAATGAGTGACCCTTATCCTGAATAAACAGTGACTTTGTACAGTTACACAGTGAGTGATCCTTACCCTGAATAGACAGTGACTCTGCACAGTTACAGTGAGTGACCCTTACCCTGAATAAACAGTGAATCTGTACAGTTACAGTGAGTAACCCTTACCCTATATAAACAGTGAATCTGTACAGTTACACAGTGAGTGACCCTTACCCTGAATAAATAGTGAATCTGTACAGTTACAGTGAGTGACCCTTACCCTGAATAAACAGTGATTATGTACAGTTGCACAGTGAGTGGCCCTTACCCTGAATAAACAGTGACTCTATACAGTTACAGAATGAGTGACCCTTATGCTGAATAAACAGTGACTCTGTACAGTTACAGTGAGTGATCCTTACCCTGAATAAACAGTGACTCTATACAGTCGTGGTGCACATTGGTACCAACGACATAGGTAAAAAAAAGGGATGAGGTCCTACGAAACGAATTTAAGGAGCTAGGAGCTAAATTAAAAAGTAGGACCTCAAAAGTAGTAATCTCGGGATTGCTACCAGTGCCACGTGCTAGTCAGAGTAGGATTCGCAGGATAGCGCAGATGAATACGTGGCTTGAGCAGTGTTGCAGCAGGGAGGGATTCAAATTCCTGGGGCATTGGAACCGGTTCTGGGGGAGGTGGGACCAGTACAAACCGGACGGTCTGCACCTGGGCAGGACCGGAACCAATGTCCTAGGGGGAGTGTTTGCTAGTGCTGTTGGGGAGGAGTTAAACTAAAATGGCAGGGGGATGGGAACCAATGCAGGGAGACAGAGGGAGACAAAAAGGTGGCAAAAGCAAAAGACCGAAAGGAGATGAGGAAAAGTGGAGGGCAGAGAAACCCAAGGCAAAGAACAAAAAGGGCCACTGTACAGCAAAATTCTAAAAGGACAAAGGGTGTTAAAAAAACAAGCCTGAAGGCTTTGTGTCTTAATGCAAGGAGTATCCGCAATAAGGTGGATGAATTAACTGTGCAAATAGATGTTAACAAATATGATGTGATTGGGATTACGGAGACGTGGCTCCAGGATGATCAGGGCTGGGAACTCAACATCCAGGGGTATTCAACATTCAGGAAGGATAGAATAAAAGGAAAAGGAGTTGGGGTAGCATTGCTGGTTAAAGAGGAGATTAATGCAATAGTTAGGAAAGACATTAGCTTGGATGATGTGGAATCTATATGGGTAGAGCTGCAGAACACCAAAGGGCAAAAAACGTTAGTGGGAGTTGTGTACAGACCTCCAAACAGTAGTAGTGATGTTGGGGAGGGCATCAAACAGGAAATTAGGGGTGCATGCAATAAAGGTGCAGCAGTTATAATGGGTGACTTTAATATGCACATAGATTGGGCTAGCGAAACTGGAAGCAATATTGTGGAGGAGGATTTCCTGGAGTGCATAAGGGATGGTTTTCTCGACCAATATGTCGAGGAACCAACTAGGGAGGAGGCCATCTTAGACTGGGTGTTGTGTAATGAGAGAGGATTAATTAGCAATCTCATTGTGCGAGGCCCCTTGGGGAAGAGTGACCATAATATGGTGGAATTCTGCATTAGGATGGAGAATGAAACAGTTAATTCAGAGACCATGGTCCAGAACTTAAAGAAGGGTAACTTTGAAGGTATGAGGCGTGAATTGGCTAGGATAGATTGGTGAATGATACTTAAGGGGTTGACTGTGGATGGGCAATGGCAGACATTTAGAGACCGCATGGATGAATTACAACAATTGTACATTCCTGTCTGGCGTAAAAATAAAAAAGGGAAGGTGGCTCAACCGTGGCTGTTTAGGGAAATCAGGGATAGTATTAAAGCCAAGGAAGTGGCATACAAATTGGCCAGAAATAGCAGCGAACCCGGGGACTGGGAGAAATTTAGAACTCAGCAGAGGAGGACAAAGGGTTTGATTAGGGCAGGGAAAATGGAGTACGAGAAGAAGCTTGCAGGGAACATTAAGGCGGATTGCAAAAGTTTCTATAGGTATGTAAAGAGAAAAAGGTTAGTAAAGACAAACGTAGATCCCCTGCAGTCAGAATCAGGGGAAGTCATAACGGGGAACAAAGAAATGGCAGACCAATTGAACAAGTACTTTGGTTCGGTATTCACTAAGGAGGACACAAACAACCTTCCGGATATAAAAGGGGTCAGAGGGTCTAGTAAGGAGGAGGAACTGAGGGAAATCTTCATTAGTCGGGAAATTGTGATGGGGAAATTGATGGGATTGAAGGCCGATAAATCCCCAGGGCCTGATGGACTGCATCCCAGAGTACTTAAGGAGGTGGCCTTGGAAATAGCGGATGCATTGACAGTCATTTTCCAACATTCCATTGACTCTGGATCAGTTCCTATCGAGTGGAGGGTAGCCAATGTAACCCCACTTTTTAAAAAAGGAGGGAGAGAGAAAACAGGGAATTATAGACCGGTCAGCCTGACCTCAGTAGTGGGTAAAATGATGGAATCAATTATTAAGGATGTCATAGCAGCGCATTTGGAAAATGGTGACATGATAGGTCCAAGTCAGCATGGATTTGTGAAAGGGAAATCATGCTTGACAAATCTTCTGGAATTTTTTGAGGATGTTTCCAGTAAAGTGGACAAAGGAGAACCAGTTGATGTGGTGTATTTGGACTTTCAGAAGGCTTTCGACAAGGTCCCACACAAGAGATTAATGTGCAAAGTTAAAGCACATGGGATTGGGGGTAGTGTGCTGACGTGGATTGAGAACTGGTTGTCAGACAGGAAGCAAAGAGTAGGAGTAAATGGGTACATTTCAGAATGGCAGGCAGTGACCAGTGGAGTACCGCAAGGTTCTGTGCTGGGGCCCCAGCTGTTTACATTGTACATTAATGATTTAGACGAGGGGATTAAATGTAGTATCTCCAAATTTGCAGATGACACTAAGTTGGGTGGCAGTGTGAGCTGCGAGGAGGATGCTATGAGGCTGCAGAGTGACTTGGATAGGTTAGGTGAGTGGGCAAATGCATGGCAGATGAAGTATAATGTGGATAAATGTGAGGTTATCCACTTTGGTGGTAAAAACAGAGAGGCAGACTATTATCTTAATGGTGACAGATTAGGAAAAGGGAAGGTGCAACGAGACCTGGGTGTCATGGTACATCAGTCATTGAAGGTTGGCATGCAGGTACAGCAGGCGGTTAAGAAAGCAAATGGCATGTTGGCCTTCATAGCGAGGGGATTTGAGTACAGGGGCAGGGAGGTGTTGCTACAGTTGTACAGGGCCTTGGTGAGGCCACACCTGGAGTACAGTTTTGGTCTCCTAACTTGAGGAAGGACATTCTTGCTATTGAGGGAGTGCAGCGAAGATTCACCAGACTGATTCCCGGGATGGTGGGACTGACCTATCAAGAAAGACTGGATCAACTGGGCTTGTATTCACTGGAGTTCAGAAGAATGAGAGGGGACCTCATAGAAACGTTTAAAATTCTGACGGGTTTAGACAGGTTAGATGCAGGAAGAATGTTCCCAATGTTGGGGAAGTCCAGAACCAGGGGTCACAGTCTAAGGATAAGGGGTAAGCTATTTCGGACCGAGATGAGGAGAAACTTCTTCACCCAGAGAGTGGTGAACCTGTGAAATTCTCTACCACAGAAAGTAGTTGAGGCCAGTTCACTAAATATATTCAAAAGGGAGTTAGATGAAGTCCTTACTACTCGGGGGATCAAGGGTTATGGCGAGAAAGCAGGAAGTGGGTACTGAAGTTTCATGTTCAGCCATGAACTCATTGAATGGCGGTGCAGGCTAGAAGGGCTGAATGGCCTGCTCCTGCACCTAGTTTCTATGTTTCTATGTAATAAACAGTGACTCTATAAAGTTACACAGTGAGTGACCCTTACCCTGAATAAACAGTGACTATGTACAGTTACAGTGAGTGATCCTTACCCTGAATAAACAGTGACTCTATACAGTTACACAGTGAGTGACCCTTACCCTGAATAAACAGTGACTCTGTACAGTTACAGTGAGTAACCCTTACCCTGAATAAACAGTGACTCTGTACAGTTACACACTGCGTGACCCTTACCCCGAATAAACAGTGACTCTGTACAGTTACACAGCGAGTGTCCCTTACCCTGAATAAACAGTGATTCTGTACTGTTACAGTGAGTAACCTTTACCCTAAATAAACAGTGACTCTGTACAGTTACACTTTGATTGAACCTTACCCTGAATAAACAGTGACTCTGCACAGTTACAGTGAGTGACCCTTACCCTGAATAAACAGTGACTGTACAGTTACAGCGAGTAACCCTTACCCTGAATAAACGGTGACACTGTACAGTTGCAGTGAGTGCCCTTACCCTGAATAAACAGTGACTCTGTACAGTTACAGTGAGTAACCCTTACCCTGAATAAACAGTGACTCTGTACAGTTACACAGTGAGTGACCCTTACCCTGAATAAATGATGACTCTGTACAGTTACACTTTGATTGAACCTTACCCTGAATAAACAGTGACTCTGCACAGTTACACAGTGAGTGACCCTTACCCTGAATAAACAGTGACTCTGTACAGTCACAGCGAGTAACCCTTACCCTGAATAAACGGTGACTCTGTACACTTATACAGTGAGTGACCCTTACCCTGAATAAACAGTGACTCTGTACAGTTTTTAAAAAAAAAAATTTTTTTTTGAAATTCGTAGCCAATCGTTCCAATTCTTTGTCAAATCACAAACGCCAGAGGTCACCTTGCACACGCCAAGGATCACTCTGTGCCAATGCTCTTAGCCAAAAGGCCTAGAGCCACTGCACCGTTCCTGGAAGTACTGCAATACCAGGTTCGTGCCATGGAGGTGGATGGGTCAGGCCCCCCCACACACCTCCGTGGAGGTGGATGGGTCAAGCCACCCCACCCACCTCCTGTTTCCAAAAAAGCAAGCATATACCTTCCTGATCCAGGGAGAACCACCCGGAGGTCATGGTGGCTACTCCCCTGTCAGGTCAGTTACGCATGATCTTAGCCAAAAGGCCGAGAAGCGACAGTGAGTGCCCTTACCCTGAATAAACAGTGACTCTGTGCAGTTACACAGTGAGTGACCCTTACCCTGAATAAACAGTGACTCTGTACAGTTACAGTGAGTGCCCTTACCCTGAATAAACAGTGACTCTGTACAGTAACAGTGAGTAACCCTTACCCTGAATAAACAGTGACTCTGTACAGTTAAACAGTGCATGACCCTTACCCTGAATAAACAGTGACTCTGTACAGTTACACAGTGAGTGACCCTTACCCTGAATCAACAGTGACTTTGTACAGTTACACAGTGAGTGACCCTTACAATGAATAAACAGTGACTCTGTACAGTTACACAGTGAGTGACCCTTTCCCTGAATAAACAGTGACTCTGTACAGTTACACAGTGAGTGGCCCTTACCCTGAATAAACAATGACTCCATACAGTTACATAATGAGTGACTCTTACCCTGAATAAACAGTGACTCTGTACAGTTACAGTGAGTGACCCTTACCCTGAATGAACAGTGACTCTATATAGTTACACAGTGAGTGTCCCTTACCCTGAATAAACATTGACTCTGTACTGTTACAGTGAGTAACATTTACCCTAAATAAACAGTGACTCTGTACTGTTAAAGCGAGTAACCCTTACCCTAAATAAACAGTGACTCTATACAGTTACATAGTGAGTGACCCTTACCCTGAATAAACAGTGACTCTGTACAGTTACAGTGAGTAACCCTTACCCTAAATAATCAGTGACTCTGTACACTTATACAGTGAGTGACCCTTACCCTGAATAAACAGTGACTCTGTATAGTTACAGTGAGTGCCCTTACCCTGAATAAACAGTGACTCTGTACAGTTACACAGTGAGTGACCCTTGCCCTGAATAAACAGTGACTTTGTACAGTTACACAGTGAGTGACCGTTAACCTGAATAAACAGTGACTCTTTACAGGTACACAATGAGTGACCCTCATCCTGAATAAACAGTGACTCAATCAGTTACACAGTAAATGACCCTTACCCTGAATAAACAGTGACTCTGTACATTTGCACAATGATTGACCCTTACCCTGAATAAACAGTGACTCTGTACAGTTACACAGAGAGTGACCTTACCCTGAATAAACAGTGACTGTACAGTTACAGCGAGTGACCCTTACCCTGAATAAACAGTGACTCTGTACAGTTACACAGAGAGTGACCTTACCCTGAATAAACAGTGACTCTGTACAGTTACACAGAGAGTGACCTTACCCTGAATAAACAGTGACACTGTACAGTTACACAGTGAGTGACCCTTACCCTGAATAAACAATGACTCTGTACAGTTACATCGTGAGTGACCCTTACCCTGAAGAAACAGTGACTCTGTACAGTTACACAGTGAGTGACCCTATGGAATACTAAGGAACTCTGTACAATTAGATTGGTGCTTTGTAACGTTGACACGGCTGCTATTGAACTTAATTTATTGGTCACTGTGCAAATTCTGAAGCTGTCCTTGATCACAGAAAATCTGTCAATATGGCTGCTCCATTAGTGATGATCCTAATTTTACGACACACTTGAAGGATTTTGCTCTTGAGTATTCTGTTGAATCATTTATCATCAGCTTGTACCGAGTGGTGTTAATCGGTTTGTGCAGTGGGTCCAACTGATTGATGCAGGAGCTTAGCATCAACTGTCCACAACTCAACATTCATTGGACACAACATTGGGCACTACATTGGACACTACATTGGGCACTACATTGGGTACTACATTGGGTACTACATTGGGCACGACATTGGGCACTACATTGGACACTACAATGGGCAATACATTGGGCACTACATTGGGCACTATATTGGCACTACATTGGGCACTATATTGGCACTACATTGGCACTACATTGGGCACCAGATTGGGCACTACATGGGCACTACATTGGCACTACATTGGCACTACAATGGGCACTACATTGGCAATCCATTGGGCACTACTTTGAGCACTACATTGGGCACTACATTGGGCACTACACCGGCACTACATTGGCACTACATTGGTACTACATTGGGCATTACATTGGCATTACATTAGGCACTACATTGGGCACTACATTGGGCACTACATTGGGCACTACATTGAGCACTACATTGGGCAATACATTGGCACTACTTTGGGCACTACATTGGGCACCACATTGGCACTACATTGGGCACTACATTGGGTACTACATTGAGCACTACATTAGGTACTGCATTGGGCACTACATTGGGCACTGCATTGGGTACTACATTGGGCATTACATTCGCATTATATTGGGTACGACATTGAGTACTACATTGGGTACTGCATTGGGCACAATATTGGGCACTACATTGGGCACTACATTGGGCACTACATTTGGTACTGCATTGGGCACTACATTGGGCACTACATTGGGTACTACATTGGGCATTACATTCGCACTACATTGGGTACGACATTGGGTACTACATTGGTACTACATTGGCACTACATTGGTACTACATTGGGCACTACATTGGGCACTACATTGGGCACTACATTGGATACTACATTGGGCACTACATTGGGCACTACATTGGGTACTACATTGGCCCCTGCATTGGGCACTACATTGGGCACTACATTCGGCACTGCATTGGGAATTACATTGGGCACTGCATTGGGCACTGCATTGGGTACTACATTTGCACTACATTGGGCACTACATTGGGTATAACATTGGGTACTACATTGGGCACTACATTTATCACTACATTGGCACTACATTGCGCAGTACATTGGGCACTGCATTGGGTACTACATTGGGACTACATTGGTACTACATTGGGCACTACATTGGCACTACATTGGGCACACCATTGGGTACTACATTCGCACTACATTGGGCACTACATTGGGTACTACATTGGGACTACATTGGCACTACATTGGGCACTACATTGAGTACTACATTGGCACTAATTTGGTACTACATTGGGCACTACATTGGGCACTACATTGGCACTACATTGGGTACTACATTGGACACTACATTGGGCACTACATTGGCACTACATTGGGTACTACATTGGGCACTACATTGGCACTGCATTGGCACTGCATTGGGCACTACATTGGGTACTACATTGGGCACTACATTGGCACTACATTGGGCACTACATTAGTACTACATTGGGCACTACATTGGGCACTACTTTGGCACTACATTGGGCACTATATTGGTACTACATTGGGCACTACATTGGTACTACATTGGGCACTACATTGGGCACTACATTGGCACTACATTGGGCACTACATTGGCACTACATTGGGCACTACATTGGGCTCTACATTGGGTACTACATTGGCACTACATTGGCACTGCATTGGCACTGCATTGGGCACTACATTGGGTACTACATTGGGCATTACATTGGCACTACATTGGGCACTACATTGGCACTACATTGGGAACTACATTGGCACTACATTGGGCACTATATTGGTACTACATTGGGCACTACATTGGTACTACATTGGGCACTACATTGGGCACTACATTGGCACTACATTGGGCACTACATTGGGCACTACATTGGGCACTACATTAGTACTACATTGGGCACTACATTGGGCACTACTTTGGCACTACATTGGGTATTACATTGGGCACTACATTGGGCTCTACATTAGGCACTACATTGGTACTACATTGGGCACTACATTGGCACTACATTGGGCACTACATTGGGCTCTACATTGGGTACTACATTGGCACTACATTGGCACTGCATTGGGCACTACATTGGGTACAACATTGGGCACTACATTGGGTACTACATTGAGCACTACATTGAGCACTACATTGGTACTACATTGGGTACTACATTAGGCACTACATTGGGCACTACCTTAGGCACTACATTGGGTACTACATTGGGCACTACATTGGGCACTACCTTAGGCACTACATTGGGCACTGCATTGGGCACTACATTGTGTACTACATTGGGCACTACATTGGGCACTACATTGGGCACTACATTGGGCACTACCTTAGCCACTACATTGGGCACTAAATGTGGGCACTACATTGGGTACTACATTGGGTACTACATTGGGCACTACATTGGGCACTACATTGGCACTACATTGGACACTACATTGGGCACTATATTGGGTACTACATTGGGACTACATTGGGCACTACATTGGGTACTACATTGGGTACTACATTGGCACTACATTTCGTACTACATTGGGCACTACATTGAGCACTACATTGCGCACTACATTGTCACTACATTGGTACTACATTGGGCACTACAGTGAGCACTACATTGGGTACTACATTGGCACTACATTGGCACTACATTGGGCACTACATTGGGTACTATATTGGTGCAACATTGGCACTGCATGGGCACTACATTGGGCACTACATTGAGCACTACATTGGCACTACATTGGGCACTACCTTGGCCACTACATTGGGCACTACATTGGGTACTACCTTGGGCACTACATTGGGCACTACATTGGGCCCTACCTTGGGCACTACATTGGGCACTACCTTAGGCACTACATTGTGTACTACATTGGGCACTACATTGGGCACTACATTGGGTACTACATTGGGCACTACATTGGGCACTACATTGGGTACTACATTGGGCACTACATTGGCACTACATTGGGCACTACATTGGCACTACATTGGGCACTACATTGGGCACTACATTGGCACTACATTGGGCACTACATTGGGCACTACATTGGGTACTACATTGGGCACTACATTGGGCACTACATTGGGCTCTACATTAGGCACTACATTGGTACTACATTGGGCACTACATTGGCACTACATTGGGCACTACATTGGGCACTACATTGGGTACTACATTGGCACTACATTGGCACTGCATTGGGCACTACATTGGGTACAACATTGGGCACTACATTGGGTACTACATTGAGCACTACATTGAGCACTACATTGGCACTACATTGGGTACTACATTAGGCACTACATTGGGCACTACCTTAGGCACTACATTGGGTACTACATTGGGCATTACATTGGGCACTACATTGGGCACTACCTTAAGCACTACATTGGGCACTACATTGATCACTACATTGGGCACTACCTTCGGCACTACATTGGGCACTGCATTGGGCACTACATTGTGTACTACATTGGGCACTACATTGGGCACTACATTGGGCACTACCTTAGGCACTACATTGGGCACTACATTGGGCACCACCTTAGCCATTACATTGGGAACTAAATGTGGGCACTACATTGGGTACTACATTGGGTACTACATTGGGCACTACATTGGGCACTACCTTAGGCACTACATTGGGCACTACATTGGGTACTACCTTGGGCACTACATTGGGCACTACATTGGACACTACATTGGGCACTACATTGGGTACTACATTGGGCACTACATTGGGCACTACATTGAGCACTACATTGGGTACTACATTGGGTACTACATCGGGCACTACATTGGCACTACATTGGGCACTACATTGGGCACTACATTGGGCACTACATTGGATACTACAGTGAGCACTACATTGGGTAATACATTGGGTACGACATTGGGTACTACATTGGGCACTACATTGGCACTACATTGGACACTACATTGGGCACTATATTGGGTACTACATTGGGACTACATTGGGCACTACATTGGGTACTACATTGGGTACTACATTGGCACTACATTTCGTACTACATTGGGCACTACATTGAGCACTACATTGCGCACTACATTGTCACTACATTGGTACTACATTGGGCACTACATTGAGCACTACATTGGGTACTACATTGGCACTACATTGGGCACTACATTGGGTACTACATTGGCACTACTTTGGCACTACATTGGGCACTACATTGGGTACTATATTGGTGCAACATTGGCACTGCATGGGCACTACATTGGGCACTACATTGAGCACTACATTGGCACTACATTGGGCACTACCTTGGGCACTACATTGGGCACTACATTCGGTACTACCTTGGGCACTACATTGGGCACTACATTGGGCACTACATTGGGCACTACATTGGGCACTACCTTAGGCACTACATTGTGTACTACATTGGGCACTACATTGGGCACTACATTGGGTACTACATTGGGCATTACATTGGGCACTACGCTGGGTACTACATTGGGCACTACATTGGCACTACATTGGGCACTACTTTGGGGACTACATTGGCACTACATTGGGCACTACATTGGGCACTACATTGGGTACTACATTGGGCACTACATTGGGCACTAAATTGGACACTACATTGGGTACTACATTGGCACTACATTGGGCACTACATTGGGTACTACATTGGGCATTACATTGGGTACTACATTGGGCACTACATTGTGTACTACATTGGGCACTACATTGGGTACTACATTAGGCACTACATTGGGCGCTACATTGGGTACTACATTGGGCACTACATTGGACACTACATTGGGCACTACATTGGGTACTACATTGGGCACTACATTGGACACTACATTGAGCACTACATTGGGTACTACATTGGGCACTACATTGGGCACTACATTGGGCACTACCTTAGGCACTACATTGGGCACTACATTGGGCACCACCTTAGCCATTACATTGGGCACTAAATGTGGGCACTACATTGGGTACTACATTGGGTACTACATTGGGCACTACATTGGGCACTACCTTAGGCACTACATTGGGCACTACATTGGGTACTACCTTGGGCACTACATTGGGCACTACATTGGACACTACATTGGGCACTACATTGGGTACTACATTGGGCACTACATTGGGCACTACATTGGGCACTACATTGGGTACTACATTGGGTACTACATCGGGCACTACATTGGCACTACATTGGGCACTACATTGGGCACTACATTGGGCACTACATTGGACACTACAGTGAGCACTACATTGGGTAATACATTGGGTACGACATTGGGTACTACATTGGACACTACATTGGCACTACATTGGACACTACATTGGGCACTATATTGGGTACTACATTGGGACTACATTGGGCACTACATTGGGTACTACATTGGGTACTACATTGGCACTACATTTCGTACTACATTGGGAACTACATTGAGCACTACATTGCGCACTACATTGTCACTACATTGGTACTACATTGGGCACTACATTGAGCACTACATTGGGTACTACATTGGCACAACATTGGGCACTACATTGGGTACTACATTGGCACTAGTTTGGCACTACATTGGGCACTACATTGGGTACTATATTGGTGCAACATTGGCACTGCATGGGCACTACATTGGGCACTACATTGAGCACTACATTGGCACTACATTGGGCACTACCTTGGGCACTACATTGGGCACTACATTGGGTACTATCTTGGGCACTACATTGGGCACTACATTGGGCACTACATTGGGCACTACCTTAGGCACTACATTGTGTACTACATTGGGCACTACATTGGGCACTACATTGGGTACTACATTGGGCATTACATTGGGCACTACGTTGGGTACTACATTGGGCACTACATTGGCACTACATTGGGCACTACTTTGGGCACTACATTGGGCACTACATTGGCACTACATTGGGCACTACATTGGGCACTACCTTAGGCACTACATTGTGTACTACATTGGGCACTACATTGGGCATTACATTGGGCACTACGTTGGGTACTACATTGGGCACTACATTGGGTACTACATTGGGCACTACATTGGACACTACATTGGGCACTACATTGGGTACTACATTGGGCACTACATTGGACACTACATTGAGCACTACATTGGGTACTACATTGGGCACTACATTGGGCACTACATTGGCACTACATTGGGCACTACATTGGGCACTACATTGGACACTACATTGAGCACTACATTGGGTAATACATTGGGCACGACATTGGGTACTACATTGGGCACTACATTGGCATAACATTGGACACTACATTGGGCACTATATTGGATACTACATTGTGACTACATTGGGCACTACATTGGGTACTACATTGGGTACTACATTGTCACTACATTTCGTACTACATTGGGCACTACATTGAGCACTACATTGCGCACTACATTGTCACTACATTGGTACTACATTGGGCACTACATTGAGCACTACATTGGGTACTACATTGGAACTACATTGGCACTACATTGGGCACTACATTGGGTACTACATTGACATAACCTAGGCACTACATTGGGCACTACATTGGGTACTATATTGGTGCAACATTGGCACTGCATGGGCACTACATTGGGCACTACATTGAGCACTATATTGGCACTACATTGGGCACTGCATTGGCACTACATTGGGTACTACATTGGCACTACATTGGCACTACATTGGCACTACTTTGGGCACTACATTGAGCACTACATTGGGTACTACATTGGGCACTACATTGGACTCTACATTGAGCACTACATTGGGTACTACATTGGGCACTACATTGGGCACTACATTGTCACTACATTGGGCACTACATTGGGCACTACATTGGACTCTACATTGAGCACTACATTGGGTAATACATTGGGTACGACATTGGGTACTACATTGGGCACTACATTGGCACTACATTGGACACTACATTGGGCACTATATTGGATACTACATTGTGACTACATTGGGCACTACATTGGGTACTACATTGGGTACTACATTGTCACTACATTTCGTACTACATTGGGCACTACATTGAGCACTACATTGCGCACTACATTGTCACTACATTGTTACTACATTGGGCACTACATTGAGCACTACATTGGGTACTACATTGGCACTACATTGGCACTACATTGGGCACTACATTGGGTACTGCATTGGCATTACTTTGGCACCTCATTGGGCACTACATTGGGTACTATATTGGTGCAACATTGGCACTGCATGGGCACTACATTGGGCACCAAATTGAGCACTATATTGGCACTACATTGGACACTGCATTGGCACTACATTGGGTACTACATTGGCACTACATTGGCACTACTTTGGGCACTACATTGAGCACGACATTGGGTACTCCATTGAGCACTACATTGGATACTACATTGGGCCCTAAATTGGCATTACATTGGCACTACATTGGCATTGCATTGGGTACTACATTGGGTACCAAATTGGCACTACATTGGGCACTACATTGGGTATTACATTGGCACTACATTGGCACTACATTGGGTATTACATTGGCATTTCATTGGGTACTACATTGAGCACTACATCGGGTACTACATTGGGCACTACATTGGGCACTACATTAGCTCTACATTGGCACTACATTGGGCACTACATTGGGTACTACATTGGGTACTACATTGGCACTACATTTCGTACTACATTGGGTACTACATTGGCACTACATTGGCACTACATTGGGCACTACATTGCGTACTACATTGGCATTACTTTGGCACTACATTGGGCACTACATTGGGAACTATATTGGTGCAACATTGGCGCTGCATGGGCACTACATTGGGCACTACATTGAGCACTATATTGGCACTACATTGGGCACTGCATTGGCACTACATTGGGTACTACATTGGCACTACATTGGCACTACATTGGCACTACTTTGGGCACTACATTGAGCACGACATTGGGTACTCCATTGAGCACTACATTGGATACTACATTGGGCCCTAAATTGGCATTACATTGGCACTACATTGGCATTGCATTGGGTACTACATTGGGTACCAAATTGGCACTACATTGGGCACTACATTGGGTATTACATTGGCACTACATTGGCACTACATTGGGTATTACATTGGCATTACATTGGGTACTACATTGAGCACTACATCGGGTACTACATTGGGCATTACATTGGGCACTACATTAGCTCTACATTGGCACTACATTGGGTACTACATTGGCACTACATCGGGCACTGCATTAGGCACTACATTGGGTATTCCATTGGGCACTACATTGGGTACTACATTGGCACTACATTGGGCACTACATTGGCTCTACATTGGCACTACATTGTCTCTACATTGGCACTACATTGGGCACTACATTGGCACTAAATTGGGCACTACATTGGCAATACATTGGGTACTACATTGGCACTACATTGGCTCCACATTGGCACCACATTGGCACTACATTGGGCACAACATTGTGTACTACATTGGGCATTACATTGGGTACTATATTGGGTTCTACATTGGCTCTACATTGGGCACTACATTGGCACTACATTGGGCACTACATTGGGTACTATATTGGGTACTACATTGGGCACTACATTGGGCACTACATTGGGCACTACATTGGGTACTACATTGGCACTACATTTGGTACTATATTGGGCACTACATTGAGCACTACATTGGTACTACATTGGGCACTACATTGAGCACTACATTGGGCACTACATTAGCACTACATTGGGCACTACATTGGGCACTGCATTGAGCACTACATTGGGTACTACATTGACACTACATTGGCACTACATTCGCAGTACATTGGCACTACATTGGGCACGACATTGGGTACTACATTGAGCACTACATTGGCACTACATTGGGCACTACATTGAGCACTACATTGAACACTACATTTGGTACTACATTAGGCACTACATTGGCACTACATTGGGCACTACTTTGGCACTACATTGGGCACTACATTGGCACTAGTTTGGGCACTATGTTGGCACTACATTGGGCACTATATTGAGCACTACATGGGGACTACATTGGGCACTACATTGGCACTACATTCGGCACTACATTGGCAATACATTGGCACTACATTGGGCACGACATTGGGTACTACATTGAGCACTACATTGGCACTACATTGGGCACTACATTGAGCACTACATTGAACACTACATTTGGTACTACATTAGGCACTACATTGGCACTACATTGGGCACTACATTGGCACTACATTGGGCACTACATTGGCACTAGTTTGGGCACTATGTTGGCACTACATTGGGCACTATATTGAGCACTACATGGGGACTACATTGGGCACTACATTGGCACTACATTCGGCACTACATTGGCACTACATTGGGTACTACATTGGCACTACATTGGGTACTACATTGAGCACTATATTGGTACTACATTAGGTACTACATTGAGCACTACATTGGCACTACATTGACACTACATTGGGCACTACATTTGGTACTACATTGGGCACTACATCGGGCACGACATTGGGCACTACATTGGCTCTACATTGGCAATACAATGGGTACTACATTGGCACTACATTTGGCACTACATTAGCCACTACATTGGGTACTGCACTGGGTGCTACATTGAGCACTACATCCTGTACTACATTGGGCACTACATCGGGTACTACATTGGGCATTGCATTGGGCACTACCTTAGGCACTACATTGTGTACTACATTGGGCACTACATTGGGTACTACATTGGGCACTACATTGGGCACTACATTGTGTACTACATTGGGCACTACATTGGCACTACATTGGGCACTACATTTGGCACTACATTGGGCCCTACCTTGGGCACTACATTGGGCACTACCTTAGGCATTACATTGTGTACTACATTGGGCACTACATTGGGCACTACATTGGGTACTACATTGGGCACTACATTGGGCACTACATTGGGCACTAAATTGGACACTACATTGGGTACTACATTGGCACTACATTGGGCACTACATTGGGTACTACATTGGGCACTACATTGTGTACTACATTGGGCATAACATTGGGTACTACATTGGGCACTACATTGGGTACTACATTGGGCACTACATTGGACACTACATTGGGCACTACATTGGGTACTACATTGGGCACTACATTGGACACTACATTGAGCACTACATTGGGTATTACATTGGGCACTACATTGGGCACTACATTGGCACTACATTGGGCACTACATTGGACACTACATTGAGCACTACATTGGGTAATACATTGGGTACGACATTGGGTACTACATTGGGCACTACATTGGCACTACATTGGACACTACATTGGGCACTATATTGGATACTACATTGTGACTACATTGGGCACTACATTGGGTACTACATTGGGTACTACATTGGCACTACATTTTGTACTACATTGGGCACTACATTGAGCACTACATTGCGCACTACATTGTCACTACATTGGTACTACATTGGGCACTACATTGAGCACTACATTGGGTACTACATTGGCACTACATTGGCACTACATTGGGCACTACATTGGGTACTACATTGGCATTACTTTGGCACTACATTGGGTACTATATTGGTGCAACGTTGGCACTGCATGGGCACTACATTGGGCACTACATTGAGCACTATATTGGCACTACATTGGGCACTGCATTGGCACTACATTGGGTACTACATTGGCACTACATTGGCACTACATTGGCACTACTTTGGGCACTACATTGAGCACGACATTGGGTACTCCATTGAGCACTACATTGGATACTACATTGGGCCCTAAATTGGCATTACATTGGCACTACATTGGCATTCCATTAGGTACTACATTGGGTACCAAATTGGCACTACATTGGGCACTACATTGGGTATTACATTGGCACTACATTGGCACTACATTGGGTATTACATTGGCACTACATTGGCTCCACATTGGCACCACATTGGCACTACATTGGGCACAACATTGGGTACTGCATTAGGCATTACATTGGGTACTACATTGGGTTCTACATTGGCTCTACATTGGGCACTACATTGGCACTACATTGGGCACTACATTGGGTACTATATTGGGTACTACATTGGGCACTACATTGGGCACTACATTGGGTACTACATTGGCACTACATTTGGTACTATATTGGGCACTACATTGAGCACTACATTGGTACTACATTGGGCACTACATTGACACTACATTGGCACTACATTCGCACTACATTGGCACTACATTGGGCACTACTTTGAGCACTACATTGAACACTACATTTGGTACTACATTAGGCACTACATTGGCACTACATTGGGCACTACATTGGCACTACATTGGGCACTACATTGGCACTACATTGGGCACTACATTGGCACTAGATTGGGCACTATGTTGGCACTACATTGGGCACTACATTGAGCACTACATGGGGACTACATTGGGCACTACATTGGCACTACATTCGGCACTACATTGGCACTACATTGGGTACTACATTGGCACGACATTGGGTACTACATTGAGCACTATATTGGTACTACATTAGGTACTACATTGAGCACTACATTGGCACTACATTGACACTACATTGGGCACTACATTTGGTACTACATTGGGCACTACATTGGGCACTACATCGGGCACGACATTGGGCACTACATTGGCTCTACATTGGCAATACAATGGGTACTACATTGGCACTACATTGGCACTACATTGGGCACTACATTAGCCACTATATTGGGTACTGCACTGGGTGCTACATTGAGCACTACATCTTGTACTACATTGGGCACTGCATTGGGCACTACATCGGGTACTACATTGGGCATTGCATTGGGCACTACATTAGGCACTACATTGGACACTACATTGGACACTACATTGAGCACTACATTGGGTAATACATTGGGTACGACATTGGGTACTACATTGGGCACTACATTGGCACTACATTGGACACTACATTGGGCACTATATTGGATACTACATTGTGACTACCTTGGGCACTACATTGGGTACTACATTGGGTACTACATTGTCACTACATTTCGTACTACATTGGGCACTACATTGAGCACTACATTGGGTACTACATTGGCACTACATTGGCACTACATTGGGCACTACATTGGGTACTATATTGGTGCAACATTGGCACTGCATGGGTACTACATTGGGCACTACATTGAGCACTATATTGGCACAACTTTAGGCACTACATTAAGCACGACATTGGGTACTCCATTGAGCACTACATTGGATATTACATTGGGCCCTAAATTGGCATTACATTGGCACTACATTGGCATTGCATTGGGTACTACATTGGGTACCAAATTGGCACTACATTGGGCACTACATTGGGTATTACATTGGCACTACATTGGCACTACATTGGGTATTACATTGGCATTACATTGGGTACTACATTGAGCACTACATCGGGTACTACATTGGGCATTACATTGGGCACTACATTAGCTCTAAATTGGCACTACATTGGGTACTACATTGGCACTACATTGGGCACTACATTAGGCACTACATTGGGTATTCCATTGGGCATTACATTGGGTACTACATTGGCACTACATTGGGCACTACATTGGCTCTACATTGGCACTACATTGTCTCTACATTGGCACTACATTGGGTACTACATTGGCACTAAATTGGGCACTACATTGGCAATACACTGCGTACTACATTGGCACTACATTGGCTCCACATTGGCACCACATTGGCACTACATTGGGCACAACATTGGGTACTACATTGGGCATTACATTGGGCACTACATTGGGTTCTACATTGGCTCTACATTGGGCACTTCATTGGCTCTACATTGGGCACTGCATTGGGTACTATATTGGGTACTACATTGGGCACTACATTGGGCACTACATTGGGCACTACATTGGGTACTACATTGGGCACTACATTCGCACTACATTGGCACTACATTGGGCACGACATTGGGTACTACATTGAGCACTACATTGGGCACGACATTGGGTACTACATTGAGCACTACATTGGGCACTACATTGAGCACTACATTGAACACTACATTTGGTACTACATTAGGCACTACATTGGCACTACATTGGGCACTACATTGGCACTACATTGGGCACTACATTGGCACTAGATTGGGCACTATGTTGGCACTACATTTGGTACTACATTGGGCACGACATTAGGCACTACAGCGGGCACGATATTGGGCACTACATTGGCTCTACATTGGCAATACAATGGGTACTACATTGGCACTACATTGGCACTACATTGGGCACTACATTGAGCACTACATTGGGTACTACATTGGCACTACATTGAGCTCTACATTGGCACTACATTGGGTACTACATTGGCACTACATTGGGCACTACATTGGCACTACATTGGGCACGACATTGGGTACCACATTGGCAGTACATTGAGCACTACATTGGGCACTACATTTAGCACTACATTGGGTACTACATTGGGCACTACACTGGGCACTACATTGGGTACAACATTGACACTATATTGGGCACGACATTGGGTACTACATTGGGTACTACATTGGCACTACATTGGGCACTACATTGGCACTACATTGGCACTACATTGGGCACTACATTGGGCATTATATTGGTACTACATTGGGTACTACATTGGCACTACATTGGGCACTACATTGGGCACTACATTGGAAACTGCATTGGGCACTAAATTGGGCACTACATTGGGTTCTACATTGGGCACTACATTGTGCACTACATTGGGCACTACCTTGGGCACTACATTGGGTACTACATTGAGCACTACATTGGCACTACATTGGGCACTACATTGGGTACTACATTGAGCACTACATTGGGCACTACATTGGGTACTACATTGAGCACTACATTGGCACTGCATTGGGCACTACATTAGGCACTACATTGAGCACTACATTGTGTACTACATTGGCACTACATTGGCACTACATTGGGTACAACAATGAGCACTACATTGGGCACTACACTGGCACTGCATTGGGCACTACATTGGGCACGACATTGGGTACCACATTGGCACTACATTGAGCACTACATTGGGATCTACATTGGGCACTACATTGGCACTACATTGGGCACTACATTGGCACTACATTGGTACTACATTGGCACTACATTGGCACTACATTGGCACTACTTTGGGCACTACATTCAGCACTACATTGGGTACTACATTAAGCACGACATTGGATACTACATTGGGCCCTAAATTGGCATTACATTGGCACTACATTGGCATTGCATTGGGTACTACATTGGGTACCAAATTGGCACTACATTGGCACTACATTGGGCACTACATTGGGTACTACATTGGCACTACATTAGCACTACATTGGGTATTACATTGGCACTACATTGGGTACTACATTGAGCACTACACCGGGTACTACATTGGGCACTACATTGGGCACTACATTAGCTCTACATTGGCACTACATTGGGTACTACATTGGCACTACATTGGGCACTACATTAGGCACTACATTGGGTATTCCATTGGGCACTACATTGGGCACTACATTGGGTACTACATTGGCACTACATTGGGCACTACGTTGGCTCTACATTGGCACTACATTGTCTCTACATTGGCACTACATTGGGTATTACATTGGCACTACAGTGGGCACTACATTGGCAATACATTGGGTGCTACATTGGACACTACATTGAGCACTACATTGGGTAATACATTGGGTACGACATTGGGTACTACATTGGGCACTACATTGGCACTACATTGGACACTACATTGGGCACTATATTGGATACTACATTGTGACTACATTGGGCACTACATTGGGTACTACATTGGGTACTACATTGGCACTACATTTCATACTACATTGGGCACTACATTGAGCACTACATTGCGGACTACATTGTCACTACATTGGTACTACATTGGGCACTACATTGAGCACTACATTGGGTACTACATTGGCACTAAAATGGCACTACATTGGGCACTACATTGGGTACTGCATTGGCATTACTTTGGCACTACATTGGGGACTACATTGGGTACTATATTGGTGCAACATTGGCACTGCATGGGCACTACATTGGGCACTACATTGGCACTACATTGGCACTACTTTGGGCACTACATTGAGCACGACATTGGGTACTCCATTGAGCACTACATTGGATACTACATTGGGCCCTAAATTGGCATTACATTGGCACTACATTGGCATTGCATTGGGTACTACATTGGGTACCAAATTGGCACTACATTGGGTATTACATTGGCACTACATTGGCACTACATTGGGTATTATATTGGCATTACATTGGGTACTACATTGAGCACTACATCGGGTACTACATTGGGCACTACATTGGGCACTACATTAGCTCTACATTGGCACTACATTGGGTACTACATTGGCACTACATTGGGCACTACATTAGGCACTACATTGGGTATTCCATTGGGCACTACATTGGGCACTACATTGGGTACTACATTGGCACTACATTGGGCACTACATTGGCTCTACATTGGCACTACATTGTCTCTACATTGGCACTACATTGGGTACTACATTGGCACTAAATTGGGCACTACATTGGCAATACATTGGGTACTACATTGGCACTACATTGGCTCCACATTGGCACCACATTGGCACTACATTGGGCACAACATTGGGTACTGCATTGGGCATTACATTGGGTACTACATTGGGTTCTACATTGGCTCTACATTGGGCACTACATTGGCACTACATTGGGCACTACATTGGGTACTATATTGGGTACTACATTGGGCACTACATTGGGCACTACATTGGGTACTACATTGGCACTACATTTGGTACTATATTGGGCACTACATTGAGCACTACATTGGTACTACATTGGGCACTACATTGAGCACTACATTGGGCACTACATTAGCACTACATTGGTACTACATTGGGCACTGCATTGAGCACTACATTGGGTACTACATTGACACTACATTGGCACTACATTCGCACTACATTGGCACTACATTGGGCACTACATTGAGCACTACATTGAACACTACATTTGGTACTACATTAGGCACTACATTGGCACTACATTGGGCACTACATTGGCACTACATTGGGCACTACATTGGCACTACATTGGGCACTACATTGGCACTAGATTGGGCACTATGTTGGCACTACATTGGGCACTACATTGAGCACTACATGGGGACTACATTGGGCACTACATTGGCACTACATTCGGCACTACATTGGCACTACATTGGGTACTACATTGGCACTACATTGGGTACTACATTGAGCACTATATTGGTACTACATTAGGTACTACATTGAGCACTACATTGGCACTACATAGACACTACATTGGGCACTACATTTGGTACTACATTGGGCACTACATCGGGCACGACATTGGGCACTACATTGGCTCTACATTGGCAATGCAATGGGTACTACATTGGCACTACATTGGGCACTACATTAGCCACTACATTGGGTACTGCACTGGGTGCTACATTGAGCACTACATCTTGTACTACATTGGGCACTGCATTGGGCACTACATCGGGTACTACATTGGGCATTGCATTGGGCACTACATTAGGCACTACATTGGACACTACATTGGACACTACATTGAGCACTACATTGGGTAATACATTGGGTACGACATTGGGTACTACATTGGGCACTACATTGGCACTACATTGGACACTACATTGGGCACTATATTGGATACTACATTGTGACTACATTGGGCACTACATTGAGCACTACATTGGGTACTACATTGGCACTACATTGGCACTACATTGGGCACTACATTGGGTACTATATTGGTGCAACATTGGAACTGCATGGGTACTACATTGGGCACTACATTGAGCACTATATTGGCACTACTTTGGGCACTACATTAAGCACGACATTGGGTACTCCATTGAGCACTACATTGGATATTACATTGGGCCCTAAATTGGCATTACATTGGCACTACATTGGCATTGCATTGGGTACTACATTGGGTACCAAATTGGCACTACATTGGGCACTACATTGGGTATTACATTGGCACTACATTGGGTATTACATTGGCATTACATTGGGTACTACATTGAGCACTACATCGGGTACTACATTGGGCATTACATTGGGCACTACATTAGCTCTAAATTGGCACTACATTGGGTACTACATTGGCACTACATTGGGCACTACATTAGGCACTACATTGGGTATTCCATTGGGCACTACATTGGGCACTACATTGGGTACTACATTGGCACTACATTGGGCACTACATTGGCTCTACATTGGCACTACATTGTCTCTACATTGGCACTACATTGGGTACTACATTGGCACTAAATTGGGAACTACATTGGCAATACATTGCGTACTACATTGGCACTACATTGGCTCCACATTGGCACCACATTGGCACTACATTGGGCACAACATTGGGTACTACATTGGGCATTACATTGGGTTCTACATTGGCTCTACATTGGGCACTTCATTAGCTCTACATTGGGCACTGCATTGGGTACTATATTGGGTACTACATTGGGCACTACATTGGGCACTACATTGGGTACTACATTGTGTACTACATTGGCACTACATTGGGCACTACATTGGGCACTACATTGAGAACTACATTGTGTACTACATTGGCACTACATTGGCACTACATTGGCACTACATTGGGTACTACATTGACACTACATTGGCACTACATTCGCACTACATTGGCACTACATTGGGCACGACATTGGGTACTACATTGAGCACTACATTGGGCACTACATTGAGCACTACATTGGGTACTACATTGGCACTACATTGAGCTCTACATTGGCACTACATTGGGCACAACATTGGGTACTGCATTGGGCATTACATTGGGTACTACATTGGGTTCTACATTGGCTCTACATTGGCACTACATTGGCACTACATTGGGCACTACATTGGGTACTATATTGGGTACTACATTGGGCACTACATTGGGCACTACATTGGGTACTACATTGAGCACTACATTGGGCACTACATTAGCACTACATTGGTACTACATTGGGCACTGCATTGAGCACTACATTGGGTACTACATTGACACTACATTTGCACTACATTCGCACTACATTGGCACTACATTGGGCACTACATTGAGCACTACATTGAACACTACATTTGGTACTACATTAGGCACTACATTGGCACTACATTGGGCACTACATTGGCACTACATTGGGCACTACATTGGCACTACATTGGGCACTACATTGGCACTAGATTGGGCACTATGTTGGCACTACATTGGGCACTACATTGAGCACTACATGGGGACTACATTGGGCACTACATTGGCACTACATTCGGCACTACATTGGCACTACATTGGGTACTACATTGGCACTACATTGGGTACTACATTGAGCACTATATTGGTACTACATTAGGTACTACATTGAGCACTACATTGGCACTACATAGACACTACATTGGGCACTACATTTGGTACTACATTTGGCACTACATTGGGCACTACATCGGGCACGACATTGGGCACTACATTGGCTCTACATTGGCAATACAATGGGTACTACATTGGCACTACATTGTGCACTACATTAGCCACTACATTGGGTACTGCACTGGGTGCTACATTGAGCACTACATCTTGTACTACATTGGGCACTGCATTGGGCACTACATCGGGTACTACATTGGGCATTGCATTGGGCACTACATTAGGCACTACATTGGACACTACATTGGACACTACATTGAGCACTACATTGGGTAATACATTGGGTACGACATTGGGTACTACATTGGGCACTACATTGGCACTACATTGGACACTACATTGGGCACTATATTGGATACTACATTGTGACTACATTGAGCACTACATTGGGTACTACATTGGCACTACATTGGCACTACATTGGGCACTACATTGGGTACTATATTGGTGCAACATTGGAACTGCATGGGTACTACATTGGGCACTACATTGAGCACTATATTGGCACTACTTTGGGCACTACATTAAGCACGACATTGGGTACTCCATTGAGCACTACATTGGATATTACATTGGGCCCTAAATTGGCATTACATTGGCACTACATTGGCATTGCATTGGGTACTACATTGGGTACCAAATTGGCACTACATTGGGCACTACATTGGGTATTACATTGGCACTACATTGGCACTACATTGGGTATTACATTGGCATTACATTGGGTACTACATTGAGCACTACATCGGGTACTACATTGGGCATTACATTGGGCACTACATTAGCTCTAAATTGGCACTACATTGGGTACTACATTGGCACTACATTGGGCACTACATTAGGCACTACATTGGGTATTCCATTGGGCACTACATTGGGCACTACATTGGGTACTACATTGGCACTACATTGGGCACTACATTGGCTCTACATTGGCACTACATTGTCTCTACATTGGCACTACATTGGGTACTACATTGGCACTAAATTGGGCACTACATTGGCAATACATTGCGTACTACATTGGCACTACATTGGCTCCACATTGGCACCACATTGGCACTACATTGGGCACAACATTGGGTACTACATTGGGCATTACATTGGGCACTACATTGGGTTCTACATTGGCTCTACATTGGGCACTGCATTGGGTACTATATTGGGTACTACATTGGGCACTACATTGGGCACTACATTGGGTACTACATTGTGTACTACATTGGCACTACATTGGGCACTACATTGGGCACTACATTGAGAACTACATTGTGTACTACATTGGCACTACATTGGCACTACATTGGCACTGCATTGGGTACTACATTGACACTACATTGGCACTACATTCGCACTACATTGGCACTACATTGGGCACGACATTGGGTACTACATTGAGCACTACATTGGGCACTACATTGAGCACTACATTGAACACTACATTTGGTACTACATTAGGCACTACATTGGCACTACATTGGGCACTACATTGGCACTACATTGGGCACTACATTGGCACTAGATTGGGCACTATGTTGGCGCTACATTGGGCACTACATTGAGCACTACATGGGGACTACATTGGGCACTACATTGGCATTACATTCGGCACTACATTGGCACTACATTGGGTACTACATTGAGCACTATATTGGTACTACATTAGGTACTACATTGAGCACTACATTGGCACTACATTGACACCACATTGGGCACTACATTTGGTACTACATTGGGCACGACATTAGGCACTACATCGGGCACGACATTGGGCACTACATTGGCTCTACATTGGCAATACAATGGGTACTACATTGGCACTACATTGGCACTACATTGGGCACTACATTGAGCACTACATTGGGTACTACATTGGCACTACATTGAGCTCTACATTGGCACTACATTGGGTACTACATTGGCACTACATTGGGCACTACATTGGCACTACATTGGGCACGACATTGGGTACCACATTGGCACTACATTGAGCACTACATTGGGCACTACATTTAGCACTACATTGGGTACTACATTGGGCACTACACTGGGCACTACATTGGGTACAACATTGACACTATATTGGGCACGACATTGGGTACTACATTGGGTACTACATTGGCACTACATTGGGCACTGCATTGGGCACTACATTGGCACTACATTGGCACTACATTGGGCACTACATTGGGCATTATATTGGTACTACATTGGGTACTACATTGGCACTACATTGGGCACTACATTGGGCACTACATTGGAAACTGCATTGGGCACTAAATTGGGCACTACATTGGGTTCTACATTGGGCACTACATTGTGCACTACATTGGGCACTACCTTGGGCACTACATTGGGTACTACATTGAGCACTACATTGGCACTACATTGGGCACTACATTGGGTACTACATTGAGCACTACATTGGGCACTACATTGGGTACTACATTGAGCACTACATTGGCACTGCATTGGGCACTACATTAGGCACTACATTGGGCACTACATTGTGTACTACAATGGCACTACATTGGCACTACATTGGGTACTACATTGAGCACTACATTGGCACTGCATTGGGCACTACATTAGGCACTACATTGAGCACTACATTGTGTACTACATTGGCACTACATTGGCACTACATTTGGTACAACAATGAGCACTACATTGGGCACTACACTGGCACTGCATTGGGCACTACATTGGGCACGACATTGGGTACCACATTGGCACTACATTGAGCACTACATTGGGATCTACATTGGGCACTACATTGGCACTACATTGGGCACTACATTGGCACTACATTGGTACTACATTGGCACTACATTGGCACTACATTGGCACTACTTTGGGCACTACATTCAGCACTACATTGGGTACTACATTAAGCACGACATTGGATACTACATTGGGCCATAAATTGGCATTAAATTGGCACTACATTGGCATTGCATTGGGTACTACATTGGGTACCAAATTGGCACTACATTGGCACTACATTGGGCACTACATTGGGTACTACATTGGCACTACATTGGCACTACATTGGGTATTACATTGGCACTACATTGGGTACTACATTGAGCACTACACCGGGTACTACATTGGGCACTACATTGGGCACTACATTAGCTCTACATTGGCACTACATTGGGTACTACATTGGCACTACATTGGGCACTACGTTAGGCACTACATTGGGTATTCCATTGGGCACTACATTGGGCACTACATTGGGTACTACATTGGCACTACACTGGGCACTACGTTGGCTCTACATTGGCACTACATTGTCTCTACATTGGCACTACATTGGGTATTACATTGGCACTACATTGGGCACTACATTGGCAATACATTGGGTGCTACATTGGACACTACATTGAGCACTACATTGGGTAATACATTGGGTACGACATTGGGTACTACATTGGGCACTACATTGGCACTACATTGGACACTACATTGGGCACTATATTGGATACTACATTGTGACTACATTGGGCACTACATTGGGTACTACATTGGGTACTACATTGGCACTACATTTCGTACTACATTGGGCACTACATTGAGCACTACATTGCGGACTACATTGTCACTACATTGGTACTACATTGGGCACTACATTGAGCACTACATTGGGTACTACATTGGCACTACATTGGCACTACATTGGGCACTACATTGGGTACTGCATAGGCATTACTTTGGCACTACATTGGGCACTACATTGGGTACTATATTGGTGCAACATTGGCACTGCATGGGCATTACATTGGGCACTACATTGAGCACTATATTGGCACTACATTGGGCACTGCATTGGCACTACATTGAGTACTACATTGGCACTACATTGGCACTACATTGGCACTACTTTGGGCACTACATTGAGCACGACATTGGGTACTCCATTGAGCACTACATTGGATACTACATTGGGCCCTAAATTGGCATTACATTGGCACTACATTGGCATTCCATTGGGTACTACATTGGGTACCAAATTGGCACTACATTGGGCACTACATTGGGTATTACATTGGCACTACATTGGCACTACATTGGGTATTACATTGGCATTACATTGGGTACTACATTGAGCACTACATCGGGTACTACATTGGGCACTACATTGGGCACTACATTAGCTCTACATTGGCACTACATTGGGTACTACATTGGCACTACATTGGGCACTACATTAGGCACTACATTGGGTATTCCATTGGGCACTACATTGGGCACTACATTGGGTACTACATTGGCACTACATTGGGCACTACATTGGCTCTACATTGGCACTACATTGTCTCTACATTGGCACTACATTGGGTACTACATTGGCACTAAATTGGGCACTACATTGGCAATACATTGGGTACTACATTGGCACTACATTGGCTCCACATTGGCACCACATTGGCACTACATTGGGCACAACATTGGGTACTGCATTGGCATTACTTTGGCACTACATTGGGGACTACATTGGGTACTATATTGGTGCAACATTGGCACTGCATGGGCACTACATTGGGCACTACATTGAGCACTATATTGGCACTACATTGGGCACTGCATTGGAACTACATTGGGTACTACATTGGCACTACATTGGCACTACATTGGCACTACTTTGGGCACTACATTGAGCACGACATTGGGTACTCCATTGAGCACTACATTGGATACTACATTGGGCCCTAAATTGGCATTACATTGGCACTACATTGGCATTGCATTGGGTACTACATTGGGTACCAAATTGGCACTACATTGGGCACTACATTGGGTATTACATTGCCACTACATTGGCACTACATTGGGTATTGCATTGGCATTACATTGGATACTACATTGAGCACTACATCGGGTACTACATTGGGCACTACATTGGGCACTACATTAGCTCTACATTGGCACTACATTGGGTACTACATTGGCACTACATTGGGCACTACATTAGGCACTACATTGGGTATTCCATTGGGCACTACATTGGGCACTACATTGGGTACTACATTGGCACTACATTGGGCACTACATTGGCTCTACATTGGCACTACATTGTCAATACATTGGGTACTACATTGGCACTACATTGGCTCCACATTGGCACCACATTGGCACTACATTGGGCACAACATTGGGTACTGCATTGGGCATTACATTGGGTACTACATTGGGTTCTACATTGGCTCTACATTGGGCACTACATTGGCACTACATTGGGCACTACATTGGGTACTATATTGGGTACTACATTGGGCACTACATTGGGCACTACATTGGGTACTACATTGGCACTACATTTGGTACTTTATTGGGCACTACATTGAGCACTACATTGGTACTACATTGGGCACTACATTGAGCACTACATTGGGCACTACATTAGCACTACATTGGTACTACATTGGGCACTGCATTGAGCACTACATTGGGTACTACATTGACACTACATTGGCACTACATTCGCACTACATTGGCACTACATTGGGCACTACATTGAGCACTACATTGAACACTACATTTGGTACTACATTAGGCACTACATTGGCACTACATTGGGCACTACATTGGCACTACATTGGCACTACATTGGGCACTACATTGGCACTACATTGGGCACTACATTGGCACTAGATTGGGCACTATGTTGGCACTACATTGGGCACTACATTGAGCACTACATGGGGACTACATTGGCACTACATTCGGCACTACATTGGCACTACATTGGGTACTACATTGGCACTACATTGGGTACTACATTGAGCACTATATTGGTACTACATTAGGTACTACATTGAGCACTACATTGGCACTACATTGACACTACATTGGGCACTACATTTGGTACTACATTGGGCACTACATTGGGCACTACATTGGCTCTACATTGGCAATACAATGGGTACTACATTGGCACTACATTGGCACTACATTGGGCACTACATTAGCCACTACATTGGGTACTGCACTGGGTGCTACATTGAGCACTACATCTTGTACTACATTGGGCACTGCATTGGGCACTACATCGGGTACTACATTGGGCATTGCATTGGGCACTACATTAGGCACTACATTGGACACTACATTGGACACTACATTGAGCACTACATTGGGTAATACATTGGGTACGACATTGGGTACTACATTGGGCACTACATTGGCACTACATTGGACACTACATTGGGCACTATATTGGATACTACATTGTGACTACATTGGGCACTACATTGGGTACTACATTGGGTACTACATTGTCACTACATTTCGTACTACATTGGGCACTACATTGAGCACTACATTGGGTACTACATTGGCACTACATTGGCACTACATTGGGCACTACATTGGGTACTATATTGGTGCAACATTGGCACTGCATGGGTACTACATTGGGCACTACATTGAGCACTATATTGGCACTACTTTGGGCACTACATTAAGCACGACATTGGGTACTCCATTGAGCACTACATTGGATATTACATTGGGCCCTAAATTGGCATTACATTGGCACTACATTGGCATTGCATTGGGTACTACATTGGGTACCAAATTGGCACTACATTGGGCACTACATTGGGTATTACATTGGCACTACATTGGCACTACATTGGGTATTACATTGGCACTACATTGGGTACTACATTGAGCACTACATCGGGTACTACATTGGGCATTACATTGGGCACTACATTAGCTCTAAATTGGCACTACATTGGGTACTACATTGGCACTACATTGGGCACTACATTAGGCACTACATTGGGTATTCCATTGGGCACTACATTGGGCACTACATTGGGTACTACATTGGCACTACATTTGGCACTACATTGGCTCTACATTGGCACTACATTGTCTCTACATTGGCACTACATTGGGTACTACATTGGCACTAAATTGGGCACTACATTGGCAATACATTGCGTGCTACATTGGCACTACATTGGCTCCACATTGGCACCACATTGGCACTACATTGGGCACAACATTGGGTACTACATTGGGCATTACATTGGGCACTACATTGGGTTCTACATTGGCTCTACATTGGGCACTTCATTGGCACTACATTGGGCACTGCATTGGGTACTATATTGGGTACTACATTGGGCACTACATTGGGCACTACATTGGGTACTACATTGTGTACTACATTGGCACTACATTGGGCACTACATTGGGCACTACATTGAGAACTACATTGTGTACTACATTGGCACTACATTGGCACTACATTGGCACTACATTGGGTACAAAATTGAGCACTACATTCGCACTACACTGGCACTACATTGGGCACTACATTGGCACTACATTGTATATTACATTGGCACTGCATTGGGCACTACATTGGCAATACATTGGGTACTACATTGGCACAACATTGGCTCCACATTGGCACCACATTGGCACTACATTGGGCACTACATTGGGTACTACATTGGGCACTACATTGGGCACTACATTGCGTTCTGCATTGGCACTACATTGGGTACTACATTGGGCACTACATTGGGCACTGCATTGGCACTACATTGGCACTACATTGGCACTACATTCGCACTACATTGGCACTACATTGGCCACTACATTGGGTACTACATTGAGCACTACATTGGCACTACATTGGCACTACATTGCGTACAAAATTGAGCACTACATTGGGCACTACACTGGCACTACATTGGGCACTACATTGGCACTACATTGTATATTACATTGGCACTGCATTGGGCACTACATTGGCAATACATTGGGTACTACATTGGCACAACATTGGCTCCACATTGGCACCACATTGGCACTACATTGGGCACTACATTGGGCACTACATTGGGTACTACATTGGGCACTACATTGGGCACTACATTGCGTTCTGCATTGGCACTACATTGGGTACTACATTGGGCACTACATTGGGCACTGCATTGGCACTACATTGGCACTACATTGGCACTACATTCGCACCACATTGGCACTACATTGGGCACAACATTGGGTACTACATTGGGCATTACATTGGGCACTACATTGGGTATTACATTGGCACTACATTGGCACTACATTGGGTATTACATTGGCATTACATTGGGTACTACATTGAGCACTACATCGGGTACTACATTGGGCACTACATTGGGCACTACATTAGCTCTACATTGGCACTACATTGGGTACTACATTGGCACTACATTGGGCACTACATTAGGCACTACATTGGGTATTCCATTGGGCACTACATTGGGCACTACATTGGGTACTACATTGGCACTACATTGGGCACTACATTGGCTCTACATTGGCACTACATTGTCTCTACATTGGCACTACATTGGGTACTACATTGGCACTAAATTGGGCACTACATTGGCAATACATTGGGTACTACATTGGCACTACATTGGCTCCACATTGGCACCACATTGGCACTACATTGGGCACAACATTGGGTACTGCATTGGCATTACTTTGGCACTACATTGGGGACTACATTGGGTACTATATTGGTGCAACATTGGCACTGCATGGGCACTACATTGGGCACTACATTGAGCACTATATTGGCACTACATTGGGCACTGCATTGGCACTACATTGGGTACTACATTGGCACTACATTGGCACTACATTGGCACTACTTTGGGCACTACATTGAGCACGACATTGGGTACTCCATTGAGCACTACATTGGATACTACATTGGGCCCTAAATTGGCATTACATTGGCACTACATTGGCATTGCATTGGGTACTACATTGGGTACCAAATTGGCACTACATTGGGCACTACATTGGGTATTACATTGGCACTACATTGGCACTACATTGGGTATTACATTGGCATTACATTGGGTACTACATTGAGCACTACATCGGGTACTACATTGGGCATTACATTGGGCACTACATTAGCTCTAAATTGGCACTACATTGGGTACTACATTGGCACTACATTGGGCACTACATTAGGCACTACATTGGGTATTCCATTGGGCACTACATTGGGCACTACATTGGGTACTACATTGGCACTACATTGGGCACTACATTGGCTCTACATTGGCACTACATTGTCTCTACATTGGCACTACATTGGGTACTACATTGGCACTAAATTGGGCGCTACATTGGCAATACATTGGGTACTACATTGGCACTACATTGGCTCCACATTGGCACCACATTGGCACTACATTGGGCACAACATTGGGTACTGCATTGGGCATTACATTGGGTACTACATTGGGTTCTACATTGGCTCTACATTGGGCACTACATTGGCACTACATTGGGCACTACATTGGGTACTACATTGGGCACTACATTGGGCACTACATTGGGTACTACATTGGCACTACATTTGGTACTATATTGGGCACTACATTGAGCACTACATTGGTACTACATTGGGCACTACATTGAGCACTACATTGGGCACTACATTAGCACTACATTGGTACTACATTGGGCACTGCATTGAGCACTACATTGGGTACTACATTGACACTACATTGGCACTACATTCGCACTACATTGGCACTACATTGGGCACTACATTGAGCACTACATTGAACACTACATTTGGTACTACATTAGGCACTACATTGGCACTACATTGGGCACTACATTGGCACTACATTGGGCACTACATTGGCACTAGATTGGGCACTATGTTGGCACTACATTGGGCACTACATTGAGCACTACATGGGGACTACATTGGCACTACATTCGGCACTACATTGGCACTACATTGGGTACTACATTGGCACTACATTGGGTACTACATTGAGCACTATATTGGTACTACATTAGGTACTACATTGAGCACTACATTGGCACTACATTGACACTACATTGGGCACTACATTTGGTACTACATTGGGCACTACATTGGGCACTACATCGGGCACGACATTGGGCACTACATTGGCTCTACATTGGCAATACAATGGGTACTACATTGGCACTACATTGGCACTACATTGGGCACTACATTAGCCACTACATTGGGTACTGCACTGGGTGCTACATTGAGCACTACATCTTGTACTACATTGGGCACTGCATTGGGCACTACATCGGGTACTACATTGGGCATTGCATTGGGCACTACATTAGGCACTACATTGGACACTACATTGGACACTACATTGAGCACTACATTGGGTAATACATTGGGTACGACATTGGGTACTACATTGGGCACTACATTGGCACTACATTGGACACTACATTGGGCACTATATTGGATACTACATTGTGACTACATTGGGCACTACATTGGGTACTACATTGGGTACTACATTGTCACTACATTTCGTACTACATTGGGCACTACATTGAGCACTACATTGGGTACTACATTGGCACTACATTGGCACTACATTGGGCACTACATTGGGTACTATATTGGTGCAACATTGGCACTGCATGGGTACTACATTGGGCACTACATTGAGCACTATATTGGCACTACTTTGGGCACTTCATTAAGCACGACATTGGGTACTCCATTGAGCACTACATTGGATATTACATTGGGCCCTAAATTGGCATTACATTGGCACTACATTGGCATTGCATTGGGTACTACATTGGGTACCAAATTGGCACTACATTGGGCACTACATTGGGTATTACATTGGCACTACATTGGCACTACATTGGGTATTACATTGGCATTACATTGGGTACTACATTGAGCACTACATCGGGTACTACATTGGGCATTACATTGGGCACTACATTAGCTCTAAATTGGCACTACATTGGGTACTACATTGGCACTACATTGGGCACTACATTAGGCACTACATTGGGTATTCCATTGGGCACTACATTGGGCACTACATTGGGTACTACATTGGCACTACATTGGGCACTACATTGGCTCTACATTGGCACTACATTGTCTCTACATTGGCACTACATTGGGTACTACATTGGCACTAAATTGGGCACTACATTGGCAATACATTGCGTGCTACATTGGCACTACATTGGCTCCACATTGGCACCACATTGGCACTACATTGGGCACAACATTGGGTACTACATTGGGCATTACATTGGGCACTACATTGGGTTCTACATTGGCTCTACATTGGGCACTTCATTGGCACTACATTGGGCACTGCATTGGGTACTATATTGGGTACTACATTGGGCACTACATTGGGCACTACATTGGGTACTACATTGTGTACTACATTGGCACTACATTGGGCACTACATTGGGCACTACATTGAGAACTACATTGTGTACTACATTGGCACTACATTGGCACTACATTGGCACTACATTGGGTACAAAATTGAGCACTACATTCGCACTACACTGGCACTACATTGGGCACTACATTGGCACTACATTGTATATTACATTGGCACTGCATTGGGCACTACATTGGCAATACATTGGGTACTACATTGGCACAACATTGGCTCCACATTGGCACCACATTGGCACTACATTGGGCACTACATTGGGTACTACATTGGGCACTACATTGGGCACTACATTGCGTTCTGCATTGGCACTACATTGGGTACTACATTGGGCACTACATTGGGCACTGCATTGGCACTACATTGGCACTACATTGGCACTACATTCGCACTACATTGGCACTACATTGGCCACTACATTGGGTACTACATTGAGCACTACATTGGCAGTACATTGGCACTACATTGCGTACAAAATTGAGCACTACATTGGGCACTACACTGGCACTACATTGGGCACTACATTGGCACTACATTGTATATTACATTGGCACTGCATTGGGCACTACATTGGCAATACATTGGGTACTACATTGGCACAACATTGGCTCCACATTGGCACCACATTGGCACTACATTGGGCACTACATTGGGTACTACATTGGGCACTACATTGGGCACTACATTGCGTTCTGCATTGGCACTACATTGGGTACTACATTGGGCACTACATTGGGCACTGCATTGGCACTACATTGGCACTACATTGGCACTACATTCGCACTACATTGGCACTACATTGGCCACTACATTGGGTACTACATTGAGCACTACATTGGCACTACATTGGGCACTACATTGAGCACTACATTGAGCACTACATTTGGTACTACATTAGGCACTACATTGGCACTACATTGGGCACTACATTGGCACTACATTGGGCACTACATTGGCACTACATTGGGCACTACATTGAGCACTACATTGGCACTACATTGGGCACTACATTGGCACTACATTGGGTACTACATTGGCACTACATTGGGTACTACATTGAACACTACATTTGGTACTACATTAGGCACTACATTGGCACTACATTGGGCACTACATTGGCACTACATTGGGCACTGCATTGAGCACTACATTGGCACTACATTGGGCACTACATTGGCACTACATTGGGTACTACATTGGCACTACATTGGGTACTACATTGAGCACTACATTGTTACTACATTAGGTACTACATTGGCACTACATTGGCACTACAATGGGCACTATATTGGGTACTACATTGGGCACTACATTGGGCACTACATCGGGCACTACATTGGCTCTACATTGGCAATACAATGAGTACTACATTGGCACTACATTGGCACTACATTGAGCACTACATCCTGTACTACATTGGGCACTGCATTGGGCACTACAACGGGTACTACATTGGGCATTGCATTGGGCACTACATTAGGCACTATATTGGGTACTACATTGGGCACTACATTGGGCACTGCATTGGGCACTACATTGGGCACTACATTGGCACTGCATTGGACACTATATTGGGCACTACATTGGCACTACATTGGGCACTATATTGGGCTCTACATTGAGCACTACATTAGGTACTTCATTGGCACTACATTGGGTACTACATTGAGCACTACATTGGGCACTACATTGGGTACTACATTGAGCACTACATTGGCACTACATTTGGCACTACATTAGGCACTACATTGAGCACTACATTGTGTACTACATTGGCACTACATTGGGCGCTACATTGGGCACTACATTGAGCACTACATTAGGCACTACATTGGGCACTAAATTGAGCACTGCATTGTGTACTACATTGGGCACTACATTGAGCACTACATTGGGTACTACATTGGCACTACATTGAGCTCTACATTGGCACTACATTGGGTACTACATTGGCACTACATTGGGAACTACATTGGCACTACATTGGGCACGACATTGGGTACCACATTGGCACTACATTGAGCACTACATTGGGGACTACATTGGCACTACATTGGGCACTGCATCGGGTACTACATTGGGCACTACATTTAGCACTACATTGGGTACTACATTGGGCACTACACTGGGCACTACATTGGGTACTACATTGGCACTATATTGGGCACGACATTGGGTACTACATTTAGCACTACATTGGGTACTATATTGGTCACTACACTGGGCACTACATTGGGTACTACATTGGCTCTACATTGGCACTACATTGTCTCTACATTGGCACTACATTGGGTACTACATTGGCACTAAATTGGGCGCTACATTGGCAATACATTGGGTACTACATTGGCACTACATTGGCTCCACATTGGCACCACATTGGCACTACATTGGGCACAACATTGGGTACTGCATTGGGCATTACATTGGGTACTACATTGGGTTCTACATTGGCTCTACATTGGGCACTACATTGGCACTACATTGGGCACTACATTGGGTACTATATTGGGTACTACATTGGGCACTACATTGGGCACTACATTGGGTACTACATTGGCACTACATTTGGTACTATATTGGGCACTACATTGAGCACTACATTGGTACTACATTGGGCACTACATTGAGCACTACATTGGGCACTACATTAGCACTACATTGGTACTACATTGGGCACTGCATTGAGCACTACATTGGGTACTACATTGACACTACATTGGCACTACATTCGCACTACATTGGCACTACATTGGGCACTACATTGAGAACTACATTGAACACTACATTTGGTACTACATTAGGCACTACATTGGCACTACATTGGGCACTACATTGGCACTACATTGGGCACTACATTGGCACTAGTTTGGGCACTATGTTGGCACTACATTGGGCACTACATTGAGCACTACATGGGGACTACATTGGCACTACATTCGGCACTACATTGGCACTACATTGGGTACTACATTGGCACTACATTGGGTATTACATTGAGCACTATATTGGTACTACATTAGGTACTACATTGAGCACTACATTGGCACTACATTGACACTACATTGGGCACTACATTTGGTACTACATTGGGCACTACATTGGGCACTACATCGGGCACGACATTGGGCACTACATTGGCTCTACATTGGCAATACAATGGGTACTACATTGGCACTACATTGGGCACTACATTAGCCACTACATTGGGTACTGCACTGGGTGCTACATTGAGCACTACATCTTGTACTACATTGGGCACTGCATTGGGCACTACATCGGGTACTACATTGGGCATTGCATTGGGCACTACATTAGGCACTACATTGGACACTACATTGGACACTACATTGAGCACTACATTGGGTAATACATTGGGTACGACATTGGGTACTACATTGGGCACTACATTGGCACTACATTGGACACTACATTGGGCACTATATTGGATACTACATTGTGACTACATTGGGCACTACATTGGGTACTACATTGGGTACTACATTGTCACTACATTTCGTACTACATTGGGCACTACATTGAGCACTACATTGGGTACTACATTGGCACTACATTGGCACTACATTGGGCACTACATTGGGTACTATATTGGTGCAACATTGGCACTGCATGGGTACTACATTGGGCACTACATTGAGCACTATATTGGCACTACTTTGGGCACTTCATTAAGCACGACATTGGGTACTCCATTGAGCACTACATTGGATATTACATTGGGCCCTAAATTGGCATTACATTGGCACTACATTGGCATTGCATTGGGTACTACATTGGGTACCAAATTGGCACTACATTGGGCACTACATTGGGTATTGCATTGGCACTACATTGGCACTACATTGGGTATTACATTGGCATTACATTGGGTACTACATTGAGCACTACATCGGGTACTACATTGGGCATTACATTGGGCACTACATTAGCTCTAAATTGGCACTACATTGGGTACTACATTGGCACTACATTGGGCACTACATTAGGCACTACATTGGGTATTCCATTGGGCACTACATTGGGCACTACATTGGGTACTACATTGGCACTACATTGGGCACTACATTGGCTCTACATTGGCACTACATTGTCTCTACATTGGCACTACATTGGGTACTACATTGGCACTAAATTGGGCACTACATTGGCAATACATTGCGTGCTACATTGGCACTACATTGGCTCCACATTGGCACCACATTGGCACTACATTGGGCACAACATTGGGTACTACATTGGGCATTACATTGGGCACTACATTGGGTTCTACATTGGCTCTACATTGGGCACTTCATTGGCACTACATTGGGCACTGCATTGGGTACTATATTGGGTACTACATTGGGCACTACATTGGGCACTACATTGGGTACTACATTGTGTACTACATTGGCACTACATTGGGCACTACATTGGGCACTACATTGAGAACTACATTGTGTACTACATTGGCACTACATTGGCACTACATTGGCACTACATTGGGTACAAAATTGAGCACTACATTCGCACTACACTGGCACTACATTGGGCACTACATTGGCACTACATTGTATATTACATTGGCACTGCATTGGGCACTACATTGGCAATACATTGGGTACTACATTGGCACAACATTGGCTCCACATTGGCACCACATTGGCACTACATTGGGCACTACATTGGGTACTACATTGGGCACTACATTGGGCACTACATTGCGTTCTGCATTGGCACTACATTGGGTACTACATTGGGCACTACATTGGGCACTGCATTGGCACTACATTGGCACTACATTGGCACTACATTCGCACTACATTGGCACTACATTGGCCACTACATTGGGTACTACATTGAGCACTACATTGGCAGTACATTGGCACTACATTGCGTACAAAATTGAGCACTACATTGGGCACTACACTGGCACTACATTGGGCACTACATTGTATATTACATTGGCACTGCATTGGGCACTACATTGGCAATACATTGGGTACTACATTGGCACAACATTGGCTCCACATTGGCACCACATTGGCACTACATTGGGCACTACATTGGGCACTACATTGGGTACTACATTGGGCACTACATTGGGCACTACATTGCGTTCTGCATTGGCACTACATTGGGTACTACATTGGGCACTACATTGGGCACTGCATTGGCACTACATTGGCACTACATTGGCACTACATTCGCACTACATTGGCACTACATTGGCCACTACATTGGGTACTACATTGAGCACTACATTGGCACTACATTGGGCACTACATTGAGCACTACATTGAGCACTACATTTGGTACTACATTAGGCACTACATTGGCACTACATTGGGCACTACATTGGCACTACATTGGGCACTACATTGGCACTACATTGGGCACTACATTGAGCACTACATTGGCACTACATTGGGCACTACATTGGCACTACATTGGGTACTACATTGGCACTACATTGGGTACTACATTGAACACTACATTTGGTACTACATTAGGCACTACATTGGCACTACATTGGGCACTACATTGGCACTACATTGGGCACTGCATTGAGCACTACATTGGCACTACATTGGGCACTATATTGGCACTACATTGGGTACTACATTGGCACTACATTGGGTACTACATTGAGCACTACATTGTTACTACATTAGGTACTACATTGGCACTACATTGGCACTACAATGGGCACTATATTGGGTACTACATTGGGCACTACATTGGGCACTACATCGGGCACTACATTGGCTCTACATTGGCAATACAATGAGTACTACATTGGCACTACATTGGCACTACATTGAGCACTACATCCTGTACTACATTGGGCACTGCATTGGGCACTACAACGGGTACTACATTGGGCATTGCATTGGGCACTACATTAGGCACTATATTGGGTACTACATTGGGCACTACATTGGGCACTGCATTGGGCACTACATTGGGCACTACATTGGCACTGCATTGGACACTATATTGGGCACTACATTGGCACTACATTGGGCACTATATTGGGCTCTACATTGAGCACTACATTAGGTACTTCATTGGCACTACATTGGGTACTACATTGAGCACTACATTGGGCACTACATTGGGTACTACATTGAGCACTACATTGGCACTACATTTGGCACTACATTAGGCACTACATTGAGCACTACATTGTGTACTACATTGGCACTACATTGGGCGCTACATTGGGCACTACATTGAGCACTACATTAGGCACTACATTGGGCACTAAATTGAGCACTGCATTGTGTACTACATTGGGCACTACATTGAGCACTACATTGGGTACTACATTGGCACTACATTGAGCTCTACATTGGCACTACATTGGGTACTACATTGGCACTACATTGGGAACTACATTGGCACTACATTGGGCACGACATTGGGTACCACATTGGCACTACATTGAGCACTACATTGGGGACTACATTGGCACTACATTGGGCACTGCATCGGGTACTACATTGGGCACTACATTTAGCACTACATTGGGTACTACATTGGGCACTACACTGGGCACTACATTGGGTACTACATTGGCACTATATTGGGCACGACATTGGGTACTACATTTAGCACTACATTGGGTACTATATTGGTCACTACACTGGGCACTACATTGGGTACTACATTGGCTCTACATTGGCACTACATTGTCTCTACATTGGCACTACATTGGGTACTACATTGGCACTAAATTGGGCGCTACATTGGCAATACATTGGGTACTACATTGGCACTACATTGGCTCCACATTGGCACCACATTGGCACTACATTGGGCACAACATTGGGTACTGCATTGGGCATTACATTGGGTACTACATTGGGTTCTACATTGGCTCTACATTGGGCACTACATTGGCACTACATTGGGCACTACATTGGGTACTATATTGGGTACTACATTGGGCACTACATTGGGCACTACATTGGGTACTACATTGGCACTACATTTGGTACTATATTGGGCACTACATTGAGCACTACATTGGGGACTACATTGGCACTACATTGGGCACTGCATCGGGTACTACATTGGGCACTACATTTAGCACTACATTGGGTACTACATTGGGCACTACACTGGGCACTACATTGGGTACTACATTGGCACTATATTGGGCACGACATTGGGTACTACATTTAGCACTACATTGGGTACTATATTGGTCACTACACTGGGCACTACATTGGGTACTACATTGGCACTATATTGGGCACGACATTGGGTACTACATTGGGTACTACATTGGCACTATATTGGGCACGACATTGGGTACTACATTGGCACTACATTGGGCAATACATTGGCACTACATTGGGTACTACATTGGCACTACATTGGCACTACATTGGGCACTACATTGGGCACTATATTGGAACTACATTGGGTACTACATTGGTACTACATTGGCACACATTTAGCACTACATTGGGCACTATATTGGAACTACACTGGGTACTACATTGGGTACTACATTGGCATTACATTTAGCACTACATTGGGTACTACATTGGGCACTACATTGTGCACTACATTTGCACTAAATTAGGCACTACCTTGGGCACTACATTGGGCACTACATTGGCACTACATTGGGCAATACATTGGCACTACATTGGGTACTACATTAGCACTACATTGGCACTACATTGGGTACTACATTGGGCACTATATTGGTACTACATTGGGTACTATATTGGGTACTACATTGGGCACTACATTGGCACTACATTGGGCACTACATTAGCCAGTACATTGGCACTACATTGGGCACTACTTTAGCCACTACATTGGGTACTACACTGGGTACTACATTGAGCACTACATCCTGTACTACATTGGGCACTGCATTGGGCACTACATCGGGTACTACATTGGGCATTGCATTGGGCACAATATTGGGCACTACATTGGCACTACATTGGGCACTACATTGGGCTCTACATTGAGCACTACATTAGGTACTTCATTGGCACTACATTGGGTACTACATTGAGCACTACATTGGGCACTACATTGGGTACTACATTAAGCACTACATTGGCACTACATTGGGCACTACATTAGGCACTACATTGAGCACTACATTGTGTACTACATTGGCATTACATTGGGCACTACATTGGGCACTACATTGAGAACTACATTGTGTACTACATTGGCACTACATTGGCACTACATTGGCACTACATCGGGTACAACATTGAGCACTACATTGGGCACTACATTGGGCACTAAATTGAGCAGTGCATTGGGTACTACATTGGGCACTATATTGAGCACTACATTGGGTACTACATTTGCACTACATTGAGCTCTACGCTGGCAGTACATTGGGTACTACATTGGCACTACATTGGGTACTACATTGGCACTACATTGGCACTACATTGGGCACTACATTGGGCACTATATTGGAACTACATTGGGTACTACATTGGGTACTACATTGGCATTACATTTAGCACTACATTGGGTACTACATTGGGCACTACATTGTGCACTACATTGGCACTAAATTAGGCACTACCTTGGGCACTACATTGGGCACTACATTGGGTACTACATTGGCACTACATTGGCACTACATTGGGTACTACATTTGGCACTATATTGGTACTACATTGGGTACTACATTGGGTACTACATTGGGCACTACATTGGCACTACATTGGGCACTACATTAGCCAGTACATTGGCACTACATTGGGCACTACATTAGCCACTACATTGGGTACTACACTGGGTACTACATTGAGCACTACATCCTGTACTACATTGGGCACTGCATTGGGCACTACATCGGGTACTACATTGGGCATTGCATTGGGCACAATATTGGGCACTACATTGGCACGGCATTGGGCACTACATTGGGCTCTACATTGAGCACTACATTAGGTACTTCATTGGCACTACATTGGGTACTACATTGAGCACTACATTGGGCACTACATTGGGTACTACATTGAGCACTACATTGGGCACTACATTAGGCACTACATTGAGCACTACATTGTGCACTACATTGGCACTACATTGGGCACTACATTGGGCACTACATTGAGAACTACATTGTGTACTACATTGGCACTACATTGGCACTACATCGGGTACAACATTGAGCACTACATTGGGCACTAAATTGAGCACTGCATTGGGTACTACATTGGGCACTACATTGAGCACTACATTGGGTACTACATTTGCACTACATTGAACTCTACGTTGGCAGTACATTGGGTACTACATTGGCACTACATTGGGAACTACATTGGCACAACATTGGGCACGACATTGGGTACCACATTGGCACTACATTGAGCACTACATTGGGCATTACATTGGCACTATATTGGGCACGACATTGGGTACTACATTGGGTACTACATTGGGCATTACATTTGGCACTACATTGGGTACTACATTGGCACTACATTGGGCAATACATTGTCACTACATTGGGTACTACATTGGCACTACATTGGCACTACATTGGGCACTATATTGGTAATACATTGGGTACTACATTGGGTACTACATTGGCACTACATTGGGCACTACATTGGGTACTACATTGGGCACTACATTGTGCACTACATTGGCACTAGATTAGGCACTACCTTGGGCACTACATTGGGCACTACATTCGGCACTACATTCGGCACTACATTGGGCACTACATTGGCACTACATTGGGCAATACATTGGCACTACATTGGGTACTACATTGGCACTACATTGGTACTACATTGGGCACTATATTGGGTACTACATTGGGCACTACATTGGGCACTACATCGGGCACTACATTGGCTCTACATTGGCAATACAATGAGTACTACATTGGCACTACATTGGCACTACATTGAGCACTACATCCTGTACTACATTGGGCACTGCATTGGGCACTACAACGGGTACTACATTGGGCATTGCATTGGGCACTACATTAGGCACTACATTGGGTACTACATTGGGCACTACATTGGGCACTGCATTGGGCACTACATTGGGCACTACATTGGCACTGCATTGGACACTATATTGGGCACTACATTGGCACTACATTGGGCACTATATTGGGCTCTACATTGAGCACTACATTAGGTACTTCATTGGCACTACATTGGGTACTACATTGAGCACTACATTGGGCACTACATTGGTTACTACATTGAGCACTACATTGGCACTACATTTGGCACTACATTAGGCACTACATTGAGCACTACATTGTGTACTACATTGGCACTACATTGGGCGCTACATTGGGCACTACATTGAGCACTACATTGGGCACTACATTGGGCACTAAATTGAGCACTGCATTGGGTACTACATTGGGCACTACATTGAGCACTACATTGGGTACTACATTGGCACTACATTGAGCTCTACATTGGCACTACATTGGGTACTACATTGGCACTACATTGGGCACGACATTGGGTACCACATTGGCACTACATTGGGGACTACATTGGCACTACATTGGGCACTGCATTGGGTACTACATTGGGCACTACATTGGGCACTGCATCGGGTACTACATTGGGCACTACATTTAGCACTACATTGGGTACTACATTGGGCACTACACTGGGCACTACATTGGGTACTACGTTGGCACTATATTGGGCACGACATTGGGTACTACATTTAGCACTACATTGGGTACTATATTGGGCACTACACTGGGCACTACATTGGGTACTACATTGGCACTATATTGGGCACGACATTGGGTACTACATTGGGTACTACATTGGCACTATATTGGGCACGACATTGGGTACTACATTGGCACTACATTGGGCAATACATTGGCACTACATTGGGTACTACATTGGCACTACATTGGCACTACATTGGGCACTACATTGGGCACTATATTGGAACTACATTGGGTACTACATTGGTACTACATTGGCACACATTTAGCACTACATTGGGCACTATATTGGAACTACATTGGGTACTACATTGGGTACTACATTGGCATTACATTTAGCACTACATTGGGTACTACATTGGGCACTACATTGTGCACTACATTTGCACTAAATTAGGCACTACCTTGGGCACTACATTGGGCACTACATTGGCACTACATTGGGCAATACATTGGCACTACATTGGGTACTACATTAGCACTACATTGGCACTACATTGGGTACTACATTGGGCACTATATTGGTACTACATTGGGTACTACATTGGGTACTACATTGGGCACTACATTGGCACTACATTGGGCACTACATTAGCCAGTACATTGGCACTACATTGGGCACTACTTTAGCCACTACATTGGGTACTACACTGGGTACTACATTGAGCACTACATCCTGTACTACATTGGGCACTGCATTGGGCACTACATCGGGTACTACATTGGGCATTGCATTGGGCACAATATTGGGCACTACATTGGCACTACATTGAGCACTACATTAGGTACTTCATTGGCACTACATTGGGTACTACATTGAGCACTACATTGGGCACTACATTGGGTACTACATTAAGCACTACATTGGCACTACATTGGGCACTACATTAGGCACTACATTGAGCACTACATTGTGTACTACATTGGCATTACATTGGGCACTACATTGGGCACTACATTGAGAACTACATTGTGTACTACATTGGCACTACATTGGCACTACATTGGCACTACATCGGGTACAACATTGAGCACTACATTGGGCACTACATTGGGCACTAAATTTAGCAGTGCATTGGGTACTACATTGGGCACTATATTGAGCACTACATTGGGTACTACATTTGCACTACATTGAGCTCTACGCTGGCAGTACATTGGGTACTACATTGGCACTACATTGGGTACTACATTGGCACTACATTGGCACTACATTGGGCACTACATTGGGCACTATATTGGAACTACATTGGGTACTACATTGGGTACTACATTGGCATTACATTTAGCACTACATTGGGTACTACATTGGGCACTACATTGTGCACTACATTGGCACTAAATTAGGCACTACCTTGGGCACTACATTGGGCACTACATTGGGTACTACATTGGCACTACATTGGCACTACATTGGGTACTACATTGGGCACTATATTGGTACTACATTGGGTACTACATTGGGTACTACATTGGGCACTACATTGGCACTACATTGGGCACTACATTAGCCAGTACATTGGCACTACATTGGGCACTACATTAGCCACTACATTGGGTACTACACTGGGTACTACATTGAGCACTACATCCTGTACTACATTGGGCACTGCATTGGGCACTACATCGGGTACTACATTGGGCATTGCATTGGGCACAATATTGGGCACTACATTGGCACGGCATTGGGCACTACATTGGGCTCTACATTGAGCACTACATTAGGTACTTCATTGGCACTACATTGGGTACTACATTGAGCACTACATTGGGCACTACATTGGGTACTACATTGAGCACTACATTGGGCACTACATTAGGCACTACATTGAGCACTACATTGTGCACTACATTGTGTACTACATTGGCACTACATTGGCACTACATCGGGTACAACATTGAGCACTACATTGGGCACTAAATTGAGCACTGCATTGGGTACTACACTGGGTACTACATTGAGCACTACATTGGGTACTACATTTGCACTACATTGAACTCTACGTTGGCAGTACATTGGGTACTACATTGGCACTACATTGGGAACTACATTGGCACTACATTGGGCACGACATTGGGTACCACATTGGCACTACATTGAGCACTACATTGGGCATTACATTGGCACTATATTGGGCACGACATTGGGTACTACATTGGGTACTACATTGGGCATTACATTTGGCACTACATTGGGTACTACATTGGCACTACATTGGGCAATACATTGTCACTACATTGGGTACTACATTGGCACTACATTGGCACTACATTGGGCACTATATTGGTAATACATTGGGTACTACATTGGGTACTACATTGGCACTACATTGGGCACTACATTGGGCACTACATTGGAAATTGCATTGCGCACTAAATTGGGCACTACATTGGGTACTACATTGGGCACTACATTGTGCACTACATTGGCACTACATTAGGCACTACCTTGGGCACTACATTGGGCACTACATTCGGCACTACATTCGGCACTACATTGGGCACTACATTGGGCACTACATTGGCACTACATTGGGCAATACATTGGCACTACATTGGGTACTACATTGGCACTACATTGGTACTACATTGGGCACTATATTGGTACTACATTGGGTACTACATTGGGTACTACATTGGCACTACATTTGGCACTACATTGGGAACGACATTGGAAACTGCATTTGGCACTACATTGTGTACTACATTGGCACTACATTGGGCACTACATTGAGCACTACATTGGGCACTACATTGGGCACTAAATTGAGCACTGCATTGGATACTACATTGGGCACTACATTGAGCACTACATTGGGTACTACATTGGCACTACATTGAGCTCTACATTGGCACTACATTGGGTACTACATTGGCACTACATTGGGAACTACATTGGCACTACATTGGGCACGACATTGGGTACCACATTGGCACTACATTGAGCACTACATTGGGCACTACATTGGCACTACATTGGGCACTGCATTGGGTACTACATTGGGTACTACATTGGGCACTACATTGGGCACTGCATCGGGTACTACATTGGGCACTACATTTAGCACTACATTGGGTACTACATTGGGCACTACACTGGGCACTACATTGGGTACTACATTGGCACTACATTGGGCAATACATTGGCACTACATTGGGCACTACATTGGGCACTATATTGGAACTACATTGGGTACTACATTGCTACTACATTGGCACACATTTAGCACTACATTGGGCACTATATTGGAACTACATTGGGTACTACATTGGGTACTACATTGGCATTACATTTAGCACTACATTGGGTACTACATTGGGCACTACATTGTGCTCTACATTGGCACTAAATTAGGCACTACCTTGGGCACTACATTGGGCACTACATTGGCACTACATTGGGCAATACATTGGCACTACATTGGGTACTACATTGGCACTACATTGGCACTACATTGGGCACTACATTAGCCAGTACATTGGCACTAGATTGGGCACTACATTAGCCACTACATTGGGTACTACTCTGGGTACTACATTGAGCACTACATCCTGTACTACATTGGGCACTGCATTGGGCACTACATCGGGTACTACATTGGGCATTGCATTGGGCACTACATTAGGCACTACATTGGGTACTACATTGGGCACTACATTGGGCACTACATTGGGCTCTACATTGAGCACTACATTAGGTACTTCATTGGCACTACATTGGGTACTACATTGAGCACTACATTGGGCACTACATTGGGTACTACATTGAGCACTACATTGGCACTACATTGGGCACTACATTAGGCACTACATTGAGCACTACATTGTGTACTACATTGGCACTACATTGGGCACTACATTGGGCACTACATTGAGAACTACATTGTGTACTACATTGGCACTACATTGGCACTACATTGGCACTACATCGGGTACAACATTGAGCACTACATTGGGCACTACATTGGGCACTAAATTGAGCACTGCATTGGGTACTACATTGGGCACTACATTGAGCACTACATTGGGAACTACATTTGCACTACATTGAGCTCTACGTTGGCAGTACATTGGGTACTACATTGGCACTACATTGGGAACTACATTGGCACTACATTGGGCACGACATTGGGTACCACATTGGCACTATATTGAGCACGACATTGGGTACTACATTGGCACTACATTGGCACTACATTGGGCACTATATTGGTACTACATTGGGTACTACATTGGGTACTACATTGGCACTACATTGGGCACTACATTGGGCACTACATTGGAAACTGCATTGCGCACTAAATTGGGCACTACATTGGGTACTACATTGGGCACTACATTGTGCACTACATTGGCACTACATTAGGCACTACCTTGGGCACTACATTGGGCACTACATTCGGCACTACATTGGGCACTACATTCGGCACTACATTGGCACTACATTGGGCAATACATTGGCACTACATTGGGTACTACATTGGCACTACATTGGCACTACATTGGTACTACATTGGGCACTATATTGGTACTACATTGGGCACTACATTGGGCACGACATTGGAAACTGCATTGGGCACTACATTGGGTACTACATTGAGCACTACATTGGTACTACATTAGGTACTACATTGGCACTACATTGGTACTACATTGGGCACTATATTGGTACTACATTGGGTACTACATTGGGTACTACATTGGCACTACATTGGGCACTACATTGGGCACGACATTGGAAACTGCATTGGGCACTACATTGGGTACTACATTGAGCACTATATTGGTACTACATTAGGTACTACATTGGCACTACATTGGCACTACATTGGCACTACTTTGGGCACTACATTCAGCAGTACATTGGGTACTACATTAAGAACGACATTGGATACTACATTGGGCCCTAAATTGGCATTACATTGGCACTACATTGGCATTGCATTGGGTACTACATTGGGTACCAAATTGGCACTACATTGGGCACTACATTGGGTACTACATTGGCACTACATTGGCACTACATTGGTACTACATTGGGCACTATATTGGTACTACATTGGGCACTACATTGGGCACGACATTGGAAACTGCATTGGGCACTACATTGGGTACTACATTGAGCACTACATTGGTACTACATTAGGTACTACATTGGCACTACATTGGTACTACATTGGGCACTATATTGGTACTACATTGGGTACTACATTGGGTACTACATTGGCACTACATTGCGTATTACATTGGCACTACATTGGGTACTACATTGAGCACTACATCGGGTACTACATTGGGCACTACATTGGGCACTACATTAGCTCTACATTGGCACTACATTGGGTACTACATTGAGCACTACATTGGGCACTACATTAGGCACTACATTGAGCACTACATTGTGTACTACATTGGCACTACATTGGGCACTACATTGGGCACTACATTGAGAACTACATTGTGTACTACATTGGCACTACATTGGCACTACATCGGGTACAACATTGAGCACTACATTGGGCACTAAATTGAGCACTGCATTGGGTACTACATTGGGCACTACATTGAGCACTACATTGTGAACTACATTGGCACTACATTGGGCACGACATTGGGTACCACATTGGCACTACATTGAGCACTACATTGGGCACTACATTGGCACTATATTGGGCACGACATTGGGTACTACATTGGGTACTACATTGGGCATTACATTTGGCACTACATTGGGTACTACATTGGCAATACATTGGGCAATACATTGTCACTACATTGGGTACTACATTGGCACTACATTGGGCACTATATTGTTAATACATTGGGTACTACATTGGGTACTACATTGGCACTACATTGGGCACTACATTGGGCACTACATTGGAAACTGCATTGCGCACTAAATTGGGCACTACATTGGGTACTACATTGGGCACTACATTGTGCACTACATTGGCACTACATTAGGCACTACCTTGGGCACTACATTGGGCACTACATTCGGCACTACATTGGGCACTACATTGGGCACTACATTGGCACTACATTGGGCAATACATTGGCACTACATTGGGTACTACATTGGCACTACATTGGTACTACATTGGGCACTATATTGGTACTACATTTGGTACTACATTGGGTACTACATTGGCACTACATTGGGCACTACATTGGGAACGACATTGGAAACTGCATTTGGCACTACATTGGGTACTACATTGAGCACTACATTGGTACTACATTAGGTACTACATTGGCACTACATTGTCACTACATTGGCACTACTTTGGGCACTACATTCAGCACTACATTGGGTACTACATTAAGCACGACATTGGATACTACATTGGGCCCTAAATTGGCATTACATTGGCACTACATTGGCATTGCATTGGGTACTACATTGGGTACCAAATTGGCACTACATTGGCTCTACATTGGGCACTACATTGGGCACTACATTGGCACTACATTGGCACTACATTGGGTATTACATTGGCACTACATTGGGTACTACATTGAGCACTACATCGGGTACTACATTGGGCACTACATTGGGCACTACATTAGCTCTACATTGGCACCACATTGGGTACTACATTGGCACTACATTGGCACTACATTGGGAACTACATTAGGCACTACATTGGGTATTCCATTGGGCACTACATTGGGCACTACATTGGGTACTACATTAGCACTACATTGGGCACTACGTTGACTCTACATTGGCACTACATTGTCTCTACATTGGCACTACATTGGGTATTACATTGGCACTACATTGGGCACTACATTGGCAATACATTGGGTGCTACATTGGCACTACATTGGCTCCACATTGGCACCACATTGGCACTACATTGGGCACTACATTGGGTACTACATTGGGCACTACATTGGGCACTACATTGGGTTCTGCATTGGCACTACATCGGGTACTACATTGGGCACTACATTGGGCACTACATTGGCACTACATTGGGCACTACATTGGGTACTATATTGGGTACTACATTGGGCACTACATTGGGTACTACATTGTGTACTACATTGTCACTACATTGGGCACTACATTGGGCACTACATTGAGAACTACATTGTGTACTACATTGGCACTACATTGGCACTACATTGGCACTACATTGGGTACAACATTGAGCACTACATTGGGCACTACACTGGCACTACATTGGGCACTACATTGGCACTACATTGTATATTACATTGGCACTGCATTGGGTACTACATTGAGCACTACATCGGGTACTACATTGGGCACTATATTGGGCACTACATTAGCTCTACATTGGCACTACATTGGGTGCTACATTGGCACTACATTGGCACTACATTGGGAACTACATTAGGCACTACATTGGGTATTCCATTGGGCACTACATTGGGCACTACATTGGGTACTACGTTGGCACTACATTGGGCACTACATTGGCTCTACATTGGCACTACATTGTCTCTACATTGGCACTACATTGGGTATTACATTGGCACTACATTGGAAACTGCATTGCGCACTAAATTGGGCACTACATTGGGTACTACATTGGGCACTACATTGTGCACTACATTGGCACTACATTAGGCACTACCTTGGGCACTACATTGGGCACTACATTCGGCACTACATTGGGCACTACATTGGGCACTACATTGGCACTACATTGGGCACTACATTGGCACTACATTGGGTACTACATTGGCACTACATTGGTACTACATTGGGCACTATATTGGTACTACATTTGGCACTACATTGGGTACTACATTGAGCACTACATTGGTACTACATTAGGTACTACATTGGCACTACATTGTCACTACATTGGCACTACTTTGGGCACTACATTCAGCACTACATTGGGTACTACATTAAGCACGACATTGGATACTACATTGGGCCCTAAATTGGCATTACATTGGCACTACATTGGCATTGCATTGGGTACTACATTGGGTACCAAATTGGCACTACATTGGCTCTACATTGGGCACTACATTGGGCACTACATTGGCACTACATTGGCACTACATTGGGTATTACATTGGCACTACATTGGGTACTACATTGAGCACTACATCGGGTACTACATTGGGCACTACATTGGGCACTACATTAGCTCTACATTGGCACCACATTGGGTACTACATTGGCACTACATTGGCACTACATTGGGAACTACATTAGGCACTACATTGGGTATTCCATTGGGCACTACATTGGGCACTACATTGGGTACTACATTAGCACTACATTGGGCACTACGTTGACTCTACATTGGCACTACATTGTCTCTACATTGGCACTACATTGGGTATTACATTGGCACTACATTGGGCACTACATTGGCAATACATTGGGTGCTACATTGGCACTACATTGGCTCCACATTGGCACCACATTGGCACTACATTGGGCACTACATTGGGTACTACATTGGGCACTACATTGGGCACTACATTGGGTTCTGCATTGGCACTACATCGGGTACTACATTGGGCACTACATTGGGCACTACATTGGCACTACATTGGGCACTACATTGGGTACTATATTGGGTACTACATTGGGCACTACATTGGGTACTACATTGTGTACTACATTGTCACTACATTGGGCACTACATTGGGCACTACATTGAGAACTACATTGTGTACTACATTGGCACTACATTGGCACTACATTGGCACTACATTGGGTACAACATTGAGCACTACATTGGGCACTACACTGGCACTACATTGGGCACTACATTGGCACTACATTGTATATTACATTGGCACTGCATTGGGTACTACATTGAGCACTACATCGGGTACTACATTGGGCACTACATTGGGCACTACATTAGCTCTACATTGGCACTACATTGGGTGCTACATTGGCACTACATTGGCACTACATTGGGAACTACATTAGGCACTACATTGGGTATTGCATTGGGCACTACATTGGGCACTACTTTGGGTACTACGTTGGCACTACATTGGGCACTACATTGGCTCTACATTGGCACTACATTGTCTCTACATTGGCACTACATTGGGTATTACATTGGCACTACATTGGAAACTGCATTGCGCACTAAATTGGGCACTACATTGGGTACTACATTGGGCACTACATTGTGCACTACATTGGCACTACATTAGGCACTACCTTGGGCACTACATTGGGCACTACATTCGGCACTACATTGGGCACTACATTGGGCACTACATTGGCACTACATTGGGCAATACATTGGCACTACATTGGGTACTACATTGGCACTACATTGGTACTACATTGGGCACTATATTGGTACTACATTTGGTGCTACATTGGGTACTACATTGGCACTACATTGGGAACGACATTGGAAACTGCATTTGGCACTACATTGGGTACTACATTGAGCACTACATTAATACTACATTAGGTACTACATTGGCACTACATTGTCACTACTTTGGCACTACTTTGGGCACTACATTCAGCACTACATTGGGTACTACATTAAGCACGACATTGGATACTACATTGGGCCCTAAATTGGCATTACATTGGCACTACATTGGCATTGCATTGGGTACTACATTGGGTACCAAATTGGCACTACATTGGCTCTACATTGGGCACTACATTGGGCACTACATTGGCACTACATTGGCACTACATTGGGTATTACATTGGCACTACATTGGGTACTACATTGAGCACTACATCGGGTACTACATTGGGCACTACATTGGGCACTACATTAGCTCTACATTGGCACTACATTGGGAACTACATTAGGAACTACATTGGGTATTCCATTGGGCACTACATTGGGCACTACATTGGGTACTACATTAGCACTACATTGGCACTACATTGAGCACTACATCCTGTACTACATTGGGCACTGCATTGGGCACTACAACGGGTACTACATTGGGCATTGCATTGGGCACTACATTAGGCACTACATTGGGTACTACATTGGGCACTACATTGGGCACTGCATTGGGCACTACATTGGGCACTACATTGGCACTGCATTGGGCACTATATTGGGCACTACATTGGCACTACATTGGGCACTATATTGGGCTCTACATTGAGCACTACATTAGGTACTTCATTGGCACTACATTGGGTACTACATTGAGCACTACATTGGGCACTACATTGGGTACTACATTGAGCACTACATTGGCACTACATTTGGCACTACATTAGGCACTACATTGAGCACTACATTGTGTACTACATTGGCACTACATTGGGCACTACATTGGGCACTACATTGAGCACTACATTGGGCACTACATTGGGCACTAAATTGAGCACTGCATTGGATACTACATTGGGCACTACATTGAGCACTACATTGGGTACTACATTGGCACTACATTGAGCTCTACATTGGCACTACATTGGGTACTACATTGGCACTACATTGGGAACTACATTGGCACTACATTGGGCACGACATTGGGTACCACATTGGCACTACATTGAGCACTACATTGGGCACTACATTGGCACTACATTGGGCACTGCATTGGGTACTACATTGGGCACTACATTGGGCACTACATTGGGCACTGCATCGGGTACTACATTGGGCACTACATTTAGCACTACATTGGGTACTACATTGGGCACTACACTGGGCACTACATTGGGTACTACATTGGCACTATATTGGGCACGACATTGGGTACTACATTTAGCACTACATTGGGCACTGCACTGGGCACTACATTGGGTACTACATTGGCACTATATTGGGCACGACATTGGGTACTACATTGGGTACTACATTGGCACTATATTGGGCATGACATTGGGTACTACATTGGCACTACATTGGGCAATACATTGGCACTACATTGGGTACTACATTGGCACTACATTGGCACTACATTGGGCACTACATTGGGCACTATATTGGAACTACATTGGGTACTACATTGCTACTACATTGGCACACATTTAGCACTACATTGGGCACTATATTGGAACTACATTGAGTACTACATTGGGTACTACATTGGCATTACATTTAGCACTACATTGGTACTACATTGGGCACTACATTGTGCACTACATTGGCACTAAATTAGGCACTACCTTGGGCACTACATTGGGCACTACATTGGCACTACATTGGGCAATACATTGGCACTACATTGGGTACTACATTGGCACTACATTGGCACTACATTGGGCACTACATTGGGCACTATATTGGAACTACATTGGGTACTACATTGCTTCTACATTGGCACACATTTAGCACTACATTGGGCACTATATTGGAACTACATTGAGCACTACATTGTGTACTACATTGGCACTACATTGGGCACTACATTGGGCACTACATTGAGCACTACATTGGGCACTACATTGGGCACTAAATTGAGCACTGCATTGGATACTACATTGGGCACTACATTGAGCACTACATTGGGTACTACATTGGCACTACATTGAGCTCTACATTGGCACTACATTGGGTACTACATTGGCACTACATTGGGAACTACATTGGCACTACATTGGGCACGACATTGGGTACCACATTGGCACTACATTGAGCACTACATTGGGCACTACATTGGCACTACATTGGGCACTGCATTGGGTACTACATTGGGCACTACATTGGGCACTACATTGGGCACTGCATCGGGTACTACATTGGGCACTACATTTAGCACTACATTGGGTACTACATTGGGCACTACACTGGGCACTACATTGGGTACTACATTGGCACTATATTGGGCACGACATTGGGTACTACATTTAGCACTACATTGGGCACTACACTGGGCACTACATTGGGCACTACACTGGGCACGACATTGGGTACTACATTGGCACTATATTGGGCACGACATTGGCACTATATTGGGCATGACATTGGGTACTACATTGGCACTACATTGGGCAATACATTGGCACTACATTGGGTACTACATTGGCACTACATTGGGTACTACATTGCTACTACATTGGCACACATTTAGCACTACATTGGGCACTATATTGGAACTACATTGGGTACTACATTGGGTACTACATTGGCATTACATTTAGCACTACATTGGGTACTACATTGGGCACTACATTGTGCACTACATTGGCACTAAATTAGGCACTACCTTGGGCACTACATTGGGCACTACATTGGCACTACATTGGGCAATACATTGGCACTACATTGGGTACTACATTGGCACTACATTGGCACTACGTTGGGTACTACATTGGGCACTATATTGGTACTACATTGGGTACTACATTGGGTACTACATTGGGCACTACATTGGCACTACATTGGGCACTACATTAGCCAGTACATTGGCACTACATTGGGCACTACATTAGCCACTACATTGGGTACTACACTGGGTACTACATTGAGCACTACATCCTGTACTACATTGGGCACTGCATTGGGCACTACATCTGGGTACTACATTGGGCATTGCATTGGGCACTACATTAGGCACTACATTGGGTACTACATTGGGCACTACATTGGGCACTGCATTGGGCACTACATTGGACACTACATTGGCACTGCATTGGGCACAATATTGGGCACTACATTGGGCACTACATTGGGCACTACATTGGGCTCTACATTGAGCACTACATTAGGTACTTCATTGGCACTACATTGGGTACTACATTGAGCACTACATTGGTACTACATTGGGCACTACATTAGGCACTACATTGAGAACTACATTGTGTACTACATTGGCACTACATTGGCACTACATTGGCACTACATCGGGTACAACATTGAGCACTACATTGGGCACTACATTGGGCACTAAATTGAGCACTGCATTGGGTACTACATTGGGCACTACATTGAGCACTACATTGGGTACTACATTTGCACTACATTGAGCTCTACGTTGGCAGTACATTGGGTACTACATTGGCACTACATTGGGAACTACATTGGCACTACATTGGGCACGACATTGGGTACCACATTGGCACTACATTGAGCACTACATTGGGCACTACATTGGCACTATATTGAGCACGACATTGGGTACTACATTGGGCACTACATTGGCACTACATTGGGCATTACATTTGGCACTACATTGGGTACTACTTTGGCACTATATTGGGCAATACATTGTCACTACATTGGGTACTACATTGGCACTACATTGGCACTACATTGGGCACTACATTGGAAACTGCATTGCGCACTAAATTGGGCACTACATTGGGTACTACATTGGGCACTACATTGTGCACTACATTGGCACTACATTAGGCACTACCTTGGGCACTACATTGGGCACTACATTCGGCACTACATTGGGCACTACATTGGGCACTACATTGGCACTACATTGGGCAATACATTGGCACTACATTGGGTACTACATTGGCACTACATTGGCACTACATTGGTACTACATTGGGCACTATATTGGTACTACATTGGGTACTACATTGGGTACTACATTGGCACTACATTGGGCACTACATTGGGCACGACATTGGAAACTGCATTGGGCACTACATTGGGTACTACATTGAGCACTACATTGGTACTACATTAGGTACTACATTGGCACTACATTGGTACTACATTGGGCACTATATTGGTAATACATTGGGTACTACATTGGGTACTACATTGGCACTACATTGGGCACTACATTGGGCACGACATTGGAAACTGCATTGGGCACTACATTGGGTACTACATTGAGCACTATATTGGTACTACATTAGGTACTACATTGGCACTACATTGGCACTACATTGGCACTACTTTGGGCACTACATTCAGCAGTACATTGGGTACTACATTAAGCACGACATTGGATACTACATTGGGCCCTAAATTGGCATTACATTGGCACTACATTGGCATTGCATTGGGTACTACATTGGGTACCAAATTGGCACTACATTGGGCACTACATTGGGTACTACATTGGCACTACATTGGCACTACATTGGGTATTACATTGGCACTACATTGGGTACTACATTGAGCACTACATCGGGTACTACATTGGGCACTACATTGGGCACTACATTAGCTCTACATTGGCACTACATTGGGTACTACATTGGCACTACATTAGCACTACATTGGGCACTACATTAGGCACTACATTGGGTATTCCATTGGGCACTACATTGGGCACTACATTGGGTACTACATTGGCACTACATTGGGCACTACGTTGGCTCTACATTGGCACTACATTGTCTCTACATTCGCACTACATTGGGTATTACATTGGCACTACATTGGGCACTACATTGGGTACTACATTGGGCACTACATTGGGCACTACATTGGGTTCTGCATTGGCACTACATTGGGTACTACATTGGGCACTACATTGGGCACTACATTGGCACTACATTGGGCACTACATTGGGTACTATATTGGGTACTACATTGGGCACTATATTAGGTACTACATTGTGTACTACATTGGCACTACATTGGGCACTACATCGGGCACTACATTGAGAACTACATTGTGTACTACATTGGCACTACATTGGCACTACATTGGCACTACATTGGGTACAACATTGAGCACTACATTGGGCACTACACTGGCACTACATTTGGCACTACATTGGCACTACATTGTATATTACATTGGCACTGCATTGGGTACTACATTGAGCACTACATCGGGTACTACATTGGGCACTACATTAGGCACTACATTAGCTCTACATTGGCACTACATTGGGTACTACATTGGCACTACATTGGCACTACATTGGGCACTACATTAGGCACTACATTGGGTATTCCATTGGGCACTACATTGGGCACTACATTGGGTACTACGTTGGCACTACATTGGGCACTACATTGGCTCTACATTGGCACTACATTGTCTCTACATTGGCACTACATTGGGTATTACATTGGCACTACATTGGGCACTACATTGGCAATACATTGGGTACTACATTGGCACAACATTGGCTCCACATTGGCACCACATTGGCACTACATTGGGCACTACATTGGGCACTACATTGGGTACTACATTGGGCACTACATTGGGCACTACATTGCGTTCTGCATTGGCACTACATTGGGTACTACATTGGGCACTACATTGGGCACTACATTGGCACTACATTGGCACTACATTGGCACTACATTCGCACTACATTGGCACTACATTGGCCACCACATTGGGTACTACATTGAGCACTACATTGGCACTACATTGGGCACTACATTGAGCACTACATTGAGCACTACATTTGGTACTACATTAGGCACTACATTGGCACTACATTGGGCACTACATTGGCACTACATTGGGCACTACATTGGCACTACATTGGGTACTACATTGAGCACTACATCGGGTACTACATTGGGCACTACATTGGGCACCACATTGGCACTACATTGGCACTACATTGGGCACTACATTAGGCACTACATTGGGTATTCCATTGGGCACTACATTGGGCACTACATTGGGTACTACATTGGCACTACATTGGGCACTACGTTGGCTCTACATTGGCACTACATTGTCTCTACATTGGCACTACATTGGGTATTACATTGGCACTACATTGGGCACTACATTGGCAATACATTGGGTGCTACATTGGCACTACATTGGCTCCACATTGGCACCACATTGGCACTAAATTGGGCACTACATTGGGTACTACATTGGGCACTACATTGGGTTCTGCATTGGCACTACATTGGGTACTACATTGGGCACTACATTGGGCACTACATTGGCACTACATTGGGCACTACATCGGGTACTATATTGGGTACTACATTGGGCACTACATTAGGTACTACATTGTGTACTACATTGGCACTACATTGGGCACGACATCGGGCACTACATTGAGAACTACATTGTGTTCTACATTGGCACTACATTGGCACTACATTGGGTACAACATTGAGCACTACATTGGGCACTACATTGGCACTACATTGGGCACTACATTGGCACTACATTGTATATTACATTGGCACTGCATTGGGTACTACATTGAGCACTACATCGGGTACTACATTGGGCACTACATTGGGCTTTACATTAGCTCTACATTGGCACTACATTGGGTACTACATTGGCACTACATTGGGCACTACATTAGGCACTGCATTGGGTATTCCATTGGGCACTACATTGGGCATTACATTGGGTACTACTTTGGCACTACATTGGGCACTGCATTGGCTCTACATTGGCACTACATTGTCTCTACATTGGGTATTACATTGGCACTACATTAGGCACTACATTGGCAATACATTGGGTACTACATTGGCACAACATTGGCACCACATTGGCACTACATTGGGCACTACATTGGGCACTACATTGGGTACTACATTGGGCACTACATTTGGCACTACATTGCGTTCTGCATTGGCACTACATTGGGTACTACATTGGGCACTACATTGGGCACTACATTGGCACTACATTGGCACTACATTCGCACTACATTGGCACTACATTGGCCACTACATTGGGTACTACATTGAGCACTACATTGGCACTACATTGGGCACTACATTGAGCACTACATTGAGCACTACATTTGGTACTACATTAGGCACTACATTGGCACTACATTGGGCACTACATTGGCACTACATTGGGCACTACATTGGCACTACATTGGGTACTACATTGGCACTACAGTGGGTACTACATTGAGCACTACATTTGGTACTACATTGGGCACTACATTGGCACTACATTGGGTACTACATTGGCACTACAGTGGGTACTACATTGAGCACTACATTTGGTACTACATTAGGCACTACATTGGCACTACATTGGGCACTACATTGGCATTACATTGGGCACTACATTGGCACTACATTGGGTACTACATTGGCACTACATTGGGTACTACATTGAGCGGTACATTGGTACTACATTAGGTACGACATTGGCACTACATCGGGCACTACATTGGGTACTACATTGGGCACTACATTGTGCACTACATTGGCACTACATTAGGCACTACCTTGGGCACTACATTCGGCACTACATTCGGCACTACATTGGGCACTACATTGGGCACTACATTGGCACTACATTGGGCAATACATTGGCACTACATTGGGTACTACATTGGCACTACATTGGGTACAACATTGAGCACTACATTGGGCACTACATTGGCACTACATTGGGCACTACATTGGCACTACATTGAGCACTGCATTGGGTACTACATTGAGCACTACATCGGGTACTACATTGGGCACTACATTGGGCACTACATTAGCTCTACATTGGCACTACATTGGGTACTACATTGGCACTACATTGGGCACTACATTAGGCACTACATTGGGTATTCCATTGGGCACTACATTGGGCATTACATTGGGTACTACTTTGGCACTACATTGGGCACTGCATTGGCACTACATTGGGTACTACATTGGCACTACATTGGGTACTACATTGAGCGGTACATTGGTACTACATTGGCACTACATTGGCACTACATTGGGCACTACATTAGGCACTACATTGGGTATTCCATTGGGCACTACATTGGGCACTACATTGGGTACTACGTTGGCACTACATTGGGCACTACATTGGCTCTACATTGGCACTACATTGTCTCTACATTGGCACTACATTGGGTATTACATTGGCACTACATTGGGCACTACATTGGCAATACATTGGGTACTACATTGGCACAACATTGGCTCCACATTGGCACCACATTGGCACTACATTGGGCACTACATTGGGCACTACATTGGGTACTACATTGGGCACTGCATTGGGCACTACATTGCGTTCTGCATTGGCACTACATTGGGTACTACATTGGGCACTACATTGGGCACTACATTGGCACTACATTGGCACTACATTCGCACTACATTGGCACTACATTGGCCACTACATTGGGTACTACATTGAGCACTACATTGGCACTACATTGGGCACTACATTGAGCACTACATTGAGCACTACATTTGGTACTACATTAGGCACTACATTGGCACTACATTGGGCACTACATTGGCACTACATTGGGCACTACATTGGCACTACATTGGGTACTACATTGGCACTACAGTGGGTACTACATTGAGCACTACATTTGGTACTACATTAGGCACTACATTGGCACTACATTGGGCACTACATTGGCATTACATTGGGCACTACATTGGCACTACATTGGGTACTACATTGGCACTACATTGGGTACTACATTGAGCGGTACATTGGTACTACATTAGGTACTACATTGGCACTACATCGGGCACTACATTGGGTACTACATTGGGCACTACATTGTGCACTACATTGGCACTACATTAGGCACTACCTTGGGCACTACATTCGGCACTACATTCGGCACTACATTGGGCACTACATTGGGCACTACATTGGCACTACATTGGGCAATACATTGGCACTACATTGGGTACTACATTGGCACTACATTGGGTACAACATTGAGCACTACATTGGGCACTACATTGGCACTACATTGGGCACTACATTGGCACTACATTGAGCACTACATTGAGCACTGCATTGGGTACTACATTGAGCACTACATCGCGTACTACATTGGGCACTACATTGGGCACTACATTAGCTCTACATTGGCACTACATTGGGTACTACATTGGCACTACATTGGGCACTACATTAGGCACTACATTGGGTATTCCATTGGGCACTACATTGGGCATTACATTGGGTACTACTTTGGCACTACATTGGGCACTGCATTGGCACTACATTGGGTACTACATTGGCACTACATTGGGTACTACATTGAGCGGTACATTGGTACTACATTGGCACTACATTGGCACTACATTGGGCACTACATTAGGCACTACATTGGGTATTCCATTGGGCACTACATTGGGCACTACATTGGGTACTACGTTGGCACTACATTGGGCACTACATTGGCTCTACATTGGCACTACATTGTCTCTACATTGGCACTACATTGGGTATTACATTGGCACTACATTGGGCACTACATTGGCAATACATTGGGTACTACATTGGCACAACATTGGCTCCACATTGGCACCACATTGGCACTACATTGGGCACTACATTGGGCACTACATTGGGTACTACATTGGGCACTACATTGGGCACTACATTGCGTTCTGCATTGGCACTACATTGGGTACTACATTGGGCACTACATTGGGCACTACATTGGCACTACATTGGCACTACATTGGCACTACATTCGCACTACATTGGCACTACATTGGCCACTACATTGGGTACTACATTGAGCACTACATTGGCACTACATTGGGCACTACATTGAGCACTACATTGAGCACTACATTTGGTACTACATTAGGCACTACATTGGCACTACATTGGGCACTACATTGGCACTACATTGGGCACTACATTGGCACTACATTGGGCACTACATTGAGCACTACATCGGGTACTACATTGGGCACTACATTGGGCACCACATTGGCACTACATTGGCACTACATTGGGCACTACATTAGGCACTACATTCGGTATTCCATTGGGCACTACATTGGGCACTACATTGGGTACTACATTGGCACTACATTGGGCACTACGTTGGCTCTACATTGGCACTACATTGTCTCTACATTGGCACTACATTGGGTATTACATTGGCACTACATTGGGCACTACATTGGCAATACATTGGGTGCTACATTGGCACTACATTGGCTCCACATTGGCACCACATTGGCACTACATTGGGCACTACATTGGGTACTACATTGGGCACTACCTTGGGCACTACATTGGGTTCTGCATTGGCACTACATTGGGTACTACATTGGGCACTACATTGGGCACTACATTGGCACTACATTGGGCACTACATCGGGTACTATATTGGGTACTACATTGGGCACTACATTAGGTACTACATTGTGTACTACATTGGCACTACATTGGGCACTACATCGGGCACTACATTGAGAACTACATTGTGTTCTACATTGGCACTACATTGGCACTACATTGGGTACAACATTGAGCACTACATTGGGCACTACATTGGCACTACATTGGGCACTACATTGGCACTACATTGTATATTACATTGGCACTGCATTGGGTACTACATTGAGCACTACATCGGGTACTACATTGGGCACTACATTGGGCACTACATTAGCTCTACATGGGCACTACATTGGGTACTACATTGGCACTACATTGGGCACTACATTAGGCACTACATTGGGTATTCCATTGGGCACTACATTGGGCATTACATTGGGTACTACTTTGGCACAACATTGGGCACTGCATTGGCTCTACATTGGCACTGCATTGTCTCTACATTGGCACTACATTGGGTATTACATTGGCACTACATTAGGCACTACATTGGCAATACATTGGGTACTACATTGGCACAACATTGGCACCACATTGGCACTACATTGGGCACTACATTGGGCACTACATTGGGTACTACATTGGGCACTACATTTGGCACTACATTGCGTTCTGCATTGGCACTACATTGGGTACTACATTGGGCACTACATTGGGCACTACATTGGCACTACATTGGCACTACATTGGCACTACATTCGCACTACATTGGCACTACATTGGCCACTACATTGGGTACTACATTGAGCACTACATTGGCACTACATTGGGCACTACATTGAGCACTACATTGAGCACTACATTTGGTACTACATTAGGCACTACATTGGCACTACATTGGGCACTACATTGGCACTACATTGGGCACTACATTGGCACTACATTGGGTACTACATTGGCACTACAGTGGGTACTACATTGAGCACTACATTTGGTACTACATTAGGCACTACATTGGCACTACATTGGGCACTACATTGGCATTACATTGGGCACTACATTGGCACTACATTGGGTACTACATTGGCACTACATTGGGTACTACATTGAGCGGTACATTGGTACTACATTAGGTACTACATTGGCACTACATTGGCACTACAATGGGCACTATATTGGGTACTACATTGGGCACTACATCGGGCACTACATTGGGTACTACATTGGGCACTACATTGTGCACTACATTGGCACTACATTAGGCACTACCTTGGGCACTACATTCGGCACTACATTCGGCACTACATTGGGCACTACATTGGGCACTACATTGGCACTACATTGGGCAATACATTGGCACTACATTGGGTACTACATTGGCACTACATTGGGTACAACATTGAGCACTACCTTGGGCACTACATTCGGCACTACATTCGGCACTACATTGGGCACTACATTGGGCACTACATTGGCACTACATTGGGCAATACATTGGCACTACATTGGGTACTACATTGGCACTACATTGGGTACAACATTGAGCACTACATTGGGCACTACATTGGGCACTACATTGGCACTACATTGGGCACTACATTGGCACTACATTGTATATTACATTGGCACTGCATTGGGTACTACATTGAGCACTACATCGGGTACTACATTGGGCACTACATTGGGCACTACATTAGCTCTACATTGGCACTACATTGGCTCTACATTGGCACTACATTGTCTCTACATTGGCACTACATTGGGTATTACATTGGCACTACATTAGGCACTACATTGGCAATACATTGGGTACTACATTGGCACAACATTGGCACCACATTGACACTACATTGGGCACTACATTGGGCACTACATTGGGTACTACATTGGGCACTACATTTGGCACTACATTGCGTTCTGCATTGGCACTACATTGGGTACTACATTGGGCACTACATTGGGCACTACATTGGCACTACATTGGCACTACATTGGCACTACATTCGCACTACATTGGCACTACATTGGCCACTACATTGGGTACTACATTGAGCACTACATTGGCACTACATTGGGCACTACATTGAGCACTACATTGAGCACTACATTTGGTACTACATTAGGCACTACATTGGCACTACATTGGGCACTACATTGGCACTACATTGGGCACTACATTGGACACTACATTGGGCACTAGATTGGCAATACATTGGGTACTACATTGAGCACTACATTTGGTACTACATTAGGCACTACATTGGGCACTACATTGGCATTACATTGGGCACTACATTGGCACTACATTGGGTACTACATTGGCACTACATTGGGTACTACATTGAGCGGTACATTGGTACTACATTAGGTACTACATTGGCACTACATTGGCACTACAATGGGCACTATATTGGGTACTACATTGGGCACTACATTGAGCACTACATCGGGCACTACATTGGGTACTACATTGGGCACTACATTGTGCACTACATTGGCACTACATTAGGCACTACCTTGGGCACTACATTCGGCACTACATTCGGCACTACATTGGGCACTACATTGGGCACTACATTGGGCAATACATTGGGCAATACATTGGCACTACATTGGGTACTACATTGGCACTACATTGGCACTACATTGGTACTACATTGGGCACTATATTGGTACTACATTGGGTACTACATTGGCACTACATTGGGCACTACATTGGGCACGACATTGGAAACTGCATTGGGCACTACATTGGGTACTACATTGAGCACTACATTGGTACTACATTAGGTACTACATTGGCACTACATTGGTACTACATTGGGCACTATATTGGTACTACATTGGGTACTACATTGGGTACTACATTGGCACTACATTGGGCACTACATTGGGCACGACATTGGAAACTGCATTGGGCACTACATTGGGTACTACATTGAGCACTATATTGGTACTACATTAGGTACTACATTGGCACTACATTGGCACTACATTGGCACTACTTTGGGCACTACATTCAGCAGTACATTGGGTACTACATTAAGCACGACATTGGATACTACATTGGGCCCTAAATTGGCATTACATTGGCACTACATTGGCATTCCATTGGGTACTACATTGGGTACCAAATTGGCACTACATTGGGCACTACATTGGGTACTACATTGGCACTACATTGGCACTACATTGGGTATTACATTGGCACTACATTGGGTACTACATTGAGCACTACATCGGGTACTACATTGGGCACTACATTGGGCACTACATTAGCTATACATTCGCACTACATTGGGTACTACATTGGCACTACATTGGCACTACATTGGGCACTACATTAAGCACTACATTGGGTATTCCATTGGGCACTACATTGGGCACTACATTGGGTACTACATTGGCACTACATTGAGCACTACGTTGGCTCTACATTGGCACTACATTGTCTCTACATTGGCACTACATTGGGTACTACATTGAGCACTACATCGGGTACTACATTGGGCACTACATTGGGCACTACATTAGCTCTACATTGGCACTACATTGGGTACTACATTGGCACTACATTGGCACTACATTGGGCACTACATTAGGCACTACATTGGGTATTCCATTGGGCACTATATTGGGTACTACATTGGGCACTACGTTGGCACTACATTGGGCACTACATTGGCTCTACATTGGCACTACATTGTCTCTACATTGGCACTACATTGGGTATTACATTGGCACTACATTGGGCACTACATTGGCAATACATTGGGTACTACATTGGCACAATATTGGCTCCACATTGGCACCACATTGGCACTACATTGGGCACTACATTGGGCACTACATTGGGTACTACATTGGGCACTACATTGGGCACTACATTGCGTTCTGCATTGGCACTACATTGGGTACTACATTGGGCACTACATTGGGCACTACATTGGCACTACATTGGCACTACATTGGCACTACATTCGCACTACATTGGCACTACATTGGCCACTACATTGGGTACTACATTGAGCACTACATTGGCACTACATTGGGCACTACATTGAGCACTACATTGAGCACTACATTTGGTACTACATTAGGCACTACATTGGCACTACATTGGGCACTACATTGGCACTACATTGGGCACTACATTGGCACTACATTGGGCACTACATTGGCACTACATTGGGCACTACATTGGCACTACATTGGGTACTACATTGGCACTACATTGGGTACTACATTGAGCGGTACATTGGTACTACATTAGGTACTACATTGGCACTACATTGGCACTACAATGGGCACTATATTGGGTACTACATTGGGCACTACATTGGGCACTACATCGGGCACTACATTGGCTCTACATTGGCAATACAATGAGTACTACATTGGCACTACATTGGCACTACATTGAGCACTACATCCTGTACTACATTGGGCACTGCATTGGGCACTACAACGGGTACTACATTGGGCATTGCATTGGGCACTACATTAGGCACTACATTGGGTACTACATTGGGCACTACATTGGGCACTGCATTGGGCACTACATTGGGCACTACATTGGCACTGCATTGGGCACTATATTGGGCACTACATTGGCACTACATTGGGCACTATATTGGGCTCTACATTGAGCACTACATTAGGTACTTCATTGGCACTACATTGGGTACTACATTGAGCACTACATTGGGCACTACATTGGGTACTACATTGAGCACTACATTGGCACTACATTTGGCACTACATTAGGCACTACATTGAGCACTACATTGTGTACTACATTGGCACTACATTGGGCACTACATTGGGCACTACATTGAGCACTACATTGGGCACTACATTGGGCACTAAATTGAGCACTGCATTGGATACTACATTGGGCACTACATTGAGCACTAAATTGGGTACTACATTGGCACTACATTGAGCTCTACATTGGCACTACATTGGGTACTACATTGGCACTACATTGGGAACTACATTGGCACTACATTGGGCACTACATTGGGCACGACATTGGAAACTGCATTGGGCACTACATTGGGTACTACATTGAGCACTATATTGGTACTACATTAGGTACTACATTGGCACTACATTGGCACTACATTGGCACTACTTTGGGCACTACATTCAGCAGTACATTGGGTACTACATTAAGCACGACATTGGATACTACATTGGGCCCTAAATTGGCATTACATTGGCACTACATTGGCATTCCATTGGGTACTACATTGGGTACCAAATTGGCACTACATTGGGCACTACATTGGTACTACATTAGGTACTACATTGGCACTACATTGGTACTACATTGGGCACTATATTGGTACTACATTGGGTACTACATTGGGTACTACATTGGCACTACATTGGGCACTACATTGGGCACGACATTGGAAACTGCATTGGGCACTACATTGGGTACTACATTGAGCACTATATTGGTACTACATTAGGTACTACATTGGCACTACATTGGCACTACATTGGCACTACTTTGGGCACTACATTCAGCAGTACATTGGGTACTACATTAAGCACGACATTGGATACTACATTGGGCCCTAAATTGGCATTACATTGGCACTACATTGGCATTCCATTGGGTACTACATTGGGTACCAAATTGGCACTACATTGGGCACTACATTGGGTACTACATTGGCACTACATTGGCACTACATTGGGTATTACATTGGCACTACATTGGGTACTACATTGAGCACTACATCGGGTACTACATTGGGCACTACATTGGGCACTACATTAGCTCTACATTGGCACTACATTGGGTACTACATTGGCACTACATTGGCACTACATTGGGCACTACATTAGGCACTACATTGGGTATTCCATTGGGCACTACATTGGGCACTACATTGGGTACTACATTGGCACTACATTGAGCACTACGTTGGCTCTACATTGGCACTACATTGTCTCTACATTGGCACTACATTGGGTACTACATTGGCACTACATTGGCACTACATTGGCACTACATTGGGTATTACATTGGCACTACATTGGGTACTACATTGAGCACTACATCGGGTACTACATTGGGCACTACATTGGGCACTACATTAGCTCTACATTGGCACTACATTGGGTACTACATTGGCACTACATTGGCACTACATTGGGCACTACATTAGGCACTACATTGGGTATTCCATTGGGCACTACATTGGGCACTACATTGGGTACTACATTGGCACTACATTGAGCACTACGTTGGCTCTACATTGGCACTACATTGTCTCTACATTGGCACTACATTGGGTACTACATTGGCACTACATTGGCACTACATTGGGCACTACATTAGGCACTACATTGGGTATTCCATTGGGCACTATATTGGGTACTACATTGGGCACTACGTTGGCACTACATTGGGCACTACATTGGCTCTACATTGGCACTACATTGTCTCTACATTGGCACTACATTGGTTATTACATTGGCACTTCATTGGGCACTACATTGGCAATACATTGGGTACTACATTGGCACAACATTGGCTCCACATTGGCACCACATTGGCACTACATTGGGCACTACATTGGGCACTACATTGGGTACTACATTGGGCACTACATTGGGCACTACATTGCGTTCTGCATTGGCACTACATTCGGTACTACATTGGGCACTACATTGGGCACTACATTGGCACTACATTGGCACTACATTCGCACTACATTCGCACTACATTGGCACTACATTGGCCACTACATTGGGTACTACATTGAGCACTACATTGGCACTACATTGGGCACTACATTGAGCACTACATTGAGCACTACATTTGGTACTACATTAGGCACTACATTGGCACTACATTGGGCACTACATTGGCACTACATTGGGCACTACATTGGCACTACATTGGGTACTACATTGGCACTACATTGGGTACTACATTGAGCACTACATTTGGTACTACATTAGGCACTACATTGGCACTACATTGGGCACTACATTGGCACTACATTGGGCACTACATTGGCACTACATTGGGCACTACATTGGCACTACATTGGGTACTACATTGGCACTACATTGGGTACTACATTGAGCGGTACATTGGTACTACATTAGGTACTACATTGGCACTACATTGGCACTACAATGGGCACTATATTGGGTACTACATTGGGCACTACATTGGGCACTACATCGGGCACTACATTGGCTCTACATTGGCAATACAATGAGTACTACATTGGCACTACATTGGCACTACATTGAGCACTACATCCTGTACTACATTGGGCACTGCATTGGGCACTACAACGGGTACTACATTGGGCATTGCATTGGGCACTACATTAGGCACTACATTGGGCACTACATTGGGCACTACATTGGGCACTGCATTGGGCACTACATTGGGCACTACATTGGCACTGCATTGGGCACTATATTGGGCACTACATTGGCACTACATTGGGCACTATATTGGGCTCTACATTGAGCACTACATTAGGTACTTCATTGGCACTACATTGGGTACTACATTGAGCACTACATTGGGCACTACATTGGGTACTACATTGAGCACTACATTGGCACTACATTTGGCACTACATTAGGCACTACATTGAGCACTACATTGTGTACTACATTGGCACTACATTGGGCACTACATTGGGCACTACATTGAGCACTACATTGGGCACTACATTGGGCACTAAATTGAGCACTGCATTGGATACTACATTGGGCACTACATTGAGCACTACATTGGGTACTACTTTGGCACTACATTGAGCTCTACATTGGCACTACATTGGGTACTACATTGGCACTACATTGGGAACTACATTGGCACTACATTGGGCACGACATTGGGTACCACATTGGCACTACATTGAGCACTACATTGGGGACTACATTGGCACTACATTGGGCACTGCATTGGGTACTACATTGGGCACTACATTGGGCACTACATTGGGCACTGCATCGGGTACTACATTGGGCACTACATTTAGCACTACATTGGGTACTACATTGGGCACTACATTGGGTACTACATTGGCACTATATTGGGCACGACATTGGGTACTACATTTAGCACTACATTGGGTACTACATTGGGCACTACACTGGGCACTACATTGGGTACTACATTGGCACTATATTGGGCACGACATTGGGTACTACATTGGGTACTACATTGGCACTATATTGGGCATGACATTGGGTACTACATTGGCACTACATAGGGCAATACATTGGCACTACATTGGGTAATACATTGGCACTACATTGGCACTACATTGGGCACTACATTGGGCACTATATTGGAACTACATTGGGTACTACATTGCTACTACATTGGCACACATTTAGCACTACATTGGGCACTATATTGGAACTACATTGGGTACTACATTGGGTACTACATTGGCATTACATTTAGCACTACATTGGGTACTACATTGGGCACTACATTGTGCACTACATTGGCACTAAATTAGGCACTACCTTGGGCACTACATTGGGCACTACATTGGCACTACATTGGGCAATACATTTTCACTACATTGGGTACTACATTGGCACTACATTGGGTACTACATTGGGCACTATATTGGTACTACATTGGGTACTACATTGGGTACTACATTGGGCACTACATTGGCACTACATTGGGCACTACATTAGCCAGTACATTGGCACTACATTGGGCACTACATTAGCCACTACATTGGGTACTACACTGGGTACTACATTGAGCACTACATCCTGTACTACATTGGGCACTGCATTGGGCACTACATCGGGTACTACATTGGGCATTGCATTGGGCACTACATTAGGCACTACATTGGATACTACATTGGGCACTACATTGGGCACTGCATTGGGCACTACATTGGGCACTACATTGGCACTGCATTGGGCACATTATTGGGCACTACATTGGGCACTACATTGGGCACTACATTGGGCTCTACATTGAGCACTACATTAGGTACTTCATTGGCACTACATTGGGTACTACATTGAGCACTACATTGGGCACTACATTGGGCACTACATTGAGCACTGCATTGGGCACTACATTGGGTACTACATTGAGCACTACATTGGCACTACATTGGGCACTACATTAGGCACTACATTGAGCACTACATTGTGTACTACATTGGCACTACATTGGGCACTACATTGGGCACTACATTGAGAACTACATTGTGTACTACATTGGCACTACATTGGCACTACATTGGCACTACATCGGGTACAACATTGAGCACTACATTGGGCACTACATTGGGCACTAAATTGAGCACTGCATTGGGTACTACATTGGGCACTACATTGAGCACTACATTGGGTACTACATTTGCACTACATTGAGCTCTACGTTGGCAGTACATTGGGTACTACATTGGCACTACATTGGGAACTACATTGGCACTACATTGGGCACGACATTGGGTACCACATTGGCACTACATTGGGCACTACATTGGGCACTACATTGGCACTATATTGGGCACGACATTGGGTACTACATTGGGCACTACATTGGCACTACATTGGGCATTACATTTGGCACTACATTGGGTACTACATTGGCACTACATTGGGCAATACATTGTCACTACATTGGGTACTACATTGGCACTACATTGGCACTACATTGGGCACTATATTGGTACTACATTGGGTACTACATTGGGTACTACATTGGCACTACATTGGGCACTACATTGGGCACTACATTGGAAACTGCATTGCGCACTAAATTGGGCACTACATTGGGTACTACATTGGGCACTACATTGTGCACTACATTGGCACTACATTAGGCACTACCTTGGGCACTACATTGGGCACTACATTCGGCACTACATTGGGCACTACATTGGCACTACATTGGGCAATACATTGGCACTACATTGGGTACTATATTGGCACTACATTGGCACTACATTGGTACTACATTGGGCACTATATTGGTACTACATTGGGTACTACATTGGGTACTACATTGGCACTACATTGGGCACTACATTGGGCACTACATTGGGCACGACATTGGAAACTGCATTGGGCACTACGTTGGATACTACATTGAGCACTACATTGGTACTACATTAGGCACTACATTGGCACTACATTGGGCACTGCATTGGGCACTACATTGGGCACTACATCGGGCACTACATTGGGCACTACATTGGCTCTACATTGGCAATAAAATGGGTACTACATTGGCACTACATTGGCACGGCATTGGGCACTACATTAGCCACTACATTGGGTACTACACTGGGTACTACATTGAGCACTACATCCTGTACTACATTGGGCACTGCATTGGGCACTACATCGGGTACTACATTGGGCATTGCATTGGGTACTCCATTAGGCACTACAGTGGGTACTACATTGGGCACTACATTGGGCACTGCATTGGGCACTACATTGGGCACTACATAGGCACTGCATTGGGCACTATATTGGGCACTACATTGGGCTCTACATTGAACACGACATTAGGTACTTCATTGGCACTACATTGGGTACTACATTGAGCACTACATTGGGCACTACATTGGCACTGCATTGGGCACTATATTGGGCACTACATTGGGCTCTACATTGAGCACTACATTAGGTACTTCATTGGCACTACATTGGGTACTACATTGGGTACTACATTGGGTACTACATTGGCACTATATTGGGCACGACATTGGGTACTACATTGGGTACTACATTGGCACTATATTGGGCACTACATTGGGCACTACATTGGGTACAACATTGGCACTACATTGGGCAATACATTGGCACTACATTGGGTACTACATTGGCACTACATTGGCACTACATTGGCACTACATTGGGCACTACATTGTGCACTATATTGGTACTACATTGGGTACTACATTGGGTACTACATTGGACACTACATTGGGCACTACATTGGGCACTACATTGGAAACTGCATTGGGCACTACATTGGGTACTACATTGGCACTACATTGTGCACTACATTGGGTACTTACATTAGGCACTACCTTGGTTACTACATTGGCACTACATTGGGCACTACATTGGGCACTACATCGGGCACTACATTGGGCACTACATTGGCTCTACATTGGCAATACAATGGGTACTACATTGGGCACTACATTAGCCACTACATTGGGTACTACACTGGGTACTACATTGAGCACTACATCCTGTACTACATTGGGCACTGCATTGGGCACTACATTGGGTACTACATTGGGCACTACATTGGGCACTGCATTGGGCACTACATTGGGCACTACATTGGTACTGTATTGGGCACTATATTGGGCACTACATTGGCACTACATTGGGCACTACATTGTGCTCTACATTGAGCACTACATTAGGTACTTCATTGGCACTACATTGGGTACTACATTGAGCACTACATTGGGCACTACATTGGGTACTACATTGGGCACTACACTGGGCACTACATTGGGTACTACATTGGCACTATATTGGGCACGACATTGGGTACTACTTTGGGTACTACATTGGCACTACATTGGGCACTACATTGGGTACTACATTGTCACTACATTGGGCAATACATTGGCACTACATTGGGTAGTACATTGGCAATACATTGGCACTACAGCGGGCACTACATTGGGCACTACATTGGGCATTGCATTGGGCACTCCATTAGGCACTACATTGGGTACTACATTGGGTTCTACATTGGCACTACATTGGGCACTACATTGGAAACTGCATTGGGCACTAAATTGGGCACTAAATTGGGCACTACATTGGGTACTACATTGGGCACTACATTTTGCACTATATTGGGTATTACATTGAGTACTACCTTGGGCACTACATTGGGCACTACATTGGGTACTACATTGTGCACTACATTGGGTACTACATTGGGTACTACATTGAGCACTACATTGGCACTACATTGGGCACTACATTGAGAACTACATTGTGTACTACATTGGCACTACATTGGCACTACATTGGGTACAACATTGAGCACTACATTGGGCACTACATTGGGCACTAAATTGAGCACTGCATTGGGTACTACATTGGACACTACATTGAGCACTACATTGGGTACTACATTGGCACTACATTGAGCTCTACATTGGCACTACATTGGGTACTACATTGGCACTACATTGGGCACTACATTGGCACTACATTGGGCACGACATTGGGTACCATATTGGCACTACATTGAGCACTACATTGAGCACTAAATTGGGCACTACATTGGGCACTGCATTGGGTACTACATTGGGCACTACATTGGGCACTACGTTGGTCACTGCATCGGGTACTACATTGGCACTACATTTAGCACTACATTGGGTACTACATTGGGTACTACATTGGCACTATATTGGGCACGACATTGGGTACTACATTGGGTACTACATTGGCACTACATTGGGCACTACATTGGGCACTACATTGTGTACTACATTGGCACTACATTGGGCACTACATTGGGCACTACATTGAGAACTACTTTGTGTACTATATTGGCACTACATTGGGCACTACATTGGGCACTACATTGAGAACTACATTGTGTACTACATTGGCACTACATTGGCACTACATTGGGTACAACATTGAGCACTACATTGGGCACTACATTGGGCACTAAATTGAGCACTGCATTGGGTACTACATTGGGCACTACATTGGGCAATACATTGTCACTACATTGGGTACTACATTGGCACTACATTGGCACTACATTGGGCACTATATTGGTACTACATTGGGTACTACATTGGGTACTACATTGGCACTACATTGGGCACTACATTGGGCACTACATTGGAAACTGCATTGCGCACTAAATTGGGCACTACATTGGGTACTACATTGGGCACTACATTGTGCACTACATTGGCACTACATTAGGCACTACCTTGGGCACTACATTGGGCACTACATTCGGCACTACATTGGGCACTACATTGGGCACTACATTGGCACTACATTGGCACTGCATTGGGCACTATATTGGGCACTACATTGGGCTCTACATTGAGCACGACATTAGGTACTTCATTGGCACTACATTGGGTACTACATTGAGCACTACATTGGGCACTACATTGGCACTATATTGGGCACGACATTGGGTACTACATTGGGTACTACATTGGCACTATATTGGGCACTACATTGGGCACTACATTGGGTACTACATTGGCACTACATTGGGCAATACATTGGCAATACATTGGGTACTACATTGGCACTACATTGGCACTACATTGGGCACTACATTGTGCACTATATTGGTACTACATTGGGTACTACATTGGGTACTACATTGGACACTACATTGGGAACTACATTGGGCACTACATTGGAAACTGCATTGGGCACTACATTGGGTACTACATTGGCACTACATTGGCACTACATTGGGCACTATATTGATACTACATTGGGTACTACAATGGGTACTACATTGGCACTACATTGGGCACTACATTGGGAAATACATTGGAAACTGCATTGCGCACTAAATTGGGCACTACATTGGGTACAACATTGGGCACTACATTGTGCACTGCCTTGGCACTACATTAGGCACTACCTTGGGCACTACATTGGGCACTACATTGGGCACTACATTGGGCACTACCTTGGGCACTACATTGGGCACTACATTCGGCACTACATTGGGCACCACATTGGCACTACATTGGGCACTACATTGGGCACTACATTGGCACTATATTGGGCACGACATTGGGTACTACATTGGGCACTACATTGGCACTACATTGGGCATTATATTTGGCACTACATTGGGTACTACATTGGCACTACATTGGGCAATACATTGTCACTACATTGGGTACTACATTGGCACTACATTGGCACTACATTGGGCACTATATTGGTACTACATTGGGTACTACATTGGGTACTACATTGGCACTACATTGGGCACTACATTGGGCACTACATTGGAAACTGCATTGCGCACTAAATTGGGCACTACATTGGGTACTACATTGGGCACTACATTGTGCACTACATTGGCACTACATTAGGCACTACCTTGGGCACTACATTGGGCACTACATTCGGCACTACATTGGGCATTACATTGGGCACTACATTGGCACTACATTGGGCAATACATTGGCACTACATTGGGTACTATATTGGCACTACATTGGCACTACATTGGTACTACATTGGGCACTATATTGGTACTACATTGGGTACTACATTGTGTACTACATTGGCACTACATTGGGCACTACATTGGGCACGACATTGGAAACTGCATTGGGCACTACATTGGATACTACATTGAGCACTACATTGGTACTACATTAGGTACTACATTGGCACTACATTGGGCACTACATTGGGCACTACATTGGGCACTACATCGGGCACTACATTGGGCACTACATTGGCTCTACATTGGCAATAAAATGGGTACTACATTGGCACTACATTGGCACGGCATTGGGCACTACATTAGCCACTACATTGGGTACTACACTGGGTACTACATTGAGCACTACATCCTGTACTACATTGGGCACTGCATTGGGCACTACATCGGGTACTACATTGGGCATTGCATTGGTTACTCCATTAGGCACTACAGTGGGTACCACATTGGGCACTACATTGGGCACTGCATTGGGCACTACATTGGGCATTACATTGGCCCTGCATTGGGCACTATATTGGGCACTACACTGGGCTCTACATTGAGCACGACATTAGGTACTTCATTGGCACTACATTGGGTACTTCATTGAGCACTACATTGGGCACTACATTGGCACTGCATTGGGCACTATATTGGGCACTACATTGGGCTCTACATTGAGCACTACATTAGGTACTTCATTGGCACTACATTGGGTACTACATTGGGCACTACATTGGGTACTACATTGGCACTATATTGGGCACGACATTGGGTACTACATTGGGTACTACATTGGCACTATATTGGGCAGTACATTGGGCACTACATTGGGTACTACATTGGCACTACATTGGGCAATACATTGGCACTACATTGGGTACTACATTGGCACTACATTGGCACTACATTGGCACTACATTGGGCACTACATTGTGCACTATATTGGTACTACATTTGGTACTACATTGGGTACTACATTGGACACTACATTGGGCACTACATTGGGCACTACATTGGAAACTGCATTGGGCACTACATTGGGTACTACATTGGCACTACATTGGCACTACATTGGGCACTATATTGGTACTACATTGGGTACTACCTTGGGTACTACATTGGCACTATATTGGGCACTACATTGGGCACTACATTGGAAACTGCATTGCGCACTAAATTGGGCACTACATTGGGTACTACATTGGGCACTACATTGTGCACTGCATTGGCACTACACTAGGCACTACCTTGGGCACTACATTGGGCACTACATTCGGCACTACATTGGGCACTACATTGGGCACTACATTGGCACTACATTGGGCAATACATTGGCACTACATTGGGTACTACATTGGCACTACATTGGCACTACATTGGTACTGCATTGGGCACTATATTGGTACTACATTGGGTACTACATTGGGTACTACATTGGCACTACATTGGGCACTACATTGGGCACGACATTGGAAACTGCATTGGGCACTACATTGGGTACTACATTGAGCACTACATTGGTACTACATTAGGTACTACATTGGCACTACATTGGGCACTACATTGGGCACTACATTGGGCACTACATCGGGCACTACATTGGGCACTACATTGGCTCTACATTGGCAATAAAATGGGTACTACATTGGCACGGCATTGGGCACTACATTAGCCACTACATTGGGTACTACACTGGGTACTACATTGAGCACTACATCCTGTACTACATTGGGCACTGCATTGGGCACTACATCGGGTACTACATTGGGCATTGCATTGGGTACTCCATTAGGCACTACAGTGGGTACTACATTGGGCACTACATTGGGCACTGCATTGAGCACTACATTGGGCACTACATTGGCACTGCATTGGGCACTATATTGGGCACTACATTGGGCTCTACATTGAGCACGACATTAGGTACTTCATTGGCACTACATTGGGTACTACATTGAGCACTACATTGGGCACTACATTGGCACTGCATTGGGCACTATATTGGGCACTACATTGGGCACTGCATTGAGCACTACATTAGGTACTTCATTGGCACTACATTGGGTACTACATTGGCACTATATTGGGCACGACATTGGGTACTACATTGGGTACTACATTGGGCACTACATTGTGCACTATATTGGTACTACATTAGGTACTACATTGGGTACTACATTGGGCACTACATTGAGAACTACATTGTGTACTACATTGGCACTACATTGGCACTACATTGGGTACAACATTGAGCACTACATTGGGCACTACATTGGGCACTAAATTGAGCACTGCATTGGGTACTACTTTGGGCACTACATTGAGCACTACATTGGGTACTACATTGGCACTACATTGATCTCTACATTGGCACCACATTGGGTACTACATTGGCACTACATTGGGCACTACATTGACACTCTATTGGGCACGACATTGGGTACCACATTGGCACTACATTGAGCACTACATTGAGCACTAAATTGGGCACTACATTGGGCACTGCATTGGGTACTACATTGGGCACTACATTGGGCACTACGTTGGTCACTGCATCGCGTACTACATTGGCACTACATTTAGCACTACATTGGGTACTACATTGGGTACTACATTGGCACTATATTGGGCACGACATTGGGTACTACATTGGGTACTACATTGGCACTACATTGGGCACTACATTGGGCACTACATTGGGTACTACATTGTGTACTACATTGGCACTACATTGGGCACTACATTGAGAACTACTTTGTGTACTATATTGGCACTACATTGGGCACTACATTGGGCACTACATTGAGAACTACATTGTGTACTACATTGGCACTACATTGGCACTACATTGGGTACAGCATTGAGCACTACATTGGGCACTACATTGGGCACTAAATTGAGCACTGCATTGGGTACTACATTGGCACTATATTGGGCACGACATTGGGTACTACTTTGGGTACTACATTGGCACTACATTGGGCACTACATTGGGTACTACATTGTCACTACATTGGGCAATACATTGGCACTACATTGGGTAGTACATTGGCAATACATTGGCACTACAGCGGGCACTACATTGGGCACTACATTGGGCATTGCATTGGGCACTCCATTAGGCACTACATTGGGTACTACATTGGGTTCTACATTGGCACTACATTGGGCACTACATTGGAAACTGCATTGGGCACTAAATTGGGCACTAAATTGGGCACTACATTGGGTACTACATTGGGCACTACATTTTGCACTATATTGGGTATTACATTGAGTACTACCTTGGGCACTACATTGGGCACTACATTGGGTACTACATTGTGCACTACATTGGGTACTACATTGGGTACTACATTGAGCACTACATTGGCACTACATTGGGCACTACATTGAGAACTACATTGTGTACTACATTGGCACTACATTGGCACTACATTGGGTACAACATTGAGCACTACATTGGGCACTACATTGGGCACTAAATTGAGCACTGCATTGGGTACTACATTGGACACTACATTGAGCACTACATTGGGTACTACATTGGCACTACATTGAGCTCTACATTGGCACTACATTGGGTACTACATTGGCACTACATTGGGCACTACATTGGCACTACATTGGGCACGACATTGGGTACCATATTGGCACTACATTGAGCACTACATTGAGCACTAAATTGGGCACTACATTGGGCACTGCATTGGGTACTACATTGGGCACTACATTGGGCACTACGTTGGTCACTGCATCGGGTACTACATTGGCACTACATTTAGCACTACATTGGGTACTACATTGGGTACTACATTGGCACTATATTGGGCACGACATTGGGTACTACATTGGGTACTACATTGGCACTACATTGGGCACTACATTGGGCACTACATTGTGTACTACATTGGCACTACATTGGGCACTACATTGGGCACTACATTGAGAACTACTTTGTGTACTATATTGGCACTACATTGGGCACTACATTGGGCACTACATTGAGAACTACATTGTGTACTACATTGGCACTACATTGGCACTACATTGGGTACAACATTGAGCACTACATTGGGCACTACATTGGGCACTAAATTGAGCACTGCATTGGGTACTACATTGGGCACTACATTGGGCAATACATTGTCACTACATTGGGTACTACATTGGCACTACATTGGCACTACATTGGGCACTATATTGGTACTACATTGGGTACTACATTGGGTACTACATTGGCACTACATTGGGCACTACATTGGGCACTACATTGGAAACTGCATTGCGCACTAAATTGGGCACTACATTGGGTACTACATTGGGCACTACATTGTGCACTACATTGGCACTACATTAGGCACTACCTTGGGCACTACATTGGGCACTACATTCGGCACTACATTGGGCACTACATTGGGCACTACATTGGCACTACATTGGCACTGCATTGGGCACTATATTGGGCACTACATTGGGCTCTACATTGAGCACGACATTAGGTACTTCATTGGCACTACATTGGGTACTACATTGAGCACTACATTGGGCACTACATTGGCACTATATTGGGCACGACATTGGGTACTACATTGGGTACTACATTGGCACTATATTGGGCACTACATTGGGCACTACATTGGGTACTACATTGGCACTACATTGGGCAATACATTGGCAATACATTGGGTACTACATTGGCACTACATTGGCACTACATTGGGCACTACATTGTGCACTATATTGGTACTACATTGGGTACTACATTGGGTACTACATTGGACACTACATTGGGAACTACATTGGGCACTACATTGGAAACTGCATTGGGCACTACATTGGGTACTACATTGGCACTACATTGGCACTACATTGGGCACTATATTGATACTACATTGGGTACTACAATGGGTACTACATTGGCACTACATTGGGCACTACATTGGGAAATACATTGGAAACTGCATTGCGCACTAAATTGGGCACTACATTGGGTACAACATTGGGCACTACATTGTGCACTGCATTGGCACTACATTAGGCACTACCTTGGGCACTACATTGGGCACTACATTGGGCACTACATTGGGCACTACCTTGGGCACTACATTGGGCACTACATTCGGCACTACATTGGGCACCACATTGGCACTACATTGGGCACTACATTGGGCACTACATTGGCACTATATTGGGCACGACATTGGGTACTACATTGGGCACTACATTGGCACTACATTGGGCATTATATTTGGCACTACATTGGGTACTACATTGGCACTACATTGGGCAATACATTGTCACTACATTGGGTACTACATTGGCACTACATTGGCACTACATTGGGCACTATATTGGTACTACATTGGGTACTACATTGGGTACTACATTGGCACTACATTGGGCACTACATTGGGCACTACATTGGAAACTGCATTGCGCACTAAATTGGGCACTACATTGGGTACTACATTGGGCACTACATTGTGCACTACATTGGCACTACATTAGGCACTACCTTGGGCACTACATTGGGCACTACATTCGGCACTACATTGGGCATTACATTGGGCACTACATTGGCACTACATTGGGCAATACATTGGCACTACATTGGGTACTATATTGGCACTACATTGGCACTACATTGGTACTACATTGGGCACTATATTGGTACTACATTGGGTACTACATTGTGTACTACATTGGCACTACATTGGGCACTACATTGGGCACGACATTGGAAACTGCATTGGGCACTACATTGGATACTACATTGAGCACTACATTGGTACTACATTAGGTACTACATTGGCACTACATTGGGCACTACATTGGGCACTACATTGGGCACTACATCGGGCACTACATTGGGCACTACATTGGCTCTACATTGGCAATAAAATGGGTACTACATTGGCACTACATTGGCACGGCATTGGGCACTACATTAGCCACTACATTGGGTACTACACTGGGTACTACATTGAGCACTACATCCTGTACTACATTGGGCACTGCATTGGGCACTACATCGGGTACTACATTGGGCATTGCATTGGTTACTCCATTAGGCACTACAGTGGGTACCACATTGGGCACTACATTGGGCACTGCATTGGGCACTACATTGGGCATTACATTGGCCCTGCATTGGGCACTATATTGGGCACTACACTGGGCTCTACATTGAGCACGACATTAGGTACTTCATTGGCACTACATTGGGTACTTCATTGAGCACTACATTGGGCACTACATTGGCACTGCATTGGGCACTATATTGGGCACTACATTGGGCTCTACATTGAGCACTACATTAGGTACTTCATTGGCACTACATTGGGTACTACATTGGGCACTACATTGGGTACTACATTGGCACTATATTGGGCACGACATTGGGTACTACATTGGGTACTACATTGGCACTATATTGGGCAGTACATTGGGCACTACATTGGGTACTACATTGGCACTACATTGGGCAATACATTGGCACTACATTGGGTACTACATTGGCACTACATTGGCACTACATTGGCACTACATTGGGCACTACATTGTGCACTATATTGGTACTACATTTGGTACTACATTGGGTACTACATTGGACACTACATTGGGCACTACATTGGGCACTACATTGGAAACTGCATTGGGCACTACATTGGGTACTACATTGGCACTACATTGGCACTACATTGGGCACTATATTGGTACTACATTGGGTACTACCTTGGGTACTACATTGGCACTATATTGGGCACTACATTGGGCACTACATTGGAAACTGCATTGCGCACTAAATTGGGCACTACATTGGGTACTACATTGGGCACTACATTGTGCACTGCATTGGCACTACACTAGGCACTACCTTGGGCACTACATTGGGCACTACATTCGGCACTACATTGGGCACTACATTGGGCACTACATTGGCACTACATTGGGCAATACATTGGCACTACATTGGGTACTACATTGGCACTACATTGGCACTACATTGGTACTGCATTGGGCACTATATTGGTACTACATTGGGTACTACATTGGGTACTACATTGGCACTACATTGGGCACTACATTGGGCACGACATTGGAAACTGCATTGGGCACTACATTGGGTACTACATTGAGCACTACATTGGTACTACATTAGGTACTACATTGGCACTACATTGGGCACTACATTGGGCACTACATTGGGCACTACATCGGGCACTACATTGGGCACTACATTGGCTCTACATTGGCAATAAAATGGGTACTACATTGGCACGGCATTGGGCACTACATTAGCCACTACATTGGGTACTACACTGGGTACTACATTGAGCACTACATCCTGTACTACATTGGGCACTGCATTGGGCACTACATCGGGTACTACATTGGGCATTGCATTGGGTACTCCATTAGGCACTACAGTGGGTACTACATTGGGCACTACATTGGGCACTGCATTGAGCACTACATTGGGCACTACATTGGCACTGCATTGGGCACTATATTGGGCACTACATTGGGCTCTACATTGAGCACGACATTAGGTACTTCATTGGCACTACATTGGGTACTACATTGAGCACTACATTGGGCACTACATTGGCACTGCATTGGGCACTATATTGGGCACTACATTGGGCACTGCATTGAGCACTACATTAGGTACTTCATTGGCACTACATTGGGTACTACATTGGCACTATATTGGGCACGACATTGGGTACTACATTGGGTACTACATTGGGCACTACATTGTGCACTATATTGGTACTACATTAGGTACTACATTGGGTACTACATTGGGCACTACATTGAGAACTACATTGTGTACTACATTGGCACTACATTGGCACTACATTGGGTACAACATTGAGCACTACATTGGGCACTACATTGGGCACTAAATTGAGCACTGCATTGGGTACTACTTTGGGCACTACATTGAGCACTACATTGGGTACTACATTGGCACTACATTGATCTCTACATTGGCACCACATTGGGTACTACATTGGCACTACATTGGGCACTACATTGACACTCTATTGGGCACGACATTGGGTACCACATTGGCACTACATTGAGCACTACATTGAGCACTAAATTGGGCACTACATTGGGCACTGCATTGGGTACTACATTGGGCACTACATTGGGCACTACGTTGGTCACTGCATCGCGTACTACATTGGCACTACATTTAGCACTACATTGGGTACTACATTGGGTACTACATTGGCACTATATTGGGCACGACATTGGGTACTACATTGGGTACTACATTGGCACTACATTGGGCACTACATTGGGCACTACATTGGGTACTACATTGTGTACTACATTGGCACTACATTGGGCACTACATTGAGAACTACTTTGTGTACTATATTGGCACTACATTGGGCACTACATTGGGCACTACATTGAGAACTACATTGTGTACTACATTGGCACTACATTGGCACTACATTGGGTACAGCATTGAGCACTACATTGGGCACTACATTGGGCACTAAATTGAGCACTGCATTGGGTACTACATTGGCACTACATTGGGCAATACATTGTCACTACATTGGGTACTACATTGGCACTACATTGGCACTACATTGGGCACTATATTGGTACCACATTGGGTACTACATTGTGTACTACATTGGCACTACATTGGGTACTACATTGGGCACTACATTGGAAACTGCATTGCGCACTAAATTGGGCACTACATTGGGTACTACATTGGGCACTACATTGTGCACTACATTGGCACTACATTAGGCACTACCTTGGGCACTACATTGGGCACTACATTCGGCACTACATTGGGCACTACATTGGGCACTACATCGGGCACTACATTGGCACTGCATTGGGCACTATATTGGGCACTACATTGGGCTCTACATTGAGCACGACATTAGGTACTTCATTGGCACTACATTGGGTACTACATTGAGCACTACATTGGGCACTACATTGGCACTGCATTGGGCACTATATGTGCACTACATTGGGCTCTACATTGAGCACTACATTAGGTACTTCATTGGCACTACATTGGGTACTACATTGGGCACTACATTGGGTTACTACATTGGCACTATATTGGGCACGACATTGGGTACTACATTGGGTACTACATTGGCACTATATTGGGCACTACATTGGGCACTACATTGGGTACTACATTGGCACTACATTGGGCAATACATTGGCACTACATTGGGTACTACATTGGCACTATATTGGCACTACATTGGCACTACACTGGGCACTACATTGTGCACTATATTGGTACTACATTGGGTACTACATTGGGTACCACATTGGACACTACATTGGGCACTACATTGGGCACTACATTGGAAACTGCATTGGGCACTACATTGGGTACTACATTGGCACTACATTGGCACTACATTGGGCACTATATTGATACTACATTGGGTACTACAATGGGTACTACATTGGCACTACATTGGGCACTACATTGGGCACTACATTGGAAACTGCATTGCGCACTAAATTGGGCACTACATTGGGTACTACATTGGGCACTACATTGTGCACTGCATTGGCACTACATTAGGCACTACCTTGGGCACTACATTGGGCACTACATTCGGCACTACATTGGGCACTACATTGGCACTACATTGGGCAATACATTGGCACTACATTGGCTACTACATTGGCACTACATTGGCACTACATTGGTACTACATTGGGCACTATATTGGTACTACATTGGGTACTACATTGGGTACTACATTGGCACTACATTGGGCACTACATTGGGCACGACATTGGAAACTGCATTGGGCACTACATTGGGTACTACATTGAGCACTACATTGGTACTACATTAGGTACTACATTGGCACTACATTGGGCACTACATTGGGCACTACATTGGGCACTACATCGGGCACTACATTGGGCACTACATTGGCTCTACATTGGCAATAAAATGGGTACTACATTGGCACTACATTGGCACGGCATTGGGCACTACATTAGCCACTACATTGGGTACTACACTGGGTACTACATTGAGCACTACATCCTGTACTACATTGGGCACTGCATTGGGCACTACATCGGGTACTACATTGGGCATTGCATTGGTTACTCCATTAGGCACTACAGTGGGTACTACATTGGGCACTACATTGGGCACTGCATTGGGCACTACATTGGGCACTACATTGGCACTGCATTGGGCACTATATTGGGCACTACATTGGGCTCTACATTGAGCACGACATTAGGTACTTCATTGGCACTACATTGGGTACTACATTGAGCACTACATTGGGCACTACATTGGCACTGCATTGGGCACTATATTGGGCACTACATTGGGCTCTACATTGAGCACTACATTAGGTACTTCATTGGCACTACATTGGGTACTACATTGGGCACTACATTGGGTACTACATTGGCACTATATTGGGCACGACATTGGGTACTACATTGGGTACTACATTGGCTCTATATTGGGCAGTACATTGGGCACTACATTGGGTACTACATTGGCACTACATTGGGCAATACATTGGCACTACATTGGGTACTACATTGGCACTACATTGGCACTACATTGGCACTACATTGGGAACTACATTGTGCACTATATTGGTACTACATTTGGTACTACATTGGGTACTACATTGGACATACATTGGGCACTACATTGGGCACTACATTGGAAACTGCATTGGTCACTACATTGTGTACTACATTGGCACTACATTGGCACTACATTGGGCACTATATTGGTACTACATTGGGTACTACCTTGGGTACTACATTGGCACTATATTGGGCACTACATTGGGCACGACATTGGAAACTGCATTGGGCACTACATTGGGTACTACATTGAGCACTACATTGGTACTACATTAGGTACTACATTGGCACTACATTGGGCATTACATTGGGCACTACATTGGGCAATACATCGGGCACTACATTGGGCACTACATTGGCTCTACATTGGCAATAAAATGGGTACTACATTGGCACTACATTGGCACGGCATTGGGCACTACATTAGCCACTACATTGGGTACTACACTGGGTACTACATTGAGCACTACATCCTGTACTACATTGGGCACTGCATTGGGCACTACATCGGGTACTACATTGGGCATTGCATTGGGTACTCCATTAGGCACTACAGTGGGTACTACATTGGGCACTACATTGGGCACTGCATTGGGCACTACATTGGGCACTACATTGGCACTGCATTGGGCACTATATTGGGCACTACATTGGGCTCTGCATTGAGCACGATATTAGGTACTTCATTGGCACTACATTGGGTACTACATTGAGCACTACATTGGGCACTACATTGGCACTGCATTGGGCACTATATTGGGCACTACATTGGGCACTGCATTGGGCACTATATTGGGCACTACATTGGGCTCTACATTGAGCACGATATTAGGTACTTCATTGGCACTACATTGGGTACTACATTGGCACTATATTGGGCACGACATTGGGTACTACATTGGGTACTACATTGGCACTATATTGGGCACTACATTGGGCACTACATTGGGTACTACATTGGCACTACATTGGGCAATACATTGGCACTACATTGGGTACTACATTGGCACTACATTGGCACTACATTGGCACTACATTGGGCACTACATTGTGCACTATATTGGTACTACATTGGGTACTACATTGGGTACTACATTGGGTACTACATTGGCACTACATTGGGCACTACATTGGGCACGACATTGGAAACTGCATTGGGCACTACATTGGGTACTACATTGAGCACTACATTGGTACTACATTAGGTACTACATTGGCACTACATTGGGCACTACATTGGGCACTACATTGGGCACTACATCGGGCACTACATTGGGCACTACATTGGCTCTACATTGGCAATAAAATGGGTACTACATTGGCACTACATTGGCACGGCATTGGGCACTACATTAGCCACTACATTGGGTACTACACTGGGTACTACATTGAGCACTACATCCTGTACTACATTGGGCACTGCATTGGGCACTACATCGGGTACTACATTGGGCATTGCATTGGTTACTCCATTAGGCACTACAGTGGGTACTACATTGGGCACTACATTGGGCACTGCATTGGGCACTACATTGGGCACTACATTGGCACTGCATTGGGCACTATATTGGGCACTACATTGGGCTCTACATTGAGCACGACATTAGGTACTTCATTGGCACTACATTGGGTACTACATTGAGCACTACATTGGGCACTACATTGGCACTGCATTGGGCACTATATTGGGCACTACATTGGGCTCTACATTGAGCACTACATTAGGTACTTCATTGGCACTACATTGGGTACTACATTGGGCACTACATTGGGTACTACATTGGCACTATATTGGGCACGACATTGGGTACTACATTGGGTACTACATTGGCTCTATATTGGGCAGTACATTGGGCACTACATTGGGTACTACATTGGCACTACATTGGGCAATACATTGGCACTACATTGGGTACTACATTGGCACTACATTGGCACTACATTGGCACTACATTGGGAACTACATTGTGCACTATATTGGTACTACATTTGGTACTACATTGGGTACTACATTGGACATACATTGGGCACTACATTGGGCACTACATTGGAAACTGCATTGGTCACTACATTGTGTACTACATTGGCACTACATTGGCACTACATTGGGCACTATATTGGTACTACATTGGGTACTACCTTGGGTACTACATTGGCACTATATTGGGCACTACATTGGGCACGACATTGGAAACTGCATTGGGCACTACATTGGGTACTACATTGAGCACTACATTGGTACTACATTAGGTACTACATTGGCACTACATTGGGCATTACATTGGGCACTACATTGGGCAATACATCGGGCACTACATTGGGCACTACATTGGCTCTACATTGGCAATAAAATGGGTACTACATTGGCACTACATTGGCACGGCATTGGGCACTACATTAGCCACTACATTGGGTACTACACTGGGTACTACATTGAGCACTACATCCTGTACTACATTGGGCACTGCATTGGGCACTACATCGGGTACTACATTGGGCATTGCATTGGGTACTCCATTAGGCACTACAGTGGGTACTACATTGGGCACTACATTGGGCACTGCATTGGGCACTACATTGGGCACTACATTGGCACTGCATTGGGCACTATATTGGGCACTACATTGGGCTCTGCATTGAGCACGATATTAGGTACTTCATTGGCACTACATTGGGTACTACATTGAGCACTACATTGGGCACTACATTGGCACTGCATTGGGCACTATATTGGGCACTACATTGGGCACTGCATTGGGCACTATATTGGGCACTACATTGGGCTCTACATTGAGCACGATATTAGGTACTTCATTGGCACTACATTGGGTACTACATTGGCACTATATTGGGCACGACATTGGGTACTACATTGGGTACTACATTGGCACTATATTGGGCACTACATTGGGCACTACATTGGGTACTACATTGGCACTACATTGGGCAATACATTGGCACTACATTGGGTACTACATTGGCACTACATTGGCACTACATTGGCACTACATTGGGCACTACATTGTGCACTATATTGGTACTACATTGGGTACTACATTGGGTACTACATTGGACACTACATTGGGAACTACATTGGGCACTACATTGGAAACTGCATTGGGCACTACATTGGGTACTACATTGGCACTACATTGGCACTACATTGGGCACTATATTGGTACTACATTGGGTACTACACTGGGTACTACATTGGCACTACATTGGGCACTACATTGGGCACTACATTGGAAACTGCATTGCGCACTAAATTGGGCACTACATTGGGTACTACATTGGGCACTACATTGTGCACTACATTGGCACTACATTAGGCACTACCTTGGGCACTACATTGGGCACTACATTCGGCACTACATTGGGCACTACATTGGGCACTACATTGGCACTACATTGGGCAATACATTGGCACTACATTGGGTACTACATTGGCACTACATTGGTACTACATTGGGCACTATATTGGTACTACATTTGGTACTACATTGGGTACTACATTGGCACTACATTGGGCACTACATTGGGAACGACATTGGAAACTGCATTTGGCACTACATTGGGTACTACATTGAGCACTACATTGGTACTACATTAGGTACTACATTGGCACTACATTGTCACTACATTGGCACTACTTTGGGCACTACATTCAGCACTACATTGGGTACTACATTAAGCACGACATTGGATACTACATTGGGCCCTAAATTGGCATTACATTGGCACTACATTGGCATTGCATTGGGTACTACATTGGGCACTACATTGGGCACTACATTGGAAACTGCATTGCGCACTAAATTGGGCACTACATTGGGTACTACATTGGGCACTACATTGTGCACTACATTGGCACTACATTAGGCACTACCTTGGGCACGACATTGGGCACTACATTCGGCACTACATTGGGCACTACATTGGGCACTACATTGGCACTACATTGGGCAATACATTGGCACTACATTGGGTACTACATTGGCACTACATTGGCACTACATTGGCTCTACATTGGGCACTATATTGGTACTACATTGGGTACTACATTGGGTACTACATTGGCACTACATTGGGCACTACATTGGGCACGACATTGGAAACTGCATTGGGCACTACATTGGGTACTACATTGAGCACTACATTGGTACTACATTAGGTACTACATTGGCACTACATTGGGCACTACATTGGGCACTACATTGGGCACTACATCGGGCACTACATTGGGCACTACATTGGCTCTACATTGGCAATAAAATGGGTACTACATTGGCACTACATTGGCACGGCATTGGGCACTACATTAGCCACTACATTGGGTACTACACTGGGTACTACATTGAGCACTACATCCTGTACTACATTGGGCACTGCATTGGGCACTACATCGGGTACTACATTGGGCATTGCATTGGGTACTCCATTAGGCACTACAGTGGGTACTACATTGGGCACTACATTGGGCACTGCATTGGGCACTACATTGGGCACTACATTGGCACTGCATTGGGCACTATATTGGGCACTACATTGGGCTCTACATTGAGCACGACATTAGGTACTTCATTGGCACTACATTGGGTACTACATTGAGCACTACATTGGGCACTACATTGGCACTGCATTGGGCACTATATTGGGCACTACATTGGGCTCTACATTGAGCACTACATTAGGTACTTCATTGGCACTACATTGGGTACTACATTGGGTACTACATTGGACACTACATTGGGCACTACATTGGGCACTACATTGGAAACTGCATTGGGCACTACATTGGGTACTACATTGGCACTACATTGGCACTACATTGGTACTACATTGGGCACTATATTTGTACTACATTGGGTACGACATTGGGCACTACATTGGCACTACATTGGGCACTACATTGGGCACGACATTGGAAACTGCATTGGGCACTACGTTGGTTACTACATTGAGCACTACATTGGTACTACATTAGGTACTACATTGGCACTACATTGGGCACTACATTGGGCACTACATTGGGCACTACATCGGGCACTACATTGGGCACTACATTGGCTCTACATTGGCAATAAAATGGGTACTACATTGGCACTACATTGGCACGGCATTGGGCACTACATTAGCCACTACATTGGGTACTACACTGGGTACTACATTGAGCACTACATCCTGTACTACATTGGGCACTGTATTGGGCACTACATCGGGTACTACATTGGGCATTGCATTGGGTACTCCATTAGGCACTACAGTGGGTACTACATTGGGCACTACATTGGGCACTGTATTGGGCACTACATTGGGCACTACATTGGCACTGCATTGGGCACTATATTGGGCACTACATTGGGCTCTACATTGAGCACGACATTAGGTACTTCATTGGCACTACATTGGGTACTACATTGAGCACTACATTGGGCACTACATTGGCACTGCATTGGGCACTATATTGGGCACTACATTGGGCACTGCATTGAGCACTACATTAGGTACTTCATTGGCACTACATTGGGCAATACATTGGCACTACATTGGGTACTACATTGGCACTACATTGGCACTACATTGGCACTACATTGGGCACTACATTGTGCACTATATTGGTACTACATTGGGTACTACATTGGAAACTACATTGGGCACTACATTGGGTACTACATTGGCACTACATTGGCACTACATTGGGTACTATATTGGTACTACATTGGGTACTACATTGGGTACTACATTGGCACTACATTGGGCACTACATTGGAAACTGCATTGCGCACTAAATTGGGCACTACATTGGGTACTACATTGGGCACTACATTGTGCACTGCATTGGCACTACATTAGGCACTACCTTGGGCACTACATTGGGCACTACATTCGGCACTACATTGGGCACTACATTGGGCACTACATTGGCACTACATTGGGCAATACATTGGCACTACATTGGGTACTACATTGGCACTACATTGGCACTACATTGGTACTACATTGGGCACTATATTGGTACTACATTGGGTACTACATTGGGTACTACATTGGCACTACATTGGGCACTACATTGGGCACGACATTGGAAACTGCATTGGGCACTACATTGCGTACTACATTGAGCACTACATTAGTACTACATTAGGTACTACATTGGCACTACATTGGGCACTATATTGGGCACTACATTGGGCACTACATCGGGCACTACATTGGGCACTACATTGGCTCTACATTGGCAATAAAATGGGTACTACATTGGCACTACATTGGCACGGCATTGGGCACTACATTAGCCACTACATTGGGTACTACACTGGGTACTACATTGAGCACTACATCCTGTACTACATTGGGCACTGCATTGGGCACTACATCGGGTACTACATTGGGCATTGCATTGGGTACTCCATTAGGCACTACAGTGGGTACTACATTGGGCACTACATTGGGCACTGCATTGGGCACTACATTGGGCACTACATTGGCACTGCATTGGGCACTATATTGGGCACTACATTGAGCTCTACATTGAACACGACATTAGGTACTTCATTGGCACTACATTGGGTACTACATTGAGCATTACATTGGGCACTACATTGGCACTGCATTGGGCACTATATTGGGCACTACATTGGGCTCTACATTGAGCACAACATTAGGTACTTCATTGGCACTACATTGGGTACTACATTGGGCACTACATTGGGTACTACATTGGCACTATATTGGGCACGACATTGGGTACTACATTGGGTACTACATTGGCACTATATTGGGCAGTACATTGGGCACTACATTGGGTACTACATTGGCACTACATTGGGCAATACATTGGCACTACATTGGGTACTACATTGGCACTACATTGGCACTACATTGGCACTACATTGGGCACTACATTGTGCACTATATTGGTACTACATTGGGTACTACATTGGACACTACATTGGGCACTACATTGGGCACTACATTGGAAACTGCATTGGGCACTACATTGGGTACTACATTGGCACTACATTGGCACTACATTGGGCACTATATTGGTACTACATTGGGTACTACATTGGGTACTACATTGGCACTACATTGGGCACTACATTGGGCACTACATTGGAAACTGCATTGCGCACTAAATTGGGCACTACATTGGGTACTACATTGGGCACTACATTGTGCACTACATTGGCACTACATTAGGCACTACCTTGGGCACTACATTGGGCACTACATTCGGCACTACATTGGGCACTACATTGGGCACTACATTGGCACTACATTGGGCAATACATTGGCACTACATTGGGTACTACATTGGCACTACATTGGCACTACATTGGTACTACATTGGGCACTATATTGGTACTACATTGGGTACTACATTGGGTACTACATTGGCACTACATTGGGCACTACATTGGGCACGACATTGGAAACTGCATTGGGCACTACATTGGGTACTACATTGAGCACTACATTGGTACTACATTAGGTACTACATTGGCACTACATTGGGCACTACATTGGGCACTACATCGGGCACTACATTGGGCACTACATTGGCTCTACATTGGCAATAAAATGGGTACTACATTGGCACTACATTGGCACGGCATTGGGCACTACATTAGCCACTACATTGGGTACTACACTGGGTACTACATTGAGCACTACATCCTGTACTACATTGGGCACTGCATTGGGCACTACATCGGGTACTACATTGGGCATTGAATTGGGCACTACATTGGGTACTACATTGGGCACTACATTGGGCACTGCATTGGGCACTACATTGGGCACTACATTGGCACTGCACTGGGCATTATATTGGGAACTACATTGGCACTACATTGGGCACTACAGTGGGCTCTACATTGAGCACTACATTAGGTACTTCATTGGCACTACATTGGGTACTACATTGAGCACTACATTGGGCACTACATTGGGTACTACATTGAGCACTACATTGGCACTACATTGGGCACTACATTAGGCACTACATTGAGCACTACATTGTGTACTACATTGGCACTACATTGGGCACTACATTGGGCACTACATTGAGAACTACTTTGTGTACTATATTGGCACTACATTGGGCACTACATTGGGCACTACATTGAGAACTACATTGTGTACTACATTGGCACTACATTGGCACTACATTGGGTACAACATTGAGCACTACATTGGGCACTACATTGGGCACTAAATTGAGCACTGCATTGGGTACTACATTGGGCACTACATTGAGCACTACATTGGGTACTACATTGGCACTACATTGAGCTCTACATTGGCACTACATTGGGTACTACATTGGCACTACATTGGGCACTACATTGGCACTACATTGGGCACGACATTGGGTACCACATTGGCACTACATTGAGCACTACATTGAGCACTAAATTGGGCACTACATTGGGCACTGCATTGGGTACTACATTGGGCACTACATTGGGCACTACGTTGGTCACTGCATCGGGTACTACATTGGCACTACATTTAGCACTACATTGGGTACTACATTGGGTACTACATTGGCACTATATTGGGCACGACATTGGGTACTACATTGGGTACTACATTGGCACTACATTGGGCACTACATTGGGCACTACATTTGGTACTACATTGTGTACTACATTGGCACTACATTGGGCACTACATTGGGCACTACATTGAGAACTACTTTGTGTACTATATTGGCACTACATTGGGCACTACATTGGGCAATACATTGAGAACTACATTGTGTACTACATTGGCACTACATTGGCACTACATTGGGTACAACATTGAGCACTACATTGGGCACTACATTGGGCACTAAATTGAGCACTGCATTGGGTACTACATTGGGCACTACATTGAGCACTACATCGGGTACTACATTGGCACGACATTGAGCTCTACATTGGCACTACATTGCGTACTACATTGGCACTACATTGGGCACTACATTGGCACTACATTGGGCACGACATTGGGTACCACATTGGCACTACATTGAGCACTACATTGGCACTATATTGGGCAAGACATTGGGTACTACATTGGGTACTACATTGGCACTACATTGGGCACTACATTGGGCACTACATTGGCACTACATTGGCACTACATTGGGCACTACATTGGGTACTACATTGGCACTACATTGGGCACTACATTGGGCACTATATTGGTACTACATTGGCACTACATTGGGTACAACATTGAGCACTACATTGGGCACTACATTGGGCACTAAATTGAGCACTGCATTGGGTACTACAGTGGCACTACATTGAGCTCTACATTGGCACTACATTGGGTACTACATTGGCACTACATTGGGCACTACATTGGCACTACATTGGGCACGACATTGGGTACCACCTTGGCACTACATTGAGCACTACATTGGGCACTACATTGGGCACTACATTGGCACTACATTGGGCACTACATTGGCACTACATTGGGTACTACATTGGCACTACCTTGGGCACTACATTGAGCACTACGTTGGGTACTACATTGAGCACGACATTGGATACTACATTGGGCCCTAAATTGGCATTACATTGTCACTACATTGGCATTGTATTGGGTACTACATTGGGTACCAAATTGGAACTACATTGGCACTACATTGGGCACTACATTGGGTACTACATTGGCACTACATTGGGCACTACATTGAGCACTACATTGGCACTACATTAGGTACTACATTGAGCACTACATAGGGTACTATATTGGGCACTACATTGGTACTACATTGGGTACTACATTGGGTACTACATTGGCACTACATTGGGCACTACATTGAGCACTACATTGGCACTACATTAGGTACTACATTGTCACTACATTGGCACTACATTGGGTACTACATTGGGCACTACATTGTGCACTACATTGGGTACTACATTGGCACTACATTGGCACTACATTGGGCACTACATTGGGTACTACATTGGGCACTACATTGGGCACTACATCGGGCACTACATTGGGCACTACATTGGCTCTACATTGGCAATACAATGGGTACTACATTGGCACTACATCGGCACTATATTGGGCACTACATTAGCCACTACATTGGGTACTACACTGGGTACTACATTGAGCACTACATCCTGTACTACATTGGGCACTGCATTGGGCACTACATCGGGTACTACATTGGGCATTGAATTGGGCACTACATTGGGTACTACATTGGGCACTACATTGGGCACTGCATTGGGCACTACATTGGGCACTACATTGGCACTGCACTGGGCATTATATTGGGAACTACATTGGCACTACATTGGGCACTACATTGGGCTCTACATTGAGCACTACATTAGGTACTTAATTGGCACTACATTGGGTACTACATTGAGCACTACATTGGGCACTACATTGGGTACTACATTGAGCACTACATTGTGTACTACATTGGCACTACATTGGGCACTACATTGGGCACTACATTGAGAACTACTTTGTGTACCACATTGGCACTACATTGGGCACTACATTGGGCACTACATTGAGAACTACATTGTGTACTACATTGGCACTACATTGGCACTACATTGGCTACAACATTGAGCACTACATTGGGCACTACATTGGGCACTAAATTGAGCACTGCATTGGGTACTACATTGGGCACTTAATTGAGCACTACATTGGGTACTACATTGGCACTACATTGAGCTCTACATTGGCACTACATTGGGTACTACATTGGCACTACATTGGGCACTACATTGGCACTACATTGGGCACGACATTGGCTACCACATTGGCACTACATTGAGCACTACATTGGGCACTACATTCGGCACTGCATTGGGTACTACATTGGGCACTACATTGGGCACTACATTGGGCACTGCATCGGGTACTACATTGGCACTACATTTAGCACTACATTGGGCACTACATTGGGTACTACATTGGCACTACATTGGGCACTACATTGGGCACTACATTGGGCAATACATTGGCACTACATTGGGTACTACATTGGGCACTATATTGGTACTACATTGGGTACTACATTGGGTACTACATTGGCACTACATTGGGCACTACATTGGGCACTACATTGGAAACTGCATTGGGCACTACATTGGGTACTACATTGGGCACTACATTGTGCACTACATTGGGTACTTACATTAGACACTACCTTGGGCACTACATTGGGCACTACATTGGGTACTACATTGAGCACTACATTGGTACTACATTAGGTACCACATTGGGTACTACATTGGGTACTACATTGGGCACTACATTGGCACTACATTGGGCACTACATTGGCACTACATTAGGTACTACATTGGGTAGTACATTGGCACTACATTGGGAACTGCATTGGATACCACAGTGGCACTACATTGGGCAATACCTTTGGTGCTACATTGGGCATTACATTGGCACTACATTGGGCACTACATTGGGTACTACATTGGGTAGTATATTGGCACAACATTGGACACTACATTGGGTATTACATTGGGTACTACATTGGCACTACATTGAGCACTACATTGAACACTACATTGGGTACTTACATTGGGCACTACCTTGGGCACTACATTGAGCACTACATTGGCACTACATTAGGTACTACATTGGCACTACATTGGCACTACATTGGGCACTACATTGGGCACTATATTGGTACTACATTGGGTACTACATTGGGTACTACATTGGCACTACATTGGGCACTACATTGGGCACTACATTGGAAACTGCATTGGGCACTAAATTGGGCACTACATTGGGTAGTATATTGGCACAACATTGGACACTACATTGGGTATTACATTGGGTACTACATTGGCACTACATTGAGCACTACATTGAACACTACATTGGGTACTTACATTGGGCACTACATCGGGCACTACATTGGGCACTACATTGGCTCTACATTGGCAATACAATGGGTACTACATTGGCACTACATTGGCACTACATTGGGCACTACATTAGCCACTACATTGGGTATTACACTGGGTACTACATTGAGCACTACATCCTGTACTACATTGGGCACTGCATTGGGCACTACATCGGGTACTACATTGGGCATTGAATTGGGCACTACATTGGGCACTACATTGGGCACTACATTGGGCACTGCATTGGGCACTACATTGGGCACTACATTGGGCACTACATTGGCACTGCACTGGGCATTATATTGGGAACTACATTGGCACTACATTGGGCACTACATTGGGCTCTACATTGAGCACTACATTAGGTACTTAATTGGCATTACATTGGGTACTATATTGAGCACTACATTGGGCACTACATTGGGTACTACGTTGAGCACTACATTGGCACTACATTGGTCACTACATTAGGTACTTAATTGGCACTACATTGGGTACTACATTGAGCACTACATTGGGCACTACATTGGGTACTACGTTGAGCACTACATTGGCACTACATTGGTCACTACATTAGGCACTACATTGAGCACTACATTGTGTACTACATTGGCACTACATTGGGCACTACATTGGGCACTACATTGAGAACTACTTTGTGTACTACATTGGCACTACATTGGGCACTACATTGAGAACTACATTGTGTACTACATTGGCACTACATTGGCACTACATTGGGTACAACATTGAGCACTACATTGGGCATTACATTGGGCACTAAATTGAGCACTGCATTGGGTACTACATTGGGCACTACATTGGGCAATACATTGGCACTACATTGGGTACTACATTGGGCACTATATTGGTACTACATTGGGTACTACATTGGGTACTACATTGGCACTACATTGGGCACTACATTGGGCACTACATTGGAAACTGCATTGGGCACTACATTGGGTACTACATTGGGCACTACATTGTGCACTACATTGGGTACTTACATTAGACACTACCTTGGGCACTACATTGGGCACTACATTGGGTACTACATTGAGCACTACATTGGTACTACATTAGGTACCACATTGGGTACTACATTGGGTACTACATTGGGCACTACATTGGCACTACATTGGGCACTACATTGGAACTACATTAGGTACTACATTGGGTAGTACATTGGCACTACATTGGGAACTGCATTGGATACCACAGTGGCACTACATTGGGCAATACCTTTGGTGCTACATTGGGCATTACATTGGCACTACATTGGGCACTACATTGGGTACTACATTGGGTAGTATATTGGCACAACATTGGACACTACATTGGGTATTACATTGGGTACTACATTGGCACTACATTGAGCACTACATTGAACACTACATTGGGTACTTACATTGGGCACTACCTTGGGCACTACATTGAGCACTACATTGGCACTACATTAGGTACTACATTGGCACTACATTGGCACTACATTGGGCACTACATTGGGCACTATATTGGTACTACATTGGGTACTACATTGGGTACTACATTGGCACTACATTGGGCACTACATTGGGCACTACATTGGAAACTGCATTGGGCACTAAATTGGGCACTACATTGGGTAGTATATTGGCACAACATTGGACACTACATTGGGTATTACATTGGGTACTACATTGGCACTACATTGAGCACTACATTGAACACTACATTGGGTACTTACATTGGGCACTACATCGGGCACTACATTGGGCACTACATTGGCTCTACATTGGCAATACAATGGGTACTACATTGGCACTACATTGGCACTACATTGGGCACTACATTAGCCACTACATTGGGTATTACACTGGGTACTACATTGAGCACTACATCCTGTACTACATTGGGCACTGCATTGGGCACTACATCGGGTACTACATTTGGCATTGAATTGGGCACTACATTGGGCACTACATTGGGCACTACATTGGGCACTGCATTGGGCACTACATTGGGCACTACATTGGCACTGCACTGGGCATTATATTGGGAACTACATTGGCACTACATTGGGCACTACATTGGGCTCTACATTGAGCACTACATTAGGTACTTAATTGGCACTACATTGGGTACTATATTGAGCACTACATTGGGCACTACATTGGGTACTACGTTGAGCACTACATTGGCACTACATTGGTCACTACATTAGGCACTACATTGAGCACTACATTGTGTACTACATTGGCACTACATTGGGCACTACATTGGGCACTACATTGAGAACTACTTTGTGTACTACATTGGCACTACATTGGGCACTACATTGAGAACTACATTGTGTACTACATTGGCACTACATTGGCACTACATTGGGTACAACATTGAGCACTACATTGGGCATTACATTGGGCACTAAATTGAGCACTGCATTGGGTACTACATTGGGCACTACATTAAGCACTACATTGGGTACTACATTGGCACTACATTGAGCTCTACATTGGCACTACATTGGGTACTACATTGGCACTACATTGGGCACTACATTGGCACTACATTGGGCACGACATTGGGTACCACATTGGCACTACATTGAGCACTACATTGGGCACTACATTGGGCACTGCATTGGGTACTACATTGGGCACTACATTGGGCACTGCATCGGGTACTACATTGGCACTACATTTAGCACTACATTGGGTACTACATTGGCACTATATTGGGCACGACATTGGGTACTACATTGGGTACTACATTGGCACTACATTGGGCACTGCATTGGGTACTACATTGGGCAATACATTGGGCACTACATTGGGCACTGCATCGGGTACTACATTGGCACTACATTTAGCACTACATTGGGTACTACATTGGCACTATATTGGGCACGACATTGGGTACTACATTGGGTACTACATTGGCACTACATTGGGCACTACATTGGGCACTACATTGGGCAATACATTGGCACTACATTGGGTACTACATTGGCACTACATTGGCACTACATTGGGCACTACATTGGGCACTATATTGGTACTACATTGGGTACTACATTGGGCACTATATTGGTACTACATTGGGTACTACATTGGGTACTACATTGGCACTACATTGGGCACTACATTGGGCAATACATTGGAAACTGCATTGGGCACTACATTGGGTACTACATTGGGCACTACATTGAGAACTACATTGTGTATTACATTGGCACTACATTGGCACTACATTGGGTACAACATTGAGCACTACATTGGGCATTACATTGGGCACTAAATTGAGCACTGCATTGGGTACTACATTGGGCACTACATTAAGCACTACATTGGGTACTACATTGGCACTACATTGAGCTCTACATTGGCACTACATTGGGTACTACATTGGCACTACATTGGGCACTACATTGGCACTACATTGGGCACGACATTGGGTACCACATTGGCACTACATTGAGCACTACATTGGGCACTACATTGGGCACTGCATTGGGTACTACATTGGGCACTACACTGGGCACTGCATCGGGTACTACATTGGCACTACATTTAGCACTACATTGGGTACTACATTGGCACTATATTGGGCACGACATTGGGTACTACATTGGGTACTACATTGGCACTACATTGGGTACTACATTGGGCACTACATTGGGCACTACATTGGGCACTGCATCGGGTACTACATTTAGCACTACATTGGGTACTACATTGGCACTATATTGGGCACGACATTGGGTACTACATTGGGTACTACATTGGCACTACATTGGGCACTACATTGGGCAATACATTGGGCAATACATTGGCACTACATTGGGTACTACATTGGCACTACATTGGCACTACATTGGGCACTACATTGGGCACTATATTGGTACTACATTGGGTACTACATTGGGCACTATATTGGTACTACATTGGGTACTACATTGGGTACTACATTGGCACTACATTGGGCACTACATTGGGCAATACATTGGAAACTGCATTGGGCACTACATTGGGTACTACATTGGGCACTACATTGTGCACTACATTGGGTACTTACATTAGGCACTACCTTGGGCACTACATTGGGCACTACATTGGGTACTACATTGAGCACTACATTGGTACTACATTATGTACCACATTGGGTACTACATTGGGTACTGCATTGGGCACTACATTGGCACTACATTGGGCACTACATTGGCACTACAATGGGTACTACATTGGGTAGTACATTAGCACTACATTGGGAACTGCATTGGATACCACAGTGTCACTACATTGGGCACTACTTTTGGTGCTACATTGGGCACTACATTGGCACTACATTGGGCACTACATTGGGTACTACATTGGGTATTATATTGGCACAACATTGGACACTACATTGGGTATTACATTGGGTACTACATTGGCACTACATTGAGCACTACATTGAACACTACATTGGGTACTACATTGGGTACGACATTGGGCACTATATTGGGTACTATATTGGCACTACATTGGACACTACATTGGGCACTACGTTGGGTACTACATTGGACACTACATTGGGCACTACATTGGGCATTACTTTGGGTAGTACATTGGGCACTACATTGAACATTACATTGGGCACTACATTGGGTACTACATTGGGCACTATATTGGCTACTATATTGGCACTACATTGGACACTACATTGGGCACTACATTGGGTACCACATTGGCACGACATTGAGCACTACATTGGGCACTACGTTGGGCACTACATTGGGCACTGCATCAGGTACTACATTGGCACTACATTTAGCACTACATTGGGTACTACATTGGGCACTACATTGGGTACTACATTGGCACTATATTGGGCACGACATTGGGTACTACATTGGGTACTACATTGGCACTACATTGGGCACTACATTGGGCACTACATTGGGTGCTAAATTGGCACTACATTGGGCAATACATTGGCACTACATTGGGTACTACATTGGCACTACATTGGCACAACATTGGGCACTACATTGGGCACTATATTGGTACTACATTGGGTACTACATTGGCACTACATTGGCACTACATTGGGCACTACATTGGGCACTATATTGGTACTACATTGGGTACTACATTGGGCACTATATTGGTACTACATTGGGTACTACATTGGGTACTACATTGGCACTACATTGGGCACTACATTGGGCAATACATTGGAAACTGCATTGGGCACTACATTGGGTACTACATTGGGCACTACATTGTGCACTACATTGGGTACTTACATTAGGCACTACCTTGGGCACTACATTGGGCACTACATTGGGTACTACATTGAGCACTACATTGGTACTACATTATGTACCACATTGGGTACTACATTGGGTACTGCATTGGGCACTACATTGGCACTACATTGGGCACTACATTGGCACTACAATGGGTACTACATTGGGTAGTACATTAGCACTACATTGGGAACTGCATTGGATACCACAGTGTCACTACATTGGGCACTACTTTTGGTGCTACATTGGGCACTACATTGGCACTACATTGGGCACTACATTGGGTACTACATTGGGTATTATATTGGCACAACATTGGACACTACATTGGGTATTACATTGGGTACTACATTGGCACTACATTGAGCACTACATTGAACACTACATTGGGTACTACATTGGGTACGACATTGGGCACTATATTGGGTACTATATTGGCACTACATTGGACACTACATTGGGCACTACGTTGGGTACTACATTGGACACTACATTGGGCACTACATTGGGCATTACTTTGGGTAGTACATTGGGCACTACATTGAACATTACATTGGGCACTACATTGGGTACTACATTGGGCACTATATTGGCTACTATATTGGCACTACATTGGACACTACATTGGGCACTACATTGGGTACCACATTGGCACGACATTGAGCACTACATTGGGCACTACGTTGGGCACTACATTGGGCACTGCATCAGGTACTACATTGGCACTACATTTAGCACTACATTGGGTACTACATTGGGCACTACATTGGGTACTACATTGGCACTATATTGGGCACGACATTGGGTACTACATTGGGTACTACATTGGCACTACATTGGGCACTACATTGGGCACTACATTGGGTGCTAAATTGGCACTACATTGGGCAATACATTGGCACTACATTGGGTACTACATTGGCACTACATTGGCACAACATTGGGCACTACATTGGGCACTATATTGGTACTACATTGGGTACTATATTGGGTACTACATTGGCACTACATTGGGCACTACATTGGAAACTGCATTGGGCACTAAATTGGGCACTACATTGGGTACTACATTGGGCACTACATCCTGTACTACATTGGGAACTGCATTGGGCACTACATCGGGTACTACATTGGGCATTGCATTGGGCACTCCATTAGGCACTACATTGGGTACTACATTGGCACTGCATTGTGCACTATATTGGGCACTACATTGGCACTACATTGGGCACTACATTGTGCTCTACATTGAGCACTACATTAGGTACTTCATTGGCACTACATTGGGTACTACATTGAGCACTACATTGGGCACTACATTGGGTACTACATTGGGCACTACACTGGGCACTACATTGGGTACTACATTGGCACTATATTGGGCATGACATTGGGTACTACTTTGGGTACTACATTGGCACTACATTGGGCACTTCATTGGGTACTACATTGGCACTACATTGGGCACTACATTGGGTACTACATTGGGCACTACATTGGGCACTACATCGGGCACTACATTGGGCACTACATTGGCTCTACATTGGCAATACAATGGGTACTACATTGGCACTACATTGGCACTACATTGGGGACTACATTAGCCACTACATTGGGTACTACACTGGGTACTACATTGAGCAATGCATCCTGTACTACATTGGGCGCTGCATTGGGCACTACATCGGGTACTACATTGGGCATTGCATTGGGCACTACATTGAGCACTGCATTGGGCACTACATTGGGCACTACATTGGGTACTACATTGGGCACTACACTGGGCACTACATTGGGTACTACATTGACACTATATTGGGCACGACATTGGGTACTACTTTGGGTACTACATTGGCACTACATTGGGCACTTCATTGGGTACTACATTGGCACTACATTGGCACTACATTGGGCACTACATTGGGTACTACATTGGGCACTACATTGGGCACTACATCGGGCACTACATTGGGCACTACATTGGCTCTACATTGGCAATACAATGGGTACTACATTGGCACTACATTGGCACTACATTGGGGACTACATTAGCCACTACATTGGGTACTACACTGGGTACTACATTGAGCAATGCATCCTGTACTACATTGGGCACTGCATTGGGCACTACATCGGGTACTACATTGGGCATTGCATTGGGCACTAAATTGGGCACTGCATTGGGCACTACATTGGGCACTACATTGGCACTACATTGGGCACTACATTGGCACTACATTGGGTACTACATTGGCACTACTTTGGGCACTACATTGAGCACTACATTGGGCACTACATTGGCACTACATTGGGCACTACATTGGCACTACATTGGGTACTACATTGGCACTACTTTGGGCACTACATTGAGCACTACGTTGGGTACTACATTGAGCACGACATTGGATACTACATTGGGCCCTAAATTGGCATTACATTGGCACTACATTGGCATTGCATTGGGTACTACATTCGGTACCAAATTGGAACTACATTGGCACTACATTGGGCACTACATTGGGTACTACATTGGCACTACATTGGCACTACATTGGGTATTACATTGGCACTACATTGGGTACTACATTGAGCACTACGTTGGGTACTACATTGGGCACTACATTGGCACTACATTGGGCACTACATTGGCACTACATTGGCACTACATTGTCTCTACATTGAGCACTACATCGGGTACTACAATGGGCACTACATTTGCTCTACATTGGCACTACATTGTCTCTACATTGGCACTGCATTGGGTACTTACATTGTGCACTACCTTGGGCACTACATTGAGCACTACATTGGCACTACATTAGGTACTACATTGGCACTACATTGGGCACTACATTGGGCACTATATTGGTACTACATTGGGTACTACATTGGGTACTACATTGGGTACTACATTGGCACTACATTGGGCACTACATTGGAAACTGCATTTGGGCACTAAATTGGGCACTACATTGGGTACTACATTGAGCACTACATTGTGCACTACATTGGGTACTTACACTAGGCACTACCTTGGGCACTACATTGGGCACTACATTGAGCACTACATTGGTACTACATTAGGTACTACATTGGCACTACATTGGCACTACATTGGCACTACATTGGGCACTACATTGGGTACTACATTGGGCACTACATTGGGCACTACATCGGGCACTACATTGGGCACTACATTGGCTCTATGTTGGCAATACAATGGGTACTACATTGGCACTACATTGGCACTACATTGGGCACTACATTAGCCACTACATTGGGTACTACACTGGGTACTACATTGAGCACTACATCCTGTACTACATTGGGCACTGCATTGGGCACTACATCGGGTACTACATTGGGCATTGAATTGGGCACTACATTAGGTACTTAATTGGCACTACATTGGGTACTACATTGAGCACTACATTGGGCACTACATTGGGTACTACATTGAGCACTACATTGGCACTACATTGGGTACAACATTGAGCACTACATTGGGCACTAAATTGAGCACTGCATTGGGTACTACATTGGGCACTACATTGAGCACTACATTGGGTACTACATTGGCACTACATTGAGCTCTACATTGGCACTACATTGGGTACTACATTGGCAATACATTGGGCACTACATTGGCACTACATTGGGCACGACATTGGGTACCACATTGGCACTACATTGAGCACTACATTGGGCACTACATTGGGCACTGCATTGGGCACTGCATCGGGTACTACATTAGCACTACATTTAGCACTACATTGGGTACTACATTGGGTACTATATTGTCACTATATTGGGCACGACATTGGGTACTACATTGGGTACTACATTTACACTACGTTGGGCACTACATTGGGTACTACATTGGCACTACATTGGCACTACATTGGGCACTACATTGGGTACTACATTGGGCACTACATTGGGCACTACATCGGGCACTACATTGGGCACTACATTGGCTCTACATTGGCAATACAATGGGTACTACATTGGCACTACATTAGCCACTACATTGGGTACTACACTGGGTACTACATTGAGCACTACATCCTGTACTACATTGGGCACTGCATTGGGCACTACATCGGGTACTACATTGGGCATTGAATTGGGCACTACATTGGGTACTACATTGGGCAATACATTGGGCACTACATTGGGCACTACATTGGCACTGCACTGGGCATTATATTGGGAACTACATTGGCACTACATTGGGCACTACATTGGGCTCTGCATTGAGCACTACATTAGGTACTTAATTGGCACTACATTGGGTACTACATTGAGCACTACATTGGGCACTACATTGGGTACTACAGTGAGCACTACATTGGCACTACATTGGGTACAACATTGAGCACTACATTGGGCACTAAATTGAGCACTGCATTGGGTACTACATTGGGCACTACATTGAGCACTACATCCTGTACTACATTGGGCACTGCATTGGGCACTACATCGGGTACTACATTGGGCATTGAATTGGGCACTACATTGGGTACTACATTGGGCACTACATTGGGCACTACATTGGGCACTACATTGGCACTGCACTGGGCATTATATTGGGAACTACATTGGCACTACATTGGGCACTACATTGGGCTCTGCATTGAGCACTACATTAGGTACTTAATTGCACTACATTGGGTACTACATTGAGCACTACATTGGGCACTACATTGGGTACTACAGTGAGCACTACATTGGCACTACATTGGGTACAACATTGAGCACTACATTGGGCACTAAATTGAGCACTGCATTGGGTACTACATTGGGCACTACATTGAGCACTACATTGGGTACTACATTGGCACTACATTGAGCTCTACATTGGCACTACATTGGGTACTACATTGGCAATACATTGGGCACTACATTGGCACTACATTGGGCACTAGATTGGCAATACATTGGGTACTACATTGGGCACTACATTGGACACTACATTGGCACTACATTGGGCACTACATTGGGCACTACATTGAGCACTACATTGGGCACTACATTCGGCACTACATTGGGCACTACATTGGGTACTACATTGGGCACTACATTGGCACTACATTGGGTATTACATTGGCACTACATTGGGTAGTACATTGGCACTACATTGGGCACTACATTGGGCACTACATTGGGTACTACATTGAGCACTGCATTGGACACTACATTGAACACTACATTAGGTACTACATTGGGCACTACATTGGCACTACATTGGGCACTACATTGGACACTACGTTGGGTAGTACATTGGCACTACATTGGACACTACATTGGGTACTACATTGGTACTACATTGGGCAATACATTGGACACTACATTGGCACTACATTGGGCACTACATTGGACACTACGTTGGGTAGTACATTGGCACTACATTGAAAACTACATTGGGTACTACATTGGGAACTACATTGGCACTACATTGGACACTACATTGGGTAGTACATTGGCACTACATTGGACACTACATTGGGTAGTACATTGGCACTACATTGGACACTACATTGGGCACTACATTGGGCACTACATTGAACACTACATTGGGTACTACATTGGGCACTACATTGGACACTACGTTGGGTAGTACATTGGCACTACATTTGACACTACATTGGACACTACATTGGACACTACATTGGGCATTACATTGGGTAGTACATTGGCACTACGTTTGGCACTACATTGGGCACTACATTGGACAATACATTGGACACTACATTGGGCAGTACATTGGGTACTACATTGGACACTACATTGGGCACTACATTGGGCACTACATTGGGTAGTACATTGGGCACTGCATTGGTACTACATTGGGCACTACATTGGCACTACATTGGGCAGTACATTGGGTACTACAATGGGCACTACATTGGGTACTATGTTGGGCACTACATTGGTACTACATTGGCACTACATTGGGCACTACATTGGCACTACATTGGGTACGACATTGGGTACCACATTGGCACTACATTGGGTACTACATTGAGCACTACATTGTGCACTACATTGGGTACTTACACTAGGCACTACCTTGGGCACTACATTGGGCACTACATTGAGCACTACATTGGTACTACATTAGGTACTACATTGGCACTACATTGGCACTACATTGGCACTACATTGGGCACTACATTGGGTACTACATTGGGCACTACATTGGGCACTACATCGGGCACTACATTGGGCACTACATTGGCTCTATGTTGGCAATACAATGGGTACTACATTGGCACTACATTGGCACTACATTGGGCACTACATTAGCCACTACATTGGGTACTACACTGGGTACTACATTGAGCACTACATCCTGTACTACATTGGGCACTGCATTGGGCACTACATCGGGTACTACATTGGGCATTGAATTGGGCACTACATTAGGTACTTAATTGGCACTACATTGGGTACTACATTGAGCACTACATTGGGCACTACATTGGGTACTACATTGAGCACTACATTGGCACTACATTGGGTACAACATTGAGCACTACATTGGGCACTAAATTGAGCACTGCATTGGGTACTACATTGGGCACTACATTGAGCACTACATTGGGTACTACATTGGCACTACATTGAGCTCTACATTGGCTCTACATTGGCAATACAATGGGTACTACATTGGCACTACATTAGCCACTACATTGGGTACTACACTGGGTACTACATTGAGCACTACATCCTGTACTACATTGGGCACTGCATTGGGCACTACATCGGGTACTACATTGGGCATTGAATTGGGCACTACATTGGGTACTACATTGGGCAATACATTGGGCACTACATTGGGCACTACATTGGCACTGCACTGGGCATTATATTGGGAACTACATTGGCACTACATTGGGCACTACATTGGGCTCTGCATTGAGCACTACATTAGGTACTTAATTGGCACTACATTGGGTACTACATTGAGCACTACATTGGGCACTACATTGGGTACTACAGTGAGCACTACATTGGCACTACATTGGGTACAACATTGAGCACTACATTGGGCACTAAATTGAGCACTGCATTGGGTACTACATTGGGCACTACATTGAGCACTACATCCTGTACTACATTGGGCACTGCATTGGGCACTACATCGGGTACTACATTGGGCATTGAATTGGGCACTACATTGGGTACTACATTGGGCACTACATTGGGCACTACATTGGGCACTACATTGGCACTGCACTGGGCATTATATTGGGAACTACATTGGCACTACATTGGGCACTACATTGGGCTCTGCATTGAGCACTACATTAGGTACTTAATTGCACTACATTGGGTACTACATTGAGCACTACATTGGGCACTACATTGGGTACTACAGTGAGCACTACATTGGCACTACATTGGGTACAACATTGAGCACTACATTGGGCACTAAATTGAGCACTGCATTGGGTACTACATTGGGCACTACATTGAGCACTACATTGGGTACTACATTGGCACTACATTGAGCTCTACATTGGCACTACATTGGGTACTACATTGGCAATACATTGGGCACTACATTGGCACTACATTGGGCACTAGATTGGCAATACATTGGGTACTACATTGGGCACTACATTGGACACTACATTGGCACTACATTGGGCACTACATTGGGCACTACATTGAGCACTACATTGGGCACTACATTCGGCACTACATTGGGCACTACATTGGGTACTACATTGGGCACTACATTGGCACTACATTGGGTATTACATTGGCACTACATTGGGTAGTACATTGGCACTACATTGGGCACTACATTGGGCACTACATTGGGTACTACATTGAGCACTGCATTGGACACTACATTGAACACTACATTAGGTACTACATTGGGCACTACATTGGCACTACATTGGGCACTACATTGGACACTACGTTGGGTAGTACATTGGCACTACATTGGACACTACATTGGGTACTACATTGGTACTACATTGGGCAATACATTGGACACTACATTGGCACTACATTGGGCACTACATTGGACACTACGTTGGGTAGTACATTGGCACTACATTGAAAACTACATTGGGTACTACATTGGGAACTACATTGGCACTACATTGGACACTACATTGGGTAGTACATTGGCACTACATTGGACACTACATTGGGTAGTACATTGGCACTACATTGGACACTACATTGGGCACTACATTGGGCACTACATTGAACACTACATTGGGTACTACATTGGGCACTACATTGGACACTACGTTGGGTAGTACATTGGCACTACATTTGACACTACATTGGACACTACATTGGACACTACATTGGGCATTACATTGGGTAGTACATTGGCACTACGTTTGGCACTACATTGGGCACTACATTGGACAATACATTGGACACTACATTGGGCAGTACATTGGGTACTACATTGGACACTACATTGGGCACTACATTGGGCACTACATTGGGTAGTACATTGGGCACTGCATTGGTACTACATTGGGCACTACATTGGCACTACATTGGGCAGTACATTGGGTACTACAATGGGCACTACATTGGGTACTATGTTGGGCACTACATTGGTACTACATTGGCACTACATTGGGCACTACATTGGCACTACATTGGGTACGACATTGGGTACCACATTGGCACTACATTGAGCACTACATTGGGCACTACATTGGGCACTGCATTGGGTACTACATTGGGCACTACATTGGGCACTACATTGGGCACTGCATCGGGTACTACATTGGCACTACATTTAGCACTACATTGGGTACTACATTGGGTACTATATTGTCACTATATTGGGCACGACATTGGGTACTACATTGGGTACTACATTGACACTACATTGGGCACTACATTGGGTACTACATTGGCACTACATTGGCACTACATTGGGCACTACATTGGGTACTGCATTGGGCACTACATTGGGCACTACATCGGGCACTACATTGGGCACTACATTGGCTCTACATTGGCAATACAATGGGTACTACATTGGCACTACATTAGCCACTACATTGGGTACTACACTGGGTACTACATTGAGCACTACATCCTGTACTACATTGGGCACTGCATTGGGCACTACATCGGGTACTACATTGGGCATTGAATTGGGCACTACATTGGGTACTACATTGGGCACTACATTGGGCACTACATTGGGCACTACATTGGCACTGCACTGGGCATTATATTGGGAACTACATTGGCACTACATTGGGCACTACATTGGGCTCTGCATTGAGCACTACATTAGGTACTTAATTGGCACTACATTGGGTACTACATTGAGCACTACATTGGGCACTACATTGGGTACTACAGTGAGCACTACATTGGCACTACATTGGGTACAACATTGAGCACTACATTGGGCACTAAATTGAGCACTGCATTGGGTACTACATTGGGCACTACATTGAGCACTACATTGGGTAATACATTGGCACTACATTGAGCTCTACATTGGCACTACATTGGGTACTACATTGGCAATACATTGGGCACTACATTGGCACTACATTGGGCACTAGATTGGCAATACATTGGGTACTACATTGGGCACTACATTGGACACTACATTGGCACTACATTGGGCACTACATTGGGCACTACATTGAGCACTACATTGGGCACTACATTCGGCACTACATTGGGCACTACATTGGGTACTACATTGGGCACTACATTGGCACTACATTGGGTATTACATTGGCACTACATTGGGTAGTACATTGGCACTACATTGGGCACTACATTGGGCACTACATTGGGTACTACATTGAGCACTGCATTGGACACTACATTGAACACTACATTAGGTACTACATTGGGCACTACATTGGCACTACATTGGGCACTACATTGGACACTACGTTGGGTAGTACATTGGCACTACATTGGACACTACATTGGGTACTACATTGGTACTACATTGGGCACTACATTGGACACTACATTGGCACTACATTGGGCACTACATTGGACACTACGTTGGGTAGTACATTGGCACTACATTGAAAACTACATTGGGTACTACATTGGGAACTACATTGGCACTACATTGGACACTACATTGGGTAGTACATTGGCACTACATTGGACACTACATTGGGTAGTACATTGGCACTACATTGGACACTACATTGGGCACTACATTGGGCACTACATTGAACACTACATTGGGTACTACATTGGGCACTACATTGGACACTACGTTGGGTAGTACATTGGCACTACATTTGACACTACATTGGACACTACATTGGACACTACATTGGGCATTACATTGGGTAGTACATTGGCACTACGTTTGGCACTACATTGGGCACTACATTGGACAATACATTGGACACTACATTGGGCAGTACATTGGGTACTACATTGGACACTACATTGGGCACTACATTGGGCACTACATTGGGTAGTACATTGGGCACTGCATTGGTACTACATTGGTACTACATTAGGTACCACATTGGGTACTACATTGGGCACTACATTGGTACTACATTGGCACTACATTGGGCACTACATTGGCTCTACATTGGGTACTATATTGGGTACTACATTGAACACTACATTAGGTACTACATTGGGCACTACATTGGCACTACATTGGGCACTACATTGGACACTACGTTGGGTAGTACATTGGCACTACATTGGCACTATATTTGGTACTACAGTGGGCACTACATTGGTACTACATTGGGTACTGCATTGGCACTACATTGGGCAATATATCGGGCACTACATTGGGCACTACATTGGGTACTGCATTGGGCACTACATTGGGCACTACATTGGGCACTACATTGGACATTACATTGGGCACTACATTGGGCACTACATTGGGCACTACATTGGACATTACATTGTGCACTACATTGGGTACTACATTGGGCACTACATTTGTCACTACATTGGACACTACATTGGCCACTACATTGGGCACTAGATTGGTACTACATTGGGCACTACATTGGTACTACATTGGGCACTACATTGTGTACTACATTGGACACTACATTGGGTACTACAGTGGGCACTACATTGGTACTACATTGGGCACTACATTGGTACTACATTGGGCACTACATTGGACACTACATTGGCCACTACATTGGCACTACATTGGGCACTACATTGGCACTACATTGGGCACTACATTGGTACTACATTGGGCACTACATTGGCACTACATTGGGCACTACATTGGTACTACATTGGGCACTACATTGGGCATTACATTGGGTAGTACATTGGCACTACGTTTGGCACTACATTGGGCACTACATTGGACAATACATTGGACACTACATTGGGCAGTACATTGGGTACTACATTGGACACTACATTGGGCACTACATTGGGCACTACATTGGGTAGTACATTGGGCACTGCATTGGTACTACATTGGGCACTACATTGGCACTACATTGGGCACTACATTGGGTACTACAATGGGCACTACATTGGTACTACATTGGGCACTACATTTGCACTACATTGAGCACTACATTGGGTAGTACATTGGGCACTGCATTGGTACTACATTGGGCACTACATTGGCACTACATTGGGCACTACATTGAGCACTACATTGGGTATTACATTGGGCACTACATTGGTACCACATTGGGCACTACATTGAACACTACATTGGGCACTACATTGGGTACTATGTTGGGCACTACATTGGTACTACATTGGCACTACATTGGGTACTATATTTGGTACTACATTGAACACTACATTAGGTACTACATTGGGCACTACATTGGCACTACATTGGACAATACATTGGACACTACATTGGGCAGTACATTGGGTACTACATTGGACACTACATTGGGCACTATATTGGGCACTACATTGGGTAGTACATTGGGCACTGCATTGGTACTACATTGGGCACTACATTGGCACTACATTGGGCACTACATTGGGCAATATAATGGGCGCTACATTGGCACTACATTGGGCACTACATTCGGTACTACACTTGGTACTACATTGGCACTTCATTGTGCTCCTCATTGGGTACTACATTGGGCACTGCATTTGGCACTACATTGGGCACTACTTTGGCACTACTTTGGGCACTGCATTGGCCACTACATTGGGTACTACATTTGGTGCTAAATTGAGCACTACATTGGTACTACATTGGACACTACAATGGGCACTACATTGGGCACTACACTGGGCAGTACATTGGGTACTACATTGGGCACTACATTGGACACTACATTGGGCACTACATTGGCACTACATTGGGTACTACATTGGGCACTACATTGGCACTGCTTTGGACACTACATTGGCACTACATTGGGCACTACATTGGGCACTACATTGAGCTCTACACTGGGCACTACATTAGGCACTACATTGGGCACTACATTGGGTACTACATTGGGCACTACATTGGCACTACATTGCGCACTAAATTGGGCACTACATTGGGCACTACATTGGGCACTACATTGGACACTACATTGGGCACTAGATTGGCAATACATTGGGTACTACTTTGGGCACTACATTGGACACTACATTGGCACTACATTGGGCACTACATTGGGCACTACATTGAGCACTACATTGGGTACTACATTCGGCACTACATTGGGCACTACATTGGGTACTACATTGGGCACTACATTGGCACTACATTGGGTATTACATTGGCACTACATTGGGTAGTACATTGGCACTACATTGGGCACTACATTGGGCACTACATTGGGTACTACATTGAGCACTGCATTGGACACTACATTGAACACTACATTAGGTACTACATTGGGCACTACATTGGCACTACATTGGGCACTACATTGGACAGTACGTTGGGTAGTACATTGGCACTACATTGGACACTACATTGGGTACTACATTGGTACTACATTGGGCACTACATTGGGCACTACATTGAAAACTACATTGGGTACTACATTGGGAACTACATTAGCACTACATTGGACACTACATTGGGTAGTACATTGGCACTACATTGGACACTACATTGGGTAGTACATTGGCACTACATTGGACACTACATTGGGCACTACATTGGGCACTACATTGAACACTACATTGGGTACTACATTGGGCACTACATTGGCACTACATTGGGCACTACATTGGGCACTACATTGGCACTACATTGGGTACTACATTGGGCACTACATTGGCACTGCTTTGGACACTACATTGGCACTACATTGGGCACTACATTGGGCACTACATTGAGCTCTACACTGGGCACTACATTAGGCACTACATTGGGCACTACATTGGGTACTACATTGGGCACTACATTGGCACTACATTGCGCACTAAATTGGGCACTACATTGGGCACTACATTGGGCACTACATTGGACACTACATTGGGCACTAGATTGGCAATACATTGGGTACTACTTTGGGCACTACATTGGACACTACATTGGCACTACATTGGGCACTACATTGGGCACTACATTGAGCACTACATTGGGTACTACATTCGGCACTACATTGGGCACTACATTGGGTACTACATTGGGCACTACATTGGCACTACATTGGGTATTACATTGGCACTACATTGGGTAGTACATTGGCACTACATTGGGCACTACATTGGGCACTACATTGGGTACTACATTGAGCACTGCATTGGACACTACATTGAACACTACATTAGGTACTACATTGGGCACTACATTGGCACTACATTGGGCACTACATTGAACACTACGTTGGGTAGTACATTGGCACTACATTGGACACTACATTGGGTACTACATTGGTACTACATTGGACACTACATTGGGCACTACATTGAAAACTACATTGGGTACTACATTGGGAACTACATTAGCACTACATTGGACACTACATTGGGTAATACATTGGCACTACATTGGACACTACATTGGGTAGTACATTGGCACTACATTGGACACTACATTGGGCACTACATTGGGCACTACATTGAACACTACATTGGGTACTACATTGGGCACTACATTGGCACTACATTGGGCACTACATTGGACACTACGTTGGGTAGTACATTGGCACTACATTTGACACTACATTGGACACTACATTGGACACTACATTCGGCATTACATTGGGTAGTACATTGGCACTACGTTTGGCACTACATTGGGCACTACATTGGACAATACATTGGACACTACATTGGGCAGTACATTGGGTACTACATTGGACACTACATTGGGCACTACATTGGGCACTACATTGGGTAGTACATTGGGCACTGCATTGGTACTATATTGGGCACTACATTGGCACTACATTGGGCAGTACATTGGGTACTACAATGGGCACTACATTGGTACTACATTGGGCACTACATTTGCACTACATTGAGCACTACATTGGGTAGTACATTGGGCACTGCATTGGTACTACATTGGGCACTACATTGAACACTACATTGGGCACTACATTGGGTACTACGTTGGGCACTACATTGGTACTACATTGGCACTACATTGGGCACTACATTGGCACTACATTGGGTACTATATTGGGTACTACATTGAACACTACATTAGGTACTACATTGGCACTACATTGGGCACTACATTGGACACTATGTTGGGTAGTACATTGGCACTACATTGGCACTACATTGGTACTACAGTGGGCACTACATTGGTACTACATTGGGTACTGCATTGGCACTACATTGGGCAATATATCGGGCACTACATTGGGCACTACATTGGCACTACATTGGGTACTGCATTGGGCACTACATTGGGCACTACATTGGGCACTACATTGGACATTACATTGGGCACTACATTGGGCACTACATTGGACATTACATTGTGCACTACATTGGGTACTACATTGGGCACTACATTGTGTACTACATTGGGCACGACATTGGTACTACATTGGGCACTACATTGGACACTACATTGGGTACTACAGTGGGCACTACATTGGTACTACATTGGGCACTACATTGGTACTACATTGGGCACTACATTGGACACTACATTGGCCACTACATTGGGTACTACATTGGGCACTACATTGGCACTACATTGGGCACTACATTGGCACTACATTGGGCAGTACATTGGGCACTACATTGGGCACTACATTGGCACTACATTGGGCACTACATTGGTACTACATTGGGCACTACATTGGACACTACATTGGCCACTACATTGGTACTACATTGGGCACTACATTGTGTACTACATTGGGCACTACATTGGTACTACATTGGGCACTACATTGGACACTACATTGGCCACTACATTGGTACTACATTGGGCACTACATTGTGTACTACATTGGGCACTACATTGGTACTACATTGGACACTACATTGGCCACTACATTGGTATTACATTGGGCACTACATTGTGTACTACATTGGGCACTACATTGGTACTACATTGGACACTACATTGGCCACTACATTGGACACTACATTGGGCACTACATTGGGTACTACAGTGGGCACTACATTGGTACTGCATTGGGTACTACATTGGGTACTACATTGGGCACTACATTGTGTACTACATTGGGCACTACATTGAGCACTACATTTGGCACTACATTTTGACTACATTGGGCACTACATTGGGCACTATATTGGGCACTACATTGGCAGCACTGAGAGGCAGCACAAGAATAATCGACAAAGGAAATGAAAATGCCAGTGCTTCAGTCATGATGCCTTGGACTTGAGTGTGCATCTGTTTTTCTGTCACTCTCTCTCTCTCTTGTGCTCCCTCTCTGTCAATCTCTCTGTCTCTCTTCTCTCTGTCTGACTCTCTGTATCTTTCTCTTTCTGTCTCTGTCTGTCTCTCTACCTTTCTCTATGCCTCTCTCTCCATCTTTGTCTATCTATGTCTCTCTCGCTCTCTTTCTGTCTCTCACTGTGTGTGTGTGAGTGTGCCTCTCTGTATGTCTCTCTCTCTCTCTCTCTCAATCTCTCTCTTTGCCTCAATCTCTTTCTGTCTCTCTCTGTCTCTCTGTCTCAATCTCCTTGCACAGACATGATGGGTCGAATGGATTCCTTCTGTCGTAAATTTCTATGATTCTCTCTCTCTCTCTATTTCTCTCTGTCTCTCTCTCTGTATCTTTCTCTCTGTATCTTTCTCTCTCTGTCTCTCTCTCTGTATCTCTCTCTCTCTCTGTCTCTCTCTCTCTGTATCTCTCTCTCTCTATCTGTCTGTCTCTCTCTCTGAATCTTTATCTCTCTTTCTCTCTCTCTGTAACTCTCTCTCTCTATATGTCTGTCTCTCTCTCTCTCTCTGTATCTCTCTCTGTATCTCTTTCTCTGTTTCTCTCTCTCTGTATCTCTATCTCTGTATCTCTCTCTGTCTCTCTCTCTGTATCTCCATCTCACTATCTCTCTCTCTGTCTCTCTCTCTCTCTGAATCTCTCTCTCTGTCTCTCTCTCTCTCTCTCTGTATCTCTCTCTCTCTATCTCTCTCTTTGTATCTCTCTCTCTTTTTGTACCTCTCTCTCTCTGTGTATCTCTCTCTCTCTATAGTCTCTCCATATCTCTCTCTCTGTATCTCTCTGTATCTCTCCCTTGCTGTATCTCTCTCTTTCTCTGTATCTCTCACTCTCTCTCTCTCTGTATCTATCACTCTCTCTCTCTGTATCTCTCCCTCTCTGTATCTTTCTCTATATATCTCTCTCTCTGTATCTCTCTCACAATCTGTATCTCTCTCGCTCTGTATCTCTCTCTCTCTCTGTATCTCTCTCTCTCTATCTTTCTCTCTGCATCTCTTTCTCTATCTCTCGCTCTGTATCTCTCTCTCTCTGTATCTCTCTCTCTCTCTCTGTATATCTCTCTCTCTGTATCTCTCTATCTGTAGCTCTCTCTCTAGTATCTCTCTTTCTCCGTATCTCACTCTCTCCGTATCTCTCACTCTATCTTTCTCTCTGTATCTCTCTTTCTCCGTATCTCACTCTCTCCGTATCTCTCACTCTAGCTTTCTCTCTGTATCTCCATATCTCTCTCTCTCCGACATGTACACGCGTCTCGTGTTCCCCGACTTGCTGTTTCATGTTTTGTCACATCTTTGCCTTGCTCACTCTGTTCCTCCCTGTGTTTTTGCTCTTTATTCTCGTCTCTCACCGCCCTTTCAAAAAAAGTTCATCTGTTTTTCTGTCACTCTCCTGTGCACCCTCTCTGTCAATCTCTCTGTCTCTCTCTGTATCTCTCTCTCTATCTCTCTATCGCTCTCTCTCTTTCTCTCTCTCTGCATCTCTCTCTCTCTGTCCCTCCTCTCTCTCTGTCTCTCTCTGTGTATCTCTCTCTCTGTCTCTCTATCTCTTTCTTGTTTTCTCTCTTTCTCTGTATCTCTCTCTCTCTGTATCTCTCTCTCTGTCTCTCTATCACTCTCTCTCTCTGTCCCTCCCCTCTCTCTGTCTCGCTCTGTGTATCTCTCTCTCTGTCGCTCACTCTGTCTCTCTCTCTGTCTCTCCCTCTCTCTCTCGCACTCTCTCTATCACACTCTCTCTCTGTCTCCCTCTCTCTGTCTCTCGCGCTCTCTGTTGCTGTCTTTGGGCTGACGGAGACAGCTGTATGGCCAGGAGTCCATTCACATAAGCTGCAAATAACCAACTAACAGTTTAAAACAAACCACTTCTGTTTCTCCAGGTGACTATATTTTGGAGGTGGAGATTGTTGCTCAGTGGAGCTGTGTAAAGAGGAGCCTCTCGGTGGCTGCCCGTAGCCCTTTGTCGGGATTGAGCTGTGCACTGACCCCGGACCACCCTCGCATCAATGGGCTCATTGAGTTTGCAGCCGTCCCTCGCCCCTCCTCCTACGGGATAGTCTACACGTGGAACTTTGGGGATGGAGCTGCGGTTGTGGTGGGGACGAATGCCACGGTGGGCCACAGGTTTACAGCGAGGGGAGTTTACAACGTGACCCTCCAGGCCAATGACACGGCCAGTGGGCTGCGTTGCCACCTGACGGTGACAGTGGAGGAAGAGGTGGCGGGCGTCGTGGTGACCACCAGCGGACGGGCCGAGCTGGGCTCCACCACGCTGGTCCGTGCCCACGCATCAAACGGCACCAACGTGGTGTGGGCCTTCGACATGGGGGACGGACGCACCTTCGCCAACCTGATCACCGCTGCTGTCTCTCACACCTACGGGGGGGAAGGGAGTTATACCGTGGCTGTGACCGGCAGCAATGCGGTGAGCTCGGCCAGCTGCTCGGCGACGGTCGAGGTCTACGCGCTGAGGGTGACGGCAATCAGGATGTCCGGCTGCCTGGCCACAGGGCGGGAGGCCGCGTTTCGGGCCGAGGTCTCTGGAGCCGGCAACGCCACGCGCTTCCGCTGGAGCTTCGGTGACGGCAGCCCAGCCCGGGAGGTGCGCGGCAGCCCTGCGCTCCTCCACGCCTACGCCACAGCCGGCAACTACACTATGGCCGTTACCGCCCGCAGCCCCTTCAGTGCTGCCTCCCACCAGGCCGCCGTCTGCGTGGAGGCGCCGATCGGCTCCGTGCGTCTGGCTGCCGGCAGCCGTTGGGCGTTGCCTGGCGAGCCGGTGCGGTTCGTGGCCGAAGTAGTGCCCCGGGAGGACAGGCAGCACCGGTACGAATACCGGTGGGATATGGGAGTGCCGAGCCCCCCCAAGCCCAGCCGTGGCGAGCTAACGTTCGCCTACAGCCGGTTCGGTGTCTACGTGGCCACCGTCCGCGTCAGCAACCGGATTGATGGCCGCAGCGGCTCCTGCTCGGTGGCCGTTCAGGAAAGTGTCGGTGACTTCACCATCCGGCACGACGGTGATGGCCGGGCGGCCCTCTCGATGAACCGGACTTACCAATTCCGCCTGCGCGGGGCCTCGGGCACCAACGCCACCTTCCGCTGGGACTTTGGCGATGGCTCGGCCGGAGGGCGGGGCCTCCAGCGGGCGCATGTTTACCGGAGCCCCGGCCCCTTCACCATCACCGTCATCGGGGAAAACCTGGTCAGTCTCGTGGAGAGGCGCCTTGGCGTGCGGGTGGTGACCCCCGTCACGCGGCTGAGCCTCGGCGCCGAGCGGCGCACGGTGGAGGTTGGGGCGGAGGCAGTGTTCACCGCCGCCCTGTCCGCAGGGGAACCGGTCTCTTTCTCCTGGGCCGTGTGCGGAGACTGCGCCCTGCGCCCGGGGCCCGCCCGCTTCGGGCACACGTTCCGGCAGCCCGGCACGTACATGGTGGTGGCGAGGGCGAGGAACGAGGTTAGCGAGGAGACGGCGACGGTCACCATTCGGGCCGAAGAGAGGATCCAAGAGCTGGAGGTACGCAGCGGAGACCTGATCTGGGGCGGTTACCATGCCGCCGGGGAAGCCTGTGCGCTGCGCGCGGGCGTGGCACGCGGCTCCAACGTGTCCTACGAGTGGACCATTAGCCGAGGGGCCGTCGTGGTGGCAGAGGGTCAAGGATCGACGGTGGTCTTCCAACCAGAGGTGGCCGGGCATTACCGCGTGGCAGTGCTGGCCGCAAACGCTCTCGGCAGAGTCAACCAAAGCAAAGAGATCTTGGTCCAGGAGCGTATCGTCGCGGTGGAGGTCACCACGACATCGCGCGAGGCAGCTACTGGGGAGACGGTTCACCTGAGGGTAACGGTGGTGTCGGGGAGTGACTTGCTGTACGAATGGTCAGTCGAAGCAGATGCCGAGTGTCTCGGGACCAACGTCTCCTCGCTCTCCTGCGTTTACCCGTCTGCGGGCACCGCCATGGTGAACGTGACTGTCAGCAACGGTCTGGGCAGGGCGCGGGGTTCGCTGGCACTCAGAATCCAGGAGCCCATCTCGGGAGTGAGCTACACGGTGCTGGGCGCGGAACCTCCCTTCTACGTGCCGTCCAACGCCTCCGCTGGCATGCGGGGCTCCGTGGCCACTGGCACCGACGTCTCCTGGGAGTGGAGCATGCCGGGGGCCGCGGGAACCAGGACTTGGCGGGGGCGGGAGGCCAAGCACGCATTCGGCAGGGCGGGCGTGTACCCACTGGCCCTCAACGCTTCCAACAGGGTGAGCTGGGAGGCAGCGCGCCACGACATCACCACGCAGGACCGGGTGTGGGGGCTAGCAGTGGTGCCGGACAAGGCGACGGTGCGGGCGGGCGAGGCGGTAACCTTCACCCTCAGCGTGCGGCAGGGCAGCGAAGTGCGCTACTCGCTGTACTTCCCCAGCCTGGACGTGGGCGTCTCGCTGCACGCCGGGTCCTACCGGACAGCCTTCCCCTCGCTGGGGCAGCACAACGCCACCGCCACCGCGAGCAACGCGGTCAGTGGCGAGACACGCTCCACCTGCGTGGCGGTGGTGGAGGAGATCGGCGGGCTGCACTTGGTCAACTGTTGCCGACCGGCGGCGGAGGCCGGCAGGGCGATGGTGCTGACGGCGGGCGTGCGGACGGGGGCGGAGGGCGCGAGGTACCGGTGGCACCTCCACCTGCCGGGCTCCCCAGACTGGCACCTCTCGGGCCCCAGCGTCACCTACACTCCCCCGGGCGTCGGGGAGCTCACCGTCTGCCTCGAGGCTGCTGGTCAGCTGGGCGAGCTGACGCTGACCCAACACTTCCGGGTCCAGCTCTCGGTGATGGCGGCGGCAGAGCTGTGGACCGACAGCACCGAGCCGTTCGTCGGCCAGGCTGTGATGTTCGGCATGGCAGTGTCCGGGGGCAGCGATGTGCGGTACCGCTGGGACTTCGGCGACTCCCGCACGCCGATCGTGGGCCGCAACGGCACCGCCCGGCACCGCTATGGGGTGGCCGGCCGCTACACGGTGGAGGCCGAGGCCTTCAACGAGGTCAGCTCGGCGCGGGCCTGGCTCGCGGTCACGGTGCGCCGGCCCAAGTGCCGGGCGCCCGAGGTGCAGCTGGTCCGGCCTCCACCCGCCGTGGCCAGGGCACGCGCCAACTACTTCCAGGCCCACGTGGACCTGGGGGGCTGCACCGCCTACCGGGCCCGCTATCACTGGCAGGCCTTCCAGACAGCCAGCTGCGGCGGCTCGGCCACACTGCCCCTCGGCGACGCCGACACTGCCAGACCCCTCCTGGCGCTGCCCAAGCTGGTGCTGCCCCTCGGCACGTTGTGCCTGCAGTTCACGGCGGAGCTGCGCGGCACGCCGTTGAGCCGGGCGGTGGTGGTGGTGATCCGCGTGGTGCAGAGCAAACTGGTGGCCGTGATCGGAGGGGGATCGGAGAGGACCTGGGATGATCGGCAGGACCTGGTGCTGGACGCATCCAAATCCTATGACCCGGATGTTGCAGTGGCAGAGGCGGACGGCCTGACGTATCACTGGCATTGCCAGACCACGGTAAGACTCAAACCCCACCTCCCTCATAGAACCATAGAATAGTACAGCACACAAGGAGGCCATTCGGCCCATCGAGTCTGTGCCGGCTCCTGCCAAGTGCAAATGCAGTTAGTCCCACTCCCCCCGCTCTTTTCCCACAGCCCGGCAAATTCTTCTCCGTCATGTACTAATTCAAACCCCGTTTGAGGTCTGCTATTGAATCATGTTCCAACCCCCTTTCAGGCCGTGCATTCCAAATCCTAACCACTCACTGCATAAAAAAGTTATGTTAAATAGTGACTGGATGGGAACACACGCCCGGAAAAGTAAGGGGCAGGAGAAGACCGGCTAGTCCATCAATCCTGGCCCACATTCCTGATGTTCCCCGTCTCCTGACTAGACACTTCCAACCCTCTCCTGGGAGAGACAGAAAGACAGAGAAAAACCCAGGACCAATGAGGGAAAAACTACTCGAGGAAATTCCTCGCCAATCCCCTCAGGCGATGGAACCCACTGCAGGAGATCACACGGGCCAAGTGTCGCCTATAACCACACACAATGCAATCTCTGCCCCAGTTAGGAAACGCTGCAATGCTGTACCTCTGGGGGATGGGGCTGTGAGGTAGACACTGGGGACCTTTTCTGGGCCCTGGTTCAAACCCAAGCCAGGCTGAGGGAATGAGATTAGTCTCCGCCTGCTCAACTCCCAATCAAATGAGTCTCAGTCCAGTTCCTCGAGGGCCTGGGGCCTCAGCACGAGACTGCCCTGAGCCCCAGTTCCAGACTAACCAGGAATCCAACTCCGAGCCGATAGCATGGCCCCACCAGTGAGGTTAGAGCTGAGGAAAATGAATGGACAGTGTAGGGGGAGCATTATTCTGTATCTAATCCATGCTGTACCTGCCCTGGGAGTGTTTGATGGGACACTGTAGCGGGAGCTTTACTCTGTATCTAACCCGTGCTGTATCTGCCCTGGGAGTGTTTGATGGGACACTGTAACGGGAGCATTACTCTGTACCTAACCCGTGCTGTACCTACCCTGGGAGTGTTAGAGACTGATTTTTGGTGCCTGAAATAGTTACTGTTGCCTGTTTCAGGGAGTGAGTGCGAGTGGAGTTTCGGGGGGTGGTGTCGTGGGGTGGAATCGGGGGGGTGAGTGGGAGTGGGGTTTGGGGGGGTGGGGTGTGGGGTGGGATTGGGGGGGTGAGTGGGAGTGGGGTTTGGGGGGTGGGGTGTGGGGTGGGATTGGGGGGCTGAGTGGGAGTGGGTTTGGGGGGGTGGGGTGTGGGGTAGGATCGGGGGGGTGAGTGGGAGTGGGTTTGGGGGGGTGGGGTCGTGGGGTGGTATCGGGGGGGTGAGTGGGAGTGGGGTTTGGGGGGGTGGGGTGTGGGATGGGATCGGGGGGTGAGTGGGAGTGGGGTTTGGGGTGTGGGGTGGGATTGGGGGGGTGAGTGGGAGTGGGGTTTGGGGGGGTGGGGTGTGGGGTGGGATCGGGGGGGTGAGTGGGAGTGGGGTTTGGGGGGGTGGGGTGTGGAGTGGGATCGGGGGGGTGAGTGGAAGTGGGGTTTGGGGGGGTGGGGTCGTGGGGTGGATCGGGGGGGTGAGTGGGAGTGGGGTTTGGGGGGGTGGGGTGTGGGGTGGGATCGGGGGGGTGAGTGGGAGTGGGGTTTGGGGGGGTGGGGTGTGGGGTGGGATCGGGGGGGTGAGTGGGAGTGGGGTTTGGGGGGTGGGGTCGTGGGGTGGGATCGGGGGGGTGAGTGGGAGTCGGGTTTGGGTGGAGTGGGGTGTGGGTTGGGCCCAGGACACAGCAAGTGGCTGGGTCACTGTTACAAATGACCCGTTGATCGTTACATCCCTTGTTTCCAGGATCAATCCACTTATCCCTGTATCCCTACTGCCGCTCTGACAGAGCCTGTTGTCACCATCCCCAGGGGTGCTCTGCTGCCGGGCACCACGTACGTGTTCACACTGACCCTCAGCAAGCTGGGCAAGGAGGCCGCCCACACCACTCAAACCGTAAGTCCCATCTATCCTCAGGGCCGTGGATGGACCAGGAGAGATTGCACAGAAAGATCTCGGAGATTCTGGGTGTGTGACAGGCTTGCGCGGGGCCTAGATACCGTCACGTGCCGTGAGAATGAAGCTCGATATATTTCCACATTCATTTCATCCCTTGGATTCACCCACAACACATTCATTTCAACAGCATTGGGTCCCCAGGACAGCTTCGTGACACTGCTTAGTGTGCAGACCAACCAGATATAGAATCAGTTTGGGTGGAGATAAGAAACAATAAGGGAAAGAAGTCACTGGTGGGAGTAGTCTACAGGCCCCCAAACAGTAGCTACACTGTAGGACAGAGTATAGATCAAGAAATAATGGAGGCTTGTAAGAAAGGTACTGCGATAATCATGGGCGATTTTAATCTTCACATTGATTGGACAATTCAAATTGACCAAGGTAGCCTTGAGGAAGCGTTCATAGAGTGTATTCGGGATGGTTTCTTAGAACGATACCTTATGGAACAAACCAGGAAGCAGGCTATTTTAGATCTGGTAATGTGTAATGAGATAGGATTAATCAAATATATTGAATATATTTAAGGTGGAGATAGACAGATTTTTGAGTGATAAGGGAGTCAAGGGTTATGGGGAGCGGGCAGGGAAGTGGAGCTGAGCCCAAGATCAGATCAGCCATGATCTTATTGAATGACGGAGCAGGCTCGAGGGGCCGAATGGCCTACTCCTGCTCCTATTTCTTATGTTCTTATGTGGTCAACTTTCAATTCTTGGTCTGTACTGAGTCATCTCATGAACAGAATTGGAGGCATGGCACTCCACCGTAGCATCTGATTGCTGGAGAGGGGAAAATCAGCTCAGGTCATGCTCTGAGTGGCTGTCTAATGATTCCTGCCCCTGTGTTTGTCCCTGTGTCTGTGTGTGAGCGTACGTGTGTGATTGTCCCTGTGTGGATGTCTGTGTGTGTGTGTTCTTGTGTTTGTGTCCCTATGTGTGTGTGTCTGTGTGCGCGTGTGTGTCTGTGTGTGTGTGTGCCTGTGTGTGTGTCTGTGTGCTCGTGTGTCTGTGTGCGCGTGTGTGTCTGTGTGTGTGCATCTATGTATGTGTCCCTTTGTGTGTGTGGGCCCAGAAGAGGCAAGGGCCCAGGGGCAGCACGGGCCAGCCCACACTGCGATATGTGTGCGCACCAGGTCTCCAGTCGTCCTGGTTAACCCTTGCCACTGGACCAAGACCTAGCTCTGTCAAGCCCGTGTGGTGGCTGGTGTGCAACGGCCACCACACTTTTAAAAAATCCACGCACAGGCATCTTCCACCCCTGGAGTTCAGGACTGGAATATTAGGTCCTTCATTGAAACATCTGTGAACTCATCGCTTTTGGTGTGGAAGCAAGTCATCCTCATTCGAGGGACCGCCTATGATGATGATGTATGTGTCTGTGAGCGTGGATGTGTCTTTATGTAGGTGTCTCTTTGTGTCTGTGTGTATGAGAGTCTGTGTGTGTGTATCTGTGTGTGTATCTGTGTGTGTGTGTCTGTGTGTGAATGTCTGTGTCTCTTTGTGTCTGTGTGTTTCTCGATGCATTTGTCTATGTGTGTTTGTCATGTGTCTGTGTGTGTGTGGGTATGTGCATGTATGCACGTGTGTCCGTGTGTGTGCGTGTGCATGTGTCTGTGTGTGTGTATGCGCGAGTGTCTGTTGTGTGTGTGTGTGTGTATGTGTGTGTGCATGCGTGTATGCGCATGCACGTGTGTGTGTGTGCGTGCATGTGTGTGTGCGCGCGCACATGCACATGTGTGTGTGTGCATGTGTGTGTGCGCATGCACGTGTGTGTGTGCATGTGTGCATGTGTGTGTGTGCGCATGCACGTGTGTGTGTGCATGTGCACGCGCGCGCGTGTGTATGCATGTGTGTGTGTGCATGCACGAGTGTGTGTGTGTGCGTGTGTGCGTGTGCGTGTGTGTGTGTGTGCGTGTGTGTGTGTGTGTGTGTGTGCGTGTGTGTGCGTGCGCATGTGTGTGTGTGTTTCTTTATGAAAAGCATTGAATTGGTGATTGTGTTGGGCGTGCGTGATTCAGCCCTGTGTCCGTGTGCTGGCCGAGATACAACCCCTGTGTTGTGAACTGCAGGTTCTGGTTCGAGCTGGGAAGATCCCGTGTGTGATGTTGGAATGTATCTCCTGCCATGTCCTCTGGAGCTATGCAGTGAGCAGGAGCACCCACGTAACGCTGGCCGGAAGATGTGAGAACTGCGGCAACAAGTCCACGGTAAGTCTCCCCAGTAACGCGTGTGCTCCCCCCCACCCACCCTTTTTATTTTTATTTCCCAGGGCAGCTGGTGATGATTCCACCATTCACTCCCTATCTAGACTTATCTTTTGTTTCCTAACTTGTGCCATTACCATCTCAATTCGGCTCGTCGGCCTTTTTGTCTCTCTAATCTCTCCTGCCTTCCACCCTATCACAGACCTTCCCTTGGTTCTCTCCTCCCCTCCCCCTCTCAGTGCCCCTCCACTTCCTCAAGAATCTGTTCCATCGCAAACTTTCGCCAGTTCTGACGAAGGGTCACAGACCCGAAACATTAACTCTGTTTCTCTCTCCGCAGTCGCTGCCCGACCCGCTGAGATTTCCAGAATTCTCTGTTTTTATTTCAAATTCCAACATCCGCAGTATTTTGCTTTTGTATTAATGGTCTTCTTCTTGTTTTGTGTCTGTCGCTGCCGCGCCCCCCTCCCCTCCCCCCCCCCCCCCCACCGCCTTCAGTTTGTTACAGGCCTCAGTCTCTTTGGAGATGTACACAGGATAGTAATCCAGGCTGACAGTCCCAGTGCAGAACCGAGGGAGTGCTGCACTGTCGGAGGGGCAGTACTGAGGGAGTGCAGCACTGTCGGAGGGTCAGTACTGAGAGAGTGCTGCACTGTCGGAGAGGCAGTACCAAGGGAGTGCTGCACTGTCAGAGGGGCAGTACCAAGGGAGTGCTGCACTGTCGGAGGGGCAGTACTGAGGGAGTGCTGCACTGTCGGAGAGGCAGTACCAAGGGAGTGCTGCACTGTCAGAGGGGCAGTACTGAGGGAGTGCTGCACTGTCGGAGGGGCAGTACTGAGGGACTGATGCACTGTCAGAGGAGCAGCACTGAGGGAGTGCCGCACTGTCGGAGGGGCAATACTGAGGGAGCGCCGCACTGTCGGAGGGACAGTACTGAGGGACTGATGCACTGTCAGAGGAGCAGTACTGAGGGAGTGCCGCACTGTCGGAGGGGCAATACTGAGGGAGCGCCGCACTGTCGGAGGAACAGTACTGAGGAACTGATGCACTGTCGGAGGGGCAGTACTGAGGGACTGATGCACTGTTGGAGGGGCAGTACTGAGGGAGCGCTGCACTGTCGGAGGGGCAGTACTGAGGGAGTGCTGCACTGTCGGAGGGGCAGTACTGAGAGAGCGCTGCACTGTCGGAGGGGCAGTACTGAAAGAGTGCTGCACTGTCAGAGGGGCAGTACTGAGGGAGCGCCGCACTATCTGAGGGACAGTACCGAGGGAGCGCTGCACTGTCTGAGGGACAGTATCGTGGAAGTGCTGCATGTCGGAAGCGCCGGATTTAGGCGAGATGTTAAACCGAGGCATGTCGTCTCTCTTGGGTGGACGTAAAAAACAGAAACCCTGTGGCACTATTGGAAGAAGAGCTGCGGAGCTCTCCCCAACATTCTGAACAACATTTATCCCTCGACCAATATTAGATCAGATTACCCCGTCATTTATCTCATTGTGTGTGTGGGAGCTTGCTGTGCGCAAATTGGCTGCTGCATTTCCCACATTACAGCAGTGACTATACTCCAAAAGTACTTAAAAGGTTGAGAAGCATTTTGAAATATGCTGAGGTTGTAAAAGGCGCTATAGAAATGCAAATCCTTGGCCCAGAAATTGGTGAACTGTAAGGCCCGCCCATTTTTTCGGCAGTCCCCGGGCGGCACCTACATATCAGTGGGGCCAGGCGGGAGTGATTTTCATCGCAGTTGTGTCGGCAATGGCGGGAGCGGGGTTCAGTGGGTGGGAGCAGGGGTTGGTGGGCGGGAGCGGGGGTCAGTGGGCGGGAGCGGGGGTCGGTGGGTGGGAGCGGGGAGCGGGGGTCGGTGGGTGGGAGCGGGGGTCGGTGGGCAGGAGCGGGGGTCGGTGGGCGGGAGCGGGGGTGGGTGGGAGCGGGGAGCAGGGGTCGGTGGGTGGGAGCGGGGGTCGGTGGGTGGGAGCGGGGGTCGGTGGGCGGGAGCGGGGGTGGGTGGGAGCGGGGAGCGGGGGTCGGTGGGTTGGAGCGGGGGTCGGTGGGCGGGAGCGGGGGTCGGTGGGCGGGAGCGGGGGTCGGTGGGCAGGAGCGGGGGTCGGTGGGCGGGAGCGGGGGTGGGTGGGAGCGGGGAGCGGGGGTCGGTGGGTGGGAGCGGGGGTCGGTGGGTGGGAGCGGGGGTCGGTGGGTGGGAGCGGGGGTCGGTGGGCGGGAGCGGGGGTGGGTGGGAGCGGGGAGCGGGGGTCGGTGGGTGGGAGCGGGGGTCGGTGGGCGGGAGCGGGGGTCGGTGGGCGGGAGCGGGGGTGGGTGGGAGCGGGGAGCGGGGGTCGGTGGGTGGGAGCGGGGGTCGGTGGGTGGGAGCGGGGGTCGGTGGGTGGGAGCGGGGGTCGGTGGGCGGGAGCGGGGGTGGGTGGGAGCGGGGAGCGGGGGTCGGTGGGCGGGAGCGGGGGTCGGTGGGCGGGAGCGGGGGTCGGTGGGCAGGAGCGGGGGTCGGTGGGCGGGAGCGGGGGTCGGTGGGCAGGAGCGGGGGTCGGTGGGCAGGAGCGGGAGCGGGGTTCAGTGGGTGGGAGCAGGGGTCAGTGGGCAGGAGCGGGGGTCGGTGGGTGGGATCGGGGGTCGGTGGGTGGGAGCGGGGGTTGGTACGCAGGAGCGGGGGTCGGTGGGCTGGAGCGGGAGCGGGGGTTGGTGGGCGGGAGCGGGGGTCAGTGGGCAGGAGCGGGGGTCGGTGGGTGGGATCGGGGGTCGGTGGGTGGGAGCGGGGGTTGGTACGCAGGAGCGGGGGTCGGTGGGCTGGAGCGGGGGTCGGTGGGTGGGAGCGGGGGTCAGTGGGTGGGAGCGGGGGTCGGTGGGGGTCGGTGGGGGTCGGTGGGCAGGAGTAGGGGTCGGTGGGCTGGAGCGGGGGTCGGTGGGTGGGAGCGGGGGTCGGTGGGTGGGAGCGGGGGTCGGTGGGCTGGAGCGGGGGTCGGTGGGCTGGAGCGGGGGTCGGTGGGTGGGAGCGGGGGTCGGTGGGGGTCGGTGGGCAGGAGCGGGGGTCGGTGGGCTGGAGCGGGGGTCGGTGGGTGGGAGCGGGGGTCGGTGAGTAGGAGCGGGGGTCGGTGGGGGTCGGTGGGCAGGAGCGGGGGTCGGTGGGTAGGAGCGGGGGTCGGTGGGGGTCGGTGGGCAGGAGCAGGGGTCGGTGGGTAGGAGCGGGGGTCGGTGGGGTCGGTGGGCAGGAGCGGGGGTCGGTGGGGGTTGGTGGGTGGGAGCAGGGGTTGGTGGGTGGGAGCGGAGGTTGGTGGGTGGGAGCGGGGATCGGTGGGGGTCGGTGGGCAGGAGCGGGGGTCGGTGGGCAGGAGCGGGGGTCGGTGGGGGTCGGTGGGCAGGAGCCGGGGTCGGTGGGCAGGAGCGGGGGTCAGTGGGTGGGTGCGGGGGTCGGTGGGCTGGAGCGGGGGTCGGTGGGCAGGAGCAGGAGTCGGTGGGCAGGAGCGGGGGTCGGTGGGCGGGAGCGGGGGTCGGTGGGCGGGAGCGGGGGTCAGTGGGCGGGAGTGGGGGTCGGTGGGCAGGAGCGGGGGTCGGTGGGCGGGAGCGGGGGTCGGTGGGCAGGAGCGGGGGTCGGTGGGAAGGAGCGGGGGTCAGTGGGCGGGAGCGGGGGTCGGTGTGCAGGAACGGGGGTCAGTGGGCGGGAGCGGGGGTCGGTGGGCGGGAGCGGGGGTCGGTGGGAAGGAGCGGGGGTCAGTGGGCGGGAGCGGGGGTCGGTGGGAAGGAACGGGGGTAAGTGGGCGGGAGCGGGGGTCGGTGGGCGGGAGCGGGGGTCAGTGGGCGGGGGCGGGGGTCGGTGGGCGGGAGCGAGGGTCAGTGGGCGGGGGCGGGGGTCGGTGGGCGGGAGCGGGGGTCAGTGGGCAGAAGCGGGGGTCGGTGGGCAGGAGCGGGGGTCGGTGGGCGGGAGCGGGGGTCGGTGGGCGGGAGCGGGGGTCAGTGGGCGGGAGTGGGGGTCGGTGGGCAGGAGCGGGGGTCGGTGGGCGGGAGCGGGGGTCGGTGGGCAGGAGCGGGGGTCGGTGGGAAGGAGCGGGGGTCAGTGGGCGGGAGCGGGGGTCGGTGTGCAGGAACGGGGGTCAGTGGGTGGGAGCGGGGGTCGGTGGGCGGGAGCGGGGGTCGGTGGGAAGGAGCGGGGGTCAGTGGGCGGGAGCGGGGGTCGGTGTGCAGGAACGGGGGTAAGTGGGCGGGAGCGGGGGTCGGTGGGCGGGAGCGGGGGTCAGTGGGCGGGGGCGGGGGTCGGTGGGCGGGAGCGAGGGTCAGTGGGCGGGGGCGGGGGTCATTGGGCGGGAGCGGGGGTCAGTGGGCAGAAGCGGGGGTCGGTGGGCAGGAGCGGGGGTCGGTGGGCGGGAGCGGGGATCAGTGGGCGGGAGCGGGGATCAGTGGGCGGGGGCGGGGGTCGGTGGGCGGGAGCGGGGGTCGGTGGGCAGGAGCGGGGGTCAGTGGGCGGGAGCGGGGGTCGGTGGGCTGGATCGGGGGTCGGTGGGCAGGAGCGGGGGTCGGTGGGCAGGAGCGGGGGTCGGTGGGCGGGAGCGGGGGTCGGTGGGCGGGAGCGGGGGTCGGTGGGCTGGATCGGGGGTCGGTGGGCAGGAGCGGGGGTCGGTGGGCAGGAGCGGGGGTCGGTGGGCGGGAGCGGGGGTCAGTGGGCAGAAGCGGGGGTCGGTGGGCAGGAGCGGGGGTCGGTGGGCGGGAGCGGGGATCAGTGGGCGGGAGCGGGGATCAGTGGGCGGGGGCGGGGGTCGGTGGGCGGGAGCGGGGGTCGGTGGGCAGGAGCGGGGGTCAGTGGGCGGGAGCGGGGGTCGGTGGGCAGGAGCGGGAGTAGGTGGGTGGGAGCGGGGGTCGGTGGGCGGGAGCGGGGGTCAGTGGGCGGGGGCGGGGGTCGGTGGGCGGGAGCGGGGGTCGGTGGGCGGGAGCGGGAGTAGGTGGGTGGGAGCGGGGGTCGGTGGGCGGGAGCGGGAGTAGGTGGGTGGGAGCGGGGGTCGGTGGGCGGGAGCGGGGGTCGGTGGGTGGGACCATGGGTCGGTGGGCAGGAGCGGGGGTCGGTGGGCGGGAGCGGGGGTCAGTGGGCAGAAGCGGGGGTCGGTGGGCAGGAGCGGGGGTCGGTGGGCAGGAGCGGGGGTCGGTGGGCAGGAGCGGGGGTCAGTGGGCGGGAGCGGGGGTCGGTGGGCGGGAGCGGGGATCAGTGGGCGGGGGCGGGGGTCGGTGGGCGGGAGCGGGGGTCGGTGGGTGGGAGCGGGAGTAGGTGGGTGGGAGCGGGGGTCGGTGGGCAGGAGCGGGAGCGGGGGTCGGTGGGTGGGAGCGGGGGTCGGTGGGCAGGAGCGGGGGTCGGTGGGCGGGAGCGGGGGTCAGTGGGGGTTGGTGGGTGGAAGCAGGGGTCGGTGAGGGTCGGTGGGCGGGAGCGGGGGTCGGTGGGCGGGAGCGGGAGTAGGTGGGTGGGAGCGGGGGTCGGTGGGCGGGAGCGGGGGTCGGTGGGCAGGAGCGGGAGCGGGGGTCGGTGGGTGGGAGCGGGGGTCGGTGGGCGGGAGCGGGGGTCGGTGGGCGGGAGCGGGGGTCGGTGGGCGGGAGCGGGGGTCAGTGGGGGTTGGTGGGTGGGAGCAGGGGTCGGTGGGTGGGAGCATGGGTCGGTGGGCAGGACCGGGGGTCGGTGGGCAGGAGCGGGAGCCGGGGTCGGTGGGTGGGAGCAGGGGTCAGTGGGCGGGAGCGGGGGTCGTTGGGCGGGAGCGGGAGTAGGTGGGTGGGAGCGGGGGTCAGTGGGCGGGAGCGGGGGTTGGTGTGTGGGAGCGGGGTTCAGCGGTCGGGAGCGGGTGTCAGCGGGCGGGAGCAGGGGTCAGCGTGCGGGAGCAGGGGTCAGCGGGCAGGAGCGGGGTTCGGCAGCAGTGGGCAGGAGGTGCAGGCCTCATGAATCGGAAAAATTCGGAGGCCGTGCACCGCGCATCAGCGCGACTTTTTTTTTGTAGTTTTATTAAGCTGCTGATGTCAGATTTGCCGCGATTGGGCCTGCTGGAACATCTGCGCATGCGCTTAAATTCTGCTCAGTCCATTGCAACTACCAGTTGGAGATGGAAGAGTGTTGGAAATAGAGAGGACCAAATTTATCAGCAGCCATCCATCGAGGACAAAAGGCTTCAATGAAGACTGTTAAAACCAAGGTCAGTGCTCCCTGGTTTACTGATGAAGAACTGGAGGGGCTTGTATCAGAGCTCGAGCGCAGGTATAAAGACCTGACCCGGAAAGGTCGTGGCAAACCTCCACCACCCCAATACAGACACATCTGGAGTGAGATTGATGAGGCCGTGTCCTCAATGGCTAACATTGTGCGGGATGGAGACCAGTGTAGGAAACGGTGGAACGATGTGGTGATATCAGCAAGAGTGAGTAACCATTTATTGGAGGCCTCCCATAGAACACCAAAATGCTCTGTGCCAGGTGTGTGTGTGTGTGTGTGTGTGTGTGTGTGTGTCTGAGTGTTTGTGTGTGAGTGTGTGTGTGTGTGTGTATATGTGACTGTGAGTGTGTGTGTGTGTGTGTGAGTGTGTGTGTGTGACTGTGAGTGTGTGTGTGTGACTGTGAGTGTGAGTGTGTGTGTGTGAGTGTGTGTGTGTGACTGTGAGTGTGTGTGTGTGTGAGTGTGTGTGTGTGTGTGTGTGAGTGAGTGTTTGTGTGTGAGTGTGTGTGTGTGAGTGAGTGTGAGTGTGTGTGTGTGAGTGTGTGTGTGTGAGTGTGTGTGTGTCTGAGTGTTTGTGTCTGAGTGTTTGTGTGAGTGTGAGTGTGTATGTGTGTGTGTGTGAGTATGTGTGTGTGTGACTGTGTCTGTGAGTGTGTGTGTGTGTGAGTGTGTGTGTGTGTGTGTGCGTGCGTGTGAGTGTTTGTGTGTGAGTGTGAGTGTGTGACTGTGAGTGTGTGTGTGTGACTCCGACTGTGAGTGTGTGTGTGAGTGTGACTGTGAGTGTGTGTGACTGTAAGTGTGTGTGAGTGTGAGTGTGTGTGTGTGTGAATGTTTTTGTGTGAGTGTTTGTGTGTGAGTGAGTGTGAGTGTGTGTGTGTGAGTGTGTGTGTGTGAGTGTGTGTGTGTCTGAGTGTTTGTGTCTGAGTGTTTGTGTGAGTGTGAGTGTGTATGTGTGTGTGTGAGTATGTGTGTGTGTGACTGTGTCTGTGAGTGTGTGTGTGTGCGTGTGTGTGTGTGTGTGTGTGCGTGCGTGTGAGTGTTTGTGTGTGAGTGTGAGTGTGTGACTGTGAGTGTGTGTGTGTGACTCCGACTGTGAGTGTGTGTGTGAGTGTGACTGTGAGTGTGTGTGACTGTAAGTGTGTGTGAGTGTGAGTGTGAGTGTGTGTGTGTGTGAATGTTTTTGTGTGAGTGTTTGTGTGTGAGTGTGAGTGTGTGTGTGTGAGTGTGTGTGACTGTGAGTGTGAGTGTGTGTGTGTGAGTGTGAGTGTGTGAGTATTTGTGTGTGAGTGTGAGTGTGTGTGTGTGAGTGTGAGTGTGAGTGTGAGTGTGTGACTGAGTGTGAGTGTGCGTGTGTGAATGTGTGTATGTGACTGTGACTGTGAGTGTGAGTGTGTGTGTGAGTGTGAGTGTGTGTGTGTGACTGTGAGTGTGAGTGTGTGTGTGTGAGTGTGTGTGACTGAGTGTGAGTGTGAGTGTGTGACTGTGAGTGTGAGTGTGTGTGTGTGAGTGTGTGTGTGTGTGACTGTGACTGTGAGTGTGAGTGTGAGTGTGTGACTGTGAGTGTGAGTGTGTGTGAGTGTGTGTGAGTGTGTGTGACTGTGACTGAGTGTGAGTTTGTGAGTGTGTGTGTGTGACTGTGAGTGTGTGTGTGTGAGTTTGTGTGACTGTGAGTGTGAGTGTGTGTGTGTGAGTGTGTGTGACTGTGACTGTGAGTGTGAGTGTGAGTGTGTGACTGTGAGTGTGAGTGTGTGTGTGTGACTGAGTGTGAGTGTGTGTGTGTGTGTGTGAGTGTGTGTGACTGTGAGTGTGAGTGTGAGTGTGTGACTGTGAGTGTGAGTGTGTGTGTGAGTGTGTGACTGTGACTGTGAGTGTGAGTGTGTGTGACTGAGTGTGAGTGTGTGTGTGTGTGTGTGAGTGTGTGTGACTGTGACTGTGAGTGTGAGTGTGTGACTGTGAGTGTGTGTGTGTGAGTGTGTGAGTATTTGTGTGTGAGTGTGAGTGTGAGTGTGTGTGTGTGAGTGTGAGTGTGTGTGACTGTGACTGTGATTGTGAGTGTGTGACTGTGAGTGTGAGTGTGTGTGTGTGTGAGTGTGTGTGACTGTGAGTGTGAGTGTGAGTGTGTGTGTGAGTGTGTGTGTGTGTGACTGTGAGTGTGAGTGTGTGTGTGTGAGTGTGAGTGTGTGTGACTGTGACTGTGAGTGTGAGTGTGTGACTGTGAGTGTGAGTTTGTGTGTGTGTGACTGTGACTGTGAGTGTGAGTGTGAGTGTGAGTGTGTGTGTGAGTGTGTGTGACTGTGACTGTGAGTGTGAGTGTGAGTGTGTGTGTGTGACTGTGAGTGTGAGTGTGTGTGTGTGTGAGTGTGTGTGACTGTGACTGTGAGTGTGAGTGTGAGTGTGAGTGTGCTGCATGAGCGAAAGGGGTCATGGCTGGCATTTATCTTTCTGCGGAAGAAAAATACATCCAAGGCAGCAAGCCTGAGTACCACGGGAGGGGGCCCAGCAGATGTCATCGAGTTGAGCAGCCTGGAGGAGCATGCCTTGGCATTGGTGGGTGACCACCACCGTGCCACCACAAAGGGTAATGCAGATCCTGTGTTAGAGCACGGTACGGTTATACTAATACCCGCTGTGCGTAACACTGATGGCATGAACGCTCATGCAATGTTAAGCCAAATGGGCTTTCTGGCACATTTTGTCGCCCATTAATGGTGTGCCCATGTAGAGATGGAACTCCTTGATGGCACAATGTGAGATGGGACGCCTCACATGTCGGCGTCACCAATCCTCCGCCCATCCGCCCATAGAATGAAATGTTGGCCTCTGCCTGCAGATGGTGAGACCGAACAATGAACACCATCCACCTCTGGCACACAAAGGCCGAGTGCGGCCCCCAACGTCTCCCACCCCAACGTTGTCAACAGCCCAAGACAGCGGCTCCTTCCTCCACCCCGCCACCCGCCCCCCCCCAAGATCACCCATATCCACCACACCCACCTCCGCCACCGAGAGTCCGGAAGAACAGGAGAGAGATGAGGGAGCAGGGCCCGTGGTCGAGCCACTTGAGGAAGAGGAGGACAGCAGCCTCCTGACGTGTGTACCACCTGTCTGGGGATCCTCGGCGTGGGGGTCCGAATTCCTGGGCTTCGAACCGGACGAACCGAGAACAAGTGCTGGCAGGCACAGAGGCCGTGGCTCTAAATCAGCCGAGGTGCGCGATGCCACAACCACCCAACACCCACCTGAGGATGCAGGACGGCTCGCAGCGACTCACGAGATGGTGCAGCTATGGAGGACGAGCGTGGAGCTAGGTCACGACCTGCTGCAGACCATGGCTGGGGTAGCTGCCACCATCGAGACCTTTGCTCAGCACCATACTGACAGCATGCAGCGGCTCACTCGTGCGGTGGAGCGCACCAACGAGTCTGTTGAGGCGACGAGGCAAGCGGTGGCCTCTGGCCAGGTCGTGCAAGCCCCCGATCCCACACCCTTAAGGCAGTCGGATCCCGAGGAACCGGAGATGCCGGGGCCTTCAAGTCACGTCCCCTACCTTTTCGCCAAGGCGGACACGTCTGCAGAAATCTGGCCGCCCTCCTGCACAACCTGCTCAATCCGAGGCGGGGAAGGGTAAGGGCGCGGCGCGGCGTGTTGAAGGCGGGGCAAAGCAGAGGACCATGGGCCTCACATTGGGGGGGCGGGGGGGCAGAGAGGTGGTGGTAGCGGGTAGAGGGGTGGGTGCTGGTGCAAATATTCTTCATCTTATTATGTTATGTCACTTTTGGTATGCTGGGATTTTCAATACAGTCACATTGTTCACCTTCTCTTGGTCAGTGTCTCATTTTTACATAATGTGTGGTGCCTTCTGAGAAAAACACAGCTCTCCCTCAGGTGCTCTGCTCGAAGAGGAATATCTTACCCTCCACATACGACTGCACTGTATAATGGGTCCTGTCATTAGGCCACAGCGAGACGACAAGTAAGGGTCACCAATGCTGCAAGGCCATTCAATGCCTGTCAGTTGAACTACTTGCAGGGCACACATTGAGGCTTTTTATTACGACACACATCGCAGAGTGCCACCCCTGAGATAACATGGTCATCAGTGACATTGCAATCCATGATATGTATTTTTCCGTCTTCCATACCTCATGTGGTGCTGCTCTCACTATCACTAGCAGTGAGCTGCCAGAGCTTTACATCTTCTAACTCTCGCTTATTCACTCTGACACAAGCTCAGACCATCGGCGCAGTCACAATCTGTCACTGAATATGGTCCGCCTGAAATGCTGTCAACACTTGTCGGGCATCTCCACTGAGCCTTCAACATCTCTCGATACTTATTGCCGCTTCCCCCACTACGCCCTCCCTTCCACGGAGTCACGTGGATTTACATTTCCCAACGGTCTGTGTGCGGGTTGAGGTCCATTCCATCAAGCTGTCAGAGCCAGGTATAATGCTCCAGCACGTGCATGATAGCCGGGGTGTGCAGCGCTGCAGGACTCTCAGCGATTCTCCCCGCCGCCCGACTCACAGACAGCTTTTTGCCAGTGGTCCTTCTGTCGGGCAGCAGGGCGATCTCAGTGGATCGCGCCCGAGGATAATGCCGGATTTCCCGCCTCCGACGCGGGCGGGCGGCAGCACGTCACTCCGGCGGGACCTCTGCCACCAATCTCCCGCCCGGCGGCACGTGGGCAGTACCGGAGGGATCTCCGAAAACAAAATTCTTTCTGGCGCAACCTCGGCCGCACTTCCACCAATTTCGGCCCCCGTTATTCCTTTCTGTATAATGTACTGCAGTTCGATAACAGGAGAGGATGCTCATGGTTGTGATGCCCATGCAGAGGAATAGCTGTCCTCCATCTTGCTTGGCGGGCAACTTGCTCATTTGCATTTTCTGTGCTTCGTTTTCTTTGCAGCACAAATGGACAGTTCAGAGTTCAGACGGCAACCCTTTGACCTTAGACAACAAAACCACCTCCACCGGAGACTCAAATCCCGACCTGGTCATTCGACGGGGTGTCCTGCAAGATGGGGTCAACTACACCTTCACCTTGAACATAACTGACCCGGAAGAGGAAACTATAGGGTTCTCCAGCATCATTCTGACCCCTAACTACCCGCCCAGCGGAGGGGCCTGCACCATCCACCCAGACCAGGCCCTCTACCTGTTGGAGACCCCCCTCAGCTTCAACTGCACAGGTAATCGGTGACCACACGTTAATTTTCAACTCTTTCCCACCTCCCCCAATCCCCCAAACCCGGTCCCTTCCAGATTGCTGTTTTTCTGATGGATCTTTGTGGTCATTAGTTGAGGAGTGATAGTGCTGGCACCATTCATTGGCCAACCTAGTGCCAAATGGTCTTCAATGATGGGCAATCAGTGGGCTCTGTGCCTGGATGCCTCTGAGATCATAACAGGTGGCAGATGAGACCTTCATCCCATTCAGCAGTGGCTCAGTGGGCAGCACACTCGCCTCTGGGTCAGAAGGTCGTGGGTTCAAATCCCACTCCAGGGACTTGAGCACAATAAATTTCGTCTGACACTCCCAGTGCAGTGCTGAGGGAGCACTGCACTGTCGGAGGTGCCATCTTTCGGATGAGACGTAAAACCGAGGCCCAGTCTGCTCTCTCAGATGGACGTAAAAGATCCCATGGCACTATTTCGAAAAAGAGCAGGGGAGTTAAGCCTGGTGTCCTGACCAATATTTATCCCTCAAACAACATAACAAAAAACAGATTATCTGGTCATTATCACATTGTTGTTTGTGGGAGCTTGCTGTGCACAAATTGACTGCCGCGTTTCCCACATTACAACAGTGACTACACTCCAAAAGTACTTCATTGGCTGTAAAGCGCTTTGAGGTGGTCGTGAAAGGCGCTATATAAATGCAAGTACATTCCTGTCTGGCGTAAAAATAAAAAAGGGAAGGTGGCTCAACCGTGGCTATCAAGGGAAATCAGGGATAGTATTAAAGCCAAGGAAGTGGCATACAAATTGGCCAGAAATAGCAGCGAACCCGGGGACTGGGAGAAATTTAGAACTCAGCAGAGGAGGACAAAGAGTTTGATTAGGGCAGGGAAAATGGAGTACGAGAAGAAGCTTGCAGGGAACATTAAGACGGATTGCAAAAGTTTCTATAGATATGTAAAGAGAAAAAGGTTAGTAAAGACAAACGTAGGTGCCCTGCAGTCAGAATCAGGGGAAGTCATAACGGGGAACAAAGAAATGGCGGACCAATTGAACAAGTACTTTGGTTCGGTATTCACTAAGGAGGACACAAACAACCTTCCGGATATAAAAGGGGTCAGAGGGTCTAGTAAGAAGGAGGAACTGAGGGAAATCCTTATTAGTCGGGAAATTGTGTTGGGGAAATTGATGGGATTGAAGGCCGATAAATCCCCAGGGCCTGATGGACTGCATCCCAGAGTACTTAAGGAGGTAGCCTTGGAAATAGCAGATGCATTGACAGTCATTTTCCAACATTCCATTGACTCTGGATCAGTTCCTATTGAGTGGAGGGTAGCCAATGTAACCCCACTTTTAAAAAAAGGAGGGAGAGAGAAAACAGGGAATTATAGACCAGTCAACCTGACATCGGTAGTGGGTAAAATGATGGAATCAATTATTAAGGATGTCATAGCAGTGCATTTGGAAAGAGGTGACATGATAGGTCCAAGTCAGCATGGATTTGTGAAAGGGAAATCATGCTTGACAAATCTTCTGGAATTTTTTGAGGATGTTTCCAGTAGAGTGGACAAGGGAGAACCAGTTGATGTGGTGTATTTGGACTTTCAGAAGGCTTTCGACAAGGTCCCACACAAGAGATTAATGTGCAAAGTTAAAGCACATGGGATTGGGGATAGTGTGCTGACATGGATTGAGAACTGGTTGTCAGACAGGAAGCAAAGAGTAGGAGTAAATGGGGACTTTTCAGAATGGCAGGCAGTGACTAGTGGGGTACCGCAAGGTTCTGTGCTGGTGCCCCAGCTGTTTACACTGTACATTAATGATTTAGATGAGGGGATTAAATGTAGTATCTCCAAATTTGCCGATGACACTAAGTTGGGTGGCAACGTGTGCTGCGAGGAGGATGCTATGAGGCTTCAGAGCGACTTGGATAGGTTCGGTGAGTGGGCAAATGCATGGCAGATGAAGTATAATGTGGATAAATGTGAGGTTATCCACTCTGGTGGTAAAAACAGAGAAACAGACTATTATCTGAATGGTGACAGATTAGGAAAAGGGAAGGTGCAACGAGACCTGGGTGTCATGGTACATCAGTCATGCAGGTACAGCAGGCGGTTAAGAAAGCAAATGGCATGTTGGCCTTCATCGCGAGGGGATTTGAGTACAGGGGCAGGGAGGTGTTGCTACAGTTGTACAGGGCCTTGGTGAGGCCACACCTGGAGTATTGTGTACAGTTTTGGTCTCCTAACCTGAGGAAGGACATTCTTGCTATTGAGGGAGTGCAGCGAAGGTTCACCAGACTGATTCCCGGGATGGCGGGACTGACCTATCAAGAAAGACTGGATCAACTGGGCTTGTATTCACTGGAGTTCAGAAGAATGAGAGGGGACCTCATAGAAACGTTTAAAATTCTGATGGGTTTAGACAGGTTAGATGCAGGAAGAATGTTCCCAATGTTGGGGAAGTCCAGAACCAGGGGACACAGTCTAAGGATAAGGGGTAAGCCATTTAGGACCGAGATGAGGAGAAACTTCTTCACCCAGAGAGTGGTGAACCTGTGGAATTCTCTACCACAGAAAGTTGTTGAGGCCAATTCACTAAATATATTCAAAAGGAGTTAGATGAAGTCCTTACTACTTGGGGGATCAAGGGGTATAGCGAGAAAGCAGGAATGGGGTACTGAAGTTGCATGTTCAGCCATGAACTCATTGAATGGCGGTGCAGGCTAGAAGGGCCGAATGGCCTACTCCTGCACCTATTTTCTATGTTTCTATGTTTCTAAGTCTTTCTTTTCTCTTCCCCCTCCCTGACCCCTGACTGCGTTTATGAGTCTCAGTTCAGCGTCTCCTACTCTGACTCAATTACCAGGAACTGTAAAGTGGTGTCTGGGCGTGCCTGTATGTTGGGGTAGAAGGAAGACTCTCTTCCTCACGGTAGACTCCCTGATATAAGGAGTCGATACCCACCCCTTGAACACAGCGACCACGGAATCACGCAGACGGAACCTCGGTTAACCGTTTTTTATTCCAGCATGCTCGGGAAGCTTCCAATGAACACTTCCCAGAACAACAGTTTGTAATGCCAGTTATACATTTCCTGTGGTGTGCCACCCTCCGGCAAAACCACCGATTGGCCGACTGCTATCGGCGAAGTTACATTGATTTGTTGACTCTTATCAGACTGGCTCTGGGCGGTCCTTCCCCACTTGTCCATCTCCCATCACATGTCACCCTCCCGGAATGCGTTCAACTTTGCCTCAGTTCCTTATGACGTGTGAATTGACCTTGCTTTCCAGGGTTTGCTATCTTTCTACTCTCCGCTGCCCTTGTTATTCAGTACTGAGTGTAGGTTTCCATCTTCTATCAGTCTGTGCTAAGGGTCAATGCAACGGATGGTTCATTTACCAGCAAGCTGTGCTCTTTAGCTGCTCTCCGGTTTAAAACCCATGTGTAACTGAGTCCTATAAGCGAGCTTCACATGCATATAAGCCAATGTCTACTTCCACTTTGGTGACAGTCTGTTTTACCCCTTACAATGTAGAAACTAATTCTGCCTTCCTCTTGTATTTTCAAGGCTGGTGGGACGAGGATGGGGGCCTTGATCAGCTGGTTTACTCACTGGTGGCGGTGACCTGCCCCCATGGCCCCTCCGCTTGCGACCGGTTCCAGCTGTACCGGGGCGTCAAGCCCTCCTTCGGCGTGCTGTTGCCCGTGGGGACCACGGGCAGTGGGTCAGTGGTCAGCGTAGTCGTTGAGGTGGAGGATCTGCTGGGCGCTAAAACCACTGCCGTCAACAGGTAGGTGAGAACCTGCCCGCCTACAGCACTGCCTGCTGTTGCCCGAACATTCAGGAACAGGCAAAGGCCAACAAACCTGTACACAGAGCCACCCATCCCACCTGCTCACCTTCTCACCTTATCCCTCAGTCCCTTCTGCTAGCTTTTTGCCCCGAATAGGCTAAATGTACATAAGAACATAAGAAATAGGAGCAGGAGTAGGCCATACGGCCCCTCGAGCCTGCTCCACCATTTAATACGATCATGGCTGAACAAATCATGGACTCAGGTCCACTTCCCTGCCTGCTCCGATAACCCCTTATTCCCTTATCGGTTAAGAAGCTGTCTATCTCTGATTAAATTTATTCAATGTCCCGGCTTCCATATCTCTCTGAGGCAGCGAATTCCACAGATTTACAACCCTCTGAGAGAAGAAATTTCTCCTCATCTCTTAAATGGGCAGCCCCTTATTCTAAGATCGTGCTCTCTAGTTCTAGTCTCCCCATCAGTGGAAACATCCTCTCTGCATCCACTTTGTAAAGCCCCCTCATAATCTTATACATTTTCATAAGATCACCTCTCATTCTTCTGAATTCCAATGAGTAGAGGCCCAACCTCCTCAACCTTTCCTTATAAGTCAACTCCCTCATCTCTGAAATCAACCTAGTGAACCTTCTCTAAACTACCTCCAATGCAAGTATATCCTTTCGTAAATATGGAAACCAAAACTGCATGCAGTACTCCAGGTGTGGTCTCACCCATACCCTGTACAACTGTAGCAAGACTTCCCTGCTTTTATACTCCATCCCCTTTGCAATAAAGGCCAAGATTCCATTGGCCTTCCTGATCACTTGCTGTACCTGCATACTATCTTTCTGTGTTTCATATCTACCTCTTTGACCCAGGTCCCGCTGTACTGCAGCACTTTGCATCTCTCTCCATTTAAATAACAACTTGCTCACCTTCTCACCTTATCCCTCAGTCCCTTTGGTTAGCTTTTTGCCCTGAATAGGTTAAATGTACATTGGTTTTTTCCCAGGATAATCCTGTTGAAAACAGATGGGCTGTTTCTCTTTACTTGAGCAGTAACAAAAGTAGCTGTTGCTTCAAGTTCAATATCTTTATATCTTCATTCAGTATGCAAAGCAATTTTACAAGCGAGTTAGATCAGATATGGAGTACAATAAATATAGGCATGCATTCTAACGTTGTACTAAACTTTGAACCACAAAGCGTCTGTTTTTATATGGTTGCTGTACCTGACTGAACTCGAATTTGCCTCTTTCTTTGATTGGATGGCGCCTGTCACCTGATCAAATATGACACAACTCTTTTAGAGGAGACAAAATAAAACATTTAAATCAAGTACCCCCCAATCTGGGGGGCCACTCCAAACATTTTCCAATGCCCTTTTTTGTTTTTTTGGTTTTTTTTTTGTATTTTTGCAGTTTTTTAGGGGGGTTTTTTTGGGCATTAAAATCGTATATTTTACAAGTACCCCCTATAAAAGGGGAGGGGGACACTAAAACCTGGCAATTAAAACAAATTAAACTTTAAAACATATAAATTCAAATTAAAATTTGGTTGCCGGGGGTAACGATGCACTCCAGCCCCTCCGGCGCCCACCTCTGGCGGAAGGCCGCGAGCGTACCGGTGGACACCGCGTGCTCCATCTCCAGGGACACCCTGGCTTGGATGTAGGCGCGGAAGAGAGGCAGGCGGTTGGGCTGAACAATCCCCTCGACCGCCCGCTGCCTGGACCGGCTGATGCCCCCCTTGGCCGTGCCCAGGAGCAGTCCTACGAGGAGGCCCTCGGATCTACCCGCTGCCCTCCGCACAGGGTGCCCAAAGATCAGGAGTGTGGGACTGAAGTGCAACCAGAAATTGAGGAGCAGCCCCTTTAAATAATGAAACAGGGGCTAGAACCTTGTGCATTCAATAAAAACATGGAACACAGACTCCTCCAGACCGCAGAAATTGCAGGCGGCCTGGGCGCCCGTGAGCCGGCTTAAAAATTTGTTGCACGGGATTGCTCCTTGCACCACCCTCCAGGCCAAGTCCTTGATAAATAATGGGAGGACTCCCGCGTAGAGTGCACTCCATCGGGGAACCCCGCCTCCTCCGGACGGCAAGATGGTACGCCATGGCATGTCCGGACGGCAGACAAGGATGGCAAAGTTGAAGGTGTGCAGGAGCAGCCCGTACAGGAAACCCCTCCGCGCGGAACTGAAAGGCACGGAGGGGATTTCCCCGAGGCGGCTCAAGTTGTGAGGCGCTGGCTCCCGTGGGAGGTTCCGGGGTTTGGCGCCGATGAGGAATTCCGTCCGGACGGGGGTCAGTTCGGACGGGATCTCCCCACGTGCTTGAGCCTCCTCGACAAACCTAACGGAGTCAGGGCCCAGAGCTGTTTTTAGCGACTCGATGGCATCGGCCGCGCGGAGGACGTCGGCCGAATTTAGGCGCCGTGCCAGCATGTCTGGCGCCATCCAGCCCGCTCCTCCACCATTGAGCAGGTCCCTGACCCTGGTCACCTCACCAGCCACAGCCCTCTCGTCCGACTGCCACCTAAAACCTCGGTCGTGGAGGTACGGATTCCCGAGCAGCGGCTCCTGCAGGACAGCCGCCACTCCAGCCGATGGAGAGCTGCGCTTGGTGGAGACTTTGTTCCAGACCCTGGTGAGTTCCTTGTAAAAGACAGGCAGCCCCTGGACAGCGGTCCTGACGCCCCCCCAAGCTCATAAACAGGAGCTGCGTGTCGTAGTTGAGGCCGTGCTGCTGGCGGAAGAAATACGTCGCCAGTACACGCCACCTAGGAGGGGGCTCGAAGTAAAGGTATCTCTGCAGGGTCTGAAGACGGAAAGTCGCTAGCTGGGCGCTGACGCACACCAACGACTTACCGCCCTCCCTAAGCGGGAGACTCAAGACCGCGGCAGAGACCCAGTGCTTCCTGTTGTTCCAGAAGAAGTCCACCAGCTTCTTCTGTATCCTGGCGACAAACGCAGGGGGAGGGGTCAAAGTGACCAGCCGGTACCACAGCATAGCGGCCACCAGCTGGTTTATGACTAGCGCTCGACCCCTGAAGGTCAGCACTCGGAGCAGTCCTGTCCAGCGCCCTAGGCGAGCGGAGACCTTGGCCTTCAGCTCTTGCCAGTTCGCCGGCCAGGCTCCCTCGTCGGGGCTAAGGTAGACTTCCAGATAGAGGAGATGGGTCGTGCTCCAGGCAAAAGGCCTGAGCTCCTCCGGCAGGGAGTCCACCCGCCACTGACCCACCAGGAATCCGGAACATTTCTCCCAGTTGATCCCAAATATGACACAACTCTTTTAGAGACAAAATAAAACATTTAAATCAAGTACCCCCCAATCTGGGGGGCCACTCCAAACATTTTCCAATGCCCTTTTTTTTGTATTTTTGTAGTTTTTTGGGGGGTTTTTTGGGCATTAAAATCGTGAATTTTCCAAGAGCCCCCTATAAAAGGGGAGGGGGACACTAAAACCGGCAATTAAAACAAATTAAACTGTAAAATAAATAAAATCAAATTAAAATTTGGTTGCCGGGGGTTATAATGCACTCCAGTCCCTCCGGTGGCCACCTCTCGCGGAAGGCCGCGAGCGTACCGGTGGACACCGCGTGCTCCATCTCCAAGGACACCCTGGCGCGGATGTACGTGCGGAAGAGAGGCAGGCAGTCAGGCTGAACGACCCCCTCGACCGCCCGCTGCCTGGACCGGCTGATGGCACACTTGGCCGTGCCCAGGAGCAGTCCTACGAGGAGGCCCTCGGAACTACCCGCTCCCCACCGCACAGGGTGCCCAAAAATCAGGAGTGTGGGACTGAAGTGCAACCATAATTTCTGGAGCAGCCCCTTTAAATATTGGAACAGGGGCTGCAACCTTGTACATTCGATAAAAACGTGGAACACGGACTCTTCCAGACCGCAGAAATTGCAGGCGGCCTGGGAGCCCGTGAACCGGCTTAAAAATTTGTTGCACGGGACTGCTCCGTGCACCACCCTCCAGGCCAAGTCCCCGATAAATAGTGGGAGGACTCCCGCGTAGAGTGCCCTCCATCGGGGACCCCCGCCTCCTCCGGACGACAAGATGGTACGCCATGGCGTGTCCGGACGGCAGGCGAGGATGGTAAAGTTGAGGGTGTGCAGGAGCAGCCCGTACAGGAAACCCCTCCGCGCGGAACTGAAAGGCACGGAGGGGATTTCCCCGAGGCGGCTCAAGTTGTGAGGCGCCGGCCCCCGAGGGAGGTTCCGGGGTTTGGCGCCGATGAAGAATTCCGTCCGGACGGGGGTCAGTTCGGACGGGATCTCCCCACGTGCTTGAGCCTCCTCGATGCACCTAACGGAGTCAGGGCCCAGAGCTGTTTTTAGCGACTCGATGGCATCGGCCGCGCGGCGGACGTCGGCCGAATTTAGGCGCCGCGCCAGCGTGTCTGGCACCATCCAGACCGCTCCTCCGCCATCGAACAGGTCCCTGACCCTGGTCACCTCACCAGCCACAGCCCTCTCGTCCGACTGCCACCTAAAACCTCGGTCGTGGAGGTACGGATTCCTGAGCAGCGGCTCCTGCAGGACAGCCGCCACTCCAGCCGGTGGAGAGCTGAGCTTGGTGGAGACTTTGTTCCAGACCCTGGTGAGTTCCTTGTAAAAGACAGGCAGCTCCTGGGCGGCGTTTCTGACGCCCCCCAAGCTCACAAACAGGAGCTGCGTGTCGTAGTTGAGGCCGTGCTGCTGGCGGAAGAAATACGTCGCCAGCGCACGCCACCTAGGAGGGGGCTCGACGTAAAGGTATCTCTGCAGGGTCTGAAGAGGGAAAGTCGCGAGCTGGGCGCTGACGCACACCAACGACTGACCGCCCTCCCTAAGCGGGAGACTCACGACCGCGGCAGAGACTCAGTGCTTCCTGTTGTTCCAGAAGAAGTCCACCAGCTTCTTCTGTATCTTGGCGACAAACGCAGGGGGAGGGGTCAAAGTGACCAGCCGGTACCACAGCTTGACGGCCACCAGCTGGTTTATGACTAGCGCTCGACCCCTGTAGGACAGCACTCGAAGCAGTCCTGTCCAGCGCCCTAGGCGCGCGGCGACCTTGGCCTCCAGCTCCTGCCAGTTCGCCGGCCAGGCTTCCTCGTCGGGGCTAAGGTAGACTCCCAGATAGAGGAGATGGGTCGTGCTCCAGGCAAAAGGCCTGAGCTCCTCCGGCAGGGAGTCCGCCCGCCACTGACCCACCAGGAGTCCGGAACATTTCTCCCAGTTGATCCCAAATATGACACAATGTTTGATTTGCTTTGTGTCAGGTGCACCATCAAAGTTAAGGGCGCGCTTAGTTACAACAGGAAAATGCTCTGATTGGGTCCACTTGATCACGTGACATGATTGCTGATTGGTCGTCTTGGAGGATAGGACACACTCAGCAGTTTCTCTAGAGTGCGTCATTAGAACCGCCCTGCCCACGTAATCAGTGACTTTGCAAAGTGTAATTCGAGCCATTCTGACTGCCGACTCCAGACAGAACAGAGCTCACTCTCACAGGTTAAGATGTCCCTCCCCCACCTTCCACCCCACCCAAGTTCCTGACTACCCCCAGCCCAACTTCCTGACTCCCACCCCCCTCCCAGCCCAAGTTCCTGACATTACTCTCCCAACCCCACCCCCCTCCCTCCGGCCTCGCGCCATAGTAGGGGTAATGTGTGAGGTTCAAGGAGTGTTAACAGGTTTATTGGGTATGAAGTGAATAGTGTCGTAACTTCGGATATCATCCACTCCAATGTTACTTGTCACACACGCTTTCTGAGAAATCGAGTGTGTGTGTAAAGCGGGTGGGGTTAGAAGAATGTGATTCGGCTTCCGAGTTCCCTCTCCCTCTCTCTTCTCCGATCCTCGCTCCCCGTCCCCTCTTTCTCTCTCTCCCCCAGTCTCTCTCTCTCTCTCCCCCCAGTCTCTCTCTCACTCCCAGTCTCTCTCTCTCCACCCAGTCTCTCTCTCGCTCCCCAGTCTCTCTCCCAGTCTCTCTCTCGCCCCCCAGTCTCTCTCCCAGTCTCTCTCTCTCCCCCCAGTCTCTCTCTCACTCCCAGACTCTCTCTCCCCCCCAGTCTCTCTCTCTCTCCCCCAGTCTCTCTCTCTCTCCCCCCAGTCTCTCTCTCTCCGCCCAGTCTCTCTCTTGCCCCCCAGTCTCTCTCCCAGTCTCTCTCTCTCTCCCCCCAGTCTCTCTCTCTCCCCCCAGTCTCTCTCTCACTCCCAGCCTCTCTCCCAGTCTCTCTCTCTCTCCCCCCAGTCTCTCTCTCTCCCCCCAGTCTCTCTCTCACTCCCAGACTCTCTCTCCCCCCCAGTCTCTCTCTCTCTCCCCCCAGTCTCTCTCTCTCCGCCCAGTCTCTCTCTTGCCCCCCAGTCTCTCTCCCAGTCTCTCTCTCTCTCCCCCCAGTCTCTCTCTCTCCCCCCAGTCTCTCTCTCACTCCCAGACTCTCTCTCCCCCCCAGTCTCTCTCTCTCTCCCCCAGTCTCTCTCTCTCTGCCCCCAGTCTCTCTCTCTCCGCCCAGTCTCTCTCTTGCCCCCCAGTCTCTCTCCCAGTCTCTCTCTCACTCCCAGACTCTCTCTCCCCCCAGTCTCTCTCCCAGTCTCTCTCTCTCCCCCCAGTCTCTCTCTCTCACTCCCAGTCTCTCTCTCTCCCCCCAGTCTCTCTCTCGCCCCCAGTCTCTCTCCCCCCAGTCTCTCTCTCTCTCCCCTCAGTCTCTCTCTCTCCCCCCAGTCTCTCTCTCTCCCACTACCTCCGATTTTTTCCCGTGTTGATAATCACAGCGATATTTTAGGCAAAGTCCTGGCGATAACCCAGAAGCCGGAGAAGCCGCTCCGGCGGCGATAAGCTCCACGCGGTTAGTGGTTCAGCCCCACTTGCAGCCCCCTTGAATGTCGCACTGCACAATCGGGACCGATCGAGCGGTGTGTGCGAAAAGGAGGCGGAGTCCAGTGCGCGCATGGACAGAGGGACACAAAAAACCTGTTGCAAGTAATCGCTCCGCAAAGTGACATGCTGGCAGCTTAGGACCATTGTCCGATTGGGAGATGGTATTACTGGAGATGTCAGGACAATGTGGGAGTCAGGGAGGTGTTAGGGTTAGGGTTAGGGTTAGGGTTAGGGTTAGCCGGATTGGCCACAACAATGGAGGCACCGAAGCCAACACACAGCGGTGTCACTTTAACTCTTGCTTAACAGCCTCTATTCAATCTTCCACCTGCCTTCCTGCTAAACCACTTACTTAAGGGCCGATTTTCAGCATGGCCCCCGCCCACCCAAGTGCCGCCCAAAGTGCCGGCGATGGCCACCGAGGTACCGGACGGTACTTTGGGCGAGATATTCATGGCCGAGGTCCCTTGAAGGTCAGCAGACGGCAAATGGACGACGTACGCCGCCAATCTGGGTGGCAGTGGGCGGAAGGTCGCATTCTCGGCGGCAGAAGTGCTTGCCGCCCAAGTGCCGCCGAGGATGGAGTTGGGCCCACGGAGGGTCGAAGATTGAAAAATAAATCACCAATAAAAAGTACAAAAACTATCGGAAGACCTTCGGGGACCCCGTGCAGGTAAGTCGCTGTGGAAATGTTTTTTTTAAATGTTCACTAACCTTATTTTCAGGATCTTCGGACTCACCGTCGGGGACAGACCGGCCTCCAGCCAGCGGTCCGCCCCCGTTCTGCCGCCGAGTCCCGCCGACTCCCGCCCGCAGGAATCTGGGAGCTCGGCGGCGGGAGCTCAGTTGCCGCACTCGGCTGTCCGCTGACGTCAGCGGGCGCTTCCCGGTGGCTCTCCCCTCCCGCCCACTCCAGGCCCGCCCTGAAAGTGGCACTGGGCGGATCTCGCAGGAGGAATGTCGACGGGAGTGGGTGGGAGTGGACGGGGAGCGGGCGGGAATGGGCGGGGAGCGGGCGGGAGTGGGTGGCATCGGGCGGGAGTAGGTGGGAGTGTGCGGCAGCGGGCAGGAGCGGGTGGCATCGGGCAGGAGTGGGTGGCATCGGGCGGCAGCGGACAGGAGTGGGCGGGAGTGGGCAGGAGTGGGCGGGAGTGGGCAGGAGTGGGCGGGAGTGGGCGGGAGTGGGCGGGAGTGGGCAGGAGTGGGCAGGAGTGGGCGGGAGTGGGCAGGAGTGGGCAGGAGTGGGCGGGAGTGGGCAGGAGTGGGCGGGAGTGGGCAGGAGTGGGCGGGAGTGGGCAGGAGAGGGCGGGAGTGGGCGGGAGTGGGCAGGAGTGGGCGGGAGCGGGTGGCAGTGGGCGGTAAGCTGCTGAATTTCAGCCCCTTTGTCGATATTAGCCTTACCTTCCCATCGGCCTTTCTATCTATTCCCCCTCCATGTTGCAACAAATCTGTCGCCAGACCCCTTTCAATAAGCCTGAGAAGTCGGAAACAATGCCCCTATCACCGCCTCCACACACAGCTTCCCCCCTTCTCCTCTGACTGTACGTCCTCCATGTACAACCCCCCCCCCCCCCCCCCCCCGATATTATGAATTTTTTATCTCCCCCTGTTTCCCGGGGCAGCTGGTCATTATTTGGCCATTCACTCCCTGTCTAGACTCCTCTTTTTCTAACTTGTGCGCTTACCATCGCAAGTCAGCCCATCGTCCCTTTTGTCTCCCTAATCTCTCCTGCCTTCCACCCTATGATAGACCTTCCCTTTTGTTCTTTCCTCCCCTCCCCCTCTCAGTGCCGTGTCCTTTCCTCAGCGGACGGACGGACATACACACATGTCCCCGACAGCACACGGGATCGGATAAGCTGGACGAGAACACTCCTGTCCCCCGCCCCCCGCCCCCGCCACCCTGCCCGCCCAGACACACAATCCAACTACAACCCCAACAGCCCCTGAGCTGAGCTGAGCCCGAGGGAAAGCAGCGATGGAACCCGAGCCTCCAGCGCAGCACGTCGATCTGCAACACCGCTTTTCAAAAGGGGCTGAAATTGCCCCTTTCTCTACGGCCGGTGGCGGCCTGAAAGCGAAGGCCACGGGTCGCTGTGGACTGGCCAGCGAGTCGCCGCGGAGGGGGCCGCCATTTTGGATATTGACCTCCTTCAGTTTTGGAGCGGCGTCCGGAACCGCCACGCCCGTGTTCCCGCCGCGGCGTGCACGCACCGACCCCTTACCGACCGGCAGCAGCCCCCTTCCCGAAATTGCCCCGCGGGAAATTGTCCCTTTCCGGAATTGCCCCGTGGGAGCACCGCAGCCAGTCGGTGCCCCCCACAGCTGTTTCCGTCGGTACCCTTTGTGTGGCTGGATGGCATGGCTGCCCTTAAAGGGAAGGTGATGCTGCCGGCGACTCCATTTACTTGCTTTTTGTCGGCCGCTTCCTTCCCCTCCACATGGGTGCCAGGCCGCTGGCCCGGCCGATACCCCCCCATGGTGGCCCAGTGTTTGGCACTAAAGTGGCTTCAGAGTTCGCAGCGGCCCCTCCCCTTTAGCTGAAGGGTGGGACATCATCAACGCGGTGCCGATGACTTGTAGCGTCGGCCACCATCACCATCTCACCCATGCAGTGATGCAACTATTCGACCGTGAAGGGCATCGCACCCGAGCACAGATCCCAGATTCGCTCCCACCCGCACTTTACACCACGCGTCATTGATCAGCAATCAGGACCAGGATTTTGGGCTGATTTTTTTTTGTCCTCCCCAGACCAGAGTCTTAGTGGCCCCCACCTTCACCCAGAGACAATAAGCTAGCTCGGCATTGACCACTTGGCATTGTTTACGGCCGGGTGATTTGCCAGGCTGCTTCGGAGGGCCATTCAGAGCAAGCTGCATAGTGCGGGGCTGGAGACGCGTGTCAACCAGAGCAGGTAGGGGTGGCAGGGCCCATAAGAACATAAGAAATAGGAGCAGGAGTCGGCCATTCGGCCCTTCGAGCCTGCTCCGCCATTCAATAAGATCATGGCTGATTTGATTATGGACTCAGCTCCACTTCCCTGCCCGCTCCCCATAACCCTTGACTCCCCCATCATTCAAAAATCTGTCTATCTCCACCTTAAGTATATTCAATGACCCAGCCTCCACAGCTCTCTGGGGCAGAGAATTCCACAGATTTACAACCCTCTGAGAGAAGAAGTTCCTCCTCATCTCCGTTTTAAATGGGCGGCCCCTTATTCTGGAACTATGCCCCCTAGTTCTCGATTCCCCCACGAGGGTAAACATTCTCTCTGCATCTACCTTGTCAATAAGATCATGGCTGATCTGATCTTAGCCTCAACTCCACTTCCCCGCCCGCTCCCCATAGCCCTTGACTCCCCTATCGCTCAAAAGTCTGTCTTCGCTCCTGTGAAGGACATTAATGAACCAGCACAGGCCACTAGTGGAGTTTGAGTCCGTATGGTTCAGTGCCACAGCCCCTTGGCCCAGCTACCCATCAGACATGACGCGTGTGGAAACGTTAATATCTGTTTTTCTGACACTGATCTGACCACACCATCGCTCTCTCGCCTTCCCTCACAGAACCCTGACGGTCCTGATGCCGGATCTCCCGTCGGGATCGCACAGTGTCGTCGATTGGTTGAAACGCAAGAGCCAATCAGAGCTGTGGGGCCTGGTTCAGCAGGGCGATCCGAGCCAGGTGATCCCGTATTCCATCGCTCTCATCAGTGCTCTCAACCAGGTGAGTCCTCGCGGCAGTGAGAGGGCATGCGCCAACCTGCAGGGCCTGGCACTGGCTTATTACCTACGAGCTCTAGCTCCTTATATTATTGGTAAGCCTTTTTAAAATATAAACTTCACTTGCACAAAAATCTACATAGTATTTTAAGTCATTGAATATCACCACACATCATCATAGGCTATCCCTCGGAATCGAGGAAGACTTGCTTCCACTCTAAAAATGAGTTCTCAGGAGACTAAACAGTCCAATACGAGAACCACAGACTCTGTCACAGATGGGACAGGCAGTGGTAGAGGGAAAGGGTGGGTGGGACTGGTTTGCCGCACGCTCCTTCCTAGAGGTCAAGTCTAGAGGTAACAAAGGCATGGATGAGGGTTTCAGCAGTGGATGAGCTGAGGCAAGGGCGGAGACGGCGATGTTACAGAGTACTGGCTATGGTACAGTACAATGGTTAAATACCCCCAACTCCAGATTACTGTGCACCCTAGAGTCCTGGGACCGACACAGGACCACAGACTCCTACACAGTGAGGACCCTGAACCCATCTGTCTGGTGGTTGGCAGATTGTGCAGGGAGATGAAGGGGAGTAAATGAGTTATTATAGATATTGACATTGTATTAAACATTTTGAGTAGAGTTTGCGTTTCCTCGTCACAAACCATACTTCCCGTTGTCACCATTAATGGTTAAGCCTCTCTGTCAATAATGACCCTGTAAATGGCTATACCACACTTCCCATTCAGTTTTGCTCTGCCAACTATCACTATGCTCGAATCAAAACCTCCCCCACCGGCGCACCGTGGCTGCAGTGTGTACCGTCTACAAGACGCACTGCAGCAACTTGCCAAGGCTTCTTCGGCAGCACCTCCCAAACCCACGACCTCTACCACCTAGAAGGTCAAGGGCAGCAGGCGCATGGGAACACCACCACCCCCACGTTCCCCTCTAAGTCACACACCATCCTGACTTGGAAATATATCGGCCGTTCCTTCATCGTCGCTGGGTCACAATCCTGGAACTCGATCCCTAACAGCACCGTGGGAGCACCTTCACCACACGGACTGCAGCAGTTTAAGAAGGCGGCTCACCACCACCTTCTCAAGGGGAATTCAGGATGGCCAATCAAATGCCAGCCTTGCCAGTGACACCCACATCTCGAGAATGAACATACAAAAGGCTCTAATCACTAGATGGCTCTGTGGAGCAAATTTCCAAAGAGTCTCTCCCAATTCCATCGCCACCTTGTGTATAAAACAAACCTATATTATCAACTAACTGCAGGCTACAACATGAGCAATTTTACTGAGAACATTTAAAGCCCAGAGCAACAAGGAGTGAGTGGAGAGCATTGTGATGCATTTTACTGTGTGACAGAAACATTCGGCTTAAGAAGGAGCTCTCAGATTCATGCTTTGATGCTTTCCTTTCAGGTCTCTGGGCACCACGGACAAGACCTGTGGGACCGGATGGCCATCCGTAGTAACGTGACCCTGGCACTGACGTCCCTGAATGTCACCACACTGGAGGATGTGAGCCAGGTCAGCACGGTGCTGGCACTGTGTGCGGTGAGGAACCAGCAGCTTCCCTCCCTCCTCCCTAAACGGCTGCTGGTGTTCAGCCCCATGTCGTAGGTTCACTGGGCTAGGACCATGGTCGACAGGATGGTGCACACGTTGGAAAGTGTCACATTCATTCCCTCTCACACTCATTCCCTCTCACACTCAGTCTCACACTCAGTCTCACACTCACACTCAGTCTCACACTCAGTCCCACACTCACACTCACACTCAGTCCCACACTCACTCACACTCAGTCCCACACTCATACTCACACTCAGTCTCGCACTCACACCCAGTCTCACACTCAGTCTCACACTCACACTCACACTCAGTCTCCCACTCACACTCAGTCCCACACTCACACTCTGTAGTATATGTAGGCACCTTTAGTAATGACTCCACAAGGCAGGGTAGACCTGTAATCCTTTATTTGCAGCTCCTGAGTGAGGACAACAAGCTGTGTGTTCCTTTTTATACTGGGTTACCTGCAGTGTGCAGGTAACCCCTAGGTCTCCAGCAGCAGCACCCTCTGGTGTACAGGTAAGGTGTGTACAGTGTAAGGGTACATTCAGTGTTGCATAACAGTGTTACAGACATCACACAGTAAACAGACATGCATACACAACAATACTCCCCCCTGAGCATTTTCATATCCTTATTGTCATGACCAGGGGAGGTGATCGGTGGTGGACTATGGGAGGTTGTGGTGAGGGTTGTGTGGTTGCCAGGTGTGACCCCTGTGCTTGAGGCTGACCTCATACGTTTCCCCTCCCTCACACACAAACCAAGTGGGTGTCACTGTTGTGGGATCCCTCGGGGGGGTAGCCACGGCAGTAGTGGGTGGTGTGTATACACTGTGATGTGGGTAGTTGTGGGCAGGGCCACAAGACTGGGTGGACTCCTTGTCCACCAATTGGGATGAGGGTCAGGTCATCCCAGGGTTTGCCAGGGAAGCTGGAGGGTATTGGCCTCATGCTCCTGGTGTTGGCCCTGGTGGCCAGGGGTTGTAGGGCTGATCTGGTGCCAGGTTGCTATTGGTGATGGCTGGCCTGCCCATTGACCATGGTCCCTGTAGTGGGTCTGCTCCCACTGGCTGTGTGTCCTGCAAGGGGCATCACATTCGTTCCAAAGGTCCAGGCTACATGGTCAGGTAGCCTGCTGAATCTGGGGGTCTCTCACAGGGGGATTCCATTGGCATCAGCATGGTTCCTGTAGGACCCAATATCCTTTGGCAGTGTCCTACCGGTATACATGACACCTTGGCTCTGATCACACATAGTCGAGCCTGCATTATACATTCTAGCATTTGCATCACTTTTGGGTGTCCTGGTTTCAACAGACATGGTTACATTAGGCATTTCACATTCTTTATCATTATTGTTAAGCAAAATAAACTTGTTCTTAATCTTACTGACACCTGCATTCATCTCATTAGTCACATTAGTTAAACCAGCAATTCATGGTTACATTGCATACATTTTCATACTTGCACCCTTTAATTGCATCTTTAGCTTTAAAGTCCATGTACTCAAATAGTTGAAACTTCCCCTTTAAATTTTTTTGGTTACCGGTCTCCTTTAAGGGAGCCTTCAAATCCGATTGGCCGCTCGGTGTCACATGATGCTCCGCCATGTTCACTCGTGGCATGGCGGAGGCCATTTTGATTACAGGTTCTGCTGCTTGTGGTGCTGCAGCCATTTTCTGGTCTTGCTGCAGGTAGGCTGTGGTGCTCTTTTCTTCCATAGGTTCGATCCTGTTGGGAATCCATTTCTTTCATCGATGTTCACCTCTTGGAGTGCTGCCCCGGCCCGGAAAGTGGAGTTTGGATCCTCGGTCTCGGAGATTTTGCTGGGGTGCTATGGGCAGTCGAGCTGGACAGTGGAACTTCTGGATGCTGCGATGGATCCATGTTCGAGGTCGATTGCCGGAGCCCGGAGGCCTGGGAGCAGCTTCGCTTGGACAGGCTGCCGTTGTGGTCGATTGGCGGGATTCATCCAAAGTTCTTCAAAGGTCGCTTGGCTCATTGCAGACTGGCTCGCCCCTATGTCGCTCTCCATAGAAACTGGGACCCCGTCGACGTCTACTTTCATTATCCACGGAGAACTTTCGGTGGAGCAGGTATGAGTTCCATACTCTTCTTCCAGGGGTTGAGCAACTTCACCTTCCTCTGTGTCGGAGCCCCGGTGATCAGCCAACTCATCAGAGACGAGGTGAGTAAAGCTTTATCTGCACATCCTTTGAAGGTGCCTTTTCTCTTTGTATGCATAGTCTTTGTAGTGGCACTGGTGGGTCCTGTGGTTTCCTCCACAGCGCCAGCACGGGGCTAGCTGGTTTGCCCCATGTGGCGGACTCAGGGTTGAGGGACTCGGGGCAGCATTTCTGCCTTTAGAAGTATCAATGTAGTGCACTGCTCTCGTCGGTTTAGAGTCCCTTAGTGCTTCATTTAGGCGGTTGCCAAAGTCGCACGGTGCAGCCAGTCTCCTTGAGTGTTCCAATCTTTCTACAAAAGCATCCCAATCTTCCCCACCGGTAAATTGCTGAAAGTTGCTGAGATTCGACATGCTGAGCTTGTGGTTCGTGACCTCATATTCCCGTCGCCAGTTGTAGCGTATGTAGGCACCTTTAGTAATGACTCCACGAGGCAGGGTATGATACTTAAACTGTGTAGACCTGCAGTCCTTTATTTGCAGCTCCTGAGTGAGGACAACAAGCTGTGAGTTCCTTTTTATACTGGGTTACCTGCAGTGTGCAAGATGTGTACAGTGTAAGGGTACATTCAGTGTTGCATAACAGTGTTATAGACATCACACAGTATACAGGCATGCATACACAACACACTCAATCACACCACAATCCCGAGAATACATTTTTTTAAAGATAGTTTGAGGAGAGGGACTTGCAGGCGTATATAACATTAAATAACCAATTTTATGGCAATGTTTATTTTTCTGGATTCAGGTTTTCTTTTGTTACGTTACATTACAAATGTTATTTCTATTTGCATACACTTACCGGGGTGAAGAAGGAAATGGGTGGCCTATAACATTGGGAGGAAATGATTTGAGCAATGTAATCGATCAGGTTGGTGATACTTGCTGTGAGCAATGTTAATTGGTTGGATTTTTGTAAGGTAAGGTCCTTATTCCATTTTTTAAGTCATTGGTAACTTAATAGATCAGTGGTTATTTGAGCCATTCATGTTTTTTTTACCCTACAGTCTCTGGTGTGACATAAGAAAAAGAAGAACATAAGAAATAGGAGCAGGAGTAGACCATTTGGCCCCTCGAGCCTGCTCCGCCATTCAATAAGATCATGGCTGATCTGATCCTGGCCTCAGCTCCACTTCCCTGGCCGCTCCCCATAACCCTTGACTCCCTTATTGTCCAAAAATCTGTCTATCTCCACCTTAAATATATTCAATGACCCAGCCTCCACAGCTCTCTGGGGCAGAGAATTACAAAGATTCACAACCCTCTGAGAGAAGAAATTCCTCCTCATTTCTGTTTTAAATGGGTGACCCCTTGTTCTGAGACTGCACCCTAGTTCTAGATTCCCCCATGAGGGGAAACATCCTCTCTGCATCTACCCTGTCAAGACCCCTCAGTATCTTATGTGTTTCAATAAGATCACCTCTCATTCTTCTAAACTCCAATGAGTACTGGCCCAACCTGCTCAACCTTTCTTCATATGACAACCCTCTCATCTCAGGAATCAACCTAGTGAACCTTCTCTGAACTGCTTCCAATGCATGTATATCCTTCCTTAAATAAGGAGACCAAAACTGTACGCAGTACTCGAGGTGTGGTCTTACCATTGCCCTGTAGAGATGTAGCAGGACTTCCTTACTGTTATACTCCATCCCCCTTACAGTAAAGGCCAACATTCCATTTGCCTTGCTGATTACTTGCTGTACCTGCATACTAACTTTTTGTGTTTCATATACAAGGACCCCAGATCCCTCTGTACCTCAGCATTTTGTAATCTCTCCCCATTTAAATAATAATTTGCTTTTTAATTTTTCCTACCAAAATGGATAACCTCACATTTTCCCATATTATACTCCATCTGCCAAACGTTTGCCCACTCACTTGGCCTGTCATATCCCTTTGTAGATTTTTTGCATCCTCCTCACACCTATCTTTGCATCATCAGAAAATTTGGTTACATTACACTCAGTTCCTTCATCCAAGTCATTAATATAGATTGTAAGTAGTAGAGGACCCAGCACTGATCCTGCGGCACCCAACTAGTTAGTTTGCCAACATGAAAATGACCCCTTTATTTCAACTCTCTGTTTTCTGTTAGTTAGCCAATCCTCTATCCATGCTAATATATTACCCTCAACCCCATGAACTTTTATCTTGAGCAGTAACCTTTTATGTGACACCTTATCGAATGCCTTCTGGAAATCCAAATACATCACATCCACTGGTTCCCCTTTATCCACCCTGTCCGTTACATTCTCAAAGAACGCCAGCAAACTTGTCAAACATGATTTCCCTTTCATAAAACCATGCTGACTCTGCTTGACTGCATTATGGTTTTCTAAATGTCCTGCTAATACTTCCTTAATAATGGACTCCAGCATTTTCCCAATGACAGATGTAAGGCTAACTGCTCTATAGTTTCCTGCTTTCTGTCTTCCTCCTTTCTTAAATAGAGGTGTTACATTTGCGGTTTTCCGGTCCACTGGGACCACTCCAGAATCCAGGGACTTTTGGTAGATTACCACCAATGCATCCACTATCTCTGCAGCCACTTCTTTTAAGACCCTAGGCCATCAGGTCCAGGGGACTTGTCCACCTTTAGTCCCATTATTTTGCCTAGTACTTTATCTCTAGTGATAGTGATTGTTTTAAGTGCCCATCCCCGCAGGTGACACCTCTGGTGTGATACTTCGAAGGACATTCTTTCAGGTGTGGCGATGAATGAGCACTCAAGATTTTTTCATTTTATAAATGGATGCTTTTCCCCCACAGGCTTTCCCTCGAGAGTTTCTCAGGGGGCGGGGCCTGTCAGGAAGTCTGAAGATGAGCAAACGAATGATTGACATCATCGGGAATGAGACAGGTCAAGGGTCGGCCACGCCCATTGAGGTCGGAACAAGCATCCTGAGAATCCTAGGTACCCAGCACCTCTATGTGCCAGTATATTCGAGCTATTGTCATAAAGAAAGTGCCATTGCTGGGATCTTCACATTGATCACAGGGACTGTTATCCTTGTATCAGCTATGGCTCAGTGGATAGTGCTCTTGTCTCTGAGTTAGAAGGGTGTGGGTTCAAGTCCCACTCCAGAGATTTGAGTATATAATCTTGGTTGGCTCTCCAGTGCAGTGCTGAGGGAGCGCTGCACTGTCGGAGTGGGTGTACAAGACCCCATGGCACTATTCTGAAGAAGAGCTGAGAAATTCGCCCAATATTTATCCCTCAACCAACATCATTAAAGAATAAATTATTGGATCTTGCTGTGCGCCAATTGGCTGCCGTGTTTTCTACATTACGCAAGTGAATACATTTTCAAAAGCCCTTCATTGGCTGTAAGATGTGTTGGGACACCCTGAGGTTGTGAAAGGCGCTATATAAATGCAAGTCCTTTCTTTGTGCACAGATGCTCACTTCCTTAGCACTGGTCTTTGAGAAATGCCCGATACCCTCGGGGCACTAACTGGGTAGTGTTTAGGATCTTCCTGTTCCCACAGGGGAAAGGGGGAAAGAGACTGTGGGTTATCCCACAGGGAGGCGGAGTACTCCGACACCTTTCCCAAGTACCTCGTGTTGTGTGACATTGTTGACACAGTAACCCACCCCTCCCCCACCCCCGCCACAAGTCTCTTCCCACACCGGTTTGATCAAGAGTTCAGTAAGCACGTTTCACACAATTCCCTCAGGATACTGCTCATAGCCAGCACTACATTGCTGCACTACCTTCCCATGTCTGATACCGACGTTCTTTGAAACAAATAGTGCCGGGAGCAATTCCCTATCACTCCTGCCACCTCTCTCCCACCGTTATTCCCAGTCACTTTTGAGTTATTCCTGGTCCTGCCCCCACCTTTCACTCCTGGGTTTATTCCCAACCACTTCCTCTCCCTTTCTCCCACCATTATTCCCAGTCATGCAAGTTATTCCTGGCCATTCCCCGCCCCTTCACTCCTGGATTTATTCCCAATCGCTGTCTGCAATTCCTCCCAGGGTTGTTTCCGCGGCTGCCCGCGTTGGCTGCAATATGACGGAGATGACAATGCGATGATGGGCCGACCTGTTTTTGTGTTCCTCTCTTACAGGTGCTGCAATGGCTGCCATAGACTCTGGTCCGAATGACGGGACTGAGAGGGGAGGCGACCTGGTCACTTCTGCGTCCATCTTCCAGCTGACCAACAAACTGGTCCAGTCCCTCATGCGCTCCCGTGTCCTCAACGAGGAGCTTTTGTTGCTGTCCGTCCCGCAGATCGAGGTGCAGGCCAAGAGGACGGACCCCTTCAACCTGCTGTGCGCCTGGCCCGCGGACCGCTGCCACTTCCACCTCCCGCCGGCGCTGTCCCGCCAACTGTCGGCCAACCGCGAGCTGGTCCAGGTCACCATGAGCCTGGGGGTCAACCCCTTCCCGGCGGGCTCCATCGGCAACTACCGCGTCTCCACCCGCCTGGGCTCCATGGAGTTCAGCGGCCCGCGGGGGCTCCCGGTGCCCGTCCGCGGCCTGTCCGCCGACAGGTCCATCCGCGTCACGCTGGCGGACGGGGGGGTGCGGCGGCTGGAGCACGGCGGGCCGGCGAGGACCCTCAGCCCCGGGGAGAGCCTGAACTTCACCGTCCGGCCCGTCAACAGCAACCGGGCGGCCGGGCTCCACATCCGCCTACGCTTGGCCCTGTTAGGTACGGCAGTCCTTCGACCACCGCTGCCACTCGCTGATTGCTGCGTAACGGCTTTAGAGAGAGAGAGAAAATATCGTCATTGCGATTTTAACCCCCGCCGGGCAGAGACTGGGTGAGCGCGGGGTCAGTTAAAATGGAGCAAGGCGTGGAGTCGCCAACTCTGATTACTGAGTCACTGAATATATTTAAGAGGGAGATAGATAGATTTCTAGACACAAAAGGCATCAAGGGGTATGGGGAAAAAGCGGGAATATGATATTGCAATAGAGGATCAGCCATGATCATATTGAATGGCGGTGCAGGCTCGAAGGGCCGAATGGCCGACTACTGCTCCTATTTTCCAAGTTTCTATGTGTCATACCTTCTCCATCACCAAGACCTCTTACTTCTATCATCGCCCATCTCCATCTTTGCCTCTGCACATCTGCTACTGAACCCCTCATCAACCATTCCAACACTCTCCTGGCCTTCCTTCCACCTTCCCTTCTCCGTAAGCTCGATCTCATCCAAGTCTTTTCTGCCGGGATCGTAACTCAGACCAGGTTCTGGTCACCCATCACCTCTGTGCTCCCCGACCCACACTGGCTTCTGGTCCAGCAACGACTCAAATTTAAAATTGCTATCCTAGTTTTCAAATCCCTCCATGGCCTCGCCCCTCGCTGTCTCTGTAACCTCCTCCAGCCCCACAACCCTCCGAGAACTCTTATTTCTTTCACTACCATTGCTGGCCGTGTCTTCAGCCATCTGGGTTCTAAGCTCTGGAATTCCCTCCCGAAACCTCTCCACCTCTCTTTCCTCCTTTAAGACGCTCTTTAAAACATACTTCTTTGACCAAGCTTTTGATCACCTGCTTTAATATCTCCTTATGTGGCTTGGTGTCAAATGTTATCTGATAACGCTCCCGTGAGGTGCCCTAGGACGTTTTACTATGTTAAAGGCACTATATAAATGTGTTGTTGTTGTACTATACCGTACCTTGTACTCACTGTACTGTAGAGTTTTGGTAGGTAAGGATATCAGAGAATATGGAGAAAAGCAAACTAAATGGAGTTGAGCTACAGATTGAGCAAAATGTACTGGAATGGTAGAACAGACTCGAGGATCTGATTGCCCTCCTCCTGTAACTGTAACGTGAGTTCCCCCGCAGCCTTTGCATCGTCGCATGTGTCTGTGAGTATCATCTCTTAATGACTCTGCATCGCGACCTCTCATTCCTGGCTCAGAGACAACAGATCTCAACTAGTCTCTCCAGAATGTCTAACACTGAATCACACTGAACTGCAGCTGCCGCATATTGGCCCAGTTACCTAAAAGGTTTAAGCCCTTCTGAGAACAGTTGCATTGTTCCTTATTGCTTACCCTGCCTTCTCTCTGGTACTGTTTGAAAGTTGGTTACGACATCCTTGCCCAGTGTGTATATGTGCTCCCTCAGTTGCCTGGTGGGCTAAGGCACTGTCTCAGTGCAACAGTAAGGGGATGCAGAGAAGAGGATCCGAGGTGTGTACTGAGTGAGCCGATCCCAGCCGAGGGCAGCCATTGAGTTGCTGCGATTGACCTCCTCAATCGGCCGGGGTTCCTGCTCCAGATTGTGACCCAGTGACCTCTGCGAGACGGAGCACTGGTGTGGACGCCGGGTCGGGTCAGGATCGGGTTCGGCCGTGTTGGCCTCCACTGTCAAATAGCTCGGTGCAACTCTCTGCATGGGCTCACGCAGCAAGAACGATGAAGCATCGCAGTGGGGTGATTGGGGGCGGGGGAGAGGTGGAGGGGGGTTTGGAGATGGTGGGAGGTGGGGTTGGAGGAGTGGGGGTGGGAGGTGGGGGTGGGGGCAGGTCAGGGGGGAGGAGGTGGGGAGATGGCGGGGGGCGTTGCAGGCTGGCAGCAAGCATGGGATCAAGCCTCAGCATGACTCAGCACTTTCAGGAGCGCAGGAGATAATTGGAAAACGAAAAAGAAAGTTAGTAGCAAGACCCCAGGAACATCTCCGTGGCAATCCCACTTTGACACCTTTCCAGTTTGCAAAGTTCCCATGGACAGCTAGATGCCGTTGCCTATATTTAAGCCCATTTCACTATCCAGTGGCTCCCTAGCTGCCATCCCAGAACTCCTCACCATTCCCAGGAGGCCGGACCTTTCCCGAATGATTTGGAATATCTCTCTCTCTCTCCAGACTTCGGAGGAGCTCAGGACCCGGACCGCTACGTCCGTGTCCACGTGCACAACGACTCGCGCCTTAACGGGTCCCTGCACAACGCCACGAGGAGAATCGCGCTGCCTTCCCCCACTAGCAGCTGGAGCGCCGAGCACACCATTTTCCTGTCACCGGAGTGAGTAGAGTCTATCGTGCGCGGGCTCAGAGCGCGCGCTGGAACGTTACTTAGTGGCCGAGAACGAGGCTCAGTCTCGGCTTTTGTTCACGGGGCAGGTGGCAGATTTGGTAGCCATTTCTCCTTTGGGGAGACACAGGGATCTTGGAGCCTTTCCTGGGGAAGCAGCCTGTGGCTCAGTGGTGACACTCCCACCTCGGAGCTGGTAAAGCGAGCCCATGGAGACCCCGTCCTTACTGGATGGTGCAGGCATTCCCAGCCCACCGAACATCGTCATCCCAAGGGCCATGTTCCAGTTTACCTAGGGAAGGATATATTTGCCATTGAGGGAGTGTATCGAAGGTTCACCAGACTGATTCCTGGGATGGGGAGATTATCCTATCAGGAGAGATTGAGCAGACTAGGCTTATATTCCCTAGAGTTTAGAAGAATGAGAGGTGATCTCATTGAAACATACAAAATTCTTACAGGGCTTGACAGGGTAGATGCTGGGAGGATGTTCCTCTGGCTGAGGAGTCTAGAACCAGGGGTCACAGTCTCGGGATAAGGGGTCGGCCATTTAGGACTGAGCTGAGGAGAAACTTCTTCACTCAGAGGGTGGTAATTCTTTGGAATTCTCTACCCCAGTGGGCTGTGGAGACTCAGTCATTGAGTATATTCAAGACAGAGATAGAGAGATTTTTGGATATTAAAGGGAATCAAGGGATATGGGGACATTGCAGGAAAGTGGAGTTGAGGTGGAAGATCAGTCATGATCCCATTGAATGGCAGAGCAGGCTCGAGGGGCCGAATGGCCTACTCCTGCTCCTACCAACTGAGTCACGGCACAACAGAAGGAGGCCATTGGGCGCACCGTGCCGGTGCCAGCCCTTTGGAACAGCTATCCAATTAGATATGTGGTCGCGAGACTCCTGGGAGATGTGGTTAATGGGGTGTGAGTTGCGGGCACTCTGGTCAGGAAGTGGTCTCTGACTGGCATGGTGTGTGCAGGGATCCAGTGTGTGCCATGTTCTCTCTGCCAGCAGCTGAGACTCCCCCTTGAAGCCGGGATCCCTGCATCATCATCAGAGGCAGTCTCTCGCAATCGAGGAAGACTTGCTTCCACTCTAAACATGAGTCCTTAAGTGGCTAAACAGTCCAAAATGGGAACCACAGTCCCTGTCACAGGTGGGACAGATAGTTGTTGAGGAAAGGGTGGGTGGGACTGGTTTGCCGCACACACTTTCCGCTGCCTGCGCTTGCTTTCTGTATGCTCTCGGCGTCGAGACTCGAGGAGCTCAGCGCCCTCCCGGATGCATTTCCTGCACTTCGGGCGGTCTTTGGCCAGGGACTCCCAGGTGTCGGTGGGGATTTTGCATTTTATCAGGGAGGCTTTGAGGGTGTCCTTGTAATGTTTCCTCTGCCCACCTTTGGCTTGTTTGCTGTGAAGGAGTTCCGAGTAGAGCGCTTGCTTTGGGAGTCTCGTGTCAGGCATTGGATCGATGTGGCCTGCCCAGCGGAGCTGATCAAGTATGGTCAGTGCTTCGATGCTGGGGATGTTGGCCTGGTCGAGGACGCTAACGTTGGTGCGTCTGTCCTCCCAGGGGATTTGCAGGATCTTGCAGAGACATCGTTGGTGGTATTTCTCCAGCGACTTGAGTTGTCTGCTGTACATGGTCCATGACTCTGAAGCATACAGGAGGGCGGGTATTACTACAGCCCTGTAGACCATGAGCTTGGTGGCAGATTTGAGGGCCTGGTCTTCGAACACTGACCCGCTGACCCCTGGTTATTGCAGGGTATACGACGCCACCAGCGAGGGGCTCGACGTCACCGTGTCCAGCCACTTCACCTCTGCACGAGTCAGCGTCTCCGTCACCGTGTACACCTCGCTGTGCCAGTACTTCGACTTCCAGAGCCTGCGCTGGAGGACAGACGGCATCGTGCCCACACACTGGACCAGGCCGGAGGAAGCTGTGTGCCTGACTCAGCACCTCTCCGTCTTCGGAGCCAGCCTCTTCATGTCCCCAGACGCCGTGGAATTTCTCCCTCCGGTACGTACACTGCGCACTTCGTTCTTCCACGTTCCGACAATGGTTCCACGTAGCGATATTTCAACAGCGCAACTGTAAAACCACCTCCCTGTAACACAAACTCCCAGTAACCGACGCTCCTTGCAACATTCTGAGTTAGCCAATCCTCTATCCATGCTAATACATTCCCCCCAACCCCGTGAACTTTTATCTTGTGCAGTAACCTTTTATGTGGCATCTTATCGAATGCCTTCTGGGAATCCAAATATACCACATCCACTGGTTCCCCTTTATCCACCCTGTTCGTTACATCTTCAAAGAACTCCAGCAAATTTGTCAAACATGATTTCCCTTTCATAAAACCATGCTGACTCTGTTTGATTGAATTATACTTTTCCAAATGTCCCTCTAGTACTTCCTTAAAAATGGACTCCAGCATTTTCCCAAAGACAGATGTTAGGCTAACTGGTCTACAGTTTCCTGATTTTTGTCTGCCTCCTTTTAAATGAGCTTCCGGCCACATATCCGTGGCATAACTAAGACCGCCTATTTCCACCTCCGTAACAATGCCCATCTCTGCCCCTGCCTCAGCTCATCTGCCGCTGAAACCCTCACATGACTATTCCAACACACTACTGACTGGCCTCCCACATTCTACCCTACGTAAACTTGAGGTCATCCAAAACTCCGCAGCCCATGTCCTAACTCGCACCAAGTCCTGCTCACACATCACCCCTGCGCTCTCTGACCTACATTGGCTCCCGGTTAAGCAATGCATCGATTTCAAAATTCTCATTCTCGTTTACAAATCCCTCCATGGCCTCGCCCCTCCCCATCTCTGTAATCTCCTTCAGCCTCACAACTCCCCAAGATGTCTGCGTTCCTCAAATTCTGCCCTCTTGAGCATCCCTGATTATAATCACTCAACCATCGGTGGCCGTGCCTTCAGCTGCCTGGGCCCCAAGCTCTGGAACTCCCTCCCTAAACCTCTCTACCTCTCTTTCCTCCTTCAAGATGCTCCTTAAAACCTACCTCTTTGATCTGCCGTAATTTCTTCTTATGTGGCTCGGTATCAAATGTATTTGTTTTGTCTTAAAACACTCCTGTGAAGCGCCTTGGGACATTTTACTATGTTAAAGGCGTGATATAAATGCAAGTTGTTAGTAATGCTCTATGTACTATTAATAACAATGTACATACTATTAATAACACTGTGTACACTAAGCTGTGAATTTTAAAGGCCCTGTACGATGCAAGCCTTCCATGTTAATTGCCTCTTTAGTCAGGTTAGTGTGCCAGTGTTGGAGATTGTACTTAGTGTTTGGTGCTCACTGTTGATGCTGTGCCCGATGGGAGTAAATCTCCCTCTGCTGCTGAATGAGTATCCCTGACTGTCCCTGTGCCCGGGGCTGCCAAATGATGCCAGCTCTGTGGGTCTTTGTGGAGAGTGCCTCAAACTCACTTCACATATAGACTGGAGACCAGGATGGGGTCGAGCTGTTACCCCGTTAGGTTGAAACCTGCGTGACTCATCGTACCAGCCAGCCCCAGGCTGCTCGCATTCTGTCGTTGGTGTGAAGCCAGTGTAGACAGAAATATATGCCGTCCTGTTCCCGTCGACACGGAGCAGACCATCGTGTGGAGTCCTGCATACCTTTATCGGTCATGGAAACATAGAAATTTACAGCGCAGAAGGAGGCCATTTCGGCCCATCGTGTCCACGCCGGCTGACAAAGAGCCACACGGCCCTCGGTCAGCAGCCCTGAAGGTTACATATAAACCTATGAACAATGGCGGAAAGATAAAGAGCACCCAGCCCAACCAGTCCGTCTCACACAACTGGGACACCCCTGATACTGAAACCTTCGACACTCCAACCCAACCGGAGCCATGTGATCTCCTGGGAGAGGCAAAAACCAGAAAAAAACCCAGGCCAATTTTGGGAGAAAAAAAATCTGGGCAAATTCCTCTCCGACCTATCCAGGTGAGCGAAACTAGTCGAGGAGTTCACCCTGGCTGTATTCGATTCCCTGCAATACTTACCATTATATCTGCACCGGCCAACAAAAGGTTATTCAGTCAAATCTCCAACTCTCCCCTGGTAACCCATACAGCTCTTGTGTGATTCAGCGGCTTTTTTCCCCGCAGGCAAAACGACCGGTGCAGAACCTGGTGGTGGCAATCACCTGTGCCTTGGTGTTTGCTGTCTACGTTGTGATGGCTCTTATTGCCCACAAGCTGGACTACATCGACATCAACCATGTGGGCATCACCCCGCTCTGTGGGCAGCATGGGCACTACAAGTACGGAGTCATGGTGAAAACCGGCTGGAGCAGGAACTCGGGTAAGAACTTATAACGGGACACACACTGACACAGAACGTGTGACAGAAACCAGGCAACAGGAAATCACGTGGCACAGACAGGAAGTGACATCGATATAAGGGGGGGGGGGAGAATTGTGTTCGGAGGCTTCCTTCGGACGAACGCCTCTGATCCAAAACAAATCTACTCAAATACCTGGTGGTCTCGGAGGAACGTAGGATCCTGGTCGGAGGCCTTCATTTGCTGCGCAACGCACGGGAACATGTTTTCCAGATACGTTCACATCTGCTGGGGTCACGTGGGCCTGGACCACCAATCATTATCCAGTATTCGTATTGATAATATTGGGAGCTCTGATTTTATGAGCTCCCATTACTATCAATGAGAATAACCCCCTAAAACACAGAAACACAACACAATAAATTAAAAAACACCTCATATATTTAAAATTACTTGAAATTTAATGTTTTCGAAAAAAATTATTTTTTGAAATGTTTTTTAATGTGTTTTAATAGGGTTAAAAATAAACTTACCTTAATGAACAGGGTTTTTAATATAAAAATGAGTGATTAAATTGAATCTTTCTATATTTTTAAACTTTTAAGCTGGTAAAAGTCGGTTATGCACCGGCTTTTATCAGGGGTAAGAGTTTGAAGGTCATTTGCTGGCAAGAGTTGGGCAAATAGCCCAATCTCTGCCCCATGGATGTCCTTCCTGCGGGGATGCGTTGGATCTGTCTAAGTAAATTTTGACACATCAGAAAAGGAGGTACTCAGCGCATGTCATCGCGTCCCGAGAACAGGCATTTGTGAAGCCTCGCTGGGTCTGTGTGCACATCGGAGAGGCCGAAATCTTCGGGCCGAGATTTATTATTACAGATACCCTCCTTTCTCCCTCGCTTTCTCCCTCCCATATACAAATATATAAATAGGTGCAGGGGGTTTCCGGGACAGTGATCAGGAGCAGAAACTCTAGCAGAATTGCCCGATGCCCATCTCTGGGGCATTGCAGACAGTTATATCAAGAAAGGATGTCTGCCGAAATCTGTCCTGGTCCAGATCAGCAAACTCAGCACAGACCGGACCCTGTACAGCTCACCTTCTGTACAATCCTGCTCCAAGTGAGTCCCAGATACATTGCTGCGCAATTTTTTAACTGGACTGTTACTTGTATATATGTTTTTGATTATATATTAGCCTATCTCCCGTGGCGTGGCACATGGGGAGTCAAGATCAAGCGCAAAATTTAGGCCAAGTAGGTTAGAAGAAGGGGCGTATTACTGGAGAGAGCCAGTCAGAGGCTGATGGGAGTGAGAGATGGGGGAGGGGAATGGGGAGGGAGTGGAAGAGGGGTGTAATGTATTTGCTTCATGGGTTCTTTGCTTAAGAATTCAGAGCAACACGTTGGCCCGGAAATTGCTCTCGAGGTCTTTCTACAGGCAAACCACTGAAAAAAAGGAAAAAAAATGCGCCCTTACCTAAAGATGCTGAGCCCACTCGAGATCCCGGTCCTGAGGCCTCCTCTCCCTGCGCGTCGTAGCGCATGCACGGCGGGACGTCCGTAAGCTGGAGCAGGAGTCACATGGCTCTGGGCAGCCAATCAAGGTACAGTATTTTTCCATTCATAATAATGGGAGCTCCGTAAGTTGGAATTCCCATTATTATGAATGAGAAAGCCCCCCAAACTCACAAAACACTAATAGAAAATAGAAAATATACACTACATATGTAAGATTCATTTAAATTAAAGTTATTTATGTCTTATAAAAAAAAAATTTATTCTGATTTTTTAAAACGTTTTTTTAATTACGCTTTAAAATAAACTTACCATAGTGGGGAGGGTTTTTAACAATAAAATTGTTTTTATGACTTTATTTTAGAATGTTTTTGCATGTTTTTAAACACTTGTGCCTGTAACAGTAGGCTATGCCGCTGCTTTTCTCAGGCGCAAGAGTTTTGAGGACATTTGCTGGGCAGGATATCGGTAAATCCCGCAATCTTGCCCGTGCAAATGTCCTCGCTCCTGATATGCGTGAGATCTGTCAGGCTCCAGCTTGACCGATCGGAAAAGCCGGTTTTCAGCGCATGCGCATTGTGTGCTGAAAACCGGCTTTTCCGATGCCTTCCCAGGTCCGTACACACTCCATACGGACCCGGGGGGCCAGGATTTCTGGGCCATTGCTATTAAGAACTAGTTGGTTTATTAGCAAAAGGTTGAACAATCACACTACACATTATCAGTTCATCCACCAGGCTCACAACCACCTGCTCCATCGTGGATCCCCGAGCCCAACTGGCTGGGGTTTTATTGAGTCTTGTGAACATCACATGACTGGCTCAGCCACTCACAACTGACCAGCTCTATAAACCTGTGAGCTGACTGACAGGAGCATACATTACAAGGGGGTCGGTGTGGGAATTGGAAGGGGTGGGTGGTGGAGGCTGGGCTGATTTTTCTTAGCGGGGAGGGGTGAAGTCCATTTTCTCCACAGTGAGGTGGGGAGGGTGGGGTGGGAAAGGAATTTGAAAGGGGATGGGGAGGCACATGGGGAATGGGAGAGGGGGAGGAGGAGGGGAAGAGGGGGATGGAGGAGTGGGGGCGATGGAGGATGAACACTGAGAGGGTGTCATTGGGCCCAGCTTGATCTTCTGTCTCAGTCTTGATTCAGCGTTTGCTGGGGGCAACTCCCGCTCAGTGCGGAGAGGATGGAATACGTTGGCACATGGAGGGTCAGGGTGTTAGCGGGTCTCAGTTGCCTCTTGGCTGGGGGCGGAATGCTACGGTGTGTCTCCGAGAGGCAAGAGGAGGAGGTGTAAAGATCCTTAATGGCACATGGGAGGGGGCAAAGGAGAGGCTTGATGGGCATGGTCATTGGTTGTTGGGGATGGGAGTGGGGGGGCGATTGGGAGAGAGCTCCTTCTCGGGTGTGTGGGGGGGAGGGGTGAAATGTTGACCATGAGGGAGGGGATATTGTTTCTCAGTTGGGAATGGGACTCCAACTTGCTTGGTGCGGGGGTGGGCTATTGGTTCTTGGGGTGCAGGGGGAGTGGGCTGTTGGTTCTCGGGGTGCGGCGGGGTGTGTGGGTGAGTTGAATTGTTACACAATGCTTGGAGAATGGCTGGTGATCGTCTCCTTGACTTTGAGATGATCGTGATTCCTTCCAGGTGGTGATGCAACGTTCTGGGTTTCCTGTCAGCTGCAGCTTCAAAGGATAACTGTGAGGGCCTTCGGGCAATTCTGCATGTCGAGATTTTCTGGTTCTATTATCGGGGGCTGTCACTGTCGAGCTGTGACTCAGTGGGGAGCACTCTCGCCTCTGAGTCACAAGGTTCAAGACCAACTCCAGAGACTTGAGCACATAACACTCCAGTGCAGTACTGAGGGAGTGCTGCACTGTCGGAGGTGCTGTTTTCCAGATGAGAGATTAAACTGAGGCCCCATCTGCCCTCTCAGGTAGACATAAAAGATCCCATGGCACTATTTTGAGGAAGAGCAGGGGAGTCCTGCCCAATACTTATCCCTCAATCAATGTAAAAAAACAGATTATCTGGTCATTATCACATTGCTGTTTGCGGGAGCTTGCTGTGCATAAATTGGCTGCCCCGTTTCCAGCATTACAACAGTGACTGCACTTCAAAAAAAGTGCTTCATTGGCTGTAAAGCGCTTTGAGACATTCTGAGGTCGTGAAAGGCGCTATGTAAATGCAAGTCTTTCTTTCCTGCAGGTACCACAGCCCACGTGGGCATCAGTCTGTACGGATTAAACAAGAGCGGGTCCCGTCACTTGGACAAGGAAGGGGCATTCCAGCGGAACAGTCTGGACGTTTTTCAGATCGAGACAGATGCCAACCTGGGTGAGATCTGGAAAATCCGAATCTGGCACGATAACACTGGTAGGTGCGATGGAACAATCCGGAGAGCTCTCCGGGCGTGGGGGAGGGGAAGCAGCCAAGCCTGACCCACCACTCGATGTTGAACTCGCTCGGTTCTGCGTACCGCTTGCGGAAGCTTCAAGCATGAGTCCAGTGACAATAATGTGATGGAGCCATTGGGAATGACCAGTGTGTCACTTGGGCATCCCGTACAGGCTGATCGCATCATTGCATGGGTTGGGCCTGTGGACTGAGTGTCATGTTACATGGGACAGACCATCACTCACGCTGTCCCCTGGGCCGGCCGGCAGATTGACCTCGTTGTTCAGGGTACCCGTTTCCGATTGAACACAAGAACATAAGAAATAGGAGCAGGAGTGGGTCATCTGGCCCCTCGAGCTTGCTCTGCCATTCAATAAGATCATGGCTGATTTGATCTTGGTCTCAACTCCTCTTCCCCGCCCGCTCCCCATAACCCTTCACTCCCTTGTGCGTCCGGTCATGGAGGCAGGTGCGTAGAATGACTGGCAGGTCTTGCAGTGCTTCTTATCTGAGAACATTTTGTCAATTCTAACAATGGGTTCACTCCCCAAATATCGGCCTCAATTTTCCCCAGAGATTTGTGATGTTTTTTTGGCGCAAATTTAAAAATCCAAGTTCCCCCCAATCTTTGTGCGCCAGCATAACTCAGTAAGTCACAATTTTTTTAGGTTAGTTTTTTTTTGCGTCACAGGAGGTGTAACCTGATGTCTGTGCCAGTTTTTCACAATTGTGGAAGTTTGGCCAAATTCCTCCTAGAACGGCGTATGTGACTACTCCCGAAAAACCTTCTGGGCACATCAATAAATCGGCGCAGAAAGACGCCATTGTTTTTATGCAAAGTTTTGGAGGGAGTCGAGAACACATAAATATCCATAATCAAGCTTACATTTTTTAAACTTAAAATGCTAGAAACGGAAGTTTAATGGAATTCTTTAAGTTATCATTTTTTTAAAACTGACGTATCACCACCAAGCATCTCCAAACCGGGCTCGAGGATCGGAGTGTCGGCCGGTAGAATCGGGCCCTCGCCCGGACACGGGCTCAGGGCTCGGCTAGAAAAGAAGCCCGTGGGGGGAGATGGGGGTTGTGGAAGATGAATGGAAGGCATGAGAAGCCTACACTACACATCAAATGAATCCCCGGGTGGGTGGGGGGGGTGTTCCCAATCATTGCGCTTGCTCAGACCTGGGTGTGGCCCATACTTGGCCGTTGATCTTGGGAAGAGAGAACAAGGAACCTTGTCTTGCCTGCCGGTTTGAGCTTCTTGCGAAGGTACAATTTATTTATGGGGGCAATACTGACAATGCCATACCTTGTGCAAGACTTCTGCATGATGGTGCTGTGGGGGAAGTCAATTGATTCAACGTCTCCGCATGAGGAACCTCAGAGCCTGTAGAATGAGGGGCAGAAGGCCTTACCCATGTCGGGTATATCAAGACAGGCATTCGTACCTGCATCTGAGTGATGCAGACTGTGTCAGAAGGCTGCGTTTCCGCAAAGAAGTTGTAACTGAGATCTGTGAGTTAGTAAAAGCAGACCTGCAACCTAGAAGCGTCAGTAACAGCTGCACTTTCATTCTATGCATCTGGATCGTTCCAGGCCACAATTGGGGATGTGGGCGCCATTTCTCAACATGCAACACATGCTGCATTCAGCAGGTGACTGCTGCACTATATGCCCGGAGGAATGACTACATAAAGTTCCCCATGACCGCCCAGGCAATGCGTGAAAGGGCTGTGGGCTTCTCCAGGATTGCTGGCTTCCCAAAGGTACAGGGCTGCATTGATTGTACCCACATCACCTTGCGAGCACCTTTGGAGGATTCCGAGATGTATAGGAACAGAAAAGGCTTCCACTCCATTAATGTGCAGCTCGTGTGTGACGACATGCATCGCATCATATCAGTTGATGCAAGATACCCTGGGAGCAGCCATGATGCGTTCATTCTACGCGAGAGTGTTATATCTGCCATGTTTCAGTAGCAGCCAGAAGGGCAGAGCTGGCTACTGGGAGACAAAGGGTATGGCCTCGCCACCTGGCTCATGACGCGCCTACGCGTAACCCTGACGGAAGCTGACCGGGAAAACAACATGTCGTACATTGCGACGCGCAGCATAATAGAGAAACATAGAAACATAGAAAATAGGTGCAGGAGTAGGCCATTCGGCCCTTCTAGCCTGCACCGCCATTCAATGAGTTCATGGCTGAACATTCAACTTCAGTACCCCATTCCTGCTTTCTCGCCATACCCCTTGATCCCCCTAGTAGTAAGGACCTCATCTAACTCCTTTTTGAATATATTTAGTGAATTGGCCTCAACAACTTTCTGTGGTAGAGAATTCCACAGGTTCACCACTCTGTGGGTGAAGAAGTTCCTCCACATCTCGGTCCTAAATGGCTTACCCCTTATCCTTAGACTGTGACCTCTGGTTCTGGACTTCCCCAACATTGGGAACATTCTTCCTGCATCTAACCTGTCTAACCCCGTCAGAATTTTATATGTTTCTGTGAGGTCCCCTCTCATTCTTCTGAACTCCAGTGAATACAAGCCCAGTTGATCCAGTCTTTCTTGATAGGTCAGTCCCGCCATCCCGGGAATCAGTCTGGTGAACCTTCGCTGCACTCCCTCAATAGCAAGAATGTCCTTCCTCAGGTTAGGAGACCAAAACTGTAAACAATACTCCAGGTGTGGCCTCACCAATGCCCTGTACAACTGTAGCAACACCTCCCTGCCCCTGTACTCAAATCCCCTTGCTATGAAGGCCAACATGCCATTTGCTTTCTTAACCGCCTGCTGCACCTGCATGCCAACCTTCAATGAGGACCATTGGCATCTTTAAGGAGTCTACTTGCAATATTTCCCTGAGATTCTCGGTCAGTTCACTGTTGTGTGCTGCATGCTGCATAACTTAGGCATCATGATGCAGCAGCAGCTGGTAGTGGAAGACCCACCTGCGGTGAGAGTGGCTGATGATGATGAGGAAGATGCAGATGACGAGGAGGAGGATGCGGATGAGGAAGCCATGAAACTACCTGAACCCAGGAGCACGACGGCAGAGGAGGGCGGGCCGTCGTGCCCTTTTAACGATTGCTCGAGCCTTACGCCAGCAGCTCATCCGTGAACACTCTGCTGCCTGAAGGCTCAGCGGCAACTATTCCACATGGACCATGTTTACTGTTTGGACCTGTTCCGTAATGTTGTGTTGTGTTAATGGAACAAATGATGGAAATGATTCAGTTACAATGTAAAATACATTTTATTCAAAAGTTTAACAAACATTTGTTTGTACTTAACTTTAATAAAAATATTCTTGTAACGAACTTTAAAGTTTTCAGTTAAGATCATTTACAAACTTCTAAACTTGTAAATTTACATAACTTACAAAAAACTTTTAATTTGAGAACAGTTACAACAGTAACAATAATAATAATAACAGCAGCAGCAAAGAAAGGCTGCACCCATCTCTCCTCCACCTTATTCTAAGACCGCCCGCCGCGCTTGGTCTTGGTGACTCCACCCCTGCCCGCAGGCAGTGACAGTGTTTCTCGGGTTGGTACCAAGCTTATTCTATCGAACATTTTGGGTAATGACACTTCTTGATGGTGGGGGGGTGGGGGTGAAGGGGCAAGCGGTAATGTGGAGGGCCCGGCTTGGGCTTCTTCAGAGGCTGGTGTGGGGATTGGAGTGGGAGTGGCAGTTGATTCTGTCATTGGGTGCGAGGTCTGGCGTGCTCCCTTATTGCAGCAGCTAACTCCGACATTCCCTCCTTCATGTTCACCGACAGTTTGTCAACTACCTGCAACATTCCCACTGAGATATTCCCTCCCTCATGGTCCCAGGCAGTGTTCCCTATTCTCGTGTTGTTCCTTCTCCCGACAGTCCCGATACCTCATCACCCACCCCACTGATGGTGTCCAGGAGTGATCGGGTAAGGTCAATGCTCTCCGCACTCATTGCCATCATCTGAACGTCTGTTAGATCCTGCACCTCAGGATAGCACTGTCGAGCTCTCCTTCCCCTCCTCACCCTTGGTGTGGCTCGCTGCATTCCACTGGGACCCGCAGCCTGGGACGGTGGGGCCCTGGGTGTGCCCCGCTGCACCCCACTGGAATCCCCAGCCTCGGACGGTGGGAAACCATGGAATGTCCCAGCAACACTCAAACCACTAGTAAGAGAAGTGGTTGGCATCTCAATGGGTGGCACCTGCACCTCCTCCAAAGAGATGGAGCTTCATCCATCCCCTCCCGCTCACCCTCACCCCCTTGCTCTTGGTCTGGAAGGTGGGATTGGAAGATGTTCTTTTCAGGCTCGTCCGCGTCTGAATCTTCTTCTGCATCGTCGGGGTTGGCCTCAAGTTCTGCAAAATATAACAGAACAGACAAATGGTTAGCAGCAGAGGAGGGGGCAGGGTGGGTGGCATGAGTAGGCTCACACAGGTTTGAACGGGACAGATGTGACGCGCTTGATCCCATTGCGGGTCATGAATTCCTTGAATTCAGCACTGGTAAAACACGGCCCATTGTCGCTGACTAGGACATCAGGCAGGCTGTGTGTGGCAAACATGGCTCGTAGGCTTTCAATAGTGGCTGTGGACGTGCTTACAGACATTATTACACATTCTATCCATTTTGAGTGAGCATCCACGACAACCAAGAACATTTTGCCTAGAAATGGGCCTGCATAGTCCACGTGGATCCTCGACCACTTAGCGGTGCCTCTCTGGGTGCATTGCTCAGTTGAGAGCAAGTGTTGCACTGGTGCACGCATGACACATGGGATCTAGCTCTGGCTTTCATCATTACAATGCCTGGGTGGGTGCTGTGCAGTTCACAAATGAATGTTTCTCTGCCTTTCTTGGGCAAGACCACGCGCTTGCCCCACAACAGGCAGTCCGCCTTCAGGGACATTTCGTCTTTGCGCCTGTGGAACGGCTTAATTGCCTCCTACATCTCCGCTGGGACGCTGGTCCAGCTCCCATGGAGGACACAATTTTTACCAAGGACAGTAAAGGATCCCGGCTGGTCCAGGTCTGGATCTGGCGGGCCGTAACGGGGGACTTTTTGTTTTCGAATGCATCCATCACCAAGAGCAAGTCTGTAGGCTGTGCCATTTCCACCCCGGTGGTGGGCAATGGCAGCCGACTGAGAACATCTGCGCAGTTCTCTGTGTCTGATCTGTGGCGGATTAGATAGTTTTATGCCGACAGCGTGAGCGCCCATCTTTGGATGCGGCAGAGGCATTGGTGTTAATCCCTTTGCTCTCAGAACAGCGATATGAGCACCCGGTGGTCAGTTTCAAGCTCAAACTTGAGGCCAAATAAGTACTGGTGCATTTTCTTTACCCCGTAAACGCACGCCAGAGCCTCTTTTTCAATCATGCTGTAGGCCCTTCGGCCTTGGACAAACTCCTGGATGCATAAGCGATCGGTTGTAAAATCCCCGATTTGTTAGCCTGTTGTAACACACACCCGACCCCGTATGACGACGCATCGCAAGCTAGCACTAATCGTTTACATGGGTTATACAAGACAAGCAGTTTGTTTGAACACAACAGATTCCTGGATTTCTTAAAGGCAGCCTCTTGTGAATTCCCCCATACACAGTCGTCTCCCTTGCGCAGTAGCGCATGTAGGGGTTCTAGCAGGGTTTTAACCCAGGTAGGAAATTACCAAAATAGTTAAGGAGTCCCAGGAACGACCGCAGCTCCGTCACGTTCTGTGGTCTCGGCGTGTGCTTGATGGCTTCAGTCTTGGCATCGGTGCGTCTGATGCCGTCTGCCGTGGTTCTTCTTCCCAAGAACTCGACCTCCTGCAGCAGGAAATCACACTTCGAGCATTTCAACCTGAGCCCCATGCGATCCAACCGACTAAGAACCTCTTCCAGTGCTCAATAGTGTCCCGACCTAACCAGTATGTCGTCCTGGAAAACCACAGTACGAGGAATCAACTTTAGCAGGCTCTCCATGTTCCGTTGGAAGATTGCCGCGGCCGAATGAATCCCAAACGGGCACCTGTTATAGATGAATAGACCTTTGTGCGTGTTGATGCAGGTGAGGCCTTTCGAAGACTCCTCCAGCTCCTGCATAATGTAGGCTGAGGTCAGGTCCAGCTTGGTGAACGTCTTTTCTCCAGTCAGGATCGCAAATAGGTTGTCTGCCTTGGGTAGCAGGTACTGGTCCTGTAGCAAAAACAGTTAATCGTTACTTAAAAGTCCCCACAAATTCTGACTGTGACGTCCTCTTTCAGTACCAGAACAATCGGACTGGCCCACTCATTAAATTTCACCAGCGCGATGATGCCTTCTCGCTGCAGCCTGTCCAGCTCAATTTCCACTTTCTCACATGATATACAGTACCGCCCGTGCCTTGTGGTGGATGGGTCGCATTCCGGGAACCAAATGGATCTGCACTTTCGTCCCCAAGAAGCTTCCAATGCCTGGCTCGAATAACGATGGAAACCTGCTCAGAACCTGGGCACATGAGGAGTCGTCGACGGACGAAAACGCTCGGATGTCGTCCCAGTTAGCAGATTTTTCCCAGCGAGCTTCTGCCTAACAATGTGGGGCCATCCCCTGGCACAATCCACAGTGGGAGTTCGTGTACTGCTCCATCATAGGAGACTTTGACTTCTGCACTGCCAATTACAGGGATCAGTTCCTTGGTGTAAGTCCTTAGTTTGGTGTGAATGGGGCTGAGCTCGGGCTTGTGTGCCTTGTTGCACCACAGCCTGTCGAAGGCCTTTTTGCTCATTATGGATTGACTTGCACCCGTGTCCAGTTCCATAGATACTGGAATTCTATTCAATTCAACTTTCAACATTATTGGTGGACATTCCGTGGTGAATGTGTGTACCCCGTACACTTCTGCCTCCTCGGTACGAGACTCCAATTCAGCCTGATCCACAGTGGATCGATCTTCCTCTGCAATGTGGTGGTTTGCAGGGTTTGCAGCTCGCCTGCACATTCGCTGGAGGTGTCCCATTGTTCTGCAACCGTTGCAAACATAGTGCTTGAAGCGGCATTGATGGGGCCGATGATCACCTCCACAACACCAACAAGGTGTTAACTGCCTCGCATTAGCGATTGATGGCGGACTCTGGGTCATCAGAGGTCGGGCAGCAGCAGCCGGCATGTACGTTCTGCCATGTATGTTCCTGCTCGAAAACGACGTAACTTTGTGCACAGTACTGGCCGAAACTGCTTTACTTTGTGAAATCTGTTTGGTGTTGTCGCTGGTGGACATAAATGCCTGGGCTATCGTTATGGCTTGACTTAGATTCGGAGTTTCAACAGCCAACATTTTGTGAAGGATTGCCTCATGGCCAATGCCAAGTACAAAAAAGTCTCCAAGCATTTGTTCTAGGAATCCCTCAAATTCGCAATGTCCTGCGAGGCGCCTTAGTTCAGCGACATAGCTCGCCACTTCCTGGCCCTCCGATCATTGACACGTGGAGAACCGATATCTCGCCATAAAAACGCTTTCCTTCAGATTTAGGTGCTCCCGGATCAGCGTACACAATTCTTCATGGGACTTAGCTGTTGGTTTTACTGGAGCTAGGTGATTCTTCATGAGGCCGTAGGTTTAAGCCCCACAGACAGTTAGGAAGATCGCCCTTTGTTTGGCAGCATTCTCGTCCTCTTCCAGCTCGTTGGCCACAAAGTATTGGTTGAGTCTCTCCACAAAGGCCTCCCAATCGTCCCCTTCTGAGAACTTCTCCAGGATACCAACTATTCTTTGCATTTTTGCGCAGTTGTTCGTTACCTCGTCGTCAATTGATGCGTTCATAATAAAGGATGAAACTGGGTACTGTGTACAATGAGCAAGTGTGACCTTAGCTCCTTTAATAAGATTCCCAGAGTGCAGGTATCTCGTGGGTGGCCTGCTTATATACCGTGCTCCCAAGGGATGCTGGGATCCCTTGGGACTCCAACAGGTAGGCCCTCTGGTGGTAGTGTAATACAGGTTACAAGGGGTTAAATACATAACACATTGAATAAATGAAAATATTACTTACACTAACTACTTGACCAAGGTCCTGCCATTTCTTTTTGCACTGGCCTCCAGACCTCGGGGTTGTCACCATTGCACAGTAATCTTCTGCAACTTGGTTCCAACATCTCTTCATTTCTTTGGGTGGAACTTTTATGTGACCTCTGCTGGTGTCCAACTCGTGCTATCTGTTCTCAATCACAGTAACTAGTCCCTCCACTTCATCCTGTAAGTAATTCTGGGTTCTGGCACCGCGTTGCATCTTGTATCGCAGCTCTGATTTTTACGACGATAATTAAAGTTCTCACACAGCACTTAACGTTCCCCCACACACAACTGGTTCTTTAAAAATAGCCGATTGCAGACCGGGAGCTGTACTGCACATGTGCGCCCATAGCAATCACATCAAAAACCTCCTTTTGTTTTCTGTGCATGCGCAGAAGGGGCAGCATTGTTTTTTTGGCTCTGACATTAGGCTCCACCCCCCGAGGCTACAGAACAGGCTGCGTGGCACCAAATTCAAAAAATAGAATGAGGAAACTTGCTACTTATTTTTTGGAGTAGTCGGGTGTAACTCTGGCAATACACCAAAAAACGGCTTTGAGCAAATTTGAGCCCATTGACCTGATCTTTTGTTCCCGCTTCTCGATGCTGACTGGCCGGCTGTGTATTTGTACCATTTTCTGTTTTTATTGCGGCTTTTAGTTTGTTCATTTTAAAATCGATCTTGTGCGATGCAGTTCAGAAGCCGCCTGTGATTCTAGGGTACTACGACCATGAGGAGCGGATAGTGGCAGCCTGAGGGCTCCCAATATGTCATCACGGGTGTCGGTGATTAACTCAACAAGCTGAGGGGTATGAACCCCAGTGTCTGAGCCAGCACAGTGGGGAGAACCTGGGTCCCAGAGAAGGGCACGGTCGTCTTTGCGAATCTAACAGTAAAAGCACGCAGCAGAGCTCACAGAAATTTACAGCACGGAAGGAGGCCATTTCGACCCATCGTGTCTGCGCCGGCCGACAAAGAGCTCCCCAGCCTAATCCACTTTCCAGTTCTTGGTCCGTAGCCCTGTAGGTTACGGCACTTCAAGTGCACATCCAAGTATTTTATAAATGTGATGAGGGTTTCTGCCTCTACCACCCTTTCAGGCAGTGAGTTCCAGACCCCCACCACCCTCTGGGTGAAGAAATTTCCCCTCAGATCCCCTCTAAACCATCTACAATTACTTTAAATCTATGCCCCCTGGTTGTTGACTGCTCTGCTAAGGGAAATAGGTCTGTCTAATCCACTCTATCGAGGCCCCTCATAATTTTATACACCTAATTAAGGTGTCCCCTCAGCCTCCTCTGTTCCAAAGAAAATAACCCCAGCCTATCCAATCTTTCCTCATAGCTAAAATTCTCCAGTCTGTAATGTCTGTAATGTTTGCAGCTCCACACTGTGGATGTGGACGTATTGTGTACTGCAACTGCAGAGTTAATAATAAACAGAACCAGGCAGATTCCGGAGGCTTCTGACAGAGCTGCCTGCCATGTTTGGAGCTGTGTGTGCTTGTGCTCTGTGAATATATCACACAATCCAGGCAACATCCTCGTAAATCTCCTCTGTACCCTCTCCAGTGCAATCACATCTTTCCTGTAATTTAGTTTAGAACTGGAGTTTAGAAGAATGAGAGATGATCTTATTGAAACATAAGATACTGAGGGGGCTTGACAAGGTGGATGCAGAGAGGATGTTTCCACTCGGGGAATCTAGAACTAGGCGGCACAGTTTAACAATAAGGAGCCACCCATTTAGAACTGAGATGAGAAGAAATTTATTCCTTCAGAGGTTCGTGAATCTGTGGAATTATCTGCCCTAGAGAGCTGTGGAGGCTGGGTCATTGAATATATTTAAGGTGGAGATAGACAGATTTTTGAACAATAAGGGAGTTATGGGGAGCGGGCGGGGAAGTGGAGCTGAACCCATGATCAGATCAGTCATGATCGTATTAAATGGCAGAGCAGGCTTGAGGGGCCGTATGGCCTACTCCTGCTCCTATTTCTTATGTTCTTATGTTGTTATGTAATGAACTGCCTTTAGCTGAGGATGTTGAATTGGTCGGGATACAGGTGCTGGCCATCCTGACACAAGGGAGCTTGATCACACTTACAAATACAGATTGAACCTCCCTTCTCCGTAACTCCCTTCTTCGGAACCACCCCTCGTCCACAACCAGCTCCAGCCACCGGGTGGCGCATGCGCACAACACCGTCAGTGAAAAATATCACTGACAAATAAATTTACCCAACTTCGGAGCCGACACCTCGGGGCCCGCCCACACCTCGGGGCCCTCCCACACCTCGGGGCCCGCCCACACCTCGGGGCCCGCCCACACCTCGGGGCCCGACGGCCCTCCCACACCTTGGGGCCCTCCCACACCTCGGGGTCCTCCCACACCTCGGGGCACGCCCACACCTCGGGGCCCGCTGGCCCTCCCACACCTCGGGGCCCTCCCACACCTCGGGGCCCGACGGCCCTCCCACACCTTGGGGCCCGCAACCCACCCACATCTCGTGGCCCTCCCACACCTCGGGGCCCGCTGGCCCTCCCACACCTCGGGGCCCTCTCACACCTCGGGGCCCGCCCACACCTCGGGGCCCTCCCACACCTCGGGGTCCTCTCACACGTCGGGGCCCGCCCACACCTCGGGGCCCTCCCACACCTTGGGGCCCTCCCACACCTCGAGACCCAATGGCCCTCCCACACCTCGTGGCCTGCTGGCCCTCCCACACCTCGAGACCCGATGGCCCTCCCACACCTCGGGGCCTGCTGGCCCTCCCACACTTCGGGGCCCTCCCACACCTCGGGGCCCGACGACCCATTCACACCTCGGGACCCGCCCACACCTCGGGGGCCGTCCCACACCTCGAGACCCAATGGCCCTCCCACACCTCGGGGGCCCTACCACACCTCGGGGCCCTCCCACACCTCGAGACCCAATGGCCCTCCCACACCTCGGGGCCCTCCCACACCTCGGGGCCCGCCCACACCTCGTGGCCCGCTGGCCCTCCCACACCTCGGGACCCGCCCACACCTCGGGGCCCTCCCACACCTCGGGGTCCTCCCACACCTCGGGGCCCGACGACCCATTCACACCTCGTGCCCTCCCACACCTCGGGGCCCTCCCACACCTCGGGGTCCTCCCACACCTCGGGGCCCGGCGGCCCACCAACACCACACTGATGGAAAGTCCAATAAAAATTGTTCAGAAAATGTTTTCAAAGTACAGGTACAGTTGAACTCCCTTATCCAGAACTCCCTTATCCGGAACCACCCCTCATCCAAGCCACCGGGTGGCGCATGCGCAGAACTCCGTCATGAACAAATTGAAGTCATTCCTCGCTGCAGACTCCCGCAATTGCTGGCCTGACGCCACGATCCACACCCCCCCCCCCCCACCCTATGATCTCTCTGCCGCACTCCCAGCCCCAAGCCAGCCAGCCCCAATATCCCCTTGCTCAGTACCTGTACCATCCAATGTGACCACCCCTTGTCCGGAAAAATCCCTTATCCAGAGGGTTCCGGATAAGGGAGGTTCAACCTGTACTTCCCTTTTTAATTTTTTGGATCAGCTAACCATTCCATCGATTTTGAGAATATGCTAACTCCAGAACTCTAGAATAGTTTGGTCTCCAATGTGAGGTAAGCTGAGACTGTCTGACTGACAGTCGTCCCAGCCAATCGGCGCACACAGACACTGAAAACACGTGACCTCCCCTTATCTGGAAATATCCCTCATTTGGAACAGGCCAGCTCCCGAGGGTTCTGGGTAAGGAAGGTTCAACCTGTCCCTCTGTTCACAATCGCTCCAACTGAGGGCGCATAACTGAGGGTCATGTGGAGACTTTGCTCTCTGGGCCGGGAGCTTCACTCACCGAGAGTGGACACCAGAAATTCGGGCACCATTTTCCAACCATTAATTAGCTTCCAAGGCTACCGCCCCTGCCCCCTCCCCAGCGTGTGCGGAACGGTTTGTTTCCTTGCGCGTTCCGATGGATGGACTCCTCGTTTAACGTGTGTGTTGCCCACAGGACTGGACCCGTCCTGGCACCTGGAGCACGTGGCAGTATGGGACAAGCAGTCGGACAAGATGTACTACTTCCTGGCGCAGGACTGGCTGTCAGTAGAGAACGAGAAGAACGAGGGGATGGTGGAGAAGGATGTGTTGGCAGCGTGTAAGTACGGTCACTCCGCCGGGGCGAGCGGCACCCATGAGGGGCACCGACCAACTGGAGCATTTAAGGTTGTCTTCAGGTAAACCCCGCGATGCGCTGTGCCTGGAGAAACGGCTTGTGACCTGTCCTGCCGGGTATTTCACACCGCGATTCTTCGACAGGAATCATAGAACGGTCACAGCACAGAAAGAGGCCATTTGGCCCGTCGAGCTCGTGCCGGCTCTCTGCAAGAGCACCTCAGCCAGTCCCACTCCCCTGCCCTTTCCCCGTAGCTCTGCAATTATTTTTCCTTCAGACACTTATCCAATTCTCTTTTAAAAGCCACGAGTGAATCTGCCTCCACCACCCTTTCAGGCCGTGCATTCCAGATCCGAACCACTCGCTGCGTAAAAAAGTTTTTCCTCATGTCGCCTTTGGTTCTTTTGCCAATCACCTTAAATCTGTGTTCTCTGGATCTCGACCCTTTTGCCAATGGGAACAGTTTCTCTCTATCTACCCTGTCTAGACCCCTCATGAGTTTGAAAATCTCTATCAAATCTCCTCCCAAACGTCTCTGCTCTAAGGAGAACAACCCCAGCTTCTCCAGTCTATCCATGTAACTGAAGTCCCTCATCCCTGGAACCATTCTTGTAAATCTTTTCTGCACCCTCTCTAAGGCCTTCACATCCTTCCTAAAGTGCGGTGCCCAGAATTGGGCACAATACTCCAGTTGAGGCCAAATCAGTGTTTTATACAGGTTCATCATAACTTCCTTACTTTTGTACTCTATGCCTCTATTTATAAAGCCCAGGATCCCGCATGCTTTTTTTAACCGCTTTCTCAACTTGCCCTGCCACTTTCAATGATTTCTGCACATAGCCCCAGGTCTCTCTGTTCATGCATCCCCTTTAGAATTGTACCATTTAGTTTATATTTCCTCTCCTCGTTCTTCCTACCAAAATGTATTACTTTGCACTTTTCTGTGTTAAATTTAATCTGCCACGTGTCCGCCCATTCCACCAGCCAGTCTATATCTCCCGAAGTCTATCACTATCCTCCTCACTGTTCACTATACTTCCAAGTTTTGTGTCATCTGCATATTTTGAAATTGTGCCCTGTACACCCAAGTTCAGGTCATTACTATATATCAAGAAAAGCAGTGGTCCCAGTACCGACCCCTGGGGAACACCACTGTATACCTTCCTCCAGTCCGAAAAACAACCATTTACCCCAACTCTATGTTTCCTGTCACTGAGCCAATTCCATATCCACACTGCCACTGTCCCTTTTATTCCATGGGCTTCAACTTTCCTGGTAAGCCTATTGTGTGGCACTTTGTCGAACGCCTTTTGGAAATCCATGTACACCACATCAACCGCATTACCCTCATCAACCCTCTCTGTTACCGCATCAAAAAACTCCATCAAGTTGGTTAAACACGATTTGCCTTTAACAAATCCAAGCTGGCTTTCCTTAATTAATCCACACTTGTCCAAGTGACTGTTAACTTTGTCCCTGATTATCATTTCTAAAGTCTTCCCCACCACTGAGGTTAAACTGACCAGCCTGTAATTGCTGGGTTTATCCTTGCACCCGTTTTTGAACATGTGTAACATTTGCAATTCTCAGTCCTTTGGCACCACCCCCGTATCCAAGGAGGATGGAAGATTGTGGACAGTACTTCTGCAATTTCCACCTTTACTTCGCTCAGCGTCCTAGGGTACATCCTATCCGGTCCTGGTGACTTATCTACTTTAAGTATAGCCAGCCTTTCTAGTACCTCCTCTATCAATTTTCAGCCCAATCAGTATCTCAATTCCCTCCTCTTTCACTATGACTTTGGCAGCATCCTCTCCCTTGGTGAAGACAGATACAAAGTACTCATTGAGTACCTCAGCCATGCCCTCTGCCTCCATGAGTAGGTCTCCTTTTTGGTCCCTAATGGGCCCCACCCCTTTTCTTCTACCCTTTTATTATTTATATGCCTATGGAAGACTGTTGGATTCTCATTTACATTAGCCATGTGTCTATTCTCATACTCTCTCTTTGCCCCTCCTATTTCCTTTTTCACTTCCCCTCTGAATTTTCACTTTCTATATTCAGCCTGGTTCTCACTTGTATTCTCAACCTGACATCTGACGTACGCCCCCTTTTTCTGCTTCATCTTACTCTCCATCTCTTCCGTCACCCAGGGACAAGAGACCACAATCCCAATTTGTAGAATGATCAGTGAGAAGGTTGGTCATCAACAAATTGGGGCGGTGCCATTCTGCTCCACCTCAAAGTGGGAGCATAAGATCATACAGACTAGTCTAAACATTCACTCCCTCCACCACCGGCGCACCGTGGCTGCAGTGTGCACCATCTACAGGATGCACTGCAGCAACTCGCCAAGGCTTCTTCAGCAGCACCTCCCAAACCTGCGACCTCTACTGCCTAGAAGGAGAAGGGCAGCAGGCGCATGGGAACACCACCACCTCCACCTTCCCCTCCGTTACACACCATCCTGACGTGGAAATATTTGGGCCGTTCCTTCCTCCTCACTGGGTCAAAACTCCCTAACAGCACTGTGGGAGAACCTTCACCACACGGACTGCAGCAGTTCAAGAAGGCGGCTCACCACCACCTTCTCGAGGGCAGCTAGGGATGGGCAATAAATGCCGGCCTTGCCAGCAGCGCCCACATCCCGAGAAGGAATTTTTTTAAAGGGGTTTCTAACTAGATGGATGACGTTTTAGGAACAGCAATCGATTGTGAAGCCCAACAGTTCTCTCCCTTCTCCGTGGATTAACTGTACCTTTCTCGTCATCATACGTACCCATCCTCCTCGTTATGTGGGCGAGTCATCTCCCCCCAAACACTGCTCCGAGGTTCCTATCTGCTTGGGATTGATGGCGCAGTAAAGGCGCTTTCACAACCTCAGGATGTCCCAAAGTGCTTTATAGCCAACAAAGTGCATTTGAAGCCCAGTAATGCAGTCAGCACGGCAGCCAATTTGCAAACAGCAAGCTCCCACAATCAGCAATGTGTTAATGACCAAATAAACTGTTTTTGTTACGTTGATTGAGAGATAAATATTGGCCAGGATACTGGGGAGAACTCTCCTGCTCTTCTTCGAAATAGCGCCGTGGGATCTTTTACGTCCACCTGAAAGGGCAGGCAGGGCCTCGATTTAACATCTTATGGAAAAGTTGGCAAGTCCGACAGTGCAGTACTCTCTCAGTAGTGTACTGAAGTAGAATATGGGTGGCAATTCTCCCCAGATCGAGAATGCCTGCTCGTACTGTACAGTACTCTCTGTCACAGGAGGGAGCTCGTGGAATAGGCGAGCTGTGCTGGGGCTGCCCGTAAACTTTGTCTCAGGTTGTTGGTCCGCTTTCACAAGTTTTCCCGGTTGGTTTGGTCCTCAGCCCATTCCCTCCCCAGAAATCCAGCCAATTCTCATTCACCTCGCTTCAATGTTACCTCATTCCATAATTGGGTGAAAAAGTTCAGCTTGACTTCCCTTCTTGTCCCTAACTCCCTTATTGCTTCAATTTCATTTCAATTAGACCCCACCCCTTGCCCCTGATCCCCCAAGTCTCTTCTGTTCCAAAAAAAAATCCCAACATTCCACGACCTTTCCTGGGAGACATGGAGAAGACCAATCGGATCACCCGCTCGCTCTGATCTGTGGCCTGTTCCTGCACTCGCAGAAACCAGTAATGCATTAATCACCTTCACAGTGCAGTGTCAGCTTGGCTCAGTGGTACCACGCTTGCCTCTTGTGTCAGAAGGTTGTGGGTTCAAGACCTACTACAAATCTAAACACAAAACCAAAACTGACCGTCCAGCACAGTACTGAGGGAGTACTGCACCATCAGCGGTAGCTTCTTCCAGATGAGAAGTTAAAGTGAGCCCCAGTCAGCCCTGTCAGGTGGATATAGAAGATCCCATGGCAGAATTGTGAAGAGGAGCAGGGGAGTTATCCCGCTGTCCTGGCCAATATTTATCCCTCGACCAACATCACTAAAACAGATTATCTGTTCATTTATCTCATGCCTACTGCTGCCTGGGCCCCAAGCTCGGGAACTCCCTGCCCAAACCTCTCCGCCTCTTTCCTCCTTAAAACCTACCTCTTTGACCCAGCTTTTGATCACCTGCCCTAATTTCTCCTTATGTGGCTAGGTGTCAAATTTTTTGCCTCATAACACTCCTTGGTACGTTTCTCGACATTAAAGGCGCTATATAAATACAAGTTGTTTGTGGGATCTTGTTGTGCATGGAGTGACTGCCAGCAAGGCCGACAGAACAGAGAAAATCCTTCAGCAGGAGTTGCCTGGCTGAGTGCAGAAGGCAGTGAGATGGGAACGGGTGTGGCTGGAGGTGGATTTTCCGTGGGGAGCTGACTCTCGTTGTCCTGTTTTCTGTCACTAGGCCCTCAGGAGTTGCGCCGTTTCTCCCGCATCTTCATCTCGCAGCTGAAGCGTGGTGCATGCGAGAAGCACATCTGGCTCTCCGTCTGGGATCGCCTGCCACGGAGCGGTTTCACCCGAGTCCAGCGGGTCACCTGCTGCACCCTGCTCATGTACCTGTTCCTCACCGCGGGGGCAGTGTGGTATGGGGCCGTCGCAATCAGAAACACCAGGTCTGCACCGCCTCAGTATTCTATCTGATCTTTCACCCCATTTGACCATTGACCCGATCGGATCCATGGCCGAGTCATTACCTTATGTCCCGGGGTCAGTGTGTCCATGTCCCGGGGTCAGGGGTTGATGCCCAGCGTGAGTGGGTCGATGCCTGGGGTCAATGCCCAGGGTCAGTGGGACGATGCCCAGGGTCAATGCCCCGGATCAGGGGGTCGATGCCCGGGGTCAGGGGGTTGAAGCCTGGGTCAATGGGTCGATACCCAGTGTCAGGGGGTCGAAGGCCGGGGTCAGTGGGTCGATGCTCGGGGTCAGTGGGTCGATGCTCGGGGTCAGTGGGTCGATGCTTGGGGTCAGCGGGTCGATGCCCGGGGTCAGAGGGTCGATGCTGAGGTCAGAGGGTCGATGCCTGGGGTCAGGAGGTCGATGCCCGGGTTTAGAGGGTCGATGCCCGGGGTCAGTGGGTCAATGCCCGGGGTCAGCGGGCCAATGCTCGGGATCAGCGGGTTGAAGCCCGGGGTCAGTGGGTCGATGCTCGGGGTCAGTGGGTCGATGCCCGGGGTCAGTGGGTCGATGCTCGGGGTCAGTGGGTCAATGCCCGGGGTCAGCGGGTCATTGCCCGGGATCAGCAGGTCGAAGCCCGGGGTCAGTGGGTCGATGCCCGGGGTCAGGGGTTCGATGCCCGGGGTCAGGGGGTCGATGCCCGGGGTCAGGGGGTCGATGCCTGGGGTCAGGGGGTCGATGCCCGGGGTCAGGGGGTCAATGCCCGGGGTCAGGGGGTCGATGCTGGGGTCAGAGGGTTGTTGCTGGGGTCAGAGGGTCGATGCCTGGGGTCAGGGGGTCGATGCCTGGGGTCAGGGGGTCATGCCCGGGGTCAGTGGGACGATGCCCTGTGCTCCGGGTGTAGGGTGGCCACGATTGTACAGGAGAGGGATGTGTGTTATTAAAGATGAGAAACTATTTAACAGTGTGTGTGCTGTTGCAGCCTCCCGATGGCCTACCTGGCCACCGTTACAGGCGAGACCGTGGCTGTTGGCGTTGTTCTGGCTGCTGTAGTGTTCCCTGTCTATCTCCTCTTCTCCTTCCTCTTCAGAAGGACCCGTAGCCAGGTAAGGTCAGCAGTGGGTGAGCTGTGCGCGGTGTGAAGCGAGTGTATGAAGTGATGGCCCATAGACAGCAGGCCTCCTTCATGGAATATCCAGCAGACTTTCAGCACGAATTTTAACTTGCTTTTTTTTCTTATTCTCCATGTAATGCTGGGGTTCATAAGAACATAAGAAATAGGAGTAGGAGTTGGCCATTTGGCCCCTCGAGCCTGCTCCACCATTCAATAAGATCATGGCTGATCTGATCATGGACTCAGCTCCACTTCCCTGCCCGCTCCCCATAACCCTTGACTCCCTTATCGCTCAAAAATCTGTCTACCTCCGCCTTAAATATATTCAATGACTCAGCCTCCACTGCTCTCTGGGACAGAGAATTCCACAGATTTACAACCCTCTGTGAGAAGAAATTCCTCCTCATCTCAGTTTTAAATGGGCGGCCCCTTATTCTAAGACTATGTCCTCTAGTTCTAGATTCCCCTATGAGTGGAAACATCCTCTTTGTCGAGCCCCCTCATTATCTTATATGTTTCAATAAGATCACCTCTCATTCTTCTAAACTCTAATGAGTAAGGACCCCACCTGCTCAACCTATCTTCATAAGTCAAACTCTTCATCTCAGGAATCAACCTAGTGAACCTTCTCTGAACTGCCTCCAATGCAAGTATATCCTTCCTTAATTATGGAGACCAAAACTGTATGCAGTACTCCAGGTGTGGCCTCACCAATACCCTGTACAGTTGTAGCAGGACTTCTCTGCAAAGAGACCTGGGTGTCATGGTACATCAGTCATTGAAGGTTGGCATGCAGGTGCAGCAGGCGGTTAAGAAAGCAAATGGCATGTTGGCCTTCATAGCAAGGGGATTTGAGTACAGGGGCAGGGAGGTGTTGCTACAGTTGTACAGGGCATTGGTGAGGCCACACCTGGAGTATTGTGTACAGTTTTGGTCTCCTAACCTGAGGAAGGACATTCTTGCTATTGAGGGAGTGCAGCGAAGGTTCACCAGACTGATTCCCGGGATGGCGGGACTGACCTATCAAGAAAGACTGGATCAACTGGGCTTGTATTCACTGGAGTTCAGAAGAATGAGAGGGGACCTCATAGAAACGTTTAAATTCTGACTGGGTTAGACAGGTTAGATGCAGGAAGAATGTTCCCAATGTTGGGGAAGTCCAGAACCAGAGGTCACAGTCTAAGGATAAGGGGTAAGCCATTTAGGACCGAGATGCGGAGGAACTTCTTCACCCAGAGAGTGGTGAACCTGTGGAATTCTCTACCACAGAAAGTTGTTGAGGCCAATTCACTAAATATATTCAAAAAGGAGTTAGATGAGGTCCTTACTACTAGGGGGATCAAGGGGTATGGCGAGAAAGCAGGAATGGGGTACTGAAGTTGAATGTTCAGCCATGAACTCATTGAATGGCGGTGCAGGCTAGAAGGGCCGAATGGCCTACTCCTGCACCTATTTTCTATGTTTCTATGTTTCTATACTCTATCCCCCTTGCAATAAAGACCAACATTCCATTTGCCTTCCTGGTTACTTGCTGTACCTGCATACTAACTTTTTGTGTTTCATGCAAAAGGACCCCAGATGCCTCTGCACTGCAGCACTTTGCAATTTTTCTCCATTTAAATTATAATTTGGTTTTCTATTTTTTTCTGCCAAAGTTGATAACCACTGTTGGAAATATCCTCACTGCTTCACTCCCCGTGGGGCTGGGGGTTACTCCCCATGGGGCTAGGAGTCAGTCCCCATGGGGCTGGGGTCGGGGTTCGCTCCCCATGGGGCTGGGGGTCACTCCCCATGGGGCTGGGGGTCACTCCCCATGGGGTTGGGTTCGGGTTCACTCCCTGTGGGGCTCGTGGTCACTCAACGTGGGGTTGGGGGTCACTCACCATGAGGCTGGGGGTCACTCCCCGTGGGTCTGTGGCTGGGGTCACTCCCCGTGGGGCTGGGGGTCACTCCCCGTGGGGTTGGGGGTCACTCCCTGTGGGGCTGTGGCTGGGGTCACTCCCCGTGGGGTTGGGGGTCACTCCCCATGAAGCTGGGGGTCATTCCCCGTGGGGCTGTGGCTGGGGTCACTCCCCGCGGGGCTGGGGGTCACTCCCGTTGGGGCTCGGGGTCACTCCCCGTGGGGCTGGGGGTCACTCCCCTTGGGATTGGGGGTTCACTCACTGTGGGGCTGGGGTTCACTCCCCGTGGGCTGAGATTGGCGCTCTGTGGGACTGCCCGCCTCTGTACCTTGCTTGGGTGAGCATGTCCTGCCCATGCGAGCTGCGACAGTGAGTGTCGGCAGGATGACCAACCATGGCGGACATCGGAGCTGAACCCCACCCTGCTCTGACCCGACACCCACAGTGTGCTGTTCAACCAGGTGGGCCATGGGGACCGGGAGCCTGGCCTGTTCAGCCGATCCTTCGCTCTGAATCCAGACGCCGTCTCCCTGCGGCCATTACGGCCACGGTGGGCTGGCTTGGCTCAGGCCAGGGATGGAACCTGACACGTTGTGGTCAGTGTGGCACAGTGTCGAGCCACGAGGTGCTTTGTGCCCACCGAGCACTCAGAGGTGCCCATGTTTCGGCGACACTTACACTTTGTGCTCACGGCCTTTGCCAAACTCGTTCCACTTTGACGGCAGCTGAAAGAGAAACTCAGGCCGGCAGGCCCAGCCAGAGTACTTTGTGCACTGTGGCACTTGATGCAGTGCAGGGCGCTGAGACCCAAGCACAACCTGCGGTGGTATCTTTCTGTGTGTGTCCCCAAAACCGTGGGTTGTCCCTGGCCAAGTGGTAGTCAGGGAGGTGATTTCAGCCACTGGAGCAGGGATCAAGCGGAATTCCAACTGGACTTGTTCCTTCGGATAATAATCTTCTTCTTCCATATGGTAGTAGCAAAGCAAACCTAATGTCAATGTCCCAGTCGGATATCCAGGCCAAAGCTCCCGGTGTAACAGCATGGCTATCTTGCAGGCTGCCTGTGAATTCCCTCTGAGGGCAGTGGCTCAATGATGTGCTCCAGGGTCTGATTAGGAGCTCCACAGTCACACGATGGGGAGGCTTTAATCTCCTGAGGCGGTTGATGGTTGTCCACTGTTTGCGAGAAAGATTTGATCCTTCAGGTTGTACTGTGGGGTCCTCGATAAGGAATCCATCCCGTATGTCGCAGTTCTTCCAAGCATTCCGCCGTCGGTCATCGAGGCTATGGGGAGATTGCTGAAGGGCTTCGGCAGTGGTCCAAAATGGCCGTTTAGATTTGAGATGGGTTGATCGTAGGTTGTTCACGTCAGCCTGGATAATAATGAGACTCAGCAAGCAAGGCTGACCGCTCCTTTCATCACACCCCCCCTCACCTCCCCATACCCCACACCCCCCTCACCACCCCACACCCCTTCCCCTCCCCCACACACACCACCCCCCCATACACCACCCCCCCACACCCCTCCCCCCATACCCCACACCCCCCTCAGCCCCCACACACCCTACACACACCACCCCCCATACAACCCTCCCCCACACACACACCTCCCCGTCCCTCCCCACACACCCCTCCCCCCGCCCCCCCCCACACCCCTCCCCACACACCCCACACACACCACCCTCCATACACCCCTCCCCCCACACACACCTCCCGTCCCCCCCACACCCCCCACACACTCCTCCCCCCCCACACCTCTCCCCACACACCCCACCTCCTCCCACCCCCCCACACACCCCTTCCCCCACAACCCCCCCCCCCCACACACAAAAACCATCGATCGGCCTACAGCCTCACTGTACAGATGTCACACCTCTGCGCCTGGTAACCCAGCCCAGTCCTGCTCAGTGTGCAGTGATTGGAGAACACAGCCTCCGTGGGCGAGATTGTCACTCACCGCGTGTCGTGTCGCTCTGTCCCAGATCACGGTGGATGACCCGGAACCCCCTCCCGCGGAGGCCCAGACTGTGGAGATGGACGTGTACCTGGATCCCTCGGAGCTGGGCAGCTCATCCTTCCTGTCCATCCTCGGCGGCCTGGACTCCATCGTGGATGTGAGCTCAGAGAGTTGTGTAAGTGGCAAGTGACGCTGGCCAAACGGGTCACTTCAAATAGAAAAATAACACGCATTTATATAGCGCCTTTCACAGCCGAAGGGCGGCCCAAAGTGCTTTACAACCAATGAAGTACATTTAAAGTGTAGTCACTGTTGTAATGTAGCAACCGTGGCAGCCTTTTGTGCGCACAGCAAGATCCCACAAACAGCAATGCAATAAATGAGCAGATAATCAGTTTTAGTGATGGCGTTTGATGGATAAATATTGACCGAGGCACTTGTGGAACCCTCCTGCTCATCTTCCAATAGTGCTATGGGATCTTTCACATCTTTTGAATGAGACGTTAAACCAAGGCAATGACAGTGCTCAGGTTCAGGCAACTTATATATAGTGTAACGGATACCCGGGAATGAGTTACAGGCTCGAATATAATCGAGGAGGTCGGGTAGTTTATATATAGAGTAACGGATACCCAGGAGTGAGTTACAGGCTGGAATATAATCGAGGGGTTCGGGTAGTTTATATATAGAGTAACGGATACCCAGGAGTGAGTTACAGGCTCGAATATAATCGAGGAGGTCGGGTAGTTTATATATAGAGTAACGGATACCCGAGAGTGAGTTACAGGCTCGAATATAATCGAGGAGGTCAGGTGGTTTATGTTATGTCTTGAATAAAGAGTCAGACTAGATACTGCAAGCTCAAAGTAAGTGTGACCGTAGTCCTTTATTACAGATCTCAGAGTGCCTCTCCAGCCTGTGAGGCCTCCTTATATACAGGTACTCCCAAGGGATTGTGGGATCCCTTGGGGCTCCAGGGGATAAGCACTCTGGTGGTTAGACATGGTATTTACATGTTTACATACATAACAACACTCCCCCCCCCCCCCCCCCCCAAAGTCAATGATGTAACTATTTACAATGTGAGTCGATCTGGGGCCTTCCTTTCCCTGGTTGATCATCTCGGTGCAAATGCTGGTGTTGGTGAGTCGTTTGTTGGGCCTTCACTGGGCTGCTGCGCAGCTGGCCTTGCTGGGCTGCTGGGAGTGGTGAGTCTTGCTGGGCTGCTGGGAGTGGTGAGTCTTGCTGGGCTGCTGGGAGTGGTGAGCCTTGCTGGGCTGCTGGGAGTGGTGAGTCTTGCTGGGCTGCTGGGAGTGGTGAGCCTTGCTGGGCTGCTGGGAGTGGTGAGTCTTGCTGGACTGCTGGGAGTGGTGAGTCTTGCTGGGCTGCTGGGAGTGGTGAGTCTTGCTGAGCTGCTGGGAGTGGTGAGCCTTGCTGGGCTGCTGGGAGTGGTGAGCCTTGCTGGGTTGCTGGGAGTGGTGAGTCTTGCTGGGCTGCTGGGAGTGGTGAGTCTTGCTGGGCTGCTGGGAGTGGTGAGTCTTGCTGGGCTGCTGGGAGTGGTGAGTCTTGCTGGGCTGCTGGGAGTGGTGAGTCTTGCTGGGCTGCTGGGAGTGGTGAGCCTTGCTGGGCTGCTGGGAGTGGTGAGTCTTGCTGGGCTGCTGGGAGTGGTGAGCCTTGCTAGGCTGCTGGGACTGGTGAGTCTTGCTGGACTGCTGGGAGTGGTGAGTCTTGCTGGGCTGCTGGGAGTGGTGAGTCTTGCTGAGCTGCTGGGAGTGGTGAGCCTTGCTGGGCTGCTGGGAGTGGTGAGTCTTGCTGGGTTGCTGGGAGTGGTGAGTCTTGCTGGGTTGCTGGGAGTGGTGAGTCTTGCTGAGCTGCTGGGAGTGGTGAGCCTTGCTGGGCTGCTGGGAGTGGTGAGTCTTGCTGGGCTGCTGGGAGTGGTGAGTCTTGCTGGGCTGCTGGGAGTGGTGAGTCTTGCTGGGCTGCTGGGAGTGGTGAGTCTTGCTGGGCTGCTGCGGGTGGTGAGTCTTGCTGGGCTGCTGGGAGTGGTGAGTCTTGCTGGGCTGCTGGGAGTGGTGAGCCTTGCTGGGCTGCTGGGAGTGGTGAGTCTTGCTGGGCTGCTGGGAGTGGTGAGCCTTGCTAGGCTGCTGGGAGTGGTGAGTCTTGCTGGACTACTGGGAGTGGTGAGTCTTGCTGGGCTGCTGGGAGTGGTGAGTCTTGCTGAACTGCTGGGAGTGGTGAGTCTTGCTGGGCTGCTGGGAGTGGTGAGTCTTGCTGGGCTGCTGGGAGTGGTGAGCCTTGCTGGGCTGCTGGGAGTGGTGAGCCTTGCTGAGCTGCTGGGAGTGGTGAGTCTTGCTGGGCTGCTGGGAGTGGTGAGTCTTGCTGGGCTGCTGGGAGTGGTGAGTCTTGCTGGGCTGCTGGGTGTGGTGAGTCTTGCTGGGCTGCTCGGGGTGATGGGTTGCCACTTGTATGTGTGTTGGAGGGTGGAAAAAGGTAGAGTCTATTGTGGGTTGTTCTGGATAGTCCATAAATCTGAGTTTGGTTTGGTCCAAGTGTTTCCTACAGGTGAGTCCATTTTCAAGTTTGACCACAAACACCCTACTCCGCTCTTTGGCCTAAACAGTGCCAGCAATCCACTTGGAACCTTGTCCCATAGTTCAACACAAATACAGGATCATTGATTTCAATTTCACGTGACACATTTGTGCGATCATGATATGTATTCTGTTGAAGTCACCTGCTCTCTACCTGTTCGTGTAGATCAGGGTGGACGAACGAGAGCCTTGTCTTAAGTGCCCTTTTCATGAGCAGTTCAGCGGGAGGGATCCCGGTGAGTGAGTGGGGTCTTGTGCGGTAACTAAGCAGGACTCGGGATAAGTGAGTCTGCAGTGAGTCTTCAGTTACCCTCTTCAAGGTCTGCTTGATTGTTTGAACTGTTTGTTCTGCTTGACCGTTGGACGCTGGTTTAAACAGGGCAGACATGACATGTTTGATCCCATTGCGGGTCATGAACTCCTTGAATTCAGCACTGGTAAAGTATGGCTCATTGTCACTTACAAGGACGTCATGCAGGCCGTGCGTAGCAAACATGGCCCGTAGGCTTTCAATGGTGGCAGCGGACGTGCTTGTCGACATTATCACACATTCAATCCATTTCGAGTACGCATCTACAACCAAGAATGGGCCTGCATAGTTGACATGGACCCTAGACCACGGTTTGGAGGGCCAGGACCATAAACTTAGTGGTGCCTCCCTGGGTGCATTGCTTAACTGGGAACATGTATTACATTTGTGCACGCAGGACTCTAAGTCTGCATCGATACCGGGCCTCCACACGTGGTATCTGGCTATCGCTTTCATCATTACGATGCCTGGGTGGGTATTGTGGAGATCACTAATGAAAGTGTCCCTACCCTTTTTTGGTACAACTACCCGATTACCCCATAGGAGGCAGTCTGCCTGTATAGACATTTCATCTTTGCGCCGCTGGTACGGCTTTATTTCTTCCTGCATCTCTAACGGGACACTAGACCAACTCCCGTGGATCACACAGTTTTTTTACTAAGGACAGTAAGGGTCCTGGCTCGTCCAGGTTCTAATCTGTCGGGTGGTAACAGGTGATTGCTCACTCTCGAATGCTTCCATTACTATAACTAAATCTGTGGGCTGTGCCATCTCCATCCCGGTGGTGGGCAAAGGCAGCCTACTGAGTGCATTGGCACAGTTTTCTGTGCTTAGCCTGTGGCGGATGGCATAGTTGTATGCGGACAACGTGAGCGCCTATCTGTGGATGCGGGCCGATACATTGGTATTTATCCCCTTACTTTCAGAAAAGAGGGATATAAGCGGCTTATGGTCAGTTTCCAATTCAAATTTGAACCCGAACAAATATTGATGCATTTTCTTTACCCCGTAAACACACGCTAACGCTTCTTTTTCGATAATACTGTAGGCCCTCTCAGCTTTAGACAGACTTCTGGATGCATAAGCAACCGGTTGCAATTTCCCAAATTCATTAACTTGTTGTAATATACACCTGACCCCGTACGATGCTTACATGCATTGTACAACACAAGCAATTTGTTTGAACATAACAGCTTCCTAGCTTTCGCAAAGGCATTTTCTTGGCTTTTACCCCATACCCATTCATCTCGTTTATACAGTAAGACATGCAGTGGTTCTAACAATGTGCTAAGACCCGGTAAGAAGTTACCAAAATAGTTCAGGAGTCCTAGAAACAACCACAGCTCCATCACGTTCTGTGGTCTTAATGTGTTCTTGATTGCCTCCATCTTCAAATCGGTGGCCTGATGCCGTCTGCCCGATTCTTCTTCCCAGGAACTCCACTTCAGATGCCAGGAAAACACACTTCGAGCATTTTAACCTGAACCCCACACGATTAAGCCGACTAAGAACCTCCTCCAGGTTCTGCAGGTGCTCGACGGTGTCCCGACCTGTAACCAAGATGTCGTCCTGGAAGACACAGTGCGCGGGACCGACTTCAGCAAGCTTTCCATGTTCCTCTGGAATATTGCCGCAGCTGATCGAATCACAAATGGGCATCAGAAGAGACCTTCGTGCGTGTTGATGCAGGTGAGGCCTTTCAATGATTCCTCCAGCTCCTGCGTCATGTAGGCCGAGGTCAAGTCCAGCTTCGTGAATGTTTTACCTCCCGCCAGCATCGCACATAGGTCGTCTGCCTTTGGTAGCGGGTATTGATCCTGCAGTGAGAAACGATTGATAGTTACTTTGTAATCACCACAGATTCTGATGGTGCCGTCTCCTTTGAAGACTAGAACAATCGGACTGGCCCACTCATTAAGTTCGATCGGCGAAATGATGCCCTATCGTTGCAGCCTGTCCAGCTCGATCGCCACTCTCTCTCTCATCGTGTAAAGTACTGCTCTCGCCTTGTGATGGATGGAATCAAATGGATCTGCAGTTTTTCTCCTTGGAACTTCCCGATGCCTAGTTCGAACAGCGAGGGGAACTTGCTTAGGACCTGGGCACATGAGATGTCGTCGACGGATGAAAGCGCTTGGACATCGTCCCAGTTCCAGCGAATCTTTCCCAACTAGCTCCTGCCAAACAGCGTGGGGCCATCGGCCGGTACCACCCAGTGTAGTAACTCATGCACCGCTCCATCGTAGGAGACCTTTACGGTAGCACTGCCAATTACAGGAATCAGTTTCTTTGTGTACATTCTAAGTTTAGTGCGAATGGGAGTCAGGACTGGCCTTGAAACCTTGCTGCATCACAATTTATGGAAAGTCTTTTAACTCATTATGGACTGGTTCGCGCCCATGTCCAGCTCCATGGACACCGGGAGTCCATTTAATTTAACCTTCAGCATTATCGGGGGACACTTTGTGGTAAATGTGTGCACCTCATATAGCTCTGCCTCCTCAGTGTGAGGCTCTGGTTCGTCGTGATCCACCGTGGATCTGTCCTCCTCTACAACATGGTGGTTTGCAGGATTAGCAGGGTTTGCAGCTCACCTGCACATGTGTTGGAGGTGTCCTATTGTTCCACAGCCCTTGCAAATGTATCCTTTGAAGCGGCATGAATGGAAACGATGATTACCCCCGCAGCGCCAACAAGGTGTAAATGGCCTTGCATTCACCACCCTTGATGATGGACTCTGAGACATCTGCGGACGTGTAGCTGCAGGCGTGTAAGTCCTGCCCTGTACATTTCGATTCAAAAACGTTACTTTGTTCACAGTACTTGCAGCAGCACTAGTATGCTGAGAAATTTGTTTCATATTGTCACTGGTGGCGATAAACGCCGGGCTATCGCTATGGCTTTACTCAAGGTTGGGGTCTCTACGGTCAAAAGTTTGCAAAGTATTACCTCATGGCCAATGCCAAGTACAAAGAAGTCCCTGAGCATATTCTCCAAGTGTCCTTCAAATTCGCAATGTCGTGCAAGGCGCCTTAGCTCGGCGACGTAGCTCGCCACTTCCTGGCCTTCAGACCTCTTGTATGTGTAGAACCAATACCTCACCATCAGAACGCTTTCCTTCGGGTTTAGATGCTCCCGGACCAGTGTGCTCCGAACCATCTTCCGGACCATCTCCCTCCGAAAATTTCTCCAGGGTGCCCACAGTTCTCTGCATTGTTGCAGTGGGGTTCGTCATCTGTATCTCGTCGCCAGTTGTTCTGGCTTGAATAAAGAGTCAGACTAGATACTGCAAGCTCAAAGTAAGGTGTGACCATAGTCCTTTATTACAGATCTCAGAATGCCTCTCCAACCTGTGAGACCTCCTTATATACAGGTGCTCCCAAGAGATTGTGGGATCCCTTGGGACTCCAGGGGATAAGCACTCTGGTGGTTAGACATGGTATTTACAGGTTTACATAACAGTTTATATATAGAATAACAACAACAACTTTTTAAATATAGCAACTTTAACGTAATAAAACTTCCCAAGCCACCTCACAGCAGTGTTATAAGAAAAAACAGATAATTTTGACACCAAACCAAATAAGAAGTAATTAGCGCAAGTGAACAAAAGCGTGGTCAAAGAGGTAGCTTTTAAGGAGCGTCTTGAAGGAGGAAAGAGAGGTAGAGAGGTGGAGAGGTTTAGGGAGGGAGTTCCAGAGCTTAGGGCCCAGGCAGCTGAAGGCACGGCCACCGATGGTTGAGCGATTATAATCAGGGATGCTCAAGAGGGCAGCATTTGAGGAGTGTAGACATCTCAGGAGGTTATGAAGCTGAAAGAGATTACAAAGATGGGGAGGGGCGAGGCCATGGAGGGATTTATAAACAAGGAGGAGAATTTTGAAATCGAGGCGTTGCTTAACCAGGAGCCAAGGTAGGTCAGCGAGCACAGGGATGATGGGTGAGTGGGACTTGGTGCGAGTTAGCACACAGGCTGCCAAGTTTTGGATTACCTCTAGTTTACGTAGTGTAGAATGTGGAAGGCCAACCAGGAGTGCATTGGAGTAGTCAAGTCTCGAGGTAACAAACGCATGGATGAGGATTTCAGCAGCAGATGAGTTGAGGCAGGGACAGAGGCAGGCAATGTCACGGAAGTGGAAATTGGCAGTTTTATAGGCTTGAATCTAGTCAAGGGGTTCGGGGGGTTTATATATAGAATAACTGATACCCGGGAGTGAGATACAGGCTGGGATCTAATCGAGGGTTTGGGGGGTTTAATATATAGAATTACAGATACCTGGGAGTGAGGTACAGGCTGGGATCTAATCGAGGGGTTCGGGGGGTTTATATATAGAACTACAGATACCCGGGAGTGAGTTACAGGCTGGATTCTAATTGAGGGGTTCGGGGGGTTTATATATAGAATTACAGATACCCGGGAGTGAGTTACAGGCTGGAATCTAATCGAGGTGTTCGAGGAGTTTATATATAGAATAACGGATACCGGGAGTGAGTTACAGGCTGGAATCTAATCCAGGGGTTCGGGGGGTTTATATATAGAGTAACAGATACCCGGGAGTGAGTTACAGGCTGGAATATAATCGAGGGGTTCGGGGGGTTTATATATAGAACAATGGATACCCAGAAGTGAGTTACAGGCTTGTTAATGAACTGACCAATCTATGCTGTATACCCGCTGCATGGTTTAAAATCTTGCTCATTCACTCAGTGACTGTAATTTCTTTCTTTGTGTCTGGGCAGGAATCCCTTGGGAGTAAAAAGCTGGACTCTGACTTTCGATTCCGTCCACAGCTGATCAGTGAGAGGTACAGACACTTTGCTTTCTTCAGCCGTCAGCTCCTGACAATGTGGGCTCTTTCCCTCCCCCTGCTGGCACAGTTGGTAAAGAAAGACTTGCATTTATATAACGCCTTTCATGACCACCAGACGTCTCAAAGCGTTTACAGCCAATGAAGTACTTTTTGGAGTGTAGTCACTATTGTAATCTGTGAAACGCGGCAGCCAATTTGTGCACAAGCAAGCTCCCACACACAGCAACGTGATAATGACCAGATAAACTAATTTTTTGTTATGTTGATTGAGGGATAAATATTGGTCAGGACACCAGGGATAACTCTCCTTGTTATTCTTCGAAATAGTGCCATGGGATCTTTTACGTCCACTTGAGGGGGCAGACGGGGCCTCGGTCTAACGTCTCATCTGAAAGAGGGCACCTCTGACAGTGCAGCGCTCCGTCAGTACTGCATTGGAGTGTTGGCGTAGATTTTCTGTGCTCAAGTCCCTGGAGTGGGACTTGAACCCACGACCTTCTGACCAAGAGGCGAGGGTGCTACCCACCGGTTTGAATCCTGGGGCTTAGCTGAGGCAGCACTTAAGGAGGCTATCCAGTGACTTTCAAGTGCAAACTGTCGATGCTGGTCGAAGACGCCTCTACTCAGCTGTAATGCCTGCGTTGTCGAATAGCTGTCCGACGCTCAATGTTTGATCTCACGCATGAGGTACAGCCACTTGGATGGGGTACTGAAGGGGGGCCTGTGGAATACGTGCAAGTCCGCAAAATGTGTTTTGTTTTTGAAAAAAGCCTGCATGGGTTGGGTATATAGCAAATAGGAACAGCATTTCTTCTCTCAGAGGGTTGTAAATCTGTGGAATTCGCTGCCTCAGAGAGCTGTGGAAGTCGGGACATTGAATAAATTTAAGACAGAGATAGACAGTTTCTTAACTGATAAGAGAATAAGGGGTAATGGGGAGCGGACAGGGAAGGGGACCTGAGTCCATGATCGGATCACCTATGATCCTATTAAATGGCGGTGCAGGCTCGAGGGGCCGTATGGCCTACTCCTGCTCCTATTTCTTATGTTCTTATGTTCCTATTCACCAGGCTGTCCACGGCTCTGCCTCCCTCTCCCTCCCAGATCGTCGGCAGTCCAGCACTGAATATTGGGAAGACCGAAGCCATTGTTTTCGGTCCCCGCTACAATCTCCGTTCCCTAGCCACTGACTCCATCCCTCTCCCCAACGCCTGTCTGAGACTGAACCAGACTGTTCGCAACTTAGGTGTCATATTTGACCCTGAAATGAGCTTCCGACCACATATCCGCAGCATAACTAAGACCGCTTATTTCCACCTCCGCAACATTGCCCATCTCCGCCCCTGCCTCAGCTCATCTGCTGCTGAGACCCTCTTCTATGCCGTTATTATCTCTAGACTTGACTATTCCAATGCACTCCTGGCTGGCCTCCCACATTCTACCCTCCGTAGACTTGAGGTGATCCAAAACTCGGCTGCCTGTGTCGTAACTCGCACCAAGTCCCGATCACCCATCACCCCTGTGCTCGCTGAACTATATTGGCTCCCTGCTAAGCAACACCCCGATGTCAAAATTCTCATCTTTGTTTTCAAATCCCTCCATGGCCTCGCCCCTCCCCATCTCTTTAATCTTCTCCAGTGCTGTATGGCGGGGGCAGGTTGGTAGAGGACCTTTGTCTTACGGAAGCTGAGTGTAAGGCCCATACTCTCGTACGCTCCGGTGAAGGTGTTGACGATGGTTTGGAGTTCGACCTCTGAGTGTGCGCAGACACAAGCATCGTCTGCATGTTGTAATTCAATGACAGAGGTTGGGACAACCTTGGATCTGGACTGGAGGCGACGGAGGTTGAACAGTTTCCCGTGTGTTCTGTAGATTAGCTCCAGTCCAGTGGGGAGCTTATTGAGGGTGAGATGGAGCATTGCAGCTAGGAAGATCGAGAAGAGTGTTGATGCGATGACACAGCCTTGCTTGACCCCGGTCCGCATGTGAATTGTGTCTGTGGTGGATCCATTGGTCAGGATCACAGCTTGCATGTCATCGTGAAGCAGGCGAAGTATGGGCCTTACACCAAACATCTGTAAGACAAAGGTCCTGTACCAACCCGCTCCCACCACACAGCACTGCCCCCGATTACCATGATCTATGATGACGCCTTGGACAACGTGGACCATTTTCCATTCCTCGGGAGCCTACTGTCAACAAGGGCAGACGTTGATGCCGAAGTCCAGCACCAGTGTGCCAGTGCAGACTTGGTTCTGGAAACATTGCAACAACTGGAAACTTTGCAACAGCTGGAAATATTTATCTGGTCATTGTCACATTGCTGTGTGTGGGAGTTTGCTTGTACGTGGATTGGCTGCCACGTTTCTCTACAGAGTAGTAGTGATACCCGCCCTCCTATATGCTTCAGAGACATGGACTATGTACAGCAGGCACCTCAAAGCACTGGAGAAGTACCACCAACTCTGCATTTGCAAGATCCTGCAAATCCATTGGCAGGACAGACGCACCAATGTCAGTGTTCTCGCTCAGGCGAACATCCCCAGCATCGAAGCATTGACCACGCTCAATCAGTTTCGATGGACGGGCCACATCGTCTGCATGCCCGATGCTAGACTCCCGAAACAGGCGCTCTACTCGGAGCTCCGACATGGCAGGTGAGTCCCAGGTGGGCAGAGGAAACGCTTCAAAGACACCCTCAAAGCCTCATTGAAAAAGTGCAACATCCCCACCGGCTCTTGGGAATCCCTGGCCCAAGATCGCTCAAAGTGGAGGCAGAGCATCCGGGAAGGAGGCGAACACCTCGAGTCTCTTCGCCGGGAGCACGCGGAAGCCAAGCGCGAAGAGCGGAAGGAGCTTACGACAAATCAAGTTCCCCACCCACCTGCCCCACATGTGACAGAGTCTGTAGATCCTGCATTGGTCTCCTCAGTCATCTGAGAACTCATATTAGTGTGGAAGCAAGTCATCCTCGACTCCGGGGGACTGCCTAAGGAGCCCCATAACCCCCCGAGATGTCTGCGCTCCTCTAATTCTGCCATCTTGAGCATCCCTGATTATAATTGCTCAACCATCGGTGGCCGTGCCTTCTGTTGTCTAGGCCCCAAACTCTGGAATTCCCTCCCTAAACCTCTCTGCCTCTCTACCTCCCTTACTTCCTTTAAGACGCTCCTTAAAACCTACTTCTTTGACCAAGCTTTTGGTCACCTGCCCTAATTTCTCCTTATGCGGCTCAGAGTCAATTAAAAAAAAAATCTCATAATACTCCTGTGAAGCGCCTTGGGATTTTTCACTACATTAAAGGCGCTATATAAATACAAGTTGTTGTTGTAATTGGCCAGTATTTGGCCATCTCAGTCAGACAGGCCAGAGGATGGATGTTGGGTGAAATGGTCTTGCTGTCGGGTTAGCTCTTCTGAGGTTGGGGCTGAGGGACACTGGGACAGTATATAGGGCACCTTACTATGCTTCTGAACATGAACGGGTAGCTGACCTGGGAGTGCTTAATGCTGACACTGGTTGCACAAGAAGCCAATTGTTCTATCCCCCAACACTAATATCCATCAACTCTGAATCAGAAGGCTGTGGGCTTAAGTCCCACTTCAGCTCAAAATCTAGGCAGTACTTCTCGGAGGTGCTGTCTTTCAGATGACACATTACAGTTTTGGTTTCCATATTTACGAAAGGATATACTTGCTTTGGAGGCAGTTCAGAGAAGGTTCACTAGGTTGATTCCAGAGATGAAGGGGTTGACTTATGAGGAAAGGTTAAGTAGGTTGGGCCTCTACTCATTGGAATTCAGAAGAATGAGAGGTGATCTTATCAAAACGTATAAGATTATGAGGGGGCTTGACAAGGTGGATGCAGAGAGGATGTTTCCACTAATGGGGGAGACTAGAACTAGGGGGCATATAGTCTTAGAATAAGGGGCCGCCCATTTAAAACTGAGATGAGGAGGAATTTCTTCTCTTAGAGGGTTGTAAATCTGTGGAATTCTCTGTCCCAGAGAGCTGTGGAAGGCGGGACATTGAATAAATTTAAGGCAGAGATAGACAGTTTCTTAACCGAGAAGGGAATATGGGGTTATGGGGAGCGCGCGGGGAAGTGGAGCTTAGTCCATGATCGGATCAGCCATGATCGTATTGAATGGCGGAGCAGGCTCGAGGGGCCGTATGGCCTACTCCTGCTCCTATTTCTTATGTTCTTATGTAAACCGAGGCCCCGACTGCCTTCTCAGGTTGGCATAAAAGATCCCATGGCACTATTTGGAAGGACAGCAGGGGAGTTATCACTGACCAATTTTTATCCCTCAACCAACATCACTGAAAAACAGATTATCTGGTCATTATCATATTGCTGTTTGTGGGAGCTTGCTGTGCACAAATTGGCTGCTGTGTTTCCTACATTACAACAGTGACTACACTTCAAAAGTACTTCATTGTCTGTAAACGCTTTGGGACATCCTGAGGTTGGGAAAGGCTGGGGGGGTCCTTGTACATGAAACAAAAAGTGAGCAAGCAGATGCAGCAAGTAATCAGGAAGGCAAATGGAATGTTGGCCTTTATTGCAAGGGGAATGGAGTATAAAAGTAGGAAAGTCCTGCTACAACTGTACAGGGTATTGGTGATGCCACACCTGGAGTTTTGGTCTCCTTATTTAAGGAGGGATATACTTGCATTGGAGGCTGTTCAGAGAAGGATCACTAGGTTGATTCCTGAGATGAAGGGGTTGTCATGAAGAAAGGTTGAGCAGGTTGGGCCTATACTCATTGGAGTTTGGAAGAGTGAGAAGTGATCTTATTGAAACTTATAAGAATTTGAGGGGCCTTGACAGGGTAGATGCAGAGAGGATGTTTCCCCTTGTGGGGGAATCTAGAACTGTGGGGCATAGTTTCAGAATAAGGGGTTGCCCATTTAAAACAGAAATGAGGAGGAATTTCTTCTCTCAGAGGGTCGTGAATCTGTGGAATTCTCTGCCCCAGAGAGCTGTGGAGGCTGGGTCATTGAATATATTTAAGGTGGAGATAGACAGATTTTTGAATGATAAGGGAATAAAGGGTTATGGGGAGCAGGCGGGGAAGTGGAGCTGAGTCCATGATCAGATCAGCCATGATCTATTGAATGGCGGAGCAGGCTCGAGGAACCGAATGGCCTACTCCTGCTCCTATTTCTTATATTATGTCAATGCAAGTTCTTTCTTCTTTCCTCCACCTTGATGAGCACAAAACCCAGAAATAAATGGGATCCTGATGCAACCCTCCCTCGAACTGGGCATCAGCCCGAACCTGTTCTCAGTTACTGGGCTGTTTGAACTGAATGTTGCTGTTTCAATCAGCGCTGAGCTCTCTCCTCCTTCAAACCTGCAGCTGTCTCAAGAGCTGGCCGTCGTATGACAGTCTGTTCGACCTCCCCGACCTCTTGAACCACGACCCCTCCTACAGCCGGAATAAAATTCTGAAGAGGAAGAAAGCTTTGCCGAAGCTGGGGATGAAGTCATGCTCGTCCTTGGATGAAGATCCCCTCTCCTTTTCCATTTCAGACTCCTGTGAGAGCAGGAGTTTGAAACACAACCACCTGACGACATCAGGTAAGAGAGAGAGAGAGAGGTGTGTTAGTCAACTCGTTCGATAATCTGGGGTCAGCGACGTGGGCTGCGTTGACGCCCGAGACCGAGGTACTTAACCTCTTCAATGCCCTTATCCTTGGGAAGGCCAGTGGGGATATACTCATCATCATAGGCGCTCCCTTGAAACGAGGATGATTTGCTTCCATGCCAAAAAAGGGATGAGTTCACAGGTGTTTCAATGAAGGACCTAATATTCCGGATCCTGAACTACATCTTGAAGGGTGGAAGATGCCTGTGCATGGATTTTTTTAACATGTGGTGGCCGTTGCACACCAGCCACCACACGGGCTTGACAGAGCTAGGTCTTGGTCCAGTGGCAAGAGTTAACCAGGACGATTGGAGACCTGCTCTGCTGCACGGACCTAGTGCGCACACATATCGCAATGTGGGCTGGCCCGTGCTGCCCCTGGGCCCCTGGCCCCGAACTCACGCCTCCCCTGGGCCCCGATCACGTCCCTCTACAGTCTCTTGCCGCTCCTTCGCCCCTACCTTGCTACTCCTGCTGTACCTGCCCGCGCTCCAATCACCGACCTGGACCTTGATGACGTCACTCTTCGATGCCGTCGGCCTCCTGCACCAGCTCGTGCTGCTCCCTGGAGTGGTACGCTCCACGCTGCTCCCGAGGCCGCTCGCTGCTCCTTTTATGGCCCCACCTGCCGCTGGCGTTCTCACGCAGGTCAGGGCCTCCACGCTGGGGATATACTGTATCAGCCCAGACTCTAGTGCTCCTTGGGGCCGAAATTGCTCCCTTACGCAGGGCCAGTTAGTGCGGGCGGCCGGCGCTCAGGGTGCGCCAACGGGTTTACGATCGCGCGCTGTGCACAGAGCGCTCCCCCCCCCCCCCGGGGGGCTCCGCTGGCAAAAAGGGGTTTGCACTACGCCATGGCGGTGATGTCATTGCTGTACGTGCCAACCCCTTTACGCCCCACGGGGGAAATTTCCCCGAGGGAGTGAGGTCTGCGCAGGGCGATGCCACCGGCAGCTTTTCGGTGCGAGAATCTGTGGCGGCGGCCGCCATCCTTTTTGTGTTGGTCGGCTTTTCAGTCGGCCCGAAAATGATGGCCACTGGGCCTGGCCGACACCCTCCCTGGTGGCCCAGTGGGTGGCACTGACGGTGCTGCTCAGATCACAGCGGCACTCCCCCTTCAGAGACGGGGAGGGACACCAAGACATGGCGCCAGGGCCCCGCGGAATGCCAATAGGAGGCACGCTTACCATCCACCCTGTTTCTTCCTGCAAAATTGGACAAATCCGCGCCAGCTCCAGCATTTCCAGTGTCAGCACAACTCAACCCACTAATTCGAATTACGTGCTGCAAATCCAGCTGGGGGCAATTTCGGACCGTATATTTCTTAAACTGACTTCCATGTGGAGACCACATTCCCTGGGTCATATTGTGTACGCAAGCTCAGCTGTCAGGGTGCAGACAGGGTCCTCTTCTTTTCTCTCACTTTTTCTCTCTCTCCAACTTTCCCTCTCAACAAGAGTACTTTTGACTATGTGTTAGTGTAGAATGGATGATAGCAAATAGGCCCCTTTTATATCTCTCCCCATTGAAGTCAACGGTCATAAAATAAACCGATTACAACAGTGGCTACACGTTAAAAGCACTTCATTGGCGAACTTTGGCCTCTTGCACATCCCCCACTCCCTTTGTCCCAGCATTGGCAGCCTGCCTTCAGCTGCCTGGACCCTAAGCTCCGGAACTCCCTCCCTAAAGCTCTCCGCCTCTCCCTCTCCTCCTTTAAGACGCTCCTTAATTAGAACATAAGAACATAAGAAATAGGAGCAGGAGTAGGCCATATGGCTCCTTGAGCCTGCTCCGCCATTCAATAAGGTCATGGCTGATCTGATCATGGACTCAGCTTCAATTCCCCGCCCGCTCCCCATAACCTCTTATCATTTAAGAAACTGTCTATCTCTGTCTTAAATTTATTCAATGTCCCAGCTTCCACAGCTCTCTGAGGCAGCGAATTCCGCAGATTTACAACCCTCTGAGAGAAGAAATTTCTCCTCATCTCTGTTTTAAATGGGCGGCCCCTTATTCTAAGATCATACCCTCTAGTTCTAGTCTCCCCCACCAATGGAAACATCCTCTCTGCATCCACCTTGTCAAGCCCCCTCATAATCTTATACGTTTCGATAAGATCACCTCTATTCTTCTGAATTCCAATGAGTAGAGGCCCAAACTACTCAACCTTTCCTCATAAGTCAACCCCCTCATCCCCGGATTCAACCTAGTGAACCTTCTCTGAACTGCCTCCAAAGCAAGTATATCCTTTCGTAAATATGGAAACCAAACTGCACGCAGTATTCCAGGTGTGGCCTCACCAATACCCTGTATAACTGTAGCAAGACTTCCCTGCTTTTATACTCCATCCCCTTTGCAATAAAGGCCAAGATTCCATTGGCCTTCCTGATCACTTGCTGTACCTGCATACTATCCTTTTGTGTTTCATATCTACCTCTTTGACCCAGGTTTTGCTCACCTGTCCTGATGTCTCCTTTTGCTTGGTTTCAATGTTTTTGTTTGATAACGCGCCTGTGAAGCACCTTGGGACGTTTTACTGTGTGAAAGGCAGTATACAAATGTAAATTGCTGTTGGTATCCACAATACTACTGGGAATCCTGTCCCATGTGACCTCAGTACTCTCCCAGTTAGCAATACTGTCAAAGTAAGTTAACCAGTTGTCCCCAGATAGTGGGGCAAGACCAGCTCATCGGGACACAGACTCTCGTAGAGCCTAGAGGTGCCGCGTTGTGCCGGACCGCACTGCCAACCCTCACACTACTCACCATGAGTGAGCCTTTCTTATCCCGCAGTGCCACTGTGACCCAACAAATCAGCTCCTGATTCTTGTACTCCTCTCGTGTTTCATTCCCAGATGAAGATCTCATGAGGAGCATCGCCGCAGAGGCAAAATGCAACGGCGGGTCGTCAGACCAGGTTACATCGGACAGCGGGCGTTTCTCCTCGCGGGCGGAGACGGACCTCATCTCGGAGACGTACGTGTGGCCAAAGTTCGCGGAGGGCAGAGATGTCGGAGGGTTGTGGGGCTGGACGAGGTTTCAGAGATAGGAAGGGATGGGGCCACGGAGGGATTTTTAAACTGGACTAACATTGGAGTTTTGATTAAAGTGGTGACGAATTTCGGGGATGAAATACTTCCCATTGACGACGTTACCGCTAATGCTTTGTGCACCCGGGTTTTGGTTTTTATTAAAGTCGACGGGAGGATTTTCAGCTACCGTGTTCATCCATCAACCAATGTCTCAACTATTTGTGAAAGATATCAAGACCTCGGGAGAGGGTGGAGAGGAGATTTACCAGAAAGGTACCAGGGATGAGGAACAGCTTTGTGGAGAAACAGGAGAAGCTGGGATTGTTCTCCTTAGAGCGGAGAAGATTTAGGGGAGATTGAATCGAGGTGTTCAAAATGATGAAAGATTTTTATGGAATAAATAAAGAGAAAGTGCTTCCAGTGGCAGAAGAGTCGAGAACCAGAGGACACAGATTTAAGGTGATTGGCAAAAGAACCAGAGGGAGATGAGGAGAATTTATTTTTATGCAGCGAGTTATTGTGATCTGGAACGTGCTGCCTGAAAGGGCAATGGACGCAGATTCAGTCGTAACTTTCAACAGGGAATTGGATAAATACTTGAAGGGAAAAGATTCTGGGCTATGGGGAAAGAGCAGGAGGAGGGGGACTAATGGGATAGCTCTTTCAAGGAGCCGGCACAAACACGATGGGCCGAACGGCCTCCTCCTCTGTATTATTCTATGGTCCGCACTTGGATAAGGGGCGATCCAGTGACAGCCACAAGCAGTGGGCGGTGGGAATACAAATACAAAATAAAGGCCCAGCCTTCACAAGAAGCCAAATTTGCAGTCCAATAATGTTTAAGAAACTACGGCCCTGGTATTGGTGGCCTTACCACCCACTGCTGCCGCCGACTGCCGCCGAGTTTTGCTGCCGTTTTCCTCTCGCTCCCAGTTTCCACTTGGGCTGGAGCGGGCGGGAGGGGAGCACCAGCGGGAACCGCCCGCTGGCGTCCTCTGGCGGCCAAGTCGCGCAAGACTCCTCCCACCCACCAAGATGCCAGATTGGTGCGGGCGGGAGTTTGCGCCAGGAGGGGGGAAGGACCGCTGTGTGGAGGCTGTTCTTACCCCGACGGTAAGTATGAAGACCAGCAAAAGAAGGTTAGTGAACATCTTTAAAAAAAACATTTTACAGCAACTTACCTGGATGGGGTCTCCTGAAGGTGTTCCGGTGTTTTTTTTTCGGTAATTTTTTTACTTTTCAGAGTTCCACCATCCCTGGGCCCGACTCCATCCTCGGCGGCAGATTGACGGCGTAAGCCGTTATTTTGCTGCCGGGCAGTACTGCCACCCCTTTTAGAGGAATCTTTCAGGCAAAGTACCGCCCGGTCTCTCGGTGGCCATCGGCGGTCCTTTGGGTCGCAATTGGATGGGACTTGCAGCTCATGAAAACTGAGGCCTATGTTTTTAAATATCACTTCCAAAATACATAAGAACATAACAACCAGGAGCAGGAGTAGGCCATACGGCCCCTCGAGCCTGCTCCGCCATTCAATACGATCATGGCTGATCTGATCATGGACTCAGCTCCACTTCCCCGCCCGCTCCCCATAACCCCTTATCCTTTAAGAAACTGTCTTATTTCTTTCTTAAATTTATTCAATGTCCCAGCTTCCACAGCTCTCTGAGGCAGCGAATTCCACAGATTTACAACCACCTGAGAGAAGAAATTTCTCCTCATCTCTTAAATGGGCAGCCCCTTATTCTAAGATCATGCCCTCAAGTTCTAGTCTCCCCATCAGTGGAAACATCCTCTCTGCATCCACCTTGTCAAGCCCCCTCACAATCTTATACGTTTCGATAAGATCGCCTCTCATTCTTCTGAATGAGTAGAGACCCAACCTACTCAACCTTTCCTCATAAGTCAAACCCCTCATCTCCAGAATCAACCTAGTGAACCTTCTCTGAACTGCCTCCAAAGCAAGTATATCCTTTCGTAAATATGGAAACCAAAACTGTACGCAGTATTCCAGGTATAGCCTCACCAATAACTTGTATAGCTGTAGCAAGACTTCTCTACTTTTATACTCCATCCCTTTTGCAATAAAGCCCAAGATTCCATTGGCCTTCCTGATCACTTGCTGTACCTGCATACTAACCTTTTGTGTTTCATGCACAACTACCCCCAGGTCCCGCTGTACTGCAGCACTTTGCAATCTTTCTCCATTTAAATAATAACTTGCTCTTTGATTTTTTTTCTGCCAACGTGCGATTAAAATCTGTTGAAAAGGTCGTGAAACGGAGCTTTAAGCATGATCCCCTGATCCGGGGGCAGCTGGATGTCTTTGGACATAATGGTCAATCTCTTGGCATGGATGGTGCACAGGTTGGTGTCCTCAAACAGGCCAACCAAATAGGCCTCAAAGCTCCAATCGCAGCTCGCTGGAAACCAGGCATTTCTGCTGCTGGAGTGTGAAATGCCGTGCATCAAAAACCGAGCAACTCTAAATGCAAACGGAGAAAAGATTAAAAAGGGGAAGGAGTAGATTACCAAAGGAGAGAAATTGAAAAATTCAGAGTGAAGAAACGGAAACCTCCCTTGGATGCCTCACTTGTTAACATAAGAACATAAGAAATAGGAGCAGGAGTAGGCCAGACCCCTGGAGGTCCCAGCAGATTAGAAAACTGCAAATGTAACGCCCCTATTTAAAAAAAGGAGGCAGACAAAAAGCAGGAAACTATAGACCGGTTAGCCTAACATCTGTGGTTGGGAAAATGTTGGAGTCCATTATTAAAGAAGCAGTAGCAGGACATTTGGAAAAGCAAAATTTGGTCAGGCAGAGTCAGCATGGATTTATGGAAGTCTTGTTTGACAAATTTGCTGGAGTTCTTTGAGGATGTAATGAACAGGGTGAATGAAGGGGAACCAGTGGATGTGGTCTATTTGGATTTCCAGAAGGCATTTGACAAGGTGCCACATAAAAGGTTACTGTACAAGTTAAAAGTTCACGGGGTTGCGGGTAATATATTAGCATGGATAGAGGATTGGCTAATTAACAGAAAACAGAGAGTCGGGATAATTGGTTCATTCTCTGGTTGGCAACCAGTAACTAGTGGGGTGCCGCAGGGATCAGTGCTGGGACCCCAACTATTTATAATCGATATTAACGACTTGGAAGAAGGGACTGAGTGTAACGTAGCCAAGTTTGTTGATGATAAAAATATGGGAGGAAAAGCAATGTGTGAGGAGGACACAAAAAATCTGCAAAAGGACATAGACAGGCAAAGTGAGTGAGCAAAAATTTGGCAGATGGAGTATAATGTTGGAAAGTGTGAGGTCATGCACTTTGACAGAAAAAATGGAAGAGCCAGTTATTATTTAAATGGAGAAAGATTGTAAAGTGCCGCAGTACAGCGGGACCTAGGGGTATTTGTGCATGTAACACAAAAGGATAGTATGCAGGTACAGCAAGTAATCAGGAATGTCAATGGTATCTTGACCTTTATTGCAAAGGGGATGGAGTATAAAAGCAGGGAAGTCTTGCTACAGCTACAGTGAGGCCCACCTGGAATATTGCGTGCAGTTTTGGTTTCCATATTTACAGAAGGATATACTTGCTTTGGAGGCAGTTCAGAGAAGATTCACTAGGTTGATTCCGGGGATGAAGGTGTTGACTTATGAGGAAAGGTTGAGTAGGTTGGGCCTCTACTCATTGGAATTCATAAGAATGAGAGGTGATCTTATCGAAACATATAAGATTATGACGGCGTTTGACAAGGTGGATGCAGAGAGGATGTTTCCACTGATGGGAGAGACTAGAACTAGAGGGCATGTTCTTAGAATAAGGGGCCGTCCATTTAAAACTGGGATGAGGAGAAATTTATTTTCTCAGAAGATTGTAAATCTGTGGAATTCGCTGCCTCAGCGATCTGTGTAAAAGGTCCCAAGGCCCCACATCAGGAGATATCGGGACAGGTGAGCAAAAGCTGGGTCCAGGAGGGAGGTTTAAGAGATGAGAGGGCCCAGCTCCCAGGACCCAGCTAGTGCCACTCGAGCCAGCTGCTCAGAGCAAAGGAGAACCGTATCTATGGCCGCTGTCATGTATTTGCTTCATGGCTTCTTTGATTAAAAATTCATAGCAACACATTGCTATTAAGAATTAGTTGGTTTATTAACAAGGGTTTAGCAATCACACTACCGTGTCCCAGTGCCGGGTGTCCCAGGGTCCCAGTGGCGAGTGTTCCAGTGTCCCAGTGCAGGGTGTCCCAGTGTCCCAGTGCCGGGTGTCCCAGTGTTCCAGTGCTGGGTGTCCCAGTGTCCCAGTGCTGGATGTTCCAGTGCTGGGTGTCCCAGTGTCCCAGTGTCCGGTGTCCCACTGTCCCAGTGCTGGGTGTCCCAGTGCTGGGTGTCCCAGTGTCCCAGTGCTGGGTGTCCCAGAGTCCACTAGGCTCACAACTGCGTAACTCATCCTGGATGACCTAGAACCAACTGACTGGGGTTTTATTGAGTCTTGTGAATATCACATGACTGGCTAAGCCACTCAAAGTGCAACTGCTCTACAACTATTTAAAAGTAACTTTAAATCAAGTGCCTCTTTGGTTTTTGAGGGCACCAAAAACCACAATTTAACAATTGGAAATTAAAGGGAACCTTTTTCAAATCAGATCAAATCAAAATTCTGTTCCCTGTTGAAATGATGCACTCCAGTCCCTCCGGCGCCCACCTCTCGCGGAAGGCCGCGAATGTACCGGTGGACACCGCGTGCTCCATCTCCAGGGACACCCTGGCTCGGATGTAACTGCGAAGGAGAGGCAGGCAGTCGGGCTGAACGACCTCCTCGACCACCCGCTGCCTGGACCGGCTGATGGCCCCCTTGGCCAGGCCCAGGAGCAGTCCTACGAGGAGGGCAACAGCTCTCCAACTATTTTAGTTGATAACCATAAATCAAGTGCCCCCTGATTAAAGGGGGGCACTAAAACTGACATTAAACAAATGAAACTTTTGACAGTAAACGTAAACAACAGCTCTACAACAATTTTTGTAGAAACAATAATCAAGTGCCCCCTGGTTAAAGAGGGGGTCACATTCCAAAAACTTTCCATCAAGTGCCCCCTTGTTTTTTTGTGTGGCCACTAAAAACACAAATTATACAAGTGCCCCCTGGCTAAAAGGGAGGGGGTGGCACTAACACCAACAAACTTAAACACATTAAACTTTAGACAGTAAACTTAAAGAACAGCTCTACTAGCCTGTGAGCATGCTGACAGGTGCATACATTAAGCAGGGCCAGCATTGGTCCCTCGCAGCGCGGGGGAGATCGTGGACACCAATACTTGCTAATGTGACCTGTCTTATGTTTTTACCTTGTTTTAGCTTGGCGAGCTCTTGCAGTACCTGGTCCGACCTCGGAGAGAGGAAGCCACACCTGGGACTCCTGCATCAGTCGTCCTCGTTCATTTCATCAGGAAGAACGAGCAGCAGTTTCCTGACCAGTCTGGAGCCAACTCCCATCCCCGGCTCCGCCTTTTCCACTCGCCTCGGTGAGGGAGTGTTCCATTAACCCCAACACTCAGTCTCACAGTGTCACCATGCGCACTGATTAAAAGTAACAGTGCTTCCTTAAAACATCCACACACAAATGAAAATTGGAATCCTCCCTTTCAGACACTTTCCAGCCCAGGCAATGGGATGTTGTGTTGCTCACTGTACTGTCAGCCTGAGGCAGTACATTTATTCCTGCTGTGGAGGTAATGCTCAGTTAGTTCCCTCAGAGGATGGTCCTGCCACTACTTCTGGCTCACTGCTTCCCAGTTTTATGTCCTCTCTCCAGTCTCTCGAGGCACAGGTGAAAGGTCAGCATTTATTGCCCATCCCCAATTGCCTCTGAGGTGGTGCTGTGACACCTTCTTGAACCGCTGCAGTCCGTGTGGTGAAGGTGCTCCCACAGTGCTGTTAGGGAGGGAGTTCCAGGATTTTGACCCAGTGACAATGAAGGAACGGCCGATATATTTCCAAGTCAGGATGGTGTGTGACTTGGAGGGGATGGTGTTCCTTCTAGGTGAAAGAAGGTCGTGGGTTTAGGAGATGGTGTTAAAGAAACCTTGGCGCGTTGCTGCAGTGCATCTTGTAGACGGTACACACTGCTGCCACAATGCGCTGGTGGTAGAGGGAGTGAATGTTTAAGATGGTGGATGGGTGCCAAGCAAGTGGGCTGCTTTGTCCTGGATGGTGTTGAGCTTTTTGAGTGTTGTTGGAGATGCACCCATCCAGGCAAGCGGAGAGTATTCCATCACACTCCTGACTTGTGCCTTGTAGATGGTGGAAAGGCTTTGGGGATTCAGGAGGTGAGACACTCGCCGCAGAATGCCCAGCCTCTGACCCGCTCTTGTTGCCACAGTATATATGTGGTTGTTTGAGTTGAGTTTCTGGTCAATGGTGACCCCCAGGATATTGATGGTGGAGGATTCGGTGATGGTAATGCCGTTGAATATTAAACGGAGGCAGTTAGACTCTCTCTTGTTGGAGATGGTCGTTACCTGGCACGTGAATGGCGTGAATGTTACTTGCTATTTATCAACCCAAGCCTGGATATTGTCCAGGTCTTGCTGCATGCGGGAAAAGACGTTACCTTCCATAAGTCATCTATCATTTGCCCAAGCCTTGTAGTGTGACTTGGGGACATCTCCTACTTGCTGAGATGATGTTTAATCAGAGAGACAGGCAGTTCTTTACTGATCAGAAAATGCTGGAGCGATACAGCAGGTCAGTCAGGTTTGAAAGAGGAAAGGCAGGTTAACGTTTGCGATAGAGGTCCTGTATTCAGTGCTCCCTGTAATTATTGATGCAGATTTATAACAATTTGCAGTTTTCTGTAGTTCTGAACAGGTCGGGGTGGAGAGGAGAATGTGAGAGTTGGAACTGTGTCAACAAACAGCAGCCACATCCATTCGGTCTCACCCAAAAGATGTCTTTCTCAGGGTGCTGGTCCCACTGCCGGAGTAGCCAAGAGTCACCTGGTCAGGAATTCATCATTGGCGGTCCCTCGAAACGAGGATGACTTGCTTCTACGCCAAAAAGGGATGAGTTCACACGTGTTTCAATGAAGGACCTAATCAGATCCCGAACAACATCCTGAAGGGTGGAAGATGCCTGTGCGTGGATTTTTTTAATGTGTGGTGGCCGTTGTACACCAGCCACCACACGGGTTTGACAGAGCTAGGTCTTGGTCAAGTGGCAAGGATTACCCAAGACGACTGGAGACCTGCTCTGCTGCATGGACCTAGTGCGCGCACAATCGCAGTGTGGGCTGGCCCATGCTGCCCCTGGGCCCCAATCGCTTCCCTCTATGAACACTTGCCGCTCCTTCGCCCCTCCTGTTGTATCTGCCCGCACTGCGATCAGCAACCTGGCTTCGCAGCCGTCGCCCTCCTGCAGCAGCACGCGCTGCTCCCTGCAGTGGCATGCCGCCGCACGCTGCTCCCTCCAATGGTCCCGGCCTGCTGATGGTCAGGAATACTCACCCTTCAGCAGACCAATCACTGGGGAGATTTAGTCCCCCTCCCCCACAATATTCCCCCCTTTCTCCCAAGGGCACCAATTCTTTCTGGGGTACAGTTGCACCGCTACCAGTCTTAACCTGCTGACCCCAGGGGCCACCCTTCACGTGTGAGCCGAGACAGTTAGAGTCAGTAGGCTGTTTGACCCTGGAAGGCATCACAGTCCAGTCTCACCCAACACCTGGATGTGCACACAACACACCGTACTGGTTAGCGATTGGATGGCTGATTATTGTTTTACCAAGCCCGCGGACAATGAGGCCGATTGCCACTCCCCAGTTGAGAGCAGCGAACTCAGCACAGACTGGGTCGAATCTGGGGCCTCCCCATCAGTGCTAGCAATTTGGGCTTTGTAACCCAGTTATTTGTTCCGTGCTTGGACTGGTGTGCAGTCGGTCAACCCTGCACTGGAGCGATTTAAACATGGCTCAGTGCCTAGGTACAAACAGTGAGTCAGCCACAAGTGATTCTCCCCAGTCGTGACCCCACTGTGCGGCTTATCATCGTGTCTCCAGGGTTGGCCATGATGCTAGGCACCGATGAGCAGCACCAATGAGCTCGTCCCAAACCCATTCTATTCCAGGCTGTTTTCCCTGCCACACAGCAGCCACTGGGGATTTCTGTGTGTTCCACACACTCCCTCTTTGTGAGAGGTGCTGCCCTCCACTCTGTCCTTTCTCTTACCCACTCACTGGGTGGGCAATCATGGGTGGCACACATGTTCTTGTGCCCTGTGACGTGGGCAGTGGGGACTCAAACATGTCTTCATCAACCTGCTAATTCTGAACATTCATTGTAAAAAGCTGATTGATGGTGCCTTTCATTGAATGGATTGACTGTAATGTCTGGGATTCTTGGCACTGCATGTATAACGGTGTTTCATTGAATGGTCTGACTGCAATGACTGGGATCTAAATAGCTGTTTAGTGTGTGTAGTGGGAGTCAGTGTTTTTGCTGGGTAATTTAAGGGTTACTAGTGGGATGGCAGGGCAGCTCGTTCAAACAGAATGCTACCCCTGGGCCATGTGGGAATTCCTGGATGCTTCCCGCAATGGGGATGACCACATGTGCAGGAAGTGTCTCCAGTTCCTCCAACTCGAGCGCCGAGTCTCGGAGCTTGAGCGAGGACTGGAGGCACTGAGGAGTATCCGAGAGAACAAGAGGTACGTGGATAGCTCGTTTCAGGCGTTGGTCACCCCACAGATTAAAAGGGTACAGGAGGATAGGAAATGGGTGACTGTCGCACACAAGAGTATGGCAAGGCAGGTAGTGCAGGAGTCCCATGAGGCTATCCCGCTCTCCAACCGGTACTCTATTCTGACTACTGGCGAGGGTGGTGATGCCTCTGGGGAGTGCAGCCAGGGCCAAGTCCACAGCACCGTGGGTGGCTCAGCTGCACAGGGGGGGTTGGAAGAAGACGGGAAGGGCTATAGTGATATGAGATTCAATAGTTAGGGGAGCAGATAGGCACTTCTGCGGCAGCAAAAGTGACATCAGGATGCTGTGTTGCCTCCCTGGTGCAGGGGTCAATGATGTCACTGAGCGACTGCAGGGCATTCTGGGGAGGGAAGGGGAACAGCCAGTGGTTGTGGTCCACATTGGTACCAACGACATAGGTAGAAAGAGGGGTGAGGTCCTGAAAGCTGAGTTTAGGGAGCTCGGAGTAAGATTGAAAGCCAGGACCTCAAAGGTGGTAATCTCAGGATTACTGCCAGTGTCATGTACTAGTGAGAGTAGAAATAGGAAGGCTAGTCAGATAAATACGTGGCTGGGGCATTGGTGTAGGAGGGAGGGCTTTAGTTTCCTGAACAATTGGAACCGCTTCTGGGGTAGGTGGGACCTGTACAAGTCGGACAGGTTACACCTCAACAGAGATGGGACCAATGTTCTCGCAAGTGGTTTTGATAGTACGGTTGGGAGGGCTTTAAATTAGCTTGGCAGGGGGATGGGAACCCAGGAGAGGGCCCTGAGCAAGTTAGAGTTGGGGAGAGCTCAGATGAACAGAACCCCAAGAAAGGATGCAAAAGGCAGGAGGCAACAAAGCAGAATAGCACTGGGGTAAGCATAAACCACAAGGTGAGAGGAAGGGACAATATGTTTGAATATAAAGGGGCTGCAGTAGGGGTTAAAACTAAAAATCATGGTTTAAAAACTAGTATTAAAACACTTTTCCTAAACGCACGCAGCATTCGAAACAAAGTAAATGAGTTGACGGCACAAATCATTACAAATGGGTATGATTTGGTGGCCATTACAGAAACGTGGTTGCAGGGTGGCCAAGACTGGGAATTAAACATACAGGGGTATCTGACAATTCGGAAAGATAGACAAGAAGGGAAAGGAGGTGGGATATCAGGGCAGTTGTGAGAGACGATATTGGCTCTAATGAACAAAATATTGAATCATTGTGGGTGGAGATTAGAGATAGTAAGGGGAAAAAGTCACTGGTGGGCGTAGTTTATAGACCCCCAAATAATAACTTCACGGTGGGGCAGACAATAATCAAGGGAATAGTGGAGGCATGTGAAAAAGGAACGGCAGTAATCATGGGGGATTTTAATCTACATATCGATTGGTCAAATCAAATCGCACGGGGTAGCCTTGAGGAGGAATTCATAGAATGCATACGGGATTGTTTCTTAGAACAGTATGTTACAGAACCTACAAGGGAGCAAGCTATCTTAGATCTGGTCCTGTGTAATGAGACAGGAATAATAAACGATCTCCGAGTAAAAGATCCTCTCGGAATGAGTGATCACAGTATGGTTGAATTTGTAATACAGATTGAGGGTGAGGAAGTAGTGTCTCAAATGAGCGTACTATGCTTAAACAAAGGGGACTACAGTGGGATGAGGGCAGAGTTGGCTAAAGTAGACTGGGAACACAGACTAAACGGTGGCACAAGTGAGGAACAGTGGAGGACTTTTAAGGAGCTCTTTCATAGTGCTCAACAAAAATATATTCCAGTGAAAAAGAAGGGCGGTAAGAGAAGGGATAACCAGCCGTGGATAACCAAGGAAATAAAGGAGAGTATCAAATTAAAAACCAATGCATACAAGGTGGCCAAGGTTAGTGGGAAACTAGAAGATTGGGAAAATTTTAAACAACAGCAAAGAATGACTAAGAAAGCAATAAAGAAAGGAAAGATAGATTACGAAAGTAAACTTGTGCAAAAAATAAAAACAGATAGTAAAAGCTTTTACCAATATATAAAACGGAAAAGAGTGACTAAAGTAAATGTTGGTCCCTTAGAAGATGAGAAGGGGGATTTGATAATGGGAAATGTGGAAATGGCTGAGACCTTAAACAATTATTTTGCTTCGGTCTTCACAGTGGAAGACACAAAAACCATGCCAAAAATTGCTGGTCACGGGAATGTGGGAAGGGAGGACCTTGAGACAATCACTATCACTAGGGGGGTAGTGCTGGACAGGCTAATGTATCTCAAGGTAGACAAGTCCCCTGGTCCTGATGAAATGCATCCCAGGGTATTAAAAGAGATGGCGGAAGTTATAGCAGATGCTTTCGTTATAATCTACCAAAATTCTCTGGACTCTGGGGAGGTACCAGCGGATTGGAAAGCAGCTAATGTAACGCCTCTGTTTAAAAAAGGGGGCAGACAAAAGGCAGGTAACTATAGGCCGGTTAGTTTAACATCTGTAGTGGGGGAAATGCTTGAAGCTATCATTAAGGAAGAAATAGCGGGACATCTAGATAGGAATCATGCAATCAAGCAGACGCAACATGGATTCATGAAGGGGAAATCATGTTTAACTAATTTACTGGAATTCTTTGAGGATATAACGAGCATGGTGGATAGAGGTGTACCGATGGATGTGGTGTATTTAGATTTCCTAAAGGCATTCGATAAAGTGCCACACAAAAGGTTACTGCAGAAGATAAAGGTACGCGGAGTCAGAGGAAATGTATTAGCATGGATCGAGAATTGGCTGGCTAACAGAAAGCAGAGAGTCGGGATAAATGGGTCCTTTTCGGGTTGGAAATCGGTGGTTAGTGGTGTGCCACAGGGATCGGTGCTAGGACCACAACTGTTTACAATATACATAGATGACCTGGAAGAGGGGACAGAGTGTAGTGTAACAAAATTTGCAGATGACACAAAGATTAGTGGGAAAGTGGGTTGTGTAGAGGACACAGAGAGGCTACAAAGAGATTTAGATAGGTTAAGCGAATGGGCTAAGGTTTGGCAGATGGAATAGAATGTCGGAAAATGTGAGGTCATCCACCTTGGGGAAAAAAAACAGAAAAAGGGAATATTATTTGAATGGGGAGAAATTACAACTTGCTGCGGTGCAGAGGGACCTGGGGGTCCTTGTGCATGAATCCCAAAAAGTTAGTTTGCAGGTGCAGCAGGTAATCAGGAAGGCAAATGGAATGTTGGCCTTCATTGCGAGAGGGATGGAGTACAAAAGCAGGGAGGTTCTGCTGCAACTGCACAGGGTATTGCACAGAGGCCGCACCTGGAGTACTGCGTGCAGTTTTGGTCACCTTACTTAAGGAAGGATATATTAGCTTTGGAGGGGGTACAGAGACGATTCACTAGGCTGATTCCGGAGATGAGGGGGTTACCTTATGATGATAGATTGAGTAGACTGGGTCTTTACTCGTTGGAGTTCAGAAGGATGAGGGATGATCTTATAGAAACATTTTAAATAATGAAAGGGATAGACAGGATAGAGGCAGAGAGGTTGTTTCCACTGGTCGAGGAGACTAGAACTAGGGGGCACAGCCTCAAAATATGGGGGAGCCAATTTAAAACTGAGTTGAGAAGGAATTTCTTCTCCCAGAGGGTTGTGAATCTGTTGAATTCTCTGCCCAAGGAAGCAGTTGAGGCTAGCTCATTGAATGTATTCAAATCACAGATAGATAGATTTTTAACCAATAAGGGAATTAAGGGTTACGGGGAGCGGGCGGGTAAGTGGAGCTGAGTCCACGGCCAGATCAGCCATGATCTTGTTGAATGGCGGAGCAGGCTCGAGGGGCTAGATGGCCTACTCCTGTTCTTAATTCTTATGTTCTTATGTGATCTTTGGCACTGCATGTATAACGGTGTATCCCATTGAATGGATTGACTGGAACAACTGGATCTGGTGTCCCTCCACTGTCTAATGATATTTCACTTATTACAGGCATCTCAAAGAACCCCAGGAAGCGGCTGTTCCCTCACTCGGCCCTCTATGTAACGTACATCCTCTGCTTCCTGCTCGTCGCTGCGTGCATCAGTGTGACCGTCTCCTACGGCATGTTATTCCCTAACCGTGTGGTGCTCATGTGGCTGATTTCTGCCTTCTTCTCCTTCCTGACCTCGTTCTTTGTGCTGGAACCTCTGAAGGTGAGCGGCTCCAGATCTGCAGGGGAGAGGAGGATGGGGGTGTAACCCGTGGGATTACTGTGCTGTCACTTGGCTTTGCGTGCAGCTCTGCTTCATTTGGCTGAAGGTCTCCTGACCCTGTTGCCTGCAAGTTGCAATGCAAGCTGAATTTGGGCCATCGCAGTCAAGCTCCAGTGGGTTTGGATTTGGCGCTAATTGTCAGCTTCGTACAGAGAGGCCACAATGTGGCTGGCACAGGAAGTGGGAAAGCCTCACACTGTTGTGGTAGATGGCACTCGTAAAATTGGGCAGATGGAGAGGGAGGAACTAATTGAGATCATCACAGTCTTCTCTATGTTGCACTTGAGAGAGAGAGAGTTGAGGGACTGAGTAACATCGAGCAGGCAGGGAATAAATCACAAAGCCTCTCCACATACGCCTGCTCCTGTTTAACGTATCTCCTGACATCACAAGAGGCCTGGAACTCGCACTCACTGATGTCACCCTATCTTTGCTCAGACTGAGTCACTGAGAATGCACAAAACAAAACCCAAATTGTGTGATCACCAAAAAACAAATAGAGTTGGCATGGAGCGAGAGGCAGTGATTCGATGGCAGGGATCAGCCTGCAGCAACACTGGGGCATTGCGGAAAATAAAACGTCATAAACTTCCAACTTGCTCAGTGAGATTACAATGAACCAGTTTATTGAAGCTTTATTCTGTAGCTGCACAATATCTGGGAGTGTTTGATGGGACAGTGTAGAGGGAGCTTTACTCTGTATCTAACCCGTGCTGTACCTGCCCTGGGAGTGTTTGATGGGACAGTGTAGAGGGAGCTTTACTCTATCTAACCCGTGCTGTACCTGCCCTGGGAGAGTGTGATGGGACAGTGTAGCGGGAGCTTTTCTCTGTATCTAACCTGTGCTGTACCTGCCCTGGGAGTGTTTGATGGGACAGTTCGATACTCTGGGCTGAAATTTGGCCCACCCCTTTTTTTGGCGCACTTACCGGAGATGCGCCGCTTTTCTCTGTTGCTAAGTGCGGCGAAAAAAAATCGCTCCCCACTTTGGTCGCTGTCCGGCCTCGTCTCGGTCTTCGCACAGCGTGGCCAGTCAGGTCGGGGGCGGAGCCAGCGTCCTGCGCTGAAAACAGTGCCGGGACGTCTGCACATGCACAGTGGAGTGTCCACGCATGTGCAGTAGCTCCTCGCCCCCAGCCTCTCTGTGTGCGTGCTGCAGCCACTGTGTGTGTGGGACCCGATGCACACCCCTCTCCCTGGCCGAGTGGCCTCCCGGTGCGATCGACCTCAGGTTTGAAATTTTATGCACTGTAGCTATTTTTGAACTTTCTTAATGGCTTGTCATTTTCCTGGACTTTATATAATTTCTTCAAATTATATAAAATATGTTTTGTCTCTTGTGAATAGTGGTGACCATTTGTCAAGCCTATTCACCTGGTGCTATTGTGAAAGAAGTTCATAAGTGACGGAGGAACACAGAGAATATCTTATTTATTGAAGTAGACTTTATTTAGATAATATGGGCTCAATTTTGGCCCAGTATAATCATTGCAAACAAATAGTTGTTTAAATTAGTTGAGAGATTAGGGCAATTTAATTCAACTATCTTTTACTTCTTTTATTTTTGTAGCTTAAGCTTCCATGAATGCTTCTGTTGTATCATAAATTAACTTTGCGAAGTTTGTCATATGATGTCCTGTATAGCTGTTTGATCCTACTCACATTCTTTAGTCAAGTCATTAAGTTCTGCCGGCCTCCGATGTACCTACCTGCGCTGGTTTCTTAACTCTCCGCAAGGGTTTTCTGAAGTGGCCACATACGCTGGCCTAAGTAGATTTGGAGTAACTATTAACTGGCCAAAGTTGCTTAAATGGCCAAAACTGGCATAGGAGACTGGGAACGCCCCCTTTTGAAAAAAAACAAAACTAAAAAAATCCTAACTAACTCACTTACACTGGCGCAAATTGAATATGCAGAATGGGGATTTTTAAGATACTCCAGAAAAATCAAGTTGCTCCAAAAACACCGGAGCAACTCCTGGCCAATTTTGAGCCCTCTGTATCTAACCCATACTTATCTCAGACTGAAGCTGAAACTGAAGAAGTGTTAGTGCACGGCTATCTCTTCCCTTGAGAATAAAATGAATGTAGGGAAATCTGCAAGAAGCAACATGAGGTTTGGCGTGTGAATGGGTGTGAAGAATCTCCGTGTAGGGAGAAGCAGAAACCTCGAGACTTTATTGCTGGTTTTGGAGGAAGGCCCTAGATTCTAGAGTGTTGCTTATACCTTGCGACTGTCTAACCTGGTGTGAACTCTGGATGCTCATTGGAAGCTGATTTGGTTTCCCTGTGACTACAACCCATGCAGGTATTGTGTGAGGCCTTGCTCCTGGCTCTAATCACCAAGCCGCTAGATGCTGATGAGGACGATAACTTGGTCGAGGAACCTTTGGTTAAGAAAACGTCAGAAAGGATCAGTAAAGTGCGAGCACCGTGTGGCTACAGTCTGCTCCAAGCTAAAGAGGAGGCACGGAAAGTGAGAGCATTGCATGCACTGATGGAGGTACAGGGTTTGCAACTAATACCCAATGGCACAACGCCATCTGATCACGGTGTGTCAAATGTTCAAAAGGCTTTGATAGGGCTGAGATAGACAATCTTTTGAGTATATTCAAGACTGAGATCAATACGTTGTTGGACACTAAGAAAATCAAGGGATATGGGGTTAGGACGGGAAAGTGGAGTTGAGGTCGGAGATCAGCCATGATCGTATTGAATGGCGGAGCAGGCTCGAAGGGTCGTATGCCCTACTCCTGCTGCTATTTCTTATGTTCTTATTAATCTATTTCCGGTGGTGGGGGAATTGAGAACAAGAGGGCATAATAGTAAAATTAGAGACAGACATTTTAGGAGTGAAATCAGGATGCACTTCTTCACACAAAGCGCAGTGGAAATCTGGAAAACTCTTCCTCCAAAAAGCTGTGATTGGGTGTGAAGTACCTCCGTGCAGAGAGGAGAGTCAATTGAAAATGTCAAAACTGAGATCGATGGAATTTGGTTAAGCAAGGGCATTAATGGTACAGAACCAAGGCGTGCTGATAGAGTTGAGATACAGATCAGCCATGATCTAATTGAATTACAGAACAGGTTCAAGGGGCTGAATGACCTCCTCCTGTTCCTATATTCCCTCATGTAATGAGGCCAATTGATAAATCTCTACTGTTGCCCGAGCTAGTGTTGCCCAGCTGAATCTGGGAACTTATCAATCTGTATGGGTCAGCACCACACTGGGTAGTCCCTTTACCCACTTAACCATCGAGAGCACCTATTAACTACGTTCAAGAGTTAACATAAGAACACAAGAAATAGGAGCAGGTATAGGCCATTCGGCCCTTCGAGCCTGATCCGCCATTCAATAAGATCATGGCTGATCTGATCATAGACTCAGCTCCACTTCCCTGCCCGCTCCCCATAATCCTTTACTCTCTTATCGCTCAAAAATCTATCTATCTCTGCCTTAAATATATTCAATGACCCAGTCTCCACAGCTCTCTGGGGTAGAGAATTCCACAGATTTACATCCCTCAGAGAGAATAAATTTCTCCTCATCTCTGTTTTGAATGGGCAGCCCCTTATTCGAAGACTATGTCCCCTAGTTTTAGTTTCCCCTATGAGTGGAAATATCCTCTCTGCATCCACCTTGTCGAGCCCCCTCATTATCTTATACGTTTCAATAAGATCACCTCTCATTCTTCTGAACTCCAATGTGTATAGGCCCAACCTACTCAACCTATCCTCATAAGTCCTCGTGAATCTTCTCTGAACAACCTCCAATGTAAGTATATCCTTCCTTAAATACGGAGACCAAAACTATACACAGTACTCCAGGTGTGGCCTCACCAATACACTGTACAGTTGTAGTAGGAATTCTCTGCTTTTATACTCTATCCCCCTTGCAATAAAGGCCAACGTTCCATTGGCCTTCCTGATTACTTGCTGTACCTGCATACTAACTTTTTTTTTTGTCTGAAGTCTGTTGCCTGAAGGCTAGTAGTGAGTGAACATTATTTAGTACCTTCAATGTAGCGAAGCATCTCAAGGCATTTGAGGTTGAACTTGCACAGGTTGGGAGATGGATTCAGGAGGTGATTAAAAGCACGGGTCGGAGAGGTGGGCTTTAAGGAGAATCTGGAAAGTGGGGAGGCATAAAACAAAAGTTCAGATTGTAGGGGCTGAGAGTTCTGCCACCATTGACAGAGCAGAGGGAGAAGGAAAGCGTAGATTTGGGAGTGTGGAGAGTGGCGGCAGGGACATGAGGTTGGAGAAGATTGCGGAGGCAGAGAGATGGATTTATAGAGGATGATGTAGGATGTCTCCCACTGATGCTGCTTGAATACTTACCCCTGGCTGGATTCCTTACTTTGTAGAACTGTGTTGTTCACATGCTCTTCCTGCTGGTGTTGCTCATCATTAACTATCAGAGCTGCTTCCAGAACACTCAGGCCCGACTCCTGCAAACCGCCGTGCGACAATCCATTGTTGGCACGACTCCGCCAACACCCAACTTTACCGCTATTCACAGGTCAGTGATCTGCAGCACTCCCAGAGCTGCAATTCAATGTCTTCTTCCAATGATGTGCTCTCTTTCTCATTGCTCCTTTAGGTCACCACAACTGTCTCCTAGGGGCTGTTGCTGCAAAGTCACTAAGTTTAGCTGTAACAGACCCACTAGACCCACTCAGCACCAGGGTATTGTAGCTTGGTCTCTGAGCAGGGTCTAGGACTGGACCACTGGAGTTATCAGGCTCTGTGAGCAGGTCTAGGACTGTACCACTGGAGTTATCAGACTCTGAGTAGGGTCTGGGACTGTACCACTGGTGTAAGGGGTGGTTTGCAGGGGGTCAGCTTTCCCTTCTGACCTTATATGAGCGGTTCAGAATCGCTCCCACACCCTTGGTTCTAGACACTGGAATTATGAAGGGACTGTGACAGACTATCGGTTTCAAGGTAGGAAGCAGGTATGGCTTTATTGTGTTTAAAAAGAAGTAAAAGGCACACCTTTAATAACACACACAGACCAATACACACTGAGGGATACAACACATTGAATAAAATGTCAAATTGCAGCCTGTGGGGAAAAGAATACAGCTTAAACTCTAAATGGGGTAAAGAGGAGAATGCAGATACATTTACACAAGTTATCCCAGCCTCCCTCCCCCAATTCCCCTAATAACTAAGTTATAGCTCTGTGGGTTCAGGGGCTATGCTCACCAATCCCTTTAGACAGTTGCCGGTGAATCACGGTTTCGGGGTTCGCTGCACTTGGCCTTCTAGGCGAGCCGTACCCCGGTCGGAGGAGAGGACTTCGGACTGCGTAGTCTTCGGTTGGGGTGCGTCCGTTGATGCGGTAAGTTGCGTTTTGGATGTATGGGGTAAGTACCCACTTTCTTTGGTTAGGAATAGTTTTAGTTAGTCCCTTTTGGTAATTTCTCACCCGTTGGTCGTTCCGAAGTAGATTATAGAGTGGAAATAAAGGTCGATTCTTCCGTTTTTGCTGAGTTGGTTTCGGTTGGTCGTTTTGCTGGCTGTAGTAGCCCGGGTTTGTCAATTTGGTTGCTGACAACCTTCCATTTCGTGGGCCTCGTGCTCAGTCAGTTCTTGATGAGTTCTAGTAGTTTCCTTCACTGCTCCATTTCTTCACTCCCCAGCTCCGGCTGCTTGTGTCTGTGTCTGTGTTCCAGTCTGTGTGCTGCTCCTTGCTGGTCTTTCCTTGTAAAACTGGGGGATAGATATATTCCAAAAAAAGGCTCCGTTATCTCCCATCAAATCTCTTGGGCTCTGTTTGAACTGTTCTGTCCACTGATTTTCCAATGTCTCCTTTGTCAGCAGTAACTCGATTAGGGTGTGAGAATGTGCTATCACTGGTTTTGCATTGTTTTAGAATTGTCCAGTTTCTTGACCATGATTTCCATTGTGCTTGATTGGGTAATTCGATTATCTCTTAGGGGGTGAATAGTTCCCCCAGACAGTCTGGGGTCTTTAATGCACGAATTTGGCCCCATCTCCTGTATTTGGTAACTCTTTTTTTTTTTGCAGCCAAAATGTTGTAGAATCTTAAAATTGATATGCTCCTTCCCATAGATGTTTAGGGGATCTCAAGCTTCTGTAATTTAGGTCCATTTTGAATTCCCTTTCTTATGAGTCCAAACACTGGGGGGGGGGGGGGGGGGGGGGGGCTTCGTCTGCCCCTTTAAACTCATTTTAAAAGCCCAGAAAGGGATTCTTCTCCTCTGCCGGGGAAAGGTACCTGGAATCTTTGCGAGATATTGGTAAATTCTACACTGGAGATAGCGACCAACTGAATGGTGCCCACGACTGTCCCACTAGATTTACCAAACCATTTAAATGTAATATACCAGAGTGGAGTTGCTGTGTTACACCACACTGCACAAAGTCCTGGACACATTAATCCACTTCCGCTCAATAAACTTATTTTCTGCAGCGTTGATTTACAGGCTGTTGTGTTTCTTAGAATTTTTTGTAGTCTAGATGAGGATGTTAATGCTGGGGAATGGTGCAGTTTATATTTCAGACACCAGTGCTAGCGTCAAACACTCCCAGTCAGATACAACATGGGTTAAATACAGAGTAAAGCTCCCTCTACACTGTCCCATCAAACACTCCCAGGGCAGGTACAGCACGGGTTAGATACAGAGTAAAGCTCCCTCTACACTGTCCCATCAAACACTCCCAGGGCAGGTACAGCACGGGTTAAATACAGAGTAAAGCTCGCTCTACACTGTCCCATCAAACACTCCCAGGCCAGGTACAGCACGGGTTAAATACAGAGTAAAGCTCCCTCTGCCCTGTCCCATCAAACACTCCCAGGGCGGGTACAGTCCATACCGCCAGTCTGGCATTTTCCCATGTGCTAAAGCTGCTGCCTCGTGGCCTCTCTGAGTGAGATTAGTGCCAATCGAAAGGCCTTCTCCTGCTGAGAGCCCATGCCCAGTAGATCATGGATTGAAACTATCCAAAGTCATTGAGCTGGATTTTCAGTCTTCTGCCGCCCCTGTTAGCGCCACTGATGGGCGGCAATGGCGGCGGTAAGCACTTCCGGGCCCATGGCCAGCTTCCAGTGCCACGCCGGGGTTCCCGGGGCCGGTTTCGGCGGGGTGCGGAGCATTACCGCCCTGGAGAGGTGAGCCCATGTGAAACGCCCCTGGTTGTGACACCAGCTCGATTTTTGGCTCCCGCTCGACCCGTAGAGCGCCCCCTGCTGGGACCGTCTGTGAAAGCGGCCATTCCGAGCTGTAGCGGCCGCACTGAGGTCAGTAATGTCCACCTCGGGTAAGTGAGAGTGGTTTTGGTTTTATATTTTTTGCGATTTATGTTGAGGTGGCGATAATTATTACTGGGAATGATTTTGGTGTTTTTTTCAGGTTTTCTTTCCCCACCCCCACCCACCCCCCCCCCCCCCCCCGCCCGCAGGCCTATCCCAGAGCGCTCCGAGGCCGACTGTTTAGCTCGGGATTTTCGCTTGCTCACCGGCCTAGCGCCCTGAGAGAGGTAATGCCGGCTGGGCCCTGAGTGTGGGGCGGAGCCTCCCTTAGCTCTCCGCCCCACACTCAGGGCCCAGCTGATGACTTTTGTGGCTGAGAAACGCCAACCATTTCCCGGCACAAACGTTACCGCCCCGCCGGCATTACCGCCCCGAAATGGGCGAAATACCGAAAATCCAGCCTGTTGTCTACACAGCCAGCAGCAGGAGGACACTTTTAGTCCAACAGAGTGAGCTGGATTTGGAGCCAGCCTTGGAGGGTCTGTGAGTTGTGTGTTGTGTTGTGTTGGTACCAATGGATTGTGTTTGGTTCACAGGCCGGCTGATTTGTGGCAATGGGTAGAGGCGGTGTTACTGCCTCACCTGTACGCTAACCCCAGGCTGACCCTGCTCGGACTACCGCAGCTACGACAAGTCCGATCCAAGGAAGGTATGTAAATGGACAGGTGGGCTAACGCTGCCACTCTTGAGGCTAGGCTCAACACACTATGCTCCAGATTAGCACCAATGCACACATTCCAGCTGACTAGAGTAACTACATTGGGAGTTGGGTTGGGGAGCCTTGCACAGGGGAACTTGCTGCATGTTTGTAAACAGAACTATGCTGTGAATGATTCAGTGCTGTAGTTCGCCAAAACTTAGCAACATTTTTAGCAGATTAAAACATCTATATAAATCAACCGACAGGAACTCTGCTTTTAACTAGCGCTGCTCACCCCTCTGAGTGGGAACCCAGAGCTCTCTGAAGGAGCGATAGACCCTTTGAATGGGAGCCAGTGCTTCCAAACATCAACAAAATCCTCAGGACCAGGCCCTTCCACTGATTCTGCCGACAAACGTCCGCACAATGACATACAGCTTCCGCTAAGCAGTGTTCTTTCCATTTGATGGAGCACTTGTTGCCACACACAGTTACGGTAATATAAATGTACAGCAGTGTACGAGTTCAGTGTAATATACGCACCTGTGAGTATGCTCACCGGTTTGGACAGGACTGCTCCGAGTGGTGTCCTACAGGGGTCGAGCGCTAGTCATAAACCAGCTGGTGGCCGCTATGCTGTGGTACCGGCTGGTCACTTTGACCCCTCCCCCTGAGTTTGTCGCCAAGATACAGAAGAAGCTGGTCGACTTCTTCTGGAACAACAGGAAGCACTGGGTCTCTGCCGCGGTCTTGAGTCTCCCGCTTAGGGAGGGCGGTCAGGCGTTGGTGTGCGTCAGCACCCAGGCTGCGACTTTCCGTCTTCAGACCCTGCAGAGATACCTGTACGTCGAGCCCCCTCCTAGGTGGCGTGCACTGACAACGTATTTCTTCCACCAGCAGTACTGCCTCAATTATGACACGCAGCTCCTGTTTGTGAACCTGGGGGCCGTCAGGACCGCCATGCGGGGTCTGCCTGTCTTTTACCAGGAACTCATCAGGGTCTGGAACAGAGTCACCACCAAGCGCAGCTCTCCCCCGTCTGGAGTGGCGGCTGTCCTGCAGGAGCCGCTGCTCAGGAATCCGTACCTCCACGACTGCAGTTTTAGGTGGCAGTCGGATGAGAGAGCTGTGTTTGGCAACGCGACCAGGGTCAGGGACCTGCTCGATGGCGGAGGAGCGAGCTGGATGGCACCAGACGTGTTGGCACGGTGCCTATCCTGGGCCGACGTCCGGCGCGCGGCCAATGCCATCGAGTCGCTTAAAATGGCACTGGACCCTGACTCCGTTAGGTGTGTCGAGGAGTCTCTAGCACGTGGGGAGATTCCGTCCGAACTGACCCCCATCCGGACGGAATTCCTTATCAGCGCCAAGCCCTAAAACCTCCCTTAGAAGTCGGCGCCTCACAACTTGAGCCTCCTTCATGAAATCCCCTCCGTGCCTTTCAGTTCTGCGCAAAGGGGATTCCTGTACGGGCTGCTCCTGCACACTCTCCACGTTGCCATCCTCGTCTGCCGTCCAGACACGCCATGACACACCGTCTTGCCGTCCGGAGGAGGCGGGGGTCCCCAATGGTGTGTTCTCTACGCGGGAGTCCTCCCTCTATTTATTGGGGACTTGGCCTGGAGGGTGTTGCATGGAGCAGTCCCATGCAATCGGTTTTTAAGTCGGTTCACGGGCTCCCTGGCCGCCTGCAATTTCTGTGGTCTGGAAGAGTCTGTGTTCTATGTATATATAGATTGTATGAGGTTGCAGCCCCTATTCCATTATTTGAAGAAGATGCTCCTCATATTTTGGCTGCACTTCAGTCCCACACTCCTGATCTTTGGGCACCCTGTGCGGAGGGGAGCGGGCAGGTCGGAAGGCCTCCTCGTAGGACTGCTCCTGGGCACGGCCAAGGTGGCCATCAGCCGGTCCAGGCAGCGGGCGGTCGAGGGGGTCGTTCAGCCCGACTGCCTGTCTCTCTTCCGTGGTTACATCCGGTCCAGGGTGTCCATGGAGATGGAGCAAGCGGTGTCCACCGGTACACTTGCGGCCTTCCGCGAGAGGTGGGTGCTGGAGGGACTGGAGTGCATCATCACTCCCGGCAACCAAATGTTAATTTAATTTGATTTGATTTGATATGGGTCCCTTCAATGTTTCACAGTAAATTTGTGGTTGTTGGTGCCCTCAAAAAAAAGGGGGGAACTTGATTGAAAGTTACTTTTAAAATAGTTGTAGAGCTGTTGAGTTGGGAGTGGCTTAGCCAGTCACGTGATGTTCACAAGACTCAATAAAACCCCAGCCAGTTGGGTTCGGGGGACCTACAATGAGGCAGGTGGTTGTGAGCCTGGTGGATGAACTGGTAATGTGTCGTGTGATTGTTAAACCTTTGTTAATAAACTAATTGGTTCTTAACAGCAATTGTTGAGCAAAGAACCCATCGAGCAAATACATTACACTCAAAATGTCTAATTCACTGTTGTGTACCATTTCAGGACATTGTCCCCAGTGGGTTTATAGTCTAATCGCCGGCATTAAACCTGACAGTATCTGCAGCCATTCCAACTCACTGAGCAGCAAAACAATGAGCGGCGGGATTGGCTGGTCTGCAGAGACCAGCAGTACCAATCACAGTTGGGCTTATTTGTCAGATGACTTCACAGGGTAAGAATAAATCTTACTATTGGATGGTACCAGTAATGTTTTAGCTTATAGGCTGCGTTCATAGGTCACCTGGGGCTGGATTTTCAGCTTTGCTGATTTCGGGGCGGTAATGGCGACGGGGCGGTAAAGTTTGCGCCCGGGAACAGTTTGCGCCTCAGTCAGTAACATTGGGCAGCTGGGCCCTGAGTGTGGGGCGGGGCGCTAAGGGAGGCGTTACACACCTCTCTCAGGGCGCTAGGCCGGCTGAGCATGGGAAAATCCTGAGCTAAACAGCCAGCCTCGGAGCGATCTGGGAGGGGCCTGGAGAGAAATAAAACTGAAAAAAAACATTCCCAATAAATAACTCACCAACACAACTCTTACCTGAGGTGGACATTATTTCACTCACTGCGGCTGCTACAGCTCCGACCGCCCATTTCACTGGCGTTCCCAGCAGAGGACGCTCTACGGAGCGCTACGGATCGGGCAGGAGCCAAAAATCGAGGCGGTGTTACAACCAGGGGCGTTGCACACCGGCTCGCCTCTTACGCTGAAAAGCCGACTGGCTCACAGCAGCTTCAGGGGGAGGATGGGGGAAACAGTTTGAAGAGCAGAGAGCAGTCAGTGACCACCGGATACTCAGTGAGTCCAGACGCAGGTCGGGCAGCTGGTGGCATTATCAACCCTGGTGTGCCATAATAACAACATAAGAAATAGGAGCAGGAGTAGACCATATAGTCCCTCGAGCCTGCTCCGCCATTCAATAAGATCATGGCTGATCTGATTTTAGGTTCAGCTCCACTTCACTGCCCGTTCCCCATAACCCTCGACTCCCTTATCGCTCAAAAATCTTCTATCTCCACCTTAAATGTATTCAATGATCCAGCCTCCACAGCTCTCTGGGGCAGAGAATTCCAAAGATTCAGGACCCTCTGAGAGAGAAAATTCCTCCTCATTTCCATTTTAAATGGGCAACCCCTTATTCTGAAACTATGCCCCACAGTTCTAGATTCCCCCACGAGGGAAATCATCCTCTCTGCATCTACCCTGCCAAGCCCCCTCAGAATCTTATATGTTTCAAAAAGATCACCTCTCATTCTTCTAAACTCCAAGGAGTATAGGCCAAACCTGCTCAACCTTTCTTAATCTGACAACTGCCTCATCTCCGGAATCAATCTAGTGAACCTTCTCTGAACTGCCTCCAATGTAAGTCTATCCTTCCTTAAATAAGGAGACCAAAACTGTACGCAGTACTCCAGGTGTGGTCTTACTAACGCTATGTACAGTTGGAGCAGGACTTCCCTACTTTTATATTCCATCTCCCTTTGCAATAAAGACCAGCATTCCATTTGCCTTTCTGAATACTTGCTGCACCTACATGTTAACTTTTTGTGTTTCATATACAAGGACCTCCAGATCCCTCTGTAGTACAGCATTTTGTAATCACTCCCCATTTAAATAATCATTTGCTTTTTTATTTTTCCTATCAAAGTGGATAACCTCACATTTTCCCACATTGTAGTCCATCTGCCAAATTTTTGCCCACTCATTGAGCCTATCTACATCCCTTTGTAGATTCTATGCATCATCCTCACAACTTGCTTTCCCATCTATCTTTGTATCATCAGCAAATTTGACAATGTTACACTTCATCCAAGTAATTAATATAAATTGTAAATAGTTGAAGCCCCAACACTGATCCCTGTGGAACCTCATGAGCTCTTATCTTATGTGGCACCTTATCGAATGCTTTCTGGAAATCCAAATATACGACATCTACTGGTTCCTCTTTATCCACTCTGCTCATTACATCCTCAAAGAACTCCAGCAGATTTGTTAAACATGATTTCCTTTCATAAAACCATGCTGACTCTGCTTGACTGCATTATGATTTTCTAAATGTCCTGCTAATACTTCCTTAATGATGGACTCCAGCATTTTCCCAATGACAGATGTGAGGCTAACTGGTCTATAGTTTCCTGATTTCTGTCTCCCTCCTTTCTTAAACAGAGGTGTTACATTTTTGGCTTTCCAGTCTCCTAGGACCTCTGCAGAATTCAGCGAATGTTGGTAGATTACAACCAATGCATCCACTATCTCTCTAGCCACTTCTTTTAAGATGCATGCCATCAGGTACAGGAGACTTGTCCACCTTTAGTCCCATTAGTTTGCCTGGTACTTTATCTCCAGTGATAGTGATTGTTTTAAGTTTCCCCCCCTCCCCCCGTAATAGCTCCTTGATTATCAATTATTGGGATGTTTTAGTGTCCTCGACCGTGAAGACCGATACAAAATATTTGTTGAAAGTCTCTGCCATTTCCCTGTTTCCCATTATTCATTCTTCAGTCCCATCCTCTAAGGGACCCACATTTACTTTAGCTACTTGTTTCCTTTTTATATACAGGTAGAAACTCTTACTGTCTGTTTTTATATTTCTTGCTAGTTTACTCTCATATGCTATCTTCTCTGTCTTTAATCCTTTTTTTCGTCATCCTTTGCTGGTTTCTAAAAATTTCCCAATCGTCTGGCCTTCCACTGTCCTTCACTATATTGTATGCCTTTGCTTTCAATTTGATACTGTTCTTTACTTCCTTAGTTAGCCGGGGATGGTTCATCCTTCTCTTAGCATCTGGAATAAATCTTTGCTGAGAGTTAGGAAATATCTCCTTAAATGTTTGCCACTGCGTTTCTACAGTCTTATCTTGTAATATATTTTCCCAGTCCACTTTAACCAACTCTGCCTTCATACCTTTGTAATTATCTTTATTTAAGTTCAGGACACTAGTTTGAGACCTAACTTTCTCACCCTCAAACTGAGTTTGAAATTCTACCATGCTATGATCACTCTTCCTAAAAGCATCCTTCACTACAAGATCATTAATTAATACAGACTTGTTACACATTACCAGATCTAAAATAGTTTGCACCCTCGTTGGTTCCACAACGTATTGTTCCAAGAAACCATCTCGCATACACTCTATGAATTCTTCCTCAAAGTTACCTTGGCCAATTTGATTTATCCAATCAATATGAAGATTAAAACCTCCCATGATTATTGCTGTATCTTTCTTACAAGCCTCCATTATTTCTTGATTTATACTCTGTCCTACAGTGTAGCTACTGTTAGGGGGCCTATAGATCACTCCCACCAGTGACTTCTTTCCCTTATTACTTCTTATCTCTGCCCAAACTGATCCTACATCTTGATCTTCTGAGCCAATATCATTTCTTACTACTGCACTGATCTCATCCTTTATTAACAGAGCTATCCCACCTCCTTTTACTTTATGCCTATCCTTACAAAATGTCAAGTACCCCTGAATACTCAGTTCCCAGTCTTGGTCACCTTGCAACCACGTCTCTGTAATGGCAGTCAGATCATACCCATTTATTTCTATTTGTGCCGTCAACTCATCTATCTTGTTATGAATGCTTCTTGCGTTCAGATATAGAGCTTTCAATTTGGTCTTAACCCCGCTGATCATCAGCCCTCAACACAGCAGTGATGGACATGTGTGTTCCTGTGCTCCACAGCAGCTGGTACGCGGGAGAGATGGGCATCTATGGCAGTAGCGGATACACACTGGAGCTGGGGAATAATTCGGAAGAAAGCAGCGCAGTATTGAAGAACTTGCACCAGAAGGGCTGGGTCGATGCGTTGTAAGTAACTCGCCAAAGGTTCGATTCCTTTTAATTAACTTGGAGCGATGGGCTTACAGAACCTGATGGTGTGAGGACAGTGAGGTGTGTCAATACAAGGGGGCTCCAGATTAGAGCCCTGAGGGTGGGGGGTAGGGGCTCCAGGCTGGGTCCCTGAGGGTGGGGGGATGGGCTCCAGGTCAGAGCTCTGAGGGTGGGGGAAGGGGCTCCAGGCCGGATCCCTGAGAGTGGGGGGGAGGGGCTCCAGCCCGGATCCCTGAGGGTGGGGGGAGGGGCTCCAGGCCGGATTCCTGAGGGTGGGGGGAGGGGCTCCAGGTCAGAGCTCTGAGGGTGAGGGAGGAGGGGCTCCAGGCCGGATCCCTGAGGGTGGAGGGAAGGGCTCCAGACCGGATCCCTGAGGGTGAGGGGAGGGGCTCCAGACCGTATCCCTGAGGTTGGGGGGAGGGGCTCCAGGCCGGATCCCTGAGGGTGGGGGGAGGGGCTCCAGGTCGGAGCCCTGAGGGTGGGGGAGGGGCTCCTAGGCAGAACTCTGAGGGTGGGGGAGGGGCTCCAGGTTGGAGCTCTGAGGGTGGGGGAAGGGGCTCCAGGTCGGAGCCCTGAGGGTGGGGGGAGGGGCTCCTGGGCAGAGCTCTGAGGGTGGGGGAGGGGCTCCAGGTTGGAGCCCTGAGGGTGGGGGGAGGGGCTGAGTTAATCCCAGTCGTTCATACTCTTCTACACATACAATCTCAGTAATATTTCTCCTTCCCACAGGGTTCCTATTAATTGTGGTTTATTTGCACAGTTGGGACCATGAAACACATCCAAACTTAATGATGTTACCACTATTTACTATTTAAGTAAGATCTTCATTAAGCCAAACCCCAGTGTATTGAGGGTGAGCTGAAATTCCTAAGTAGCTCTGTACTTATGTAGTGAATCTGCGAGTACGCTTACAGTGCCCGTAATTTCACTGAGTAATGGTGGTCAGAGCAATGACCCTCACAAGATGTCTGCCGTAGCCCTTTTAGCTCCTGCCTCCTACAGTTTCATAGCACCATCGGCACAGAGACTAGGGAGCCCTCCATTACATAAGAACATAAGAATTAGGAGCTGGAGGAGGCCATTTGGCCCTTCGAGCTTGCTCCGCCATTCAACAAGACCATGGCTGATCTTCTACCCCAACTCCACCTTCCTGCACTATCCCCATATCCATAATTCGTTTAGATCCACAAAATTTATCGACCTCTGTCTTAAATATACTCAATGGCTGAGCATCCACAGCTCTCTGGGCAGAGAATTCCAAAGAGTCACAATTCATTGAGTGAAGAAATTTCTCCTCATCTCAATCCCAAATGGCCAACCCGTTATTCTGAGACTGTGACCCTGTGTTCTAGATTCCTCAGCCAGGATAAACATCTTCTCAGCATTAACCCTGTCAAGCCCCTTAAGAATTTTATATGTTTCAATGAGATCACCTCACATTCTCCTAAGCTCTAGGGAATATAGGCCTAGTCTGCTCAATCTCTCTTCATAGGGCAACCCATTGTGATAGTGCTGTGGGTGAGAGTAGTTTCCTGAGCAATAGAGGAACAGTGCAGAGCTCCTTACAAGGTCCAGCGACCTCCTCCATGTACACTCACCAAGTCCAGGGACTTGAGCACATAAATCTAGGCTGACACCCCCAGTGCAGTGCTGAGGGAATGCTGCACTGTCGGAGGTGCCATCTTTCGGATAAGACGATAAACCGAGACTCCATCTGCTCTCTCAGGTGGATATAAAAGATCCCATGGCACTATTTCAAAGAAGAGCAGAGGAGTTATCCCCGTTGTCCTGGCCAATATTTATCCCTCAATCAACATAACAAAAACAGATTATCTGATCATTATCACATTGCTATTTGTGGGAGCTTGCTGTGTGCAAATTGGCTGCCACATTTCCCACATTACAACAGTGACTACACTTCAAAAAGTACTTAATTGGCTGTAAAGCACTTTGAGACGTCCGGTGGTCATGAAAGGCGCTATATAAATGCAAGTCTTTCTTTTCCCTCGTGTGTTAATCTAGCTTTCCCTTAAATCTATCAATGCCATTCACCTCAACTCCCTGTGACAGCGAGTTCCACATTCTCACCACTCTCTGGGTAAAGAAGTTTCTCCTGAATTCCCTATTGAATTTATTAGTGACTCTTATATTCTGCTTCCTCTAGATTTGACTATCCCAACGCACTCCTGGCTGGTCTCCCAAATTCTACCCGACGTAAAATTGAGGTCGTCCAAAACTCGGCAGCTCGTGTCCTAACTCGCACCAAGTCCCGCTCACCCATCACCCCTGTGCTCGCTGACCCACATTGGCTCCTGGTTAAGCAACGCCTCGATTTCAAAATTCTCATCCTTGTTTACAAATCCCTCCATGGCCTCGCCCCCTCCCTATCTCTGTAATCTCCTCCAGCCCCACTACCCCCCGAGATCTTTGTGCTCCTCTAATTATGCCCTCTTCAGCATCTCTGATTATAATCGCTCAACCATCTGTGCCTTCTGTTGCCTGGGCCCTAAGCTCGGGAACTCCCTCCCTAAACCTCTCTGCCTCTCTTTCCTCCTTCAAGACGCTCCTTAAAACCTACCTCTTTGACCAAGCTTTTGGTCACCTGCCCTAATTTCTCCTAATGTGGCTCGGTGTCAAATTGACTTGTTTTATAACACTGCTGTGAAGCACCTTGGGAAGTTTGACTACATTAAAGGCGCTATATAAATGCAAGCTGTTGTTTCCTTCCCCCCGCCCCAGGACGCGGGCCGTGTTTGTTGAGTTCACGCAGTACAGCCGGGACGTGGATCTGTACGTGGTGGTGACACTGCTGGTAAAGTTTCAGCCCGCGGCGCCCGTCATGCCGACCATCGACGTTAAACCCGTCTCCATGCTGCGCTCGAGCCAAGAGGTGGACCTATTGCTGATGTCGATGGTAAGGGTCACTCGGTAACACTCAACAACGTGCCCCGCTCAAACAGCCTCCTTCCGACACGCAGCAGGCACAAGCCGGCGTCCAGGTCGGTTCTCTCAGGGAGGTTAGATTGGTTCAGTCCCTCACCACACACTGCGTATTAGATACAGGCAGCAGAACTCACCGGAGGTTATCATCATCATAGGCAGTCCTTTGCAATCGAGGAGGACTTGCTTCCACTCAAAAAATAAGTCCTTAGGTGGCTGAACAGTCCAATATGAGAACCACAGTCCGTGTCACAGGTGGGACAGACAGCCGTTGAGGGTAAGGGAGGGTGGGATAGGTTTGCCGCACGCTCTTTCTGCTGCCTGCGCTTGTTCGCTGCGTGCTCTCGGCGATGAGACTCGAGGTGCTCAGCGCCCTCCCGGATGCACTTCCTCCACTTAGGGCGGTCTTTGGCCAGGGACTCCCAGGTGTCGGTGGGGATGTTGCACTTTATCAGGGAGGCTTTGAGGGTGCCCTTGTAACGTTTCCTCTGCCCACCTTTGGCTCGTTTTTCCGTGAAGGAGTTCCGAGTAGAGTGCTTGCTTTGGGAGTCTCGTGTCTGGCATACGAACAATGTGGCCCGGTCAGTGCTTCGATGCTGGGGATGTTGGCCTGGTCGGGGACGCTAACGTTGTTGCGTCTGTCCTCCCAGGGGATTTGCAGGATCTTGCGGCGACTATGGCAGTTGGTGGTTCTGGTGTGAGCTGTGGCCCAGTGAGTAGCACTCCTGTGTCTCTTGAGTCAGAGGTTATGGGTTCCAGTCCTATTCCAGGGATTTCAGCCAATAATCCTGGCTGACTCTCCAGTGCAGTGCTGAGGGAGTGCTAAACTGTCGGAGTTGCCGTCTTTGGGATGAGACGTTAAAGCGAGGCCCCGTCTGCCATCTTGTATAGATGTAAAAGATCCCGCGGCACTATTGAAAGAGATGGGGAGCTCTTCCCAGTGTCCTGGGCCAATAATTATCCCTCAACCAACACCTTTTTAAAAATAAAATTATCTGGTCGTTATCTCATTGCTGTGTGTGGGAGCTTGCTGTGCATACATTGGCGGCCACGTTTCCCACATTACAACAATGACTAAACCTCAAAAGTACTTCATTGGCTGTAAAGCGCTTTGCTACATCCTAGGTCTGTGAAAGGCACTATATGAATGCAAGACTTTTTTTTACTTGATTAGTAATCCAGGGGCCTGAACTCCCAATGCAGAGAGTTCCAATTCCACCAGAGTAGTTTGAGAATTTGAATTTAGTTTAATAAACACTATCTAGAAATGAAAAGCTCGAGTCAAATAACAGTGACCATGAAGCTGTCAGATCATCGTAAAACTCTGAAGTGCCTTCTTAAGCCATTCAGTTTTATCAAACCTGGGCAGCCAGGAATGGATGATAAATGCTGGCCTTTCCAACGATGTCCACACCCTAAGAATGAGGGGGAGAGGAGGGTAAAGCCCATTTTGATAGGGGAGGGTGGGGAGAGGGGTTACGTGTTGTCAATTCCCACTGTGGGCAATATCTGAAAGTCAGATCCAAGCTTCAGTTGGATAGCCCACTGTTCAAAGGCTCCCCTGTTGAACCCTGCCTGTCTTCTCTTTGCCCACTGGCACATTGGATGTGCGTCAGCGTGTCCGCTTCCTGATGTTTATTTTGCAGGTGAGGTCTCCCTGTTCACTGACAGTGCCGGGCTCAGGTCTGTGTTATTGGTGAGATCTGGGCTCAGGTCTGTGTTACTGGTGAGGTCTCCCTGTTCACTGACAGTGCCAGGCTCAGGTCTGTGTTACTGGTGAGGTCTGGGCTCAGGTCTGTGTTATTGGTGAGGTCTGGGCTCAGGTCTGTGTTACTGGTGAGGTCTCCCTGTTCACTGACAGTGCCAGGCTCAGGTCTGTGTTACTGGTGAGGTCTCCCTGTTCACTGACAGTGCCAGGCTCAGGTCTGTGTTACTGGTGAGGTCTGGGCTCAGGTCTGTGTTATTGGTGAGGTCTGGGCTCAGGTCTGTGTTACTGGTGAGGTCTCCCTGTTCACTGATAGTGCCGGGCTCAGGTCTCTGTTATTGGTGAGGTCTGGGCTCACGTCTGTGTTACTGGTGAAGTCTGGGCTCAGGTCTGTGTTACTGGTGAGGTCTGGGCTCAGGTCTGTGTTGCTGGTGAGGTCTGGGCTCAGGTCTGTGTTGCTGGTGAAGTCTGGGCTCAGGTCTGTGTTACTGGTGAGGTTTCCCTGTTCACTGACAGTGCCGGGCTCAGGTCTCTGTTATTGGTGAGGTCTGGGCTCACGTCTGTGTTACTGGTGAGGTCTCTCTGTTCACTGACGGTGCCGGGCTCGGGTCTGTGTTGCTGGCGAGGTCTCTCTGTTCACTGACAGTGCTGGGCTCAGGTCTGTGTTACTGGTGAGGTCTGGGCTCAGGTCTGTGTTACTGGTGAGGTCTGCCTGTTCACTGACGGTGCCGGGCTCAGGTCTGTGTTACTGGTGAGGTCTGCCTGCTCACTGACGGTGCCGGGATCAGGTCTGTGTTACTGGTGAGGTCTCCCTGCTCACTGACGGTGCTGTGTGACATTGTTGCCGCTGCCTCTAGCACTGACTGTTGCCTCCTCCTTGTGCAGGTGCTGCTCCTCCTCTTCAGCCTCTGTTTCCTGTTCGTCGAGGCCGTTGCCCTGAGCAGGGAGGGCTCGGCTTATTTCAGAGAGGGCCGGAGGTACCTCCAGCTACTGGTCATCCTCCTCTCCATCCTCATCCCCGCCTTCCACTTCAGCCGGGTCAGACTGGCCGACAGGCAGCTCGGGCGCCTGGAGAGCAACCGGCGGATGTTTGTCAGCTTCTACCATGTTGCGCTGCTGGCTGAGGCTGTCACCAGCCTTGCTGCCTTGCTGCTCACCATTCTCACCGTCAAGGTATGTCAGCAACTTACACGGGGAATTGGGGATCTGTCGGCATCCTGGGGTACAAGCAGCCGATCCTGGTCAGCAGCAGCATCTCATCAATCACTCGAATCTTACAGCACATTTATGCCAACTTTTTGGTCAAGCTGTCCAATTAATCCCACTCCCTGCTCTTTCCCCATAGCCAAGAACAATCTCCCCTTCTGGTAAACGTTACTATTGAATCTGCTTCCACCACCCTTTCAGGCAGCGCTTTCCAGATCACAACAACTCGCTGCGTAAAACATGTTTCCTCTGGTTCTTTTGCCAATGATCTTAAATCTGTGTCCTCTGGCTACACATCCTCCTGTCAGTGCCGACAGTTTCTCCTTATTTATTGAAATCCTTCATCATTTCTATCATACATCATATCATATCATACACTTCTATCATATCTTCTCTTAATCTTCTCTGTTCTAAGGAGAACAATCCCAGCCTCTCCACATAATTGAAGGCCCTCATCCCTGGTACCTGTAAGACGTAGGGAAATCACCCCTCCCCAGGTCTACCTGTAGGACTGCGGAAATCACACCTCTCCCCGTCCGACAGTTTCCAAAGTTCAGACCCGCAGATCAAACAACACCACAAGCCAATGGATTTATGAAACAAAATTTATTTTACTTAAAGACAGCAGGGAACTACAAGTAAGTTCACACAGAACTGCAGCAGATACTTTAGCATACAGTAATATTCCTTTACTTTCAGATCAAGTGATGATAAGCAAACACCGCGTACATACCAACACCAGCAAGTGGTCGGTTGGTTGATGGCTTCGACGTATGACTTTGACTGGCAACTGACCAAGATGCCCTCTCTCTCTCTCTCTACGGCAGTAACGTGTATTTTTCAAACAATATCTTTATACCCCAAATTTTGTTAACTTGCCCACTGCATACGTGTCTCAAGCTATACTAGCAATGGTCATTGTTTTTCTTCATATTCCTTCTTATCAATAGTCCGTGAATGAACATCACTGTCCACAGGTGGTTTTGTGTCCTGTGGATATCTCATCAGTCTGGTCCTGTCAAAGGTCCGTTCTTTCCGTATCTGTGAGAAAAGCAGCTGGCAGAGCTTAGCAGTTTCTCTTAATTAGACAGTTTCACAGCAACTAGCGTCCTGGCTTCACAAAGCATGGTGGTATATAAAATTTGGTCAATTTTTAAGTTTGGCCAAGTTATAGTAGAGTTACAGCAACTTTGTACAACAGAAAATGGTGTATTCTTACATACCGTTCTGGCAAATGCATTTGCACCCTCTCCAAAGTCCTTCACAAGTAGTTGAGAACTTGGTTGATGGAGGTAGACAGGAGCTGAAATCCCTCCCGGTGATTTTACTGGGTGGGGCGGCGGGGGGCGGGGGGGAGGGGGTTTGCGGTGGGAGCCCTCATCCCTAGCATACTGGGAAAGAGACAAAGAAAAGAAATGCTACCCTGTCGTGTAGCAAGACTTCACCCTATGAGATCTTAATCTCAGTCGAGCAAGCGGGAGGGAGGGGAGGGCAATGGTTCTGTGCATCTGCTCGCACAGACTCAGCCAATGCTCAACAACCCATCACAGAGAAGCATGTGCAGGAAAGGCAGAATGTTGCAGGGTGAAGGGGACAAGGACTGGGGGTAGTGTTGGTACCGACTGTGCTGGGGGCTAGGACTGGGGGTAGTGTTGGTACAGACTGTGCAGGGGGCAAGGACTGGGGGTAGTGTTGGTACCGACTGTGCTGGGGGCTAGGACTGGGGATAGTGTTGGTACCGAGTGTGCATGGTGCAGGGGGCTAGGACTGGGGTTAGTGTTGGTACAGACTGTGCAGGGGGCTAGGACTGCGGGTAATGTTGGTACAGACTGTGCATGGTGCAGGGGGCAAGGACTGGGGGTAGTGTTGGTACAGACTGTGCAGGGGGCTAGGACTGGGGGTAGTGTTGGTACAGACTGTGCAGGGGGCAAGGACTGGGGGTAGTGTTGGTACAGACTGTGCTGGGGGCTAGGACTGCGGGTAATGTTGGTACAGACTGTGCAGGGGGCAAGGATTGGGGGTAGTGTTGGTACAGACTGTGCTGGGGGCTAGGACTGGGGATAGTGTTGGTACCGAGTGTGCATGGTGCAGGGGGCTAGGACTGGGGTTAGTGTTGGTACAGACTGTGCAGGGGGCTAGGACTGCGGGTAATGTTGGTACAGACTGTGCATGGTGCAGGGGGCAAGGACTGGGGGTAGTGTTGGTACAGACTGTGCAGGGGGCTAGGACTGGGGGTAGTGTTGGTACAGACTGTGCAGGGGGCAAGGATTGGGGGTAGTGTTGGTACAGACTGTGCACGGTGCAGGGGGCTAGGAAAGGGGGTAATGTTGGTACAGACTGTGCAGTAGGCAAGGACTGGGGTTAGTGTTGGTACAGACTGTGCAGGGGGCAAGGACTGGGGTAGTGTTGGTACAGACTGTGCAGGGGGCAAGGACTGGGGGTAGTGTTGGTACTATCTGTGCAGGGGGCAAGGACTGGGGGTAGTGTTGGTACAGACTATGCAGGGGGCAAGGACTGGGGGTAATGTTGGTACAGACTGTGCAGGGGGCAAGGACTGGGGTTAGTGTTGGTACAGACTGTGCAGGGGGCAAGGACTGGGGGCAGTGTTGGTACAGACTGTGCAGGGGGCAAGGACTGGGGGTAGTGTTGGTACTTTCTGTGCAGGGGGCAAGGACTGGGGGTAGTGTTGGTACAGACTGTGCAGGGAGCAAGTACTGGGGGTGGTGTTGGTACAGACTGTGCAGGGGGCAAGGACTGGGGTTAGTGTTGGTACAGACTGTGCAGGGGCTAGGACTGGGGTTAGTGTTGGTACAGACTGTGCAGGGAGCAAGTACTGGGGGTAGTGTTGGTACAGACTGTGCAGTGGGCTAGGACTGGGGTTAGTGTTGGTACAGACTGTGCAGTGGGCTATGACTGGGGTTAGTGTTGGTACAGACTGTGCAGGGGGCTAGGACTGGGGGTAGTGTTGGTACAGACTGTGCAGTGGGCTAGGACTGGGGTTAGTGTTGGTACAGACTGTGCAGGGGGCTAGGACTGGGGTTAGTGTTGGTACAGACTGTGCACGGTGCAGGGGGCTAGGACTGGGGGTAGTGTTGGTACAGACTGTGCAGGGGGCTAGGACTGGGGTTAGTGTTGGTACAGACTGTGCAGAGTGTGGGAGCAGTCGAGCGTGAAGGACACCTACAAAGTTTGACACTCCACTGATCCCAGCTCTGGCTAACAAGTGACGTTGAGCTGGTCGATACCGGCCGGAGGTATTCCTCCCCATCCCCTCCAGGGGATGTAGAGGGCAGTTGCACATTTAGGATCAGGAGTAGGCCATTCAGGCCGTTCTGCCATCCAATTGATCTCAGCTCGACTCCATTTACCCGCCTTGGTTCCACAACCCTTAACACCCGTGCCTAACAAAAATCTTTCAGTCTCAGTTTTCAGTTGAGCCCTCCAAGCCCCAACAACATTTTGGGGATGAGAGTTCCAGATTGTTCCACTATGGTTTCTGTGAAGAACATAAGAACATAACATAAGAATTAGGAGCAGTAATTGGCCATTCGGCCCCTCGAGCCTGCTCCGCCATTCAATAAGATCATGGCTGATCTTCTCCCTCAACTCCACTTTCCTGCGCTGTCCCCATATCCCTTGATTCCCTCAATATCCAAAAGAGCTTCCTGACATCATCCCTGAACGGCCAAGCTCTAATTTGAAGGTTATGCCTCTTTGCTGTGGACTGTCCCACCAGAGGAAATAGTTTCTATCTCTCCGACCAAATCCTTTAACCATTTTAAACAGCTGGATTAGATTTCCCAGCGTCTGGCTGAAGAGATCTGGGAACAAACTGCCCAGCCACTCACCTGTGTGTGTGTACTTAATGCAAAGGAACATTCTATCCATGTAGTACAACACATTCCATTTGTGTGTGCATGGTGTTGACTATGAGCTTGCACATGTAGTATCTGTAGAGTTTTGGACACTGTTTACGTTTAACTCATTTATCTACGATAGGTATCAGCCATGGCTCAGTAGGCAGCACTCTCGCCTGAGTCAGAGGTTCAAGTCCACTCCAGAGACTTGAGCACAAAATCTAGGCTGACACTCCCAGTGTAGTACTGAGGGAGTGCTGCACTGTCGGAGGTGCCGTCTTTCAGATGCCCTCTCAGGTGGTACCATGGCACTCTATCAAAGAAAGGCGGAGGATTTCTCCCCAATGTCCTGGCCAATATTTATCCCTCAACCAAAAGAGATTATCTGGTCATTACCACGTTGCTGTTGGTGGGAGCTTGCTGTGCACAAGTTGGCTGCCACGTTTCCCACATTTCAACAGTGACTACACTTCACTGGACAGGCTAATGGGATTCAAGGTAGACAAGTCCCCTGGTCCTGATGAAATGCATCCCAGGGTATTAAAAGAGATGGCGGAAGTTATAGCAGATGCATTCGTTATAATCTACCAAAATTCTCTGGACTCTGGGGAGGTACCAGCGGATTGGAAAGCAGCTAATGTAACGCCTCTGTTTAAAAAAGGGGGCAGACAAAAGGCAGGTAACTATAGGCCGGTTAGTTTAACATCTGTAGGGGAGAAAATGCTTGAAGCTATCATTGAGGAAGAAATAGCGGGACATCTAGATAGGAATAGTGCAATCAAGCAGACGCAACATGGATTCATGAAGGGGAAATCATGTTTAACTAATTTACTGGAATTATTTGAGGATATAACGAGCATGGTGGATAGGGGTGTACTGATGGATGTGGTGTATTTAGATTTCCAAAAGGCATTCGATAAGGTGCCACACAAAAGGTTACTGCAGAAGATAAAGGTACGCGGAGTCAGAGGAAATGTATTAGAATGGATCGAGAATTGGCTGGCTAACAGAAAGCAGAGAGTTGGGATAAATGTATCCTTTTCAGGTTGGAAATCGGTAGTTAGTGGTGTGCCACAGGGATTGGTGCTGGGACCACAACTGTTTACAATATACATAAATGACCTGGAAGAGGGGACAGAGTGTAGTGTAACAAAATTTGCAGATGACACAAAGATTAGTGGGAAAGCGGGTTGTGTAGAGGACACAGAGAGGCTGCAAAGAGATTTAGATCGGTTAAGCGAATGGGCTAAGGTTTGGCAGATGGAATACAATGTCGGAAAATGTGAGGTCATCCACCTTGGGGAAAAAAAACAGTAAAAGGGAATATTATTTGAATGGGGAGAAATTACAACATGCTGTGGTGCAGAGGGACCTGGGGGTCCTTATGCATGAATCCCAAAAAGTTAGTTTGCAGGTGCAGCAGGTAACCAGGAAGGTGAATGGAATGTTGGCCTTCATTGCGAGAGGGATGGAGTACAAAAGCAGGGAGGTCCTGCTGCAACTGTACAGAGTATTGGTGAGGCCGTACCTGGAGTACTGCGTGCAGTTTTGGTCACCTTACTTAAGGAAGGATATACTAGCTTTGGAGGTGGTACAGAGATGATTCACTAGGCTGATTCCGGAGATGAGGGGGTTACCTTATGATGATAGATTGAGTAGACTGGGTCTTTACTCGCTGGAGTTCAGAAGGATGAGGGGTGATCTTATAGAAGCATTTAAAATAATGAAAGGCATAGACAGGATAGAGGCAGAGAGGTTGTTTCCACTGGTCGAGGAGACTAGAACTAGGGGGCACAGCCTCAAAATGTGGGGGAGCCAATTTAAAACTGAGTTGAGAAGGAATTTCTTCTCCCAGAGGGTTGTGAATCTGTGGAATTCTTTGCCCAAGGAAGCAGTTGAGGCTAGCTCATTGAATGTATTCAAATCACAGATAGATAGATTTTTAATCAATAAGGGAATTAAGGGTTACGGGGAGCGGGCGGGTAAGTGGAGCTGAGTCCACGGCCAGATCAGCCATGATCTTGTTGAATGGCGGAGCAGGCTCGAGGGGCTAGATGGCCTACTCCTGTTCCTAATTCTTATGTTCTTATGTTCTTATGTAATTACCTTTAAAGCACAATTTGCAATGTCCTGAGGTTCTGAAAGGCGCTATATAAATGCTTTCTTTCCGTAGATTGTCGGACAGCTTCGTTTTGTGCGGAGGTGGTGCGTGTTTGGGAAGACGTTCCAGCGCACATTTCGCGAGCTGTCGGCTGCAGCCCTGATCTTCCTCGTGCTCGTCATGGTCTACGCGCAGTGCGGCTATGTGGTGGGTATCGCAACTCTTTGTCGCAGCGTGAGAGAGAACTGCGATCCGGTCAGGCCCACGCAGATCTCTCTGTGGAACCCTGTGAAGGGCAAGCATTTCCTTTGGGGGATTAATTTATTCAGACCAAGGGTGGGGCCCAGGGTGCAGGAGCCCGGGAGGTGAAGGGCCCACGGTGCAGGAGCCCGGGAGGTGAAGGGCCCACGGTGCAGGAGCCCGGGAGGAGAAGGGCCCACGGTGCAGGAGCCGGGAGGAGAAGGGCCCACGGTGCAGAAGCCGGGAGGTGAAGGGATTGGGAAAGCTGGATGATGTGGAAGAGCAGAGGGAATTGGGAAAAGCAGTTCCTCATGTGGATAAGACCATATAGAATACTGCGTATAGAATATAAAAGTGGAGATAAGAACATAAGAATTAGGAGCAGCAGTCGGCCATTCGGCCCCTCGAGCCTGCGCTGCCATTCAATGAGATCATGGCTGATCTTCTACCTCAACTCCACTTTCCTGCACTGTCCCTATATCCCTTGATTCCCTAAATATCCAAAAATCTATTGCTCCCTGTCTTGAATATACTGAAAGACTGAGCCTCCACAGCGCTCGGGGGCGGAGAATTCTAAAGATTCACCACCCTCTGAGTGAACCCGTTTCTCCTCATCTCAGCCCTAAATGGCCGACTGCTTATCCTGAGACTGTGACCCCTGGTTCTAGACTCTCCAGAGATGCAATGGTGCATCTCTATAAAAACTTAGTAAAACCACAGTTGGAGCAATATTGGGCTCCACATTATCGGAAAGGTGTTGTTGTGGGTACAGCAATAACAAGTGGCATTTATATAGCGCCTTTAACATAGTGAAACATCCCAAGGAGCTTCATAGCAGTGTGATCAAACAAAAGGTGACACCGAGCCACCTAAGGAGATATTAGGACAGATGCTTGGTCAAAGAGGTAGGTTTTAAGGTTCATCTTAAAGGAGCAAAGAGAGGTAGAGCGATGGAAGGCTTTAGGAAGAGAATTCCAGAGCTTGGGGCCTGGGCAACTGAAGGCACGACCACCAATGGTGAAGCGATTAAAATGGGTAATGTGCAGAGGCTCCCCCCTTTAAGTGGAGAGCCATGGTGACACGTCACCGTGATGACCTCATCAGCGCTGCGCTGATGACCGACAGCGGCGGCCACTCCTCCACCCCCCCAACTTCCGCCCCTCTAGTGTGCGAACTTCCGCTCACTGCCGCACTTCCGCCCCCATTATGACCGACTTCCAGGCCGCGGGAAAGTAAAAGCCGAAGAGCGGAATTTCGCTCAAGAGGCCTCCGCATCCGCCGCGCCGGTAAAACCAACAGAAGCACGGTCGGTGTGCCACGTTTCCGGCGGGGGGCAATTTCGGCCCCAATGTCTTCGGTCTTCCCAATATTTAGTTGGAGAAAATTTCTGCTCATCCGAACAAACAGTCTGACAATTTAGTGACCATGGAGAGGTGGAGAGGAAACGGTGGTGAGATTCACTGGGATGCTGCCTGGTATGAGGAAATGCAAATACAAAGGAAGGCTTGAAAAATTGGGGCTGTTTTCATTTGGAACAGAGGAGATTAGGGAATGATTTGATCGAGGCAGTGAAAAACTATGAAAGGTTGGGACAGAGTAGATAGATACAGCGGGGTGGGGCTAAATTCCCCAGCGCCCCTTTTGGGGGCAGTAATCGAGTCGCGCAATTCCGGTTACCGCACCTCACAGGAAGTGGAGTGCAATGTCACGCACTCAGCTTCCTGTTGAGGTGGATTGTGGGGGGGGGGGCGCCTTCGTCAGCGCTCCTCGGGCTGCTCCGTTACAGGGGAGGGTGGTGCGCACCTTGCCGGGCCACCAGGCGGCCCGGACCATACCACGACAAAGCACAGGTCAGTCGGCCAAAAGTAGAAAATGGCGGCACGCGCGGCGATCCCCGCCTCTCCGTTAACTTCCGCCCCGCGAGCGGATGTCGGCCCAGTTCACGACCCGCGAGGCTGGCGCAGACACCGCCCGCGGCAGCCTCCGCTAACTCCCGTGCGATTCCGTGGGAACTGGTAGCCCCCCTGCCGCCCCCCCCCCCCGGACCCCCATGCCTCCTCCCTGCCCCCCCGCCCCACCCCCTGTGAAAGCAGTCTCGCCCCCCCCGAAGGCGTTAACAGGAGGCGCAAAACAGGGCATTTTCAGCCCCAGACTGTTCCCAGTGATTGAGTGGCCCAGAATGAGCTGACACAGAGACCAGATTAAATGCAAGTCATTTTGGACAGAGAGCGGGGGAAACTTTTTTTTACAGAAGATTGTGAAGCTGCAGAATACATGACTGGAGTTAGTGAGTGAAACAGAGACCGTGTCAACATTTCAGAGCTGGTTAGTCAGGTGGTTGATGGAAAGGGGGATAGAGAGAAAGGGGAACGGGACAGGTACCTGAGATTAGGACGACTTGTGGAGGGTAAGCACCTGTACGGACTGGTTGGGCCGAAGGGCTTGTTTTAATTGCTATGGTGGCGTATTTCTGTCAGGAAGGGCCCCGACTGATCTTCCCTTGTGTTCCCCCCCCAGATGTTCTCTCCTGCTCTGGAGGACTTTAAGACGTTCAGGCACACCCTGCTGTCCTTGGTTGCCTTCTCGCGAGGAGCTGTGTCCCTGCGGGAAGCGGTCCGCCAGTACCCCGTCACCGCGCCCATCTACTTCCTCAGCTACCTGCTGTGCCTGCTGTGGGTGGCGAGGAGCCTGTTCAGTGCCATCACCATCCAGGGTTACAGGGGCGTCCGGGCAGAGATGTACCGTCCAGCCATCGAGCCGCAAGACTACGAGATGATCGAGTTCTTCATTAAGAGGTTCAAGCTCTGGATTGGACTCACCAAGGCAAAGGAGGTAAATGCAGAGATTGGCCGAGGATCGCTGGCAGCTGGGTTGGAGCTTCAGTGATGGCAATCGGGGTGCGGGAGTGCCAGTCGCTGAGTTACTGGAAGGTTTGAACAGAAGAAATAGGAGCAGGAGTAGGCCACCTGGCTCCTCGAGCCTGCTCTGCCATTCAATAAGATCATGGCTGATCTGATCCTGGCCTGAACTCCACTTCCCTGCCCGCTCCCCATAACCCTTGACACCCTTACCGTTCAAAAATCTGTCTATCTCCACCTTAAATATATTCAATGACCCAGCGCCACAGCTCCCTGGGGCAGACAATTCCACAGATTTACAACCCTCTGAGAGGAGAAATTCCTCTTGTTTTAAATGGGCAACCCCTTATTCTGAAACTATGTCCCCTAGTTCTAGATTTCCCCCATGAGGGGAAACATCCTCTCTGCATTTACTCTGTCAAGCCCCCTCATTATCTGAAACGTTTCAATAAGATCAGTTCTCAATCTACTAAACTCCAATGATTATAGGCCCAAGCTGCACAAACGCACACTGCGATATTCCTTTTTATTCATTCATGGGATGTGAGCATCGCTGGCAAAGGCCGGCATTTATTGCCCATCCCCCACTGCCCTCGAGAAGGTGGTGGTGAGCTGCCACCTTGAACTGCAGAGAGCAATTGAGAGTCAACCACATTGCTGTGGGTCTCGAGTCACATATCGGCCAAACCATGTACTGACGGCAGATTAACTTCCCGAAAGGGCATTAGTGAACCAGATGGGTTTTTACAACAATCCAGTAGTTCCATGTCACCATTACTGATACTAGATTTTTAATTCCAGATTTATTTAATTAACTGAATTTAAATTCCCCAGCTGCCATGGTGGGATTTGAACTCTTGACCCAAGATCATGAGTCCAGGCCTCTGGATTACTAGCCCAGTAACATACCCACTATGTGACCATACCCCTAACCCCTACTGTACCTCTATCCTGTGCTTTACCCACACACATCGAAAACTGCTGCAAACAATCCTTGCTCAGTGGATATTGTGACCCAACGTCCCTGTATTTGTTTACTGTACAATAACATGAAGAAACATTTAAATTTGACGATGCTGACGTTGATGTTGGTTATTGCTGCCATGCTGACCTCAATCTTCCAAAGCCCCAAATGGAAACAGGGTCACCAAGTATTAGAACGATGGGCAAACTGAGGACATAGAAACATAGAAAATAGGTGCAGGAGTAGGCCATTCGGCCCTTCGCACCTGCACCGCTATTCAATGAGTTCATGGCTGAACATGCAACTTCAGTACCCCATTCCTGCTTTCTCACCATACCCCTTGATCCCCCGAGTAGTAAGGACTACATCTAACTCCTTTTTGAATATATTTAGTGAATTGGCCTCAACTACTTTCTGTGGTAGAGAATTCCACAGGTTCACCACTCTCTGGGTGAAGAAATTCCTCCTCATCTCGGTCCTAAATGGCTTACCCCTTATCCTTAGACTGTGTCCCCTGGTTCTGGACTTCCCCAACATTGGGAACATTCTTCCTGCATCTAACCTGTCTAACCCCGTCAGAATTTTAAACGTTTCTATGAGGTCCCCTCTCATTCTTCTGAACTCCAGTGAATACAAGCCCAGTTGATCCAGTCTTTCTTGATAGGTCAGTCCCGCCATCCCGGGAATCAGTCTGGTGAACCTTCGCTGCACTCCCTCAATAGCAAGAATGTCCTTCCTCAGGTTAGGAGACCAAAACTGTACACAATACTCCAGGTGTGGCCTCACCAAGGCCCTGTACAACTGTAGCAACACCTCCCTGCCCCTGTACTCAAATCCCCTCGCTATGAAGGCCAACATGCCATTTGCTTTCTTAACCGCCTGCTGTACCTGCATGCCAACCTTCAATGACTGATGTACCATGACACCAGATCTCTTTGCACCTCCCCTTTTCCTAATCTGTCACCATTCAGATAATAGTCTGTCTCTCTGTTTTTACCACCAAAGTGGATAACCTCACATTTATCCACATTATACTTCATCTGCCATGCATTTGCCCACTCACCTAACCTATCCAAGTCGCTCTGCAGCCTCGTAGCATGCTCATCGCAGTTCACACTGCCACCCAACTTAGTGTCATCCGCAAATTTGGAGATACTACATTTAATCCCCTCATCTAAATCATTAATGTACAGTGTAAACAGCTGGGGCCCCAGCACAGAACCTTGCGGTACCCCACTAGTCACTGCCTGCCATTCTGAAAAGTCCCCATTTACTCCTACTCTTTGCTTCCTGTCTGACAACCAGTTCTCAATCCATGTCAGCACACTACCCCCAATCCCATGTGCTTTAACTTTGCACATTAATCTCTTGTGTGGGACCTTGTCGAAAGCCTTCTGAAAGTCCAAATATACCACATCAACTGGTTCTCCCTTGTCCACTCTACTGGAAACATCCTCAAAAAATTCCAGAAGATTTGTCAAGCATGATTTCCCTTTCACAAATCCATGCTGACTTGGACCTATCATATCACCTCTTTCCAAATGCACTGCTATGACATCCTTAATAATTGATTCCATCATTTTACCCACTACCGATGTCAGGCTGACCAGTCTATAATTCCCTGTTATCTCTCTCCCTCCTTTTTTTAAAAGTGGGGTTACATTGGCTACCCTCCACTCCATTGGAACTGATCCAGAGTCAATGGAATGTTGGAAAATGACTGTCAATGCATCCACTATTTCCAAGGCCACCTCCTTAAGTACTCTGGGATGCAGTCCATCAGGCCCTGGGGAATTATCGGCCTTCAATCCCATCAATTTCCCCAACACAATTTCCCGACTAATAAGGATTTCCCTCAGTTCCTCCTCCTTACTTGACCCTCCGACCCCTTTTATATCCGGAAGGTTGTTTGTGTCCTCCTCAGTGAATACCGAACCAAAGTACTTGTTCAATTGGTCTGCCATTTCTTTGTTCCCCGTTATGACTTCCTCTGATTCTGACTGCAGGGGACCTACGTTTGTCTTTACTAACCTTTTTCTCTTTACATATCTATAGAAACTTTTGCAATCCGTCTAAACTGATCATGCTGCAGCCCGGCTCCGTCTCATTGGTGCAGCCCAGCTCCCTCTCATTGGTGCAGCCCGGCTCCGTCTCATTGGTGCAGCCCGGCTCCGTCTCATTGGTGCAGCCTGGCTCTGTCTCATTGGTGCAGCCCGGCTCCGTCTCATTGGTGCAGCCAGACAGTTGCGGCCAATGCTATTGGCTCACATTTGGTGCCACTGCCCACCTTACCGCTGCTCCATGTCCTACTGCTGCCGACCGTGGTTTATCACACTCCATCGCCAACAGAGGGATTCTTCCTGTGTGGCTCCATTTAACCCTGCAGGCCAATGCTCCAAGAGGTAGGGAGGTCCCACATGAGAACATAAGAATTAGAAGCAGGAGTCGGCCATTCAGCCCCTCGAGCCTGCTCCGCCATTCAATGAGCTCACGGCCGATCTTCTACCTCAACTCCACTTTCCTGCACTATCCCCATATCCCTTGATTCCCTTAATACTGAACAATCTGTCGATCTCTATCTCGAATATACTCAAAGACCGAGGGCTGGATTTTCCGGACCTTTGCGTTCCGGGTTTTGCCCTGGAGCGGCGTGAAAGGCGGCATTCAGGTCTCCAGCGCCCTGCCGTGATCCTCCGGTCCCGTTTTGCGGTGGCGCTGAGCAGCACCGCCGGGAAGAGCTGCTCCGGGTGTGCAATGCCTCTGGTTGTGACACCGGCAGTATTTTGGCCTTTTGTCCGATCGGTCCGCCCACAATGACCGCCTGGGTAAGCAGAGTGGTCCGGCATAGCCGGCAACAGTGAGGAAAGTAAAGTACTCCACGGGTAAGTGTAAGTGTTTGTTCTTTTCATCTATTTAGCAATTTGTGTTGTGGTGACGTGGGCAATGTTTTGGGAATGTTTTGGGGGATTTTTAAGGTCGTCCCCCCCCCCGCCTCCGGCCTCTCTCGGACACACACGGCCCGACACTTTAGCTCGCGTGTTTCCCAGCCTTGCGTCACGAAAAGTGTACAACGCCTCCCTTCGCGCTGCACCCCTGACACAGGGCCCAGATGCCCAAACTTCCTTAACAAAGCACAAACTATTCCCGGGCCGGTAACTTGCCCGCCCCGCCTCCGGTTTGGCCCCGAGAACTGAAAAGCCTGAAATCCAGGCCTCAGTCTCCACAGCCCTCTTGGGTAGAGAAGTCCAGAGATTCACCACCCTCTGAGTGAAGAAGTTTCTCCTCAGCTCGGTCCCAAACGGCCGACCCCTTATCCTGAACATGGACAAGCAGCAGGACGTTTTACCAATGTTCGGACTCAGAGGTGAGCGTGTTCCCACTGGACCATGGCTGATGGCAGCACTGTCCCAGCCACCGCTCCTGGGTCTTGTTGATGTGTAGGATATGGGCTGGTGCCCCTGTGGTGAGCGTTGAATACAAACTACGGCACTAATTGGACCAGCGAGTCTTTACTCCGTTGATCGGCCCATAGTGTATTGCCCAGCTGAGTGTAATGAATGAAACTCCCATCTGGCGTAACCTTTGAACCACCGAGCCTCACCGAACCCTTTCCTTTGTTTCACCGCAGTTCCGTCACAAGGTGAAGTTCGAAGGGATGGAGTCGCTGCCGACAGGCGCTTCCCGAACCTCCGGCTTCTCTCGGCTCGTATCGGCGAGCAGCGAGTCCCGCTTCTCCGACTGCACCGTCTCATCTGGCTCCGTGCGGTCCGAGGAGCTGACCCTCCCGGAGAGTCCGGCCGCCAAGGCCCACGACATTCAGGCCTACCTGGACCGGCTGCTGCCCGCCGTCAACAAACTCCTCGGACAGTTTGACCGGGTCAACAAAGTCACCGACGACTTGTACCGGATCGAGGCCGATTTGGAGAGGGTGCAGGGCAGGATTAATCGGAAGAGGCAGAGGCTGGGCGGGAGGGAGAAGAGCGAGGCGGAGAGAAGGATCACCAGCCCTCCACCGAGCGTGTGGCTCCAGCTACCGAGGACCCACAGCCTCATTTCCCAGTCGGCGGTCTCCGGCCTCCGGCTCAGCAAAGGCTCGGCCTGCCGACGCCCCGCGGGAGTGGCCAGTTCAGCCCACGGGGCCCCGCCGGTCGGCTCCAGGATCGGTGATGTGCCCGGGCGAAGGGCCTGGCAGTCCGGGCCCTCACTGTCAGCGGGCATCAGCCAGAGGCTGGTACCGAGCTCAGAGCCTGTGGCCAAAGCCAGGCCCAAGAGCGAGGAAGGCCAGGATCGAGGAATGAACAGGCAGCAGGCCCCGGTCAAGAGGAGAGCGTGGCAGACTGAAAGCGCAGAGGGAAACCACCAGTGATCACACACAGTAACCAGGAGGAGGCACTCTCGAGCACTGAGGGGGAAGCAGTGATAATGTTTATAGCAGGTTGGGCCTATACTCATTGGAGTTTAGAATACTGAGAGGTGAAACGTATAAGATTCTGAGGGTCTTGATATGATGCAGAGAGGATGTTTCCTCTGATGGGGGAATCTAGAACTAGGGGGCATAGTTTCAGAATAATGGGTCGCCCATTTACAACGGGGATGAGGAGGAATTTCTTCTCTCAGAGGGTTGTGAATCTGTGAAATTCTCTGCCCCAGAGCTGTGGAGGCTGGGCCATTGAATGTATTTAAGATGGAGATAGACAGATTTTTTAATGATAAGGGAGTCAAGGGTTATGGGGAGCGGGCAGGGAAGTGGAGCTGAGGCCAGGATCATATCAGCCATGATCGTATTGAATGGCAGAGCAGGCTCGAGGGGCCGAATGGCCTACTCCTGCTCCATTTCTTATGTTCTATGTTCTAACACATCCTCTCATTCACTGACAGTGGTGCCATGTGTAACATCCACTCACTTGACCGACAGCGAGAAGCTTATTCAACATGGTACAAATTAGAGTTGGTAGCGATCCAGAAACAGTATCTACGTGCACCTGGGGAAAGTGTCTGGTGAATAGCGGTAATTGTACGACTAGATTTCAGTTGCTTAATGCTGCTGTTAAGATATTTTGGAGGGCAAGCCATGATTTGGAGCAGATAAATTGGAGTAGACGCAAGAGTAAAGGAGCATTTTTATATCCATACTGGAGGACAAGGCTCCTGTCGGTCAGGGGTTCAGGTGGTCAGACTGTCAGGGCTAAATAGAGATGTGTGCAGACAAATTAACCTAAAAACGTACTTCATTCTATTAAAGGTTCAGCTGTAAATAAAATAGAAATAAGTGCAACAAACATAAGAACTTTAAGCATTAGGAGCGGGAGGCCCTACGGCCCCTTGGGCCTGCTCCGTCATTCAATAAGATCATGGCTGATCTTCAACCTCAACTCCACTTTCCCGCCCGATCTCCAGATCCCTTGCTTCCCCCAGACTCCAAAAATCTATCGATCTCAGTCTTGAATATATTCAGAGACTCAGCATCCACAGCCCTCTGGGGCAGAGAATTCCAAAGATTCACCACCCTCTGAATGAAGAATTTTCTCCTCATCTCCGGCTGAAATGGCCGACCCCTTATCCTGAGACTGTGCCCCTGGTTCCAGACTCTCCAGCCCGGGGAAAACAACCTCTCAGCATCTACCCTGTCAATGCCCCTCAGAATCTTGTCTGCTGTGTGTAACAGGAGATAGTATCAGGAATGCTAAATAGCACAAGAGAAAAAAGGAAAGTAGGCAGAATTAGGAGTCTGATAACAATTAAATTCCACATTAATCCTTTGGGGGATTATCTGGGCAGGTTAAGTATGAGGTTTGGCGGACGAGCTGAATAAATACATCAGTGTTCTTTCACTTCTGAGGACATTGCTCTGGTCGTACAGAGTCAGCTCAAACTGCTTGAATAGAAATGGTGGCAGGAATGGTTTTTGGGGCTGATTGTAAACTGGAGCGGGTTTCTGGGAGGTAGGGGCAGAGCGAGTGTGAATCGCACGCGCTGGCCCAAGTTTCAGGCCGGGGAGATTTTAACGCCCGGTTCTCGTTTAATTGCCGCTGGTCCACTTCCCACACGGGTCATCATCATCATCATCATCATCATAGGCAGTCCCTCGAAATCGAGGAAGAGTTGCTTCCACTCTAAAAGTGTTCTCAGGTGACTGAACAGTCCAATCCGGGAATTACAGTCTCTGTCGCAGGTGGGACAGACAGTCGTTGAAGGAAAGGGTGGGTGGGGAGTCTGGTTTGCCGCACGCTCCTTCCGCTGCCTGCGCTTGTATTCTGCATGCTCTCGGCGACGAGACTCGAGGTGCTCAGCGCCATCCCGGATGCTCTTCCTCCACCTAGGGTGGTCTTTGGCCAGGGATTCCCAGGTGTCAGTGGGGATGTTGCACTTTATAACGGGTAGTGCGCGCGTATTGGGTGAAGGGCAGGTGGCCCCTGGCCATCCGCCAGCGAAGTGGCGGAGAGGGGGTTTCGGGCGGGAGTGGTGGGACAGAAGGGGTGTCCCGGGTAGGGGAGAACTCCTGCTTCTCCTAGCCCCACTTACCCGGACAGCCTCCGTCCTTCCCACCAGCTGCCGATTGGCCCGAGCCCGGCGGCCAATCCACAGTGCCTTCCCTGCTCGGGGGCCCCCGGCTAAAGTGCCATTGTGGTCCTGTTGAGGTCACAGGGCGGTGATTCGCGTTTACAAATGAGGCTTCTGCCCGAGTTTGGTGTGCACCCGCTAAAACCTGCAGCGTTAAAATCGGGAGGTCAGCAGGAATGTAGCGGGACCCACTGCGTTTTAGCTGCTCACTCGGTCCGTTCCCGCCCAGAGAGGAAAGTTAAAATACCATCCCCCCGCCCCACTACCGGTTTGGGGATCTTACCCCCCACCACCATCTGCCACCTCACCTCCCACAATCGAATATCACCCCCCCCCCCCGATCGGACCACGCCACACGCCCACTTTGATCTCTCCCCGCCAGACATACCTGCTCTCACCCCAGCTCGGCAAAAATGTAAAGATGTCCTGCAGATTTTATTGCCTGTACCTCTGGGTGTCCCAACGTCAAAATAGCACCCTCCTCCCCCACCCCCCCCCACTCCGCGGGCTAACAGCCAGCCCTTGGTGTCTGCTGACGACTCGTTACTACTTCAGTAAGATCGATCATGCATATTTAGTTTTAGCTCTGTGAAGTGTTATTGTTAGAACTACTGTCAATAAAGCTCGATTATTCTCACTGTGTGCTGACTGACTGTATTCAACCCTTGCCACTGGACAAAGGCCGAGGTCTGTCGAGCCCGTGTGGTGGCTGATGTGCAACGGTCACCACACGTTAAAAAATCCACGCACAGGCATCTTCCACCCCTACAATTGGAGTTCAGGACTGGAACATCGGGTCCTTCACTGAAACATCTGTGAACTCATGTGGAAGCAAGTCATCCTCATTCGAGGGACCCCTGTGATGATTCAATGTGAACGGGAGTGTGATTGTTCCTGCAGCTGTCCCGAGGGTGCTGACTTACTGGGTGCATTGCCACAGGTGCTCGCATTGCTCCAGTACCTCTCCCAAGTGTGAGTGCAGATAGGACGTAGCAGTAGGCTATTCAACTGCAAGGGCATCATTGCCATCATCATCCCATCTCCTTCTGCCATCCACATACACACACACACTTGCACAGGGTTGACGAGGTAGTGATCAGGAGTAGCAACCCTGCACAATCTTTACCTCCTTAGTCACAGGCATCTCAGCTAATTCAGCACAGCTCTGGAATCAGCCCACACCGGCTCTGGTCAGGATTGTTACAAGCCAGTTACTTTACACCCTTGGCTGTTTCCTGCAAGGCACCCAATGAAGGGTTAGTGTTCCGCCCAACGTCTTTGTCCCTGGGGACAAGCTGGCACTGTGCCACCTAAAACTCCCCCATTGTCCCCTGAGATGGACAGTGAGCTTTCCATCCGATTCCCTGCTCTCTTTCCCCACTATCAAACAGGCAGACTACCCGGGGGAGGATCTAGCAGCAACATGCATTTATATACTGTCTTCGAGGTATTGAAATATCCGACAATATTTCACACCGGATCAAGCAGCCGAATTAGGGCAGGTCACAGAGCGGTCTGAAAAGGCGGTGGAGTTATCGTAAGGTTATAGGGAGGGAGTTCCAGAAGGTAGGAAGAATTTGCCATCAAGTGATAAATGCCAGGGGAAGGGGGGCAGGGGAGGCCAGAGTCAGAAGTGCAGAGCTGGAGGAGGTTATAGCAGCAGCGACTTGCAAACGTGGGCAGAGTTTCGATTTGGTGCGTTGAGGGGGACAAGGGGCCGGTGATGGGCAGTGAGACTTGATGCAGGTGGCAAAGTTAGGAAGGAGTCGGAGTTCGGAGCTCAGGAAGTTGATAATGAGGTCACTAGAGAAAGTGGCTTTGGAGAAGTGTGGATTACAGCTTCAGCAGCAGCAGCAGTGGCGAGTTAGGGACACATGTGGAAGTATGTGGATTCGGGATGGGTTCGAAGCTTTGACATAGGGTTGAACAGGTGTTGCGGTAAAAAGACTTCTCTTCCTCAAGGTGGACTCCCTGATATAAGGGATCGACACCTGCCCGCCTGTACAGCGACCACAGAATCACGCAGACAAAACCTTGGTTCAACCGGTTTTTATTCGAGCATGCTCGGAAAGATTCCGACGAACACTTCCTCGATCCAAGGTTTTACAATTAGTTGTACAGGTTTGAGGTGTGCGACCCTCCTACAAAACCACCGATTGGCTGACTGCTCAGACTGGCTCTGGGTGGTTCCCCCACCTGTCCATCTCCCGTCACGTCACCCTTCTGGAATGTGTTAATGAGTGGCATCAATTTTGCCTCAGTTCCTCATGACGTGTGAATTGACCTTGCTTCCCAGGGTTTGCCATCTTTCTGGACTGTTGACTCCCCGCTGCCCTTGTTATTCAGTACTGAGTGTAGGTTTCCATCTTCTATCAGTCTGTGCTGCAGGTCAATGCATTGTTGACTACTTATGATTACTCAGAACCACCCAATACTGATAAGCCCTACAATTCATTCGGGTCTCGGTTTTCCTCCCCTTACAGCAGGAGACTGAGAATGCACACTGGAGATTAAAGGGATGGGTTAGAGTCCATGAGAGTGAAGTGCACATGGGCTGTGGAAGGAGCAGCTTGGATGAATACCATGCTTCTTTTACATTCTAATCCCACCTATTTGCTGCAAACAGCACAGCACCGACGCACCACGGCAGTTTACCGACTATTTTCAATGGTCACTTTTACACATTTGAAAAATATATATACATTTATTCTATAGGAATACAAATTCAAGCAGGGGAGGGATTTACAGCAATTAACCAACTCGTGCACTGCAAATGATGTCCTCTCTTCCACATGTCCCAACGTGTATTCCAAGTTTCACCACAGAAGCGAGCAAATTACACGGGCCGCTAGCGACTGGTAGAAGCTTTGTGAATAGCACAGGCGGATAGCCCAGTGTACAGCTAGGGAACTGGAATTAGAAGAGACACTAACAGTCACCCAAAGCAATGTCCACCTGGGGATGGGGAGGTGGGGATTCATGCCCACCTACAGATTTAGATCACAGGTCACACACACACTACCCAAAAGGGTCTTAGGAGTCAGAATGCATTTTATTAAGGAGCGGTAGTTCAAATATAGTCAAACACAACACACAATGAGGATAGACATACGACCATGACAAGTAGCTGGTATTGGTCCCGATCGGACAGACAGCTGGTGACACGAACAGCTCTTCTCTGCACCGTCTGCCCTGAAAAGCTCTTTAGATATCTCTCTCATTCTCTTTTCGGGTTGGGCCTGGGGTAATTAATGGACAGGACCATTTAACCCATGATATGTCGAGTTCTTTGTCTCAACTCTTAGATGAAAAACCATCCCCTTCCCATGAGCTCGCACCTTCTCTTGGACAGCTTTTTAATCTCTAGGTTCCTTGCTAGACCTCTTATCAAAGCCTGTTTTTGCGTTCTGCCCTTCTACCTCAGCTCTCTGTACAACTGATGTGATTGGAATCCTTCAATATCATCAACTTAGGCAAACTGCTGAGCGAGGGAACCCGTGTAGGACTATTGCTTACACCAGACATCAGCAGGCTTCCAGTACCACAGCTGACAAGCCATTTGTCTGTTCACCAAAACTGTGCATTTTGCCGTCGGGTCCCACTGGGGAGCAAGCAGGAGCATGGACACTGGGAGGTTCAGAGGTCGAGTGCAGCACCCTATCGCCGCCACAGTGAACCTACTGCAGACTGGACGTCAAAGCTCAAAACTCCCTAGTCAGTGCGGTTTAATACTGCGACTACCTTGACGCACTAAGTCACGGGGAATGGGGAGGAAACTGCTTGAAAAGACACACTTGTACACCCACTGGTGACTTGCGTTAACCAGGGGGGTATGTGTGGGTCAGGGGCGAATAATGAGAGTTTCAGGTCAGTGACAATAAAACCTATGATGCTGGAGACTGCCTGTAGCAACTGCATTTATCCCAGCCACATTTCAACCTCAAATCCTGCTGGACTTCTCGGAACAGAACGATACTCTCAAACTTCTTGAACAGGCAACAATAGGCTCTTTTGGCAGTCAGTGCTAACGGTAAGGTAGCTCAGCTGTCAAAGGGCTGGTGGATTTCCCCATGTGGTTCCCTCCAGCCACTGTTTCTCTGCCACTGACTGTACCGATCCTCCTCGACGTGATTCATTTGTTCAAGCAGCCACCGTCTCCTGCAGTCATCCACCAGTAACCAGAGGGTCACTTCCTGGAAGACCTCACTGACAGAAACCTGAAACAGAAAACAATTAGGACATTTAAGATGAAACCCAGCACAATATGAACAATACAGTTAAAGTGGCGCGGGGGTGTAGCTGAACTGTGCCGTGGTGTGTCAGCACTGTGCTGACAATCACCACAAGCCCCTTTGTTGGCTGTGCTGATGGAAAGGTTCCTGGTAACAAACACCAAGATAAAATTCTCTAACAGGCATCAGAATAAATGTTCTTTTTTAATTTTGTGCTGTCAAGATAACAAAGAACAATGCTGAAAAGGGAATTGTTTCCATTTCTGGACTCTAAAGCACGGGTTAGATACAGAGTAAAGCTCCCTCTACACTGTGCCATCAAACACTCCCAGGGCAGGTACAGCACATAAGAACATAAGAACATAAGAATTAGGAACAGGAGTAGGCCATCTAGCCCCTCGAGCCAGCTCCGCCATTCAACAAGATCACGGTTGATCTGGCCGTGGACTCAGCTCCACTTACCCGCCCGCTCCCCGTAACCCTTAATTCCCTTATTGGTTAAAAATCTGTCTATCTGTGACTTGAATACATTCAATGAGCTAGCCTCAACTGCTTCCTTGGGCAGAGAATTCCACAGATTCACAACCCTCTGGGAGAAGATTTTCCTTCTCAACTCGGTTTTAAATTGGCTCCCCCGTATTTTGAGGCTGTACCCCCTAGTTCTAGTCTCCCTGACCAGTGGAAACAACCTCTCTGCCTCTATCTTGTCTATCCCTTTCATTATTTTAAATGTTTCTATAAGATCACCCCTCATCCTTCTGAACTCCAATGAGTAAAGACCCAGTCTACTCAATCTATCATCATAAGGTAACCCCCTCATCTCCGGAATCAGCCTAGTGAATTGTCTCTGTATCCCCTCCAAAGCCAGTATATCCTTCCTTAAGTAAGGTGACCAAAACTGCACGCAGTACTCCAAGTGCGACCTCACCAATACCCTATACAGTTGCAGCAGGACATCTCTGCTTTTGTACTCCATCCCTCTCGCAATGAAGGCCAACATTCCATTCGCCTTCCTGATTACCTGCTGCACCTGAAAACTAACTTTTTGGGATTCATGCACAAGGACCCCCAGGACCCTCTGCACCTCAGCATGTTGTAATTTCTCCCCATTCAAATAATATTCCCTTTTACTGTTTTTTTTCCCCCAAGGTGGATGACCTCACACTTTCCGACATTGTATTCCATCTGCCAAACCTTAGCCCATTCGCTTAACCTATCTAAATCTCTTTGCAGCCTCTCTGTGTCCTCTGCACAACCCGCTTTCCCACTAATCTTTGTGTCATCTGCAAATGTTGTTACACTACACTCTGTCCCCTCTTCCAGGTCATCTATGTATATTGTAAACAGTTGTGGTCCCAGCACCGATCCCTGTGGCACACCACTAACCACCGATTTCCAACCCGAAAAGGACCCATTTATCCCGACTCTCTGCTTTCTGTTAGCCAGCCAATTCTCTATCCATGCTAATACATTTCCTCTGACTCCGCGTACCTCTATCTTCTGCAGTAAACTTTTGTGTGGCACCTTATCGAATGCCTTTTGGAAATCTAAATACACCACATCCATCGGTACACCTCTATCCACCATGCTCGTTATATCCTCAAATAATTCCAGTAAATTAGTTAAACATGATTTCCCCTTCATGAATCCATGCTGCGTCTGCTTGACTGCACTATTCCCATGTACATGTCCCGCTATTTCTTCCTTAATGATAGCTTCAAGCATTTTCCCCACTACAGATGTTAAGCTAACCGGCCTATAGTTACCTGCCTTTTGTCTGCCCCCTTTTTTAAACAGAGGCGTAACATTAACTGCTTTCCAATCCGCTGGTACCTCCCCAGAGTCCAGAGAATTTTGGTAGATTATAACGAATGCATCTACTATAACTTCCGCCATCTCTTTTAATACCCTGGGATGCATTTCATCAGGACCAGGGGACTTGTCTACCTCGAGTCCCATTAGCCTGTCCAGCACTACCCCCCTAGTGATAGTGATTGTCTCAAGGTCCTCCCTTCCCACATTCCTGTGAGAAGCAATTTTTGGCATGGTTTTTGTGTCTTCCACTGTGAAGACCGAAGCAAAATAATTGTTTAAGGTCTCAGCCATTTCCACATTTCCCATGATTAAATCCCCCTTCTCATCTTCTAAGGGACCAACATTTACTTTAGTCACTCTTTTCCATTTTATATATCTGTAAAAGCTTTTACTATCTGTTTTTATGTTTTGCGCAAGTTTACCTTCGTAATCTATCTTTCCTTTCTTTATTGCTTTCTTAGTCATTCTTTGCTGTTGTTTAAAATTTTCCCACTAACCTTGGCCACCTTATACGCATTGGTCTTTAATTTGATGCTCTCCTTTATTTCCTTGGTTATCCACGGCTGGTTATCCCTTCTCTTACCGCCCTTCTTTTTCACTGGAATATATTTTTGTTGAGCACTATGAAAGAGCTCCTTAAAAGTCCTCCACTGTTCCTCAATTGTGCCACCGTTTAGTCTGTGTTTCCAGTCTACTTTAGCCAACTCTGCTCTCATCCCACTGTAGTCCCCTTTGTTTAAGCATAGTACACTCGTTTGAGACACAACTTCCTCACCCTCAATCTGTATTACAAATTCAACCATACTGTGATCACTCATTCCAAGAGGATCTTTTACTAGGAGATCGTTTATTTTATCCTGTCTCATTACACAGGACCAGATCTAAGATAGCTTGCTCCCTTGTAGGTTCTGTAACATATTGTTCTAAGAAACAATCCCATATGCATTCTATGAATTCCTCCTCCAGGCTACCTAGTGCGATTTGATTTGACCAATCGATATGTAGGTTAAAATCCCCCATGACTACTGCCGTTCCTTTTTCACATGCCTCCATTATTCCCTTGATTATTGCCCGCTCCGTGAAGTTATTATTTGGGGGCCTATAAACTACGCCCACCAGTGACTTTTTCCCCTTACTATCTCTAATCTCCACCCACAATGATTCAACATTTTGTTCATTCGAGCCAATATCGTCTCTCACAACTGCCCTGATATCATCCTTTATTAACAGAGCTACCCCATCTCCTTTCCCTTCTTGTCTATCTTTCCGAATTGTCAGATACCCCTGTATGTTTAATTCCCAATCTTGGCCACCCTGCAACCATGTTTCTGTAATGGCCACCAAATCACACCCATTTGTAATGATTTGTGCCGTCAACTCATGTACTTTATTTCGAATGCTGCGTGCGTTTAGGTAGAGTGTTTCAATCCTAGTTTTTAAACCATGATTTTTAGTTTTGACCCCCTCCTGCAGCCCTTTTATATTCAGTGGCCCTTTTTGTTTTTTGCCTTGGGTTTCTCTGCCCTCCACTTTTACTCATCTCCTTTCTGTCTTTTGCTTTTGTCTCCTTTTTGTTTCCCTCGATCTCCCTGCATTGGTTCCCATCCCCCTGCCATATTAGTTTAACTCCTCCCCAACAGCACTAGCAAACACTCCCCCAGGACAGTGGTTCCGCTCCTGCCTAGGTGCAGACCGTCCGGTTTGTACCGGTCCCACCTCCCCCAGAACCGGTTCCAATGCCCAAGGAATTTGAATACCTCCCTACTACACCACTGCTCAAGCCACGTATTCATCTGAGCTATCCTGCGATTCCTACTCTGACTAGCACGTGGCACTGGTAGCAATCCCGAGATTACTACTTTTGAGGTCCTACGTTTTAATTTAGCTCATATCTCCTTAAATTCGTCTCATCCCTTTTTTTTACCTATATCGTTGGTACCAATGTGCATGACAACTGGCAGTTCACCCTCCCTTTTCAGAATGTCCTGCACCCGCTCCGAGACATCCTTGACCCTTGCACGGGTTAGATACAGAGTAAAACTCCCTCTACACTGTCCCATGAAACACTCCCAGGGCAGGTACAGCACGGGGTTAGATACAGAGTAAACCTCCCTTCACACTATCCCATCAAACACTCCCAGGGAAGGTACAGCATGGGTTAGATACAGAGTAAACCTCCCTCTACACTGTCCCATCAAACACTCCCAGGGCAGGTACAGCATGGGGTCAGATACAGAGTAAACCTCCCTCTACACTATCCCATCAAACACTCCCAGGACAGGTACAGCATGGGTTAGATACAGAGTAAAGGTCCTTCTACACTATCCCATCAAACACTCCCAGGGCAGGTACAGCACGGGTTAGATACAGTGTAACGCTCACTCTACACTATCCCATCAAACACTTCCAGGGCAGGTACAGCACGATTAGATACAGAACATGAGTCCGTACTTGCCCTGGGCGTGTTTCACGGGCAGTATATCCTGGGTCGCAGCTGAGTTCGCTGATCTGCTGCTTGGGCAGGAGCTGGAGCTGGAGCAACACAATTCATCCCTCGGCTTGCGAGGGAGGGGGAAGGATAATCAGCCAGGGGATCTGCTCCCGGTCACCACGCTGCTGGAAAGCCCGTGTGTGGGGAGGGCGGTTGAGTAGACGTTCGGCTTCTGCCGTGATGCCTGCCACAGTTCAACGGCCTGCCAACACTCAGTGTCTAGGCTCACACATGAAGAAAGGCCAGTTGGAGAAGTATATGTCCAGGCTTCAGACGAGGACAAGAGTGGGCTCAGCTGCAGTCCAGCACCCCAGGGTCTGTGCCTTCAAGAGGGCCGGGTAGAAAACTGAAGAGAAGTGGAAAACAAGATAGTCAAACTCCGTGTAATAGTGAAACTTGTAACTGAACAGAAACAGGTTAACAGGGTAGATGCTGAGAGGTTGTTTCCCTGGGCTGGAGTGTCTAGAACCAGGAGCACAGTCTCAGGATAAGGGGTCAGCCATTGAAGACAGAGATGAGGAAGAATTTCTTCACTCAGAGGGTGGTGAATCTTTGCAATTCTCTGCCCCAGAGGGCCGTGGATGCTGAGTCTCTGAATATATTCAAGGCTGAGATCGATAGATTTTTGAAGTCCTGGGGGAATCAAGGGATATGGAGATTGGGCGGGAAAATGGAGTTGAGGTCGATAATCAGCCATGATCTTATTGAATGGCGGAGCAGGCTCGAGGGGCCATAGGACCTACTCCTGCTCCTATTTCTTATGTTCTTATGACACCTGGTATATTTATACAGATCCTACTAGTGAGTGGAGCAAGGTACAGTTCCATTGTAGAAATGGGAAATTAATACTTGGGGAAGGTGCGTTACCTCTTCAAAGTGAAAGTTTCGAAACATTGCGATGCTGATTGTATTTTCCAGGTTGATTTTGACTTGGAATTTTGTTATCCCCAGTTTAGTCACTCCTGAGGAAAAAAAGTAACCATGTAAACAAATATTTAGCACACAACCATCGTTTCACTGGTGCTCTGGTGTGTAATGGTTTTCCCGGTAGGTAACAAGCACAGCAGAGTGGGATCCGACCCCAACAGGAATCTCAGAATGGACAGAGTCTTCCTATTCAGACTGGAGCTGGCTGTTGTTGGCAGACATGTGGAAGCTCGCTCGGTGCTGGTGGATGAGGAGTAGTGCAGATAATAAATAGCAAGGAGCAAAGAGTGTATCCCTCGTGTCACAGAAGAGGTGACTGAGTTGGGAGATAACTGTTGGTTATGGTGACCCTGCGGACACTGTCACTGGATCAGCTATTACTGCTCCTCTCCACGTCTCCCTCCTGAATGTGCGTTCACTTGTGAACAAGGCCCTTGCCATCCGTGGGCTTATTGTGGACGTTTGCATCGACATAATGGCCCTGATGGAAACCTAATTAAGAGGCAATGACACCTTCCCCCTTAGTGAAGCCTCCCTGCCGGGCTATACCTTCCACCACTTGCCTCGCCCAACACGGCATGGTGACGGTGTGGCTCCTATCGCCAAATCACACCCTGGTCTGTCCCCGACTCCTCCGCCACCTTCTCCTCCTTTGAGCATCTCACCTTGTTCCACCTCTCGCCTCTCATTTCAAATCCTCGTTCTCTACCGCCCCCCCAACAAGCACAATGCGAATTCTCTCACCGAGATATCGTCACCGCTTTCCTCCTTCAGCCTCTGCACCGAGCGACTTCTCATCCTCGGTGATTTCAACCTCCATCTCAATTCATCGTGCTCTCTCTCCATGAGTTCACTGCCATCCTATTCTCCCTTAATCTTTCCCTCCGTGTAAACTCTCCCACCCATATTGATGGCCATCTCCTTGACCTTGCTATCTCAGGGGGCCTCATTATTCCCATTGTGTCAATCGCAGATAAGGCCATCTCTGATCACTTCCTCGTATCGCTCTCCACCCACATCCCCCTTCCCCCTCACAATCCTACTTCCTCCTGTGTCCAACCCTGGACAATACTCCCAATTCACTTGGAACTGCACTTCCAAAATCCCAATTGTCCGGCCTTTGGCCATCCATTCACCACACATTTCTGCAGGACCCGAGTTGCTCAACCACACCCTCACCTCCATCTTTGATGCCCTAGTCCTCTATTACTCTCACCGTGGTTGTTCCCCCTGGTACAGCTCTCAGCTCTGCTCCCTTAAGTCCAAGAGACACAGACTTGAACAGATATGACAGAATGGTTTAGCCATTCATCGCCAGATCTGACTGGACCACATACAGCACTCTGCCAAAACTGCTCACTATTCCAGAATCGTCCTGGAATGCAAAGATAAACCCTGGCTTCTTTTCCCTACTGCAAACCATCTTCTTAAACCCCTCTCCCGTCTCCTCCACTCTCACCTCCAACAACAATTGCGAGGACCTTGTGGACTTCCTTGTCTCGAAGACTGAGATCATGTGTTCATCTCTCTCAGCGACTTCCCCCCTTCCCCCAGCTCTACCTCTAAGGCCCCCCCAACCCCAACCCACCCTGAACTCGCATCTTTCTTCAGTTTCCCAGTTTCTCTCCTATCTCTCAATCTCTGATCTCATCTTGCTCATGAATCATAGAAATTTACAGCACAGAAGGAGGCCATTTCGGCCATTCGTGTCCGTGCCGGCCGACAAAGAGCTATCCAGCCTAATCCCACTTTCCAGTTCTTGGTCCGTAGCCCTGCAGGTTACAAGGGCATATCCAAGTACTTTACAAATGTGGTTAGAGTTTCTGCCTCTACCACCCTTTCAGGCAGTGAGTTCCAGACCCCCACCACCCTCTGGGTGAAGACATTTCCCCTCAAATCCCCTCTCAACCTTCTACCAATTACTTTAAATCTATGCCCCCTGATTGTTGACCACAAAGGTAACAGGTCCTTCCTATCCACTCTATCCAGGCCCCTCATAATCTTATACACTTCAATCAGATCTTCCCTCAGCCGCCTCTGTTCCAAAGAAAATAGACCCAGTATCTCCAGTCTTTCCTCATAGCCGAAACTCTCCAGTGCAGGCAACATTCTTGTAAATCTCCTCTGTACTTTCCAGTGCAATCACATCTTTCTTGTAATGTGGTGACCAGAACTGCACGCAGTACTCCAGCTGCAGCCTAACCAGTCTTTTATACAGTTCAAGTATAACCTCCTTGCTCTTGTATTCCATGCCTCGACTTATAAAGGCAAGTATTTCATATTCCATATTCCATATGAGACCCACCTCCTGCTCCCTCGACCCTATTCCCACCAAACTGTTGACCACCCAAATTCCTTTCCTGGAGATAAAGTTATTTATTTATTTTTAAAGTAGTACCAGAAACATTAAAGTACAAACATCCAAAAGGGGTGTGTTAGTGATGGAGACGGAATTAGTGTGTGTGTTCTCACCGTAATACATCATCATCATCGTTACTTCCTTGCCAAATCCCTTTCCTCTGTAACTGGGCTCTTAAAAAAACAAACAAAAGCACGGAGTGTTTAATATTACCGTGTGTATCGCACAGAATACAGTGCACCAGTACAAATATCATGTGTATCACAGAGTTTCAAGTCAACCAATAGAACTACCATGTGTCGGTATTTGCAGAGGGGTCCCCGGAAGTGCGTCAATATTGCAGAGGGGTCTCCGGAAGTGCGTCAATATTTGCAGAGGGGGTTCCCGGGAGTGCGTCAATACTTTCAGAGGGGTCCCTGGGAGTGCGTCAATATTTGCAGAGGGGTCCCTGGGAGTGCGTCAATATTTGCAGAGGGGTCACTATCAATGATCCCGCCTAATTTATTTTTTGGATGCACGGATTTAATTTACACTAATTTAGTTTAATATCGCCGTGTGTATCACACAGATTACAGGGCACCAGTACAAATACCACGTGTAATAGAGAGTACAAAGTGAACCAGTAGAACTACCCTGTGTCAGTATTTGCAGGGAAGTCCCCAGGTATGTGTAAATATTTGCAGAGGGGTCCCCGGGAGCGCGTCAATATTTGCAGAGGGGACCCCGGGAGTGTCTCATTACTTGCAGACGGATCCCCGGGAGTGTGTCAATATTTCAGAGGGGTCCCCAGGAGTGTGTTAATATTTGCAGAGGGGTCTCTGGGAGTGCGTCAATATTTGCAGAGGGGTCCTCGGAGTGTATCAATATTTGCAGAGGAGTCCCTGAGAGTGCGCCAATATTTGCAGAGGGGTCCCTAGCAATGAGCCCGCCCAATTTATTTTTTGGGTGCACGGATTTAATTTACACTTCCTTCTCAGTCCTTGTGCTGTTAATTTAGCAATCCTTCAATCTGATTGGTTAAGGAGATACTCAGTGGCTTGCCCGGTTCACACTACTCCCAGATACCCGTCTCCCTCGCTGCGACGTATCAGCTCGCACTTTCACCAACTTTCGGTGCAAAATATCGTCAACGTTAAAGCAGGCAAGACCAAGTCCATCTAACGACAGACGCCGTTGGGCTCACTCCGACAGCAAATTAAGGCCCAATATGAATATTTTACACATTCCAACAGTAACTTGTATTTATATAGCGCCTTTAATGTAGTAAAACGTCCCAAGGCGCTTCACAGCAGTGTTATAAGACGAAAAAGAAATTGACACCGAGCCACACAAGAAATTACGGCAGATGACCAAAAGCTTGGTCAACGAGGTACGTTTTAAAGGAGGAAAGAGAGGTAGAGAAGGAGGAGAGGTTTAGGGAGGGAGTTCCAGAGCTTAGGGCCCAGGCACCTGAAAGCACGGCCACCGATAATGGAGCGATTAAAATCAGGGATGCTCAGGAGGACAGAATTTGTGGAGGGCAGACATCTCGGGAGGGGGGGGGGGGTTGTAAGGCTGGAGGAGATTACAGAGATAGGGAGGGGTGAGGCCATGGAGGGATTTGTAAACAAGGATGAGAATTTTGAAATCATTACTAAAATCCCAGTGACAGTGCTGTAACTGGGAACTAACCTGCAATCATGATTTCAATTTCAGCCATTGTGGGGTCTTCAGGATCTGTGAGGAACACATTCACATCTCCCACCATGCAGTCTTCTTCTGTACACAAACCACTCACCCATCTCAGCTTGTCCAACACTATGAAGGTACATTCTGTTGAAATATGAGGACAGAGTGTCAAAGTTCAGATATTTAAATATAGCCTCCACAGCATATGGGGAGCACGTTCACGCTAACACAATTTGCCTGTTATACGCGCTGTGCGGTAAAACCATAATGAAAGATTGAAAGACTTGGATTTATATAGCGTCTTTTACGACCAACGGACATCTCAAAGCTCTTTACAGCCAATTAAGTACTTTTACAGTGTAGTGGCTGTTGTAATGTGGGAAACCCGGCAGCCAATTTACGCACAGCAAGCTCCCACAAACAGCAATACGATAATGATCAGAGAATCTGTTTTTATGTTATGTTGATTGAGGGATAAATATTGGAGGCTGTAGCAATGATATAACTAGTGTCAGTTGTGGCTCAGTGGGTAGCAGTCTCGCCTGAGTAAGAAGGCTGTGGGTTCAAGTCCCACTCCAGAGACTTGAGCACAAAAATCTAGGCTGACACTCCAGTGCAGTGCTGAGGGGACTGCTGCATTGTCAGAGGTGCTGCCTTTCGGATGAGAAATTAAACCGTCTGCCCTCTCAGGTGGATGTAAAAGATCCCCTGGCACTATTTCTAAGAAGAGATGGGGAGTTATTCCCGGTGTCCTGGCCAATATTTATCCCTCAATCAACATCTAAAACAGATAATCTGGTCATTATCACATTGCTGTTTGTGGAGCTTGCTGTGCACAAATTAGCTGCCGTGTTTCCCACATTACAACAGTGACTACATTTCAAAAAGTACTTCATTGGCTGTAACGTGCTTTAGGACGTCCGGTTAACAGTGCAAACAGCTGTTTGAATACTGGACTTTACCGGAAATCAGCAGAGACTTTAATTGGTAAGTACTGAACTGTACAAAATAGACGGACGCTTAATATGTTTTAAGTGGTGCCTTTGCAATTCACTGCTGTGGTAATGATGAATGGTCAGCACTATTTGTCCATACAGGCGGCTGCCCGTGGTTAGCGAGAACTTTATTGGAGAAATCACATATTTACATTTTTTAATGTAGACAGCCAAATCTGTAATTCACCAACAGCACATTAGTGAGGCACTTTATAACCTGGGAGAAATTCTAATGCGCTAACCATTAAAGGCACTATATAAATGCAAGTTGTTATTGTTGATAGGGGACTGTGCAGTGGATTATAGACTGGCCTTTTACCTCTGGGACCAGGGTTGAAATCTAGCCCAGACTGATGGACTTTAGGCTGACTGCCAGCATCAATGTGAACAGTCCCATTACCGTCCCTATTTGGGTACAACCTCTCAGCGCAAACACTGCTCCAAAACTGGCTGGTGAGAGAAATGAGAAACCGTCACACTGGTCAAGTACCACACCCTCCTGGTTTGGGGCGGAGGCATATCACACAGCAAAGTAGCATCTAACCTGTGCTGTACCTGAACAGACATGCTGGGCGCTAGCCCAAGGTGCCTGAAATGGAAAGATTTCCATTGCCCAGCTCCAACATCCCTCAGCTCGATAGAACACACAAAAAGCAAAGCCAGGACAAACTCGGTATTAGTACATAAATAGGACTGGAGTAGGCCATACGGCTCCTCGAGCCTGCTCCACCATTCAATACGATCATGGCTGATCTGATCATGGACTCAGGTCCACTTCCCTGCCCGTTCCCCATAACTCCTTAATCACTTATCCGGTAAGAAACTGTCTATCTCTGTCTTAAATTTATTCAATGTCCCAGCTTCCACAATTCTCTGAGGCAGCGAATTCCAAAGATTTACAACTCTCTGAGAGAAGAAATTTCTCCTCATCTCAGTTTTAAATGGGCGGCCCCTTATTCTAAGATCATGCCCTCTAGATCTAGTCTCCCCAATTAGTGGAAACATGCTCTCTGCTTCCACCTTGTCAAGCCCCCTCATAATCTTATACGTTTCACTAAGATCATCCCTCATTCTTCTGAATTCCAATGAGTAGAGGCCCAACTTCCTCAACCTTTCCTCATAAGTCAACCCCCCCATCTTCGGAATCAACCAAGTGAACCTTCTCTGAACTGCCTCCAAAACAAGTATATCCTTTCGTAATATGGAAACCACAACTGTACGCAGTATTCCAGGTATTGTGCTGGTAAACCTGCGGGCTCAGTGAACGGAGATCCAGCTCTCTGCTGCAGGCCTGCTCAGTGACAGCCCGAGACTCTACAAGGAGGGGAGGCCCGAGTTTTAACGAGTCCTTACTATCGGCATCCTCCCGCCAGCTCCTCTGCATCTGGTACTCCTGCTCCAAGGTAAGCGGCTCCGAGGCTGTGAGCTTCTGTAACTCCTCCGATTTCATCCATTGGTGATACCTGTAAACGATTAAATATAAATCATGAACCAAAGGCAGCATCGTCCATGCCACCCTGCCACCCCCACACACAGTGAGTGCACCCTGCCACCCCCACACACAGTGAGTGCACCCTGCAACCCCCACACACAGTGAGTGCACCCTGCCACCCCCATACACAGTGAGTGCACCCTGCCACCCCCACACAGTGAGTGCACCCTGCCACCCCCACACACAGTGAGTGCACCCTGCCACCCCCACATACAGTGAGTGCACCCTGCCACCCCCACACACAGTGAGTGCACCCTGCCACCCCCACACACAGTGAGTGCACCCTGCCACCCCCACACACAGTGAGTGCACCCTGCCACCCCACACACAGTGAGTGCACCCTGCCACCCCCACACACAGTGAGTGCACCCTGCCACCCCCACACACAGCGAGTGCACCCTGCCACCCCCACACACAGTGAGTGCACCCTGCCACCCCCATACACAGTGAGTGCACCCCCCTGCCACCCCCACACACAGTGAGTGCACCCTGCCACCCCCACACACAGTGAGTGCACCCTGCCACCCCCACACACAGCGAGTGCACCCTGCCACCCCCACACAGTGAGCCCCCTTGCCACCCCCACACAGTGAGCCCCCTGCCACTCCCACAGTGAGCGCGCCCTACCACTCCCACACATACATACATACATACGGTGCCCCCCGCCACCGGGTCTCACCTGGGGACATGCCGCGCGGTGTAAGGCACCAGCGCCGCCGCCCGGCCCCACAGCACCAAATCCGCGTTCAGCCGCATCCTCCGCCGCAGGCCCGGCCGCTCTGCGCCTGCGCTGCCCAGGCCCCGCCCCCTCACTGGGGCCTCACTGCGCGTGCGCCGCGCAGTGCCGGACGGTTGGTGAGGCGGGCTATCCGGGGCGCATGCGCGGCCTGAAGGCGGGATGCTGCTGCCCTCGGACAATGAGCCTGACCCCGCGCGCCGGCTCTCGCCCCTCAATATCTCCGCCACAGGGGAGCCGACACATGTTCTATTTGCATCTTTCCCTCCATCGGGCCGCCTGTCCCGCGGGTGTCTCCCCGCTGTCCGAGCGCGGCGTCGAGCGCTCGCTCAGGGAGCCGCATACAAGCGGGCCCCAGGTGGGCAGCGTGAAGGTTACAGGGACACCCTCAAAACCTCCCTGATAAAGTGACCATCCCCAGCCACACCTGGGGGTCCCTGGCCAAAGGCCGCCCTAAGTGGAGGGAGTGCATCCGGGAGGGCGCTGAGCACCTCGAGTCTCGTCGCCGAGAGCGTGCAGAAATCAAGCGCAGGCAGCGGAAGGAGCATGCGGCAAACCAGTCTCACCCACCCGCTCCCACAACCACTGTCTGTCCCACCTGTGACAGACGGTAATTCCCGTATTGGACTGTTCAGTCACCTGAGAACTCATTTTTAGAATGGAAACAAGTCTTCCTCGATTCCGAGGGACTGCCGATGATGATGATGGTGACCCTGCTGTGTTTGCAACCTTGGTGTCATATTTGACCCTGAAATGAGCTTCCGCCCACATATCTGCAGCATAACTAAGATCGCCGATTTCCACCTCCGTAACATCGCCCGTCTCCGCCCTTGCCTCAGCTCATCCATTGCTGAAACCCTCATCCATGCCTTTGTTACCTCTAGACTTGACTATTCCAACACACTCCTGGCTGGCCTCCCACATTCTACCCTCCGTAAACTCGAGGTGATCCAAAACTCGGCTGCCCGTGTCAATCAGCATTTACAATCAGGGATGTTCAAAAGGGCAGAATTAGAGGAGCGCAGACATCTCGGTGGGGGGGGGGGGTTGTGAGGCTGAGAGAGATTACAGAGATAGGGAGAGGTGAGGCCATGGAGGGATTTGTAAACAAGGATGAGAATTTTGAAATCAATGTGTTGCTTAACCGAGAGCCAATGTAGGTCAGTGAGCACAGGGGTGATGGGTGAGCGGGACTTGGTGCGAGTTAGGACACGGGTAACTGAGTTTTGGATGACCTCAAGTTTACGTAGGGTAGAACGTGGGAGGCCAGCCAGGAGTGCGTTGGAATAGTCAAGTCTAGAGGTAACAAAGGCATGGATGAGGGTTTCAGCAGCAGATGAGCTGAGGCAAGGGCAGAGACGGGCGATGTTACAGAGGTGCAAATAGGCGGTCTTAGTTATGCCGCGAATATGTGGCCGGAAGCTCATTTCAGGGTCAAACATGATGCCTAGATTGCGAACAGTCTGGTTTAGCCTCAGATAGATGATAAGGAGAGGGATGGAGTCGGTGGCTAGGGAACGCAGTTTGTGGTATGGATTAAAGGCAATGGCTTCGGTCTTCCCAATATTTAATTGGGGAAAATTTCTGCTCATGCAGTGCTGGTTGTCGGACAAGCAGTCTGACAGTTTAGAGACCATGGAGGGGTCGAGAGATGTGGTAGAAGGTAGAGCTGGGTGTTGTCAGCGTACATGTGAAAACTAGCTCCGTGTTTTCGGATGATATCACCAAGGAGCAGCATATAGATCAGAGATAGGAGTGGACCAAGAATAGATACAAGAATAGAAGAACTGAAAGAGGCCAAGTGACTTGTGCAGTTCAGATTGCTGGTCGGGCATTAGTGCTGAAAGGTTGGATTCTCAATGTGAGGGCCGAGGTAGCTTTCACAGAGAGAAGCCATGCATGTCTAAGATCACCTTGCAGATTTGAGCTTCTTGTGGCTGCAGAAATCATTAGGTGACATCACCAGGTCTAATGGCAGACCCGTCTGTTTACTTGTCTGACTTTGTGAAGCTGTGTACTACTTTGCACAAGTTAATGTTTTTTGTAAAGACCAAGGCCTAGAAATTTAGGCTCCAATATGGCGAGCAGGTAGTGCATGCCGGTTATGAGCTGGAGGTGTGACTCCGGCCATATTTGTAAAGGCCAGCAAAATCAGAGGCCGTGCCCATGGCTGAAATAGGCTTTAGTGCCTTTTCAGGCGGAGGAGTGGCGAGAGATTGTGGGCGGAGGTTCAGCGAATGAGGGTTCGGGGCCCAGAAGAGCCGAGGGCCCAGGGGCAGCACGGGCCAGCCTACACTGCGATATGTGTGCGCACTAGGTCCGTGCAGCAGAGCAGGTCTCCAGTCGTCCTAGTTAACCCTTGCCACTGGATAAAGGCCGAGCTCTGTCAAGCCCGTGTGATGGTTGATGTGCAACGGTCACCACACGTTAAAAAAATCCACGCACAGGCATCTTCCACCCCCTCAATTGGAGTTCAGGACTGGAACATCGGGTCCTTCATTGAAACATCTGTGAACTCTTGTGGAAGCAAGTCATCCTCATTCGAGGGACCGCCTATGATGATGATGAGATGGTTTTTGTGTACATTCCATTCCATGATTGGTCACTCTGTATGTGAAGAAAGACTCCGTAATATTAGTCCTAAATTTGCCTTTTACTAGTTTGAATCTGTGTCCCTTTGACTTACTCGTAATTTAATTTGAAGTAATAGCTATTCCCATTTAGAGTTCTTTTGTTCCATTACCTGTCTCATTACCATCTCCTTTTGCCTCGTACCATCGTCGCTTTTGTCATTTAATCTCTCCTGCCTTCCACCCTATCACAGACCTTCACTTTTGTCTTGTCTCCCCTCCCCCTTTCGCTGCCTCTGCACTTGCTTAAAATGCACTGGGGGCTGCAATTGCACTGCGCCCCGATTGGGGGCGGTAACCAGCTGGGTGCGGGCCTTTCTGCGCCCGGTGCAGAAGTCCCGCCGCTGAATTGGGCTTACCGAAGAAGTGGAGTAGAATCTCGCACGCTCCACTTCCTTTAGAGGCGGGTCCCGGGGCGCTACTGGGGCAGGGAGTGAAATGCTACGCGGATGCTCCACGTAGTACTGATGCGCTCCAAAGCCCCGCCCCTTCGCTTAATGGGGAAGACCACTGCATACTCTGCAAGGCCTCCACTAGGCCACCACCCTGCAGCCCAGCACTCAAAACGGAATGTAGGGCTGCACAATGGCGGCCCGGACCACGCTAGGGTCGCCATATTGGTGCCGACCCGAGAGTCGGCAAACCAGTAAAATGATGGCACTGACGCCCTCTCCTTTAAGTACCGCCCTGAGAGTGGATGTCGGCCAACTGCGCTGGTCGCAGCAGGGGTGCGAAGTATTATCTTTGCCTTTTATCTCATAAAATCTCATCATCATCATCATAGGCAGTCCCTCGGAATCGAGGAGGACTTGCTTCCACTCTAAAATTGAGTCGTTAGGTGGCTGAACAGTCCAATATGAGAACCACAGTCCCTGTCACAGGTGGGACAGATAGTCGTTGAGGGAAAGGGTGGGTGGGACTGGTTTGCCGCACGCTCTTTCTGCTGCCTGCACTTGCTTTCTGCATGCTCTCGGTGATGAGACTCGAGGTGCTCAGCGCCCTCCCGGATGCACTTCCTCCACTTAGGGCAGTCTTTGGCCAGGGACTCCCAGGTGTCGGTGGGGTTGTTGCACTTTATCAGGGAGGCTTTGAGGGTGTCCTTGAAACGTTTCCTCTGCCCACCTTTGGTTTGCCGAATAGAGTGCTTGCTTTGGGAGTCTCATATCTGGCATGCGGACAATGTGGCTTGCCCAGCGGAGCTGATCCAAGTATGGTCAGTGCTTCAATGCTGGGGATGCTGGCCTGGTCGAGGACACTAATTGTTATGTTTGTAACCTTCACATAACAGTAACCAATATGTAACATCACTGTAGACTGTATACAACTGTGAAATACACACCTTGACCACGGGGGGTGAACTTGTGGGAGACACTCCTCACCTGATCAGCCAGGTACTTAAAGGGAGGTTCCACGCAGGCTCAGCACTCCTTGGTCCTGGGAATAAAGGTGTAGGTCATGTATTGACCTTGTCTGCAGCACATGCCTCGTGTGACTTTATAGTACGGTGCAGAGACACTACATTTGGCGACGGGAAACGGGAATCAACGACTCACAAGAATGGCCACCGGTAGCACAGATGAAAGGTACTGTGTTGGTGAGGACTGGGACGATTTCGTTGAGAGGCTCCAGCAAAGCTTTGTCACGAAGGACTGGCTGGGAGATGCAGCAGCCGACAAGCGAAGGGCGAATCTACTGACCAGCTGTGGGCCTAAGACGTATGCGCTGATGAAAGACCTGCTCGCACCTGAGAAGCCAGCGGACAAAACCTTTGAGGACCGACGAGAAGTGTACACATGGCCCGACACTGATTCTATTCACACAGACGTCGGGAGGGATAAAGCATACCGGACTTTGTTGTGGACCTTCGGCGTTTGGCCAGCCTCTGTAAGTTCACAGATGCCTGCAGGGGGAAGATGTTACGGGATTTCCTCATTGAAGGCATTGGTCATGCCGGGATTTTCAGGAAGCTTATTGAGACCAAGGACTTGACTTTGGAAAGGGCAGCTTTGATAGCTCAGACCTTCTTGGCAGGGCAAGAGGAAACCAAAATAATTTACGCGCGCAGCCCTGGTTCCAACGTGGTGATGAACCAGGGAGTTAATGTTGTGAAAGCAACACAGAACCCCGCAGGCAGGCAAGGGCAATTCGACACCGCCCAGGCAGCAACAGATTTCAGGGTGGGACAGCAATAGAGACAATGGCAGGAGGATCGGCAATTCACACCATCACAAGGGACAATGTGTCCCGGGATGGGACCACTGACACACAGCAACAGAGTGATCAGGAGTAATCAAAGAGACAATCAGAGAGGAATGCCTGATAACAGTCCCTTTGTCCACAACAATCTCAGCTCATGCTGGAGGTGTGGTGGCAGACATACTGCAAAAACCTGCAGGGTTCAACAATTTATCTGCAGAAGCTGCAATTTCAAGGGACATTTGGCCAGAATGTGCAGAAAACCCATAGCGAGCTTAGTTTAAGAGGCAGAGGAACCAGACGAAGAGTCTGCAAGGCAGTTGGATGCTTGGGGCACAGCCATGGATGCTGAAGTCCAGCGGGTTCACGTGGCAGACATCCACAGCTCATACACTAAAATGGCGCCTATGATAATGAAAGTTCTATTAAATGGCATCCCGGTACGCATGGAGCTGGATACAGGAGCCAGCCAGTCACTTATGAGTGTCCAACAATTCGAAAGACTATGGCCACTAAAAGCCAGTAGACCCAAACTAGAACGCATTGAGACGCAATTACGAACGTACACCAAAGAGATCATCCCAGTGCTCGGCAGTGCAAATTTGGTGGTCACACATAATGGATCAGAGAACCGGCTGCCACTCTGGATTGTCCTAGGGAATGGTCCCGCGCTTTTGGGGAGGAGCTGGCTAGCCGAGATGAACTGGAAATGGGGGGATGTGCATGCCATTTCATCTGTGGAGCGAAGTTCATGCTCACAGGTCCTACAGAAATTCAAATCACTATTTCAACCTGGGGTCGGGACTTTCAAGGGCACCAAAGTAGTGATACGCATCACCCCGGACGCCAGACCAGTGCACCACAAAGCCAGAGCCATGCCGTATGTGATGCATGAGAAAATTGAGAGTGAGTTGGACAGGCTGCTAAGCGAGGGCATAGTATCGCCTGTTGAATTCAGTGACTGGGCAAGCCCCATCGTTCCTGTCCTTAAAGCGGATGGCTCGGTCAGGATTTGTGGCGACTACAAGGCCACCATCAACCGAGTGTCACTGCAGGACCAATACCCGCTTCCGAGAGCGGAGAACCTTTTTGCCACGCTGGCAGGTCGCAAGCTGTTCACCAAGTTGGACCTCATTTCATCCTACATGGCCCAGGAACTGGCTGAAGAATCCAAGCTACTAACCACCATCACTACGCACATGGGGCTATTTGTTTACAACAGGTGTCCGTTTGGCATTCGTTCAGCGGCCGCAATCTTCCAGAGGAACATGGAAAGCTTGCTTAAATCCATTCCTGGTACAATCGTACTCCAAGATGACATCCTAATCACGGGTCGAGACACCGAGGAATACCTCCACAACCTGGAGGAGGTGCTACGCCGACTGGACCGAGTAGGCTTGCGACGAAAGAAGTCCAAGTGTGTTTTTGGCCCCAGAGGTCTTGTTTTTGGTCAGAAGGATTGCCGCAGAAAGGATCCGGCCCACCGAATCCAAAACGTGCGCCCCGGTCCGGCAACACATCGGAGTTGCGGTCATTCCTGGACTCTTAAACTACTTCGGGAACTTTCTGCCGAACTTAAGTACATTGTTGGAGCCACTACATGTGCTCTTGCGTAAGGGTTGCGAATAGTTTTGGGGAAACTGTCAAGAACGGGCTTTCAAAAGGGCGCGGAACCTGCTTTGTTCTAATAAGCTGTTGACCCTGTACAACCCCTGTAAGAAACTGGTTTTAACGTGTGATGCATCATCCTATGGGGTTGGGTGTGTGTTGCAACGGAGTAATGATGAGGGCCAACTTCAACCTGTGGCTTATGCTCTCCCAGGCAGAACGGGGTATGGGATGGTTGAAAAGGAAGCACTCGCATGTGTCTATGGGGTAAAAAAGATGCACCAGTACCTTTTTGGTAGAAGGTTCGAGCTAGAAACAGACCACAAGCCGTTAACATCCCTGTTGTCGGACAGCAAAGCTGTCAATGCCAATGTGTCAGCTCGCATACAGTGATGGGCTCTCACGCTGGCTGCGTATGATTACACCATACGGCACCAGCCAGGCACTAAAAATTGCGCTGATGCGCTCAGCAGGCTTCCACTGGCGACCACTGAGGGGGCGTCGGAGCAAAGCACGGAGATGGTCATGGCCGTTGAGGCTTTCGACACCACAGGCTCCCCCATCACAGCCCGCCAGATCAAAATCTGGACCAACAGAGATCCCCTCCTATCACTGATAAAGAAATGTGTCCTGACTGGGGATTGGTCGCCCACACATGGAGCGTGCACCGAGGAGGTCAGACCATTTCACAGACAGATGGACGAGCTCTCCATCCAAGCCGACTGCCTAATATGGGGCAGCCGGGTAGTCATGCCCCAGAAAGGAAGGGAAGCTTTCATCAGGGAACTCCACAGCGAGCACCCAGGCATCGTGCTAATGAAGGCCATTGTCCGGTCACATATATGGTGGCCGGGAATTGACTCAGACCAGGAACACTGTGTTCGCAGGTGAACGATGTGTGCCCAGCTGGGAAATGCCCCTAGGGTGGCCCCCCTCAGCCTGTGGCCCTGGCCCACCAAGCCATGGTCACGCATTCACGTAGACTACGCAGGCCCGTTTATGGAAAAAATGTTCCTGATTGTTGTCGATGCATACTCGAAATGGATCGAGTGCATCATATTGAATTCGTGCACAACATCCACCAGTGTGGAGAGTCTGCGCATGGTATTCGCGACCCATGGCTTGCCAGACATCCAAGTTAGCGACAATGGCCCGTGTTTTACTAGCTATGAATTCCAGGAGTTTATGTAGGGTAATGGTATCAAACACGTCAGGACAGCGCCGTTCAAGCCGGCTTCCAATGGCCAGGCGGAATGTGCGGTTCAAATCATAAAACAGGGGATGCTCCGGATTCAAGGACCCTCTCTTCAGTACCGCCTATCGCGCCTCCTGCTTGCCTATAGGTCCCGCCCGCATTTGCTCACGGGAGTCCCGCCCGTGGAACTACTCATGAAACGCACGCTTAAAACGCGGCTGTCCCTCATTCATCCTGCTCTGTCGGACATTGTTGAGGGCAAACGCCAGTCCCAAATCGAGTGCCATGATCGCAACTCAGTGGGGAGATGCATAGAAATCAATGACCCTGTATTCATTCTCAATCATGCATTGGGACCCAAGTGGCTTGAGGGCACTGTAACAGGCAAAGAGGGGAATAGGGTCATAGTGGTCAGACTAAACAATGGGCAGATATGCCGCAAACATCTGGACCAGGTAAAGATAAGGTTCAGCATGGACACTGAGGAACCTGAAGAAGACCATGGGGTGTCAACCACACCACTGCCAGTGAACGAGCAACAAGAACAGTCACCAGCATGCACAGTCCCTGCGGCCAGCCCGGACAGGCCGGAACCAACTCAGGCAACAGAGACGCTTGCCACGGCTCAACCACCAGAGCCACAACTGCGGCGCTCCACGAGAGAGCGCCGACCGTCTAAAAGACTCAATCTTTGACCCGAAGACATTAGGGGGGAGGTGATGTCATGTTTGTAACCTTCACATAACTGTAACCAATATGTAACATCACTGTATACTGTATACAACTGTGAAATACACACCTTCACCACAGTGGGTGAACTTGTGGGAGACACTCCTCACCTGGTCAGCCAGGTACTTAAAGGGAAGTTCCACGCAGGCTCAGCACTCCTTGATCTTGGGAATAAAGGTGTAGGTCATGTAGTGACCTTGTCTGCAGTACATGTCTCGTGTGACTTTATAGTACAGTGCAGAGACACTACACTAACGTTGGTGCGTCTGTCCTCCCAGCGGGTTTGTAGGCTCTTGCGGCGACATCGTCAATAAAATCTAGGTCGCGGCTGCTGCCAACGAACCAGTAGTTGCACATGCGCAGCTCCAGTGGGCTTTGTTGTTTGTTGTCGTCGGACTTCCCAAAATGAGAAATTAAGAAGCGGATCCAAAAAAACACCTTGTTCAGTTGTATTATAATTTATTAATTGTAGAATGTATTCAGGTAGGAGCCACTTGTTTGAAAGGGGATTGTGATCTGCCTCAGTGTTTCTGATCAGACATTTCTCCGAACAGCTCTGTGTGGACAGTCTAAACAGGTGTATGCCCTCACCTCCCGCTTTTTCAAAAAAAAATTCTTCGCCTCTTTAAATGAACATTTAGATTTTTACAATTCTGAAAATGTCACGTCCCCTTTTAACTCCGGAGCTAGGTTGGTTGGGGGCTCTTGATTTCGGGAAAAGCGTTTTAACCACGAGTTGATGTGGTTTCATTGCCGCAGAGCAACACGAACCATTGTGAACGTTATTTTTAAAATTAGCACAGCTTCTGACAGCTTCCGGTCGTTGTCAGGAGTCACTCCATTAAATCTATCAATCGCAGTCTTTAAAATTTCAATTCGCCCAACATCTACAGGTGGGGGTGGAGAATTCCTGATCTCACTCCTGATTGGCCTGGCTCTAATTTTAATATTGTGCCGCCTTGTTCTGGATTCCCCAACCAGAGGAAACAGCTTCTCTATATATCAGTGTTGAATCTTTTCATCATTTTAAGCACCTTAATTAAATCACTCTACCACCTTCTAAACTCAAGGGAATACAAGCCAATATCAGGTTACTTCATAAATTCATTATAACGGAGGAGCTTGTGAGGTTTAAAAATACTCTTGCAATAAATTAAAGTGACAGCTTCTGATCATTCCCATGAGAAAGTACGTATGTAGGGATGTCAGGTTATGACAGGATCAGGCATGCCTATGATGCCCTCATGATTGAATAGTCTGTTGCCACCCGCTGACAACCTGTTTAACCTGGGTGCAATTACAGGTGATTAAGTTGTTGCTATTGTTAAATTTGATTTGCAAAGAATTAAATCCGCAGAACACACACATTCTAGGAATGCAAATTTGTTCCATTAAATCATCTATCCAGGATGCTGCTTCTTGCATACCCTATCAGTTTGAGAAAATGAGGTTTGCTAGCATTTTCCACAGAGGAAATTGTTGCCTAGAGGATAGTATTCCAGGTTTGAAGATGGGAAGATAAGTTAATATTCTCTAATTTTGCTTGATTATGTTTGGCAGTCAAATAGTATTTATGCAGACCCTTCTCTTATGAAATCAAATTAGGACATAATCTACAGCAGGGAAGATTGTACCTTGTTTGCGGAAGAAACAAGCTCGATGAACAGAATGGCCTTTTCTTGTTCTGTGCTTTTCTATATTCTTGTGCGTATCACCTGGCTTCTAGCAACATGCCAGAGTGATGGTCAGTGCTAGGGGGCCGAGAGACAATCAAATGTCTGCTAAGGGCTCAGATGAGGGGCAGGTGAAATACAAGCTCCTGTTGGCCATACATGAGTAAGACGATTGTTTCAGTGTATTGTGTGCAAGCCTCAGCAGTGACAGCCAACAGAGGGCACCCTTTACCAAGTAATAAAACTATACTGGGCCTAAATGCAGTTAGCTAGTTTGCTGCTGTAGTTTGCAAACCATCCCACCCACCCTTTCCTTCAACCCCTGTCTGTCCCACCTGTGCCAGAGACTGTAATTCCTGTATTGCACTGTTCAGTCACCTCAGAACTCATTGTTAGAATGGAAGCAAGTCTTCCTCGATTTCGAGGGACTGCCGATGATGATGCTGTATATACGATAACATTCTTTGAAAAAAAGGAAAGACTTACGTTTATACAGCACCTTTCATGATCTCGGGACATTCCAAAGCACTTTACAGCCAATGAAGTATCAGTAGTCACTGTTGTAATGTGGGAAACGCAGCAGCCAATTTGGGCACAGCAAGGTCCCACAAACAGCAATGTGACAATGAACAGATAATCTGTTTTTGTCATGTTGATTGAGGGATAAATATTGGCCAGGACACAGGGGATAACTCCCCTGCTCTTCTTCAAAATAGAGCCATGAGATCTTTAACGTTCACCTGAGAGAGCAGACGGGGCCTTGGTTCAATGTCCATTTGCACCTCCGACAGTGCAACACTCCCTTAGCACTGCACTGGAATGTCAGCCTAGATTTTTGTGCTCAAGTCTCTGGAATGGGATGTGAACCCACAACCTTCTGACTCTGAGGTGAGAGTGCTACCCACTGAGCCACAGCTGGCAGCTTGTTGGGCATTCGTGCTTGCATTTAACTTTTATTTTATCGAAACATATATAAGGGGGCATGACAAGGTGGATGCAGAGAGGATGTTTCCACTGATGGGGGAGACTGGAACTAGAGGGTATAATCTTAGAATAAGGGGCCGCTCATTTAAAACTGTGATGAGAAATTTCTTCTCTCGGAGGGTTGTAAATCTGTGGAATTGCTGCCTCAGAGAACTGTGGAAGCTGGGACCTTGAATAAATTTAAGACAGAGATAGACAGTTTCTTAACCGATAAGGGAATAAGGGGTTATGGGGAGCAGGTAGGGAAGTGGAGCTGAGTCCATGATCGGATCAGCCATGATCGTATTAATAGGTGGAGCAGGCTCGAGGGGCTGTATGGCCTACTCCTGCTCCGATTTCTTATGTTCCAAATACACCACATCCACTGGTTCCCCCTTATCTATTCTGCTCATTACTGTTATATATGTAAACTTGTATATCATTTGTACAGCCACAAGAGGGTCATCCCCTGGAGTCCCAAAGGATCCCATAATCCCTTGGGAGCACAGGTACTTGAGGAGGCCTCACAGGTTGGAGAGGCACTCTGGAGACCTGCAATAAAAGGCTACAGTCACACTTTACTTTGAGCTCACAGTATCCAGTCAGGCCCTTTCTTCATACATAACAACAGGCGACGAGATACAGACAACGAACCCCACCGCAACGATGCAGAGAACAGCGGGCATCCTGGAGAAGTTTTCGGAGGGAGATGATTGGGAAACTTTCGTGCAGCGACTCAACCAATACTTTGTGGCCAATGAGCTGGAAGGAGAAGCGAACGCTGCCAAATGAAGGGCGATTCTCCTCACCGTCAGCGGGGCACCAACGTATGGCTTCATGAAAAATCTGCTTGCTCCTGCGAAACCCACAGAGAGATCGTGTGATGATTTGTGCACACTGGTCCGGGAGCATCTAAACCCAAAGGAAAGCGTTCTGATGGCGAGGTACCGGTTCTACACGTACACGAGATCTGAAGGCCAGGAAGTGGCGAGTTATGTCGCCGAGCTAAGACGCCTTGCAGGACATTGCGAATTTGAAGTACATTTGGAGCACATGCTCAGAGACTTTTTCGTACTTGGCATCGGTCATGAAATGATACTTCGCAAACTTTTGACTGTAGAGACCCCAACCTTGAGTAAAGCCAGGCGTTCATTGCCGCCAGTGACAATACTAAGCAAATCTCTCAGCACACGAGTGCTGCCAGCAGTACTGTGAACAAAGTGATGTTGCAACATACAGAGCAGGTCACACATACCTGCAGCTGCACGTCCGCAGATGTCTCAGAGTCCACCATCAAGGGTGATGAATGCAAAGCCATTAATACCTTTTGGTGCTGCGGGGGTGATCATCGTTTACATTCATGCTGTTTCAAAGGGTACGTTTGCAAGGGCTGTGGAACAATGGGACACCTCTAACGTATGTGCAGGCGAGCTGCAAATCCTGTTAATCCTGCAAACCACCATGTTGCAGAGGAGGACAGATCCACGGCAGATCACGACAAGCCAAAACCTCAGACCGAGGAGGAAGAGGTATATGGGGTGCACACATTTACCACAAAGTGTCCTCCGATAATGCTGAAGGTTCAACTAAATGGACTTCCGGTGTCAATGGAGCTGGGCACGGGTGTGAGCCAGACCATTATGAACATAAAGACTTTCGAAAAATTGTGGTGCAGCAAGGTCTCGAGGCCAGTCTTGACTCCAATTCGCACAAAACTGAGAACTTACACAAAGGAACTGATTCGCAGTGCTACTGTAAAAGTCTCCTACGACGGAGCAGTGCGCAAGCTACCACTTTGGGTGGTCCCATGCTGCTCGGCAGGAGCTGGCTGGGAAAGATACGCCGGAACTGGGACAACTTCCGAGCGCTCTCATCCGCTGACGACACTTTGTGTGCCCAGGTCTTAAACAAGTTCCCTTCGCTGTTCGAACCAGGCATCGGGAAGTTCCAAGGAGCAAAAGTGCAGATCCACCTAATTCCGGGGGCGCGACACATCCATCACAAGGCGAGAGCAGCACCGTACATGATGAGAGAAAGGGTAGAGATCGAGCGAGACAGGCTGCAAAGAGAGGGCATCATTTCGCCGATCGAATTTAACGAGTGGGCCAGTCCGATCATTCCTGTCCTCAAGGGAGACGGCACCATCAGAATCTGTGGTGATTACGAAGTAACTATCAATCATTTCTCCCTGCAGGACCAATACCCACTAGCAAAGGCTGATGACTTTTTTGCTACGCTGGCGGGAGGAAAGACATTCACGAAGCTGGACTTGACCTCAGCCTACATGATGCAGGAGCTGGAGGAATCATCGAAGGCCCTCACCTGCATCAATGCGCACAAAGGTCTCTTCATTTATAACAGATGCCCGTTTGGAATTCGATTAGCGGCAGCGATATTCCATAGAAACATGGAAAGCTTACTGAAGTCAGTCCCGTGCATGGTGGTCTTCCAGGACGACATGTTGGTTACAGATCGGGACACAAGTGAACATCTGCAGAATCTGGAGGAGGTTCTTAGTCAACTCAACTACGTGGGGCTCAGGTTAAAATGCTCGAAATGCGATTTCCTGGTGCCTGAGGTGGAGTTCCTGGGGAGAAGAATCGCGGTGGATGGCATCAGGCCCACCGATTCGAAGATGGAGGCAATTGAGAACGCACCGAGGCCACAGAACATGACGGGGCTGTGGTTCTTTCTAGACTCCTGAACTATTTTAGTAACTTCTTACCGGGTCTCAGCACACTGTTAGAACCACTGCACACCTTACTGCATAAAGGAGACGAATGGGTATGGGGTAAAAGCCAAGAAAATGCCTTTGTTAAAGCTAGAAAATTGTTATGCTCAAACAAATTGCTTGTGTTGTATGATCCATGTAAGCGTTTGGTACTAGCATGTGATGCGTCGTCATATGGTGTCGGGCGTGCATTGCAACAAGCTAATGATTTGGGGAAATTGCAACCGGTTGCTTATGCATCCAGGAGTCTGTCTAAGGCTGAGAGAGCCTACAGCATGATTGAAATAGAAGCATTAGCGTGTGTCTATGGGGTAAAGAAAATGCATCAATATCTGTTTGGGCTAAAATTTAAATTGGAAACTGACCATAAGCCACTGATATCCCTGTTTTCCGAGAGTAAGGGGATAAATACTAACGCATCAGCCCACATCCAGAGATGGGCGCTCACGTTGTCCGCATACAACTACGCCATCCGCCACAGGCCAGTCACAGAAAACTGTGCTGATGCTCTCAGCAGACTGCCATTGCCCACCACGGGGGTGGAAATGGCATAGCCCGCAGATCTAGCCATGGTTATGGAAGCATTTGAGAGTGAGCAATTGTAATGTCTGTAAGCTTGTAATGCTGGTAGCGCCACACTGTGGATGTGGACATATTGTGTACTGCAACTGTATAGTTAATCATTAAACAGAACAGGCACTTTCTGGTGAGTTTCGAGAGAGCAACCTGCCATATTACGAAGCTGTGTGTGTGTGCTGTGCTCTGTGAAGATATCACATTTGGCGACCGAGGATGAGATTTTTCGGATGTTTAAAGTTAAAATTTTGTTGGTGAAGGATTCAGCCAGCCGACAGAAGACTTTGGAAGTTTCTGTCTTTGAAAAAAAAAAGCTACAAAATCCAAGGTAAACAACAGCACATGGTGTGAACAGCTAGAGATTAAAAATGGCAGGTGTAATCGAATATTTGGGTGAATATAGACACGACCAGGAACGTTTTAAAGCATATGTAGATCGGCTACAAATGTATTTCACTGCAAATAACATAATCGAAGTTCCAGCCAATGCAGTCCAGAACCGGGCTGTGCAAGGGTCAAAGATGTCTCGGAGCGGGTGCAGGACATTCTAAAAAGGGAGGGAGAACAGCCAGTTGACGTGGTGCACATTGGTACAAACGACATAGGTAAAAAAAGGGATGAGATCCTATGAAACGAATTTAAGGAGCTAGGAGCTAAATTAAAAAGTAGGACCTCAAAAGTAGTAATCTCGGGATTACTACCAGTGCCACGTGCTAGTCAGAGTAGGAATCGCAGAATAGCGCAGATGAATACGTGGCTTGAGCAGTGGTGCAGCAGAGAGGGATTCAAATTCCTGGGGCATTGGAACCGGTTCTGGGGGAGGTGGGACCAGTACAAACCGGACGGTCTGCACCTGGGCAGGACCGAAACCAATGTCCTAGGGGGAGTGTTTGCTAGTGCTGTTGGGGAGGAGTTAAACTAATATGGCAGGGGGATGGGAACCAATGCAGGGAGACAGAGGAAAACAAAAAAGAGACAAAAGCAAAAGACAGAAAGGAGATGAGAAAAAGTGGAGGGCAGAGAAACCCAAGGCAAAGAACAAAAAGGGCCACTGTACAGCAAAATTCTAAAAGGACAAAGGGTGTTAAAAAAACAAGCCTGAAGGCTTTGTGTCTTAATGCAAGGAGTATCCGTAATAAGGTGGATGAATTAACTGTGCAAATAGATGTTAACAAATATGATGTGATTGGGATTACAGAGACGTGGCTCCAGGATGATCAGGGCTGGGAACTCAACATCCAGGGGTATTCAACATTCAGGAAGGATAGAATAAAAGGAAAAGGAAGTGGGGTAGCATTGCTGGTTAAAGAGGAGATTAATGCAATAGTTAGGGAGGACATTAGCTTGGATGATGTGGAATCTATATGAGTAGAGCTGCAGAACACCAAAGGGCAAAAAACGTTAGTGGGAGTTGTGTACAGACCTCCAAACAGTAGTAGTGATGTTGGGGAGGGCATCAAACAGGAAATTATGGGTGCATGCAATAAAGGTGCAGCAGTTATAATGGGTGACTTTAATATAGATTGGGCTAACCAAACTGGAAGCAATGCGGTGGAGGAGGATTTCCTGGAGTGCGTAAGGGATGGTTTTTTAGACCAATATGTCGAGGAACCAACTAGGGGGGAGGCCATCTTAGACTGGGTGTTGTGTAATAAGAGAGGATTAATTAGCAATCTCGTTGTGCGAGGCTCCTTGGGGAAGAGTGACCATAATATGGTGGAATTCTGCATTAGGATGGAGAATGAAACAGTTAATTCAGAGACCATGGTCCAGAACTTAAAGAAGGGTAACTTTGAAGGTATGAGGCGTGAATTGGCTAGGATAGATTGGTGAATGATACTTAAGGGGTTGACTGTGGATGGGCAATGGCAGACATTTAGAGACCGTATGGATGAACTACAACAATTGTACATTCCTGTCTGGCGTAAAAATAAAAAAGGGAAGGTGGCTCAACCGTGGCTATCAAGGGAAATCAGGGATAGTATTAAAGCCAAGGAAGTGGCATACAAATTGGCCAGAAATAGCAGCGAACCCGGGGACTGGGAGAAATTTAGAACTCAGCAGAGGAGGACAAAGGGTTTGATTAGGGCAGGGAAAATGGAGTACGAGAAGAAGCTTGCAGGGAACATTAAGACGAATTGCAAAAGTTTCTATAGATATGTAAAGAGAAAAAGGTTAGTAAAGACAAACGTAGGTCCCCTGCAGTCAGAATCAGGGTAAGCCATAACGGGGAACAAAGAAATGGCAGACCAATTGAACAAGTACTTTGGTTCGGTATTCACTAAGGAGGACACAAACAACCTTCCGGATATAAAAGGGGTCAGAGGGTCTAGTAAGCAGGAGGAACTGAGGGAAATCCTTATTAGTCTGGAAATTGTGTTGGGGAAATTGATGGGATTGAAGGCCGATAAATCCACAGGGCCTGATGGACTGCATCCCAGAGTACTTAAGGAGGTGGCCTTGGAAATAGTGGATGCATTGACAGTCATTTTCCAACATTCCATTGACTCTGGATCAGTTCCTATGGAGTGGAGGGTAGCCAATGTAACCCCATTTTTTAAAAAAGGAGGGAGAGAGAAAACAGGGAATTATAGACCGGTCAGCTTGATCTCAGTAGTGGGTAAAATGATGGAATCAATCGTTAAGGATGTCATAGCAGCGCATTTAGAAAGAGGTGACATGATAGGTCCAAGTCAGCATGGAGTTGTGAAAGAGAAATCATGCTTGACAAATCTTCTGGAATTTTTTGAGGATGTTTCCAGTAGGGTGGACAAGGGAGAACCAGTTGATGTGGTATATTTGGACTTTCAGAAGGCTTTCGACAAGGTCCCACACAAGAGATTAATGTGCAAAGTTAAAGCACGTGGGATTGGGGGTAGTGTGCTGACATGGATTGAGAACTGGTTGTCAGACAGTAAGCAAAGAGTAGGAGTAAATGGGTACTTTTCAGAATGGCAGGCAGTGACTAGTGGGGTACCGCAAGGTTCTGTGCTGGGGCCCCAACTGTTTACACTGTACATTAATGATTTAGACGAGGGGATTAAATGTAGTATCTCCAAAATTGCGGATGACACTAAGTTGGGTGGCAGTGTGAGCTGCGAGGAGGATGCTATGAGGCTGCAGAGTGACTTGGATAGGTTAGGTGAGTGGGCAAATGCATGGCAGATGAAGTATAATGTGGATAAATGTGAGGTTATCCACTTTGGTGGTAAAAACAGAGAGACAGACTATTATCTGAATGGTGACAGATTAGGAAAAGGGGAGGTGCAAAGAGACCTGGTGTCATGGTACATCAGTCATTGAAGGTTGGCATGCAGGTACAGCAGGCGGTTAAGAAAGCAAATGGCATGTTGGCCTTCATAGCGAGGGGATTTGAGTACAGGGGCAGGGAGGTGTTGCTACAGTTGTACAGGGCCTTAGTGAGGCCACACCTGGAGTATTGTGTACAGTTTTGGTCTAACTTGAGGAAGAACATTCTTGCTATTGAGGGAGTGCAGCAAAGGTTCACCAGACTGATTCCCGGGATAGCGGGACTGACCTATCAAGAAAGACTGGATCAACTGGGCTTGTATTCACTGGAGTTCAGAAGAATGAGAGGGGACCTCATAGAAACGTTTAAAATTCTGATGGGTTCAGACAGGTTAGATGCAGGAAGAATGTTCCCAATGTTGGGGAAGTCCAGAACCAGGGATCACAGTCTAAGGATAAGGGGTAAGCCATTTAGGACCGAGATGAGGAGAAACTTCTTCAGCCAGAGAGTGGTGAACCTGTGGAATTCTCTACCACAGAAAGTTGTTGAGGCCAATTCACTAAATATATTCAAGAAGGAGTTAGATGAAGTCCTTACTACTCGGGGGATCTAGGGGAATGGTGAGAAATCAGGAATGGGGTACTGAAGTTGCATGTTCAGCCATGAACTCATTGAATGGCGGTGCAGGCTAGAAGGGCCGAATGGCCTACTCCTGCACCTATTTTCTATGTTTCTATGTTTCTATGTTTCAACCTGAAACGTTATCTCTGTTTCTCTCTCCACTGATGCTGCCTGACCTGCGTATTTCCAGCATTTTCTGTTTTAGTTCCACCCAGTTTTAATTCTACCCATTCACAATGCTCATTAAAAGTAAGCTGAATAAGAACATAAGAAATAGGAGCAGGAGTAGGCCATACAGCCCCTCGAGCCTGCTCCGCCATTCAATAAGATCAGGGCTGATCCGATCATGGACTCAGCCCTGCCCGATCCCCATAACCCCTTATCAACTTATCGTTTAAGAAACTGTCTATTTCTGTCTTAAATTTATTCAATGTCCCAGCTTCCACAGCTTTCTGAGGCAGAAAATTCCACAGATTTGCAAACTTCTGAGAAGAAATTTCTCCTCATTTTAAATGGGCGATCCCTTATTCTAAGATCGTGCCCTCTAGTTTTAGACTCCCCCATCAGTGGAAACATCCTCTCTGCATTCACCATGTCAAGCCCCCTCATAATCTTATACATTTCGATAAGATCACCTCTCAATCTTCTGAAGTCCAATGAGTAGAGGCCCAATCTACTCAACCTTTCCTCATATGTCACTCCCCTCATCTCCGGAATCAACCTAGTGAACCTTCTCTAAACTGCCTCCAAAGCAAGTATATCCTTTCGTAAATATGGAAACCAAAACTACTCCAGGTGTGGCCTCACCAATACCTTATATAGCTGTAGTAAGACGTCCCTGCTTTTATACTCCATATCCATTACAATAAAGGCCAAGTTACCATTGGCCTTCCTGATCACTTGCTGTACCTGCATACTATCCTTTTGCGTTTCATGCACAACTACCCCCAGGTCCCGCTGTACTGCGGCACTTTGCAATCTTTCTCCATTTAAATAATAACTTGACCTTTGATTTTTTTCTGCCAAAGTGTATGACCTCACACTTTCCAACATTATACTCCATCTGCCAATTTTTTTTCCACTCACTTAGCCTGTCTATGTCCTTTTACAGATTTTTTGTGTCCTCCTCACACATTGCTTTTCCTCCCATCTTTGTATCGTCAGCAAACTTGGCTACATTACACTCAGTCCCTTCTTCCAAGGCGTTAATATAGATTGTAAATAGTTGGGGTCCCAGCACTGATCCCTGCGGCACCCCGCTAGTTACTGATTGCCAACCAGAGAATGAACCAATTATCCCGACTCTCTGTTTTCTGTTAGTTAGCCAATCCTCTATCCATGCTAATATATTACCCCCAACCCTGTGAACTTTTATGTTGTACAGTAATCTTTAATGTGGCACCTTGTCAAATGCCTTCTGGAAGTCCAAATACACCACATCCACTGGTTCCACTTTATCCACCCTGTTCGTTACATCCTCAAAGAACACCAGCCAAATTGTCAAACATGACTTCCTCTTCATAAATCCATGCTGACTTTGCCTGACCAAATTTTGCTTTTCCAAATGTCCTGCTACTGCTTCTTTAATAATGGACTCCCAACATTTTCCCAACCACAGATGTTAGGCTAACTGTTCTATAGTTTTCCTGCTTTTTGTCTGCCTCCTTTTTTAAATAGGGGCATTACATTTGCAGTTTTCCAATCTGCTGGGACCTCCCCAGAATCCAGGGAATTTTGGTAAATTACAATCAATGCATCCACAATCCCTGCCAGTACTTCTCTTAAGACCCTAGGATGCAAGCCATCAGGTCCAGGGGATTTATCCACCTTTAGTCCCATTATCTTACTGAGTACCACCTCCTTAGTGATTGTGATTGTGTTACGTTCCTCCCCCCTATAGCCCCTAGACTATCCACTGTCGGAATATTGTTAGTGTCCTCTACCATGAAGACAGATACAAAATATTTGTTCAGAGTTTCTGCCATATCCATGTTCTCCATTACTAATTCGCCAGTCTCATCCTCTAAGGAACCAATATTTACTTTAGCCTCACTTTTCCATTTATGTACCTATAGAAACTCTTGCTATCTGTTTTTATATTTTGCACTAGTTTACTTTCATCGTCTATCTTCCCTTTCTTGATCATAAGTAAAGAGATCACTTAAAAGGACAGAGAATGTTTGCCAACTCAATTTTTCATTAATGATGGGGCATTGCAAATTCTCCAAGCACCATATTTAATGATTGAAATGATACAAAATGAAATAAGGTATGCCGGGGGCTTCAGCTGGCAACAGAATCATGGGCCACATTCCATCGATGTGGAACTGGGCAGTGGCCTGGAGTACTCATCATCATAGGCAGTCCCTCGAAATCGAGGAAGGCTTGCTTCCACTCTAAAAATGAATTCTTAGATGACTAACACTCCAATACGGGAATTACAGTCTCTGTCACAGGTGGGACAGACAGTGGTTGAAGGAAAGGGCGGGTGGGACTGGGGGTTTGCCACACGCTCCTTCCGCTGCCTGCGCCTGGTTTCTGCATGCTCTCCGCGATGAGACTCGAGGTGCTCAGCGCCCTCCCGGATGTACTTCCTCCACTTCGGGCTGTCTTTGGCCAGGGACTCCCAGGTGTCGGTGGAGATGTTGTATTTTATCAAGGAGGCTTTGAGGGTGTCCTTGAAACGTTTCCTCTGCCCACCTGGGGCTCGCTTACCGTGTAGGAGTTCCAAGTAGAGCGCTTGCTTTGGGAGTCTTGTGTCAGGCATGCGAACAATGTGGACCGCCCAGCGGAGCTGGTCGAGTGTGGTCAGTGCTTCGATGCTGGGGATGTTGGTTTGGTTGAGGATGCTAATGTTGGTGCGCTGACCTCCCAGGGGATTTGCAAGATCTTGCGGAGACATCGTTAGTGGTATTTCTCCAGCAGTTTGAGGTGTCTACTATATATGGTCCACGTCTGAGCCATACAGGAGGGCGGGTATCACAACAGCCCTGTAGACCATGAGCTTGGTGGCAGATTTGAGGGCCTGATCTTTGAACACTCTTTTCTTCCGGCGGCTGAAGACTGCGCTGGCGCACTGGGGGACTAGGAACATAAGAATAGGAGTAGGTCACTCAGCCTCTCAAGCCTGTTGTACCATTCAATTAGATCGTAGCTGATCTGTATCTTAACTCCTTGGTTCTGTAACCCGTAATACCACTGCATAACAAAAATCTATCAATCTTAGTTTTATAAGTTTCAATTGACCCCCAGCTTCAACAGCTTTTTGGGGAGAAAGTTCCAGATTCCCACTTCCCTTTGCATGATCAAGTGCTTCCTCACATCACCCCTGAACGGCCTGGCTCTAATTTTAAGGTTATGCCCCCTTGTTCTGGACTCTCCCGCCAGAGGAAATAATTTCTCTCTCTCTACCCTCTCAAATCCTTTCATTATCTAAAACATTTAGATTAGATCACCCCTTAATCCTCCATATTCAGGGGAGTACAAGCTTACTCTATGTGAGCTGTCCTTGTAATGTAATCCTTTTAGCCCCAATATTATTCTGGTGAATCTGCGCAGTGCCCGCTCCAAGGCCAATACATCCTCCCTGAGGGGCAGTGCCCAGAAAGTAAACACAGTTCGCCTGATGTGGTCTAAACAAAGCTCTGTGCAGCTGTAACATAACTTCCAACCTTTTATATTCCAGCCCTCTTTAAACCAAGGAAACATTGCATTAGTCTTTTTTAATTATTTATTTTACCTGTTCATTAGCTTTTAATGATTTCTGTACGGACTCCGAAACATCTCTGCTCATCCACAGGTCCCAGCTTCTTGCCATTTAAAAAATATTCTGATTCACCTTTCTTAGATTCAAAGTGGATGACCTCACACGTTCCCACGTTGAACTCCAACTTCCACAGTTTTACCTACTCAGTTACTAGCAATGTCCATTTGCAACTTTCTGCTCCCATCTACAGTATTTACTGTGCCACCTAACTTAGTGTCATTAGCGAAATTAGATATACGGCTCTTTAGGATAGAATCATAGTGTGATATATTCACAGAGCATAGCACACACAGTTCCTAACATGGCAGACAGCTCTGTCAGAAGCCTCCGGAACAGCCTGGTTCTGTTTATTATTAACTCTGCAGTTGCAGTACACAATACATCCACATCCACAGTGTGGAGCTACAAACATTACAAGCTTACAGACATTACACTTCACCCTCCTTAATGAAAAAGTGATTATAACAAACATCATACATAAATTGCATTTTTATACATAACACAGGATCTAGATTTTTTTTTCCATATTTACAAATTTAGCTTTACCACTTGTTTTCTGTTTCGAAGAGGATACCTTCACTCTCGAACAGAACCTTCCAAACATGGTGTTGATTTCACACTCATTCGAGGCTCATCCTGAGGAACGTTTTCCTCCACAGAATTTCCTTAATTTTCATTTGAACTCACTGTAACTTCAGGCTCTTTGTTTTCCTGACTCGGACTCAAACTTTCATTCTGATTCTCTCCTGGATTTGTTTCCAGTACATTGGATTTAGGATTTGCTACTGGTGTATCAAAACTATTTGATGAGTCAGAAATAATTGAATCATTCCCACCTTCAACTCCTTCCATATCTGTAGGTAAAATATGATCAATATGAACAAACCTAACCTGTCCATTATCAAACATCTTTACCAAATATGTGCAAGGACCACATATCTTCACCACTCTTCTTAGTAACCACTTTAACCACTTATGGTGATGGTTCTTCGCTCTCACCTTCTGGTTTAATTTCACACTTCTCTCTTTTACTCTACCTTTATCATGAATCTCTTTCTGTCTTAATTGTGTCTCTTCTACGGACTGTGACAAGTTTGGTTTTAACAACAAGAATCTGGTTCGTAGCTGTCGTTTGAGAAACAACTCTGCTGGTGTTCTACCAGTAGTTGTATGAGGAGTATTTCAATATGTAATCAAAAAATTAGCCAATTTGTGATCCAATGACAACTGTCGTTTCCTTGGATTTCGATCTAACATTTGTTTTATGAGGGCACGTTTTACAATTTGTACAGTGCGCTCAGCTGCACCATTCGAAGCAGGATGGTATGGTGGAACCTTGGTATGTTTCACACCATTTTTGCTCGTGAATTGTGCAAATTCTTCTGAACGAAATTGTGGTCCATTATCTGAAACAATTTCTTCAGGGAGGCCAAATGAAGAAAATAATCTTCGTAAAATGTCCAATGTTTTAATTGTTGTTATTTTCCACATTGGGAACACCTCAACCCACTTTGAATGGCTATCAATCACAATGGACAATTGTTGTCCATCTAACTCAGCAAAATCAATATGTAGCCTTTGCCACACCCTGCGAGGCCATTTCCATGGCTGTAATGGTACTGGTGGTGGTTGCAGGGTTACTGATTGACATGTCATACACTGACTCATGATGTACTCTGTATCTTTATCAAGACCTGGCCATCATAAATAACTGCATGCAAAACTCTTGGTCAAACACATTCCCAGGTGCTGGTCATGGAGGCCTCCTAATAATTTGGACCTGAAATTATTTGGTATAACCACTCTTGCACCCCACATGACACAATCTTTATTGACTGGTTATTCATTCCTTCGAATGAAGAATGGGTGAATATCTTTGTCTGGTGCAAGATTTGGCCATCCATTTGCAATATAATCATACACTTTTGACATCACTGGGTCACGTTTGGTTGCTCTACCAATCTCTTCAGCTGTAACTGGCAGTTCATCAATGTATGAAAAATAAAATACTTCTTCCCTATCGGGTGTAACTTGTGATGAGGAAGGCAATCTAGACATTGTATCAGCATTACTGTGATCAGCTGATTGTCTGTATTCAATATCATATGGATATGCTGACAAAATCAAAGCCCATCTCTGCATTCGGGTTGCAGCTAATGTTGGAACTGGGGACTTTGGATGGAGGATTGCTGTTTGGGGCTTATGGTCCGTAACGATGGTAAATTTACGACCATACAAGTATTTGTGAAACTTCTTGACCCCAAAGATTAATGCCAAAGCTTCCCTTTCAATTTACACAAAATTGCTCTCACTGTCACTGAGAATGCGTGAAGCAAAAGCAATTGGTCTCTCCTCCCCACTACGTGATACATGAGAGATCACTGCCCCAACTCCATACGGAGAGGCATCACATGCTCGCTTAATCTCCTTCGATATGTCATAGTGAACTAACATGATGCGCTCTACCAATTTGCCCTTACACTCCTTGAATGCTGTATCGCATTCTTTTGACCATTTCCAATGGACCTGTTTTTTCAAAAGTTCATTCAGTGGATGTAATACTGTAGCCAAATTTGGTAGGAACTCCTCATAATAGTTCAAAAGACCCAAGAATGAACGAAGTTCAGTGACATTCCTGGGAGAGGGTGCATTTCTAATTGCATCCAGCTTTCACATGGTTGGATATAAACCCTCTTTGTCTACTCTGTACCCTAAGTACTCCACTGAGTTTTGAAATAACTCACACTTACCTGCAGCCACTTGTACTCTGTGCTTCTCTAGCCATTTGAGGACTTCATTCAACATGTTATTATGAATTTGCCTATTTGGTGCTGAAGTTAATACGTTATCCAAATAACATACTACCCCTTCAATACCTTGCAAAATCTGGTTCATCACCTCTTGGAATATGGCAGGGGCGGAAGGCACTCCAAACGGTAGCCTATTAAATTGATATAGGCCTAGATGAGTATTTATCGTCAAACATGATTTGGACTCCTCATCAAGCTGTAAGTAGGCATCATAAGATCCAGTTTTGAGAAAATCTGACCACCTGTCAGTGTTGTGAACAAATCTTCTATATTCGGTAATCTATTGGGGACATTACCCTCTAGAACCTGGTTTATGGTTACTTTATAATCACCACGCAATCTTACCTTCCCATCAGACTTGGGTACAACAACAATGGGTGTAGCCCAATTACATCGATCTATCTTACAAATAATGTTCTCGGTCTCTTGTCTTTTGAGTTCTTGCTCAACTTTCTCCTTGAGTGCATATGGTACGGAACATGGCTAGTAGTAAACCGATCTCGCATCCTTCTGTATCCTGACATTCGCCTTGAAGCCTTGGATCGGACTGCCCGTTTCACAGAACACCTTCGGATACTTCTTGATAACCTCATCTGTTGATGAAAATCTCGCTTCCACACAGAAAACCTCACTTTAATCCAGCTTCAATGAGCTCAACCAATTTCTTCCGAGTAAGGCAGGCTTGTCTCCTCTCATTACTATTAGAGGCAAATTCTGAAATTGATCCTTGTATTTCACTGGTACGGTGATATGACCTACCATAGGGATTTTCTCTCCCGAGTAGTCTCGCAGCTCTATCTTGTATTTCTCCAGTTGGAAATCACGCAATTTGTCGAGGTACAGCGACTCCGGTATAACACTCATGGATACACCCGTGTCAATTTCCATTAGTATCTTGAATCCCGCAATAGCTATTTGGATTTTGATATTTTCCGAATCGCTGTCCATTAACCTAGTGCTCCTGATGATGTTTAACTCTAACATCTCCTCGTCCTGTGTTGTTCTTCCATGCTATGTCATCTCTTGGGATTTCTACTCATAGCTTTGAACGCTGATTTACCCTTCAGTCAGCATGCCTTCGCAAAATGCCCAGTCTTTCTGCAGAAGAAACACTCTGCCTTCACGCATGGACAACTTTGAGCAACGTGTTGTCCCAGGCACCTATAGCACGATTTCGACGCTCTGTTAGAATTTCCAGTTTATGAGACTTGGGCCCCCACCGTCTTTTACTTTGAACCTGCAGGTGATTTACCTCGGTTGACTGACGACCGTAATTATTATTTAATTCTCGGTAATATTGTTCGGCCATGACCATCGACCTCGCTGTCTGACAAGCAACCTCAAAAGTCAAGTCAGCCGTCGTCAATAACTTCCTTCTGATCACATCATTTTTCACCCCAGAAACAAAACGATCTCATAATGCTCGGTTTTGAAAGTTTCCAAAATTACAGTGCATTGATAGCTTTTTTAATGCTACGATGTAATCACTGATACTTCATCAGTCTTTTGATTCCGAATCCTGAAATGATAGCTTTCAGCAATTTCTAACGCTTTGGGGTTATAGTGCTACTCCAGCTTCATTAAAATCTCTTTAAGCATTGTGTCCTTTGGCTCGTCAGGCACAAGCAGATTTACCAGCGGTTCATACAATGCTAGACCTGCCTCGGAAAAGAAGATCGCTCTCTTACGATCCAACACAGCCCCGTTCTGGACTGCATTGACTGTGTAATGTCTGTAAGCTTGTAATGTTTGTAGCTTCACACTGTAGATGTGGACGTATTGTGTACTACAACTGCAGGGTTAATAATAAACAGAACCAGGCAGATTCCGGAGGCTTTCGAGACAGCTGCCTGCCATTTTAGGAGCTGTGTGTGCTGTGTTCTGTGAAGATATCACATTTGGCGATGGAGGATGGGATTTTTAGGATGATTTAAAGCTTAAATTTTGTTGGGGAAGGATTCAGCCAGCCGACAGAGAGACTTTAGAAGTTTCTGTCTTTGGAAAAAAGCTACAAAATCCAAGGTAAAATACAGCACATGGTGTGAACAGCTAGAGATTAAAATGGCAGGTGTAATTGGACATTTGGGGGAATATACACATGACCGGGAACGTTTTAAAGCGTAAGTGGATCAGCTAGAAATGTATTTCACTGCAAATATCATAATCGAAGTTCCAGACAATGCAGTCCAGAACCGGGCTACGTTGGAATGTAAGAAAGCGATCTTTTTATCGGAGGCGGGTCCGACATTGTACAAAACCCTTGTAAATCTCCTTGTGCCTGACGAACCAAAGGACACAACGCTTAAAGAGATTTTAATGAAGCTGGAGCAGCACTATAACCCCAAACCGTTAGAAATTTCTGAAAGCTATCGTTTCGGGATTCGGAATCAAAAGGCTGATGAAGTATCAGTGATTACTTCGTAGCATTAAAAAAGCTATCGATGCACTGTAATTTTGGAAACTTTCAAAACCGAGCATTACGGGATCGTTTTGTTTGTGGGGTGAAAAATTATGCGATCAGAAGGAAGTTATTGATGATGGATGACTTGACTTTTGAGATTGCTTGTCAGACAGCGAGGTCGATGGGCATGGCCGAACAATATTCCCGAGAATTATATAATAATTATGGTCGTCAGTCAACCAAGGTAAATCACCTGCAGGTTCAAAGTAAAAGACGGTGAGGGCCCAAAGTCTCAGAAACTGGAAATTCTACCAGAGCATCGAAGTCGTGCTATAGGTGCTTGGGACAACATATTGCTCAAAGTTGTCCATACGTGAAGGCAGAGTGTTTCTTCTGCAGAAAGACTGGGCATCTTGCGAAGGCATGCCAACTGAAGGGTAAACCAGTTTTTAAAGCTATGAGTCCAGCGTTCAAAGCTATGAGTAAAAATCCCAAGCGAGTACATAGCATGGAAGAACAACAACAGGACAAGGAGATGTTAGAGTTACACGTCATCAGGAGCATGAGGTTAACGGACAGCGATTCGGAAAGCATCAAAATCCATATAGATTTTGCGGGATTCAAGATACCAATGGAAATTGACATGGGTGCATCCATGAGTGTAGTACCAGAGTCACTATATCGCGACAAATTGCGTGATTTCCAACGGGAGAAATCTAAGATAGAGCTGCGAGGCTACTCGGGAGAGAAAATTCCTGTAGTAGGTCATATCACCATACTGGTGAATTATAAAGATCAATTTCAGAACTTGCCTCTAATAGTAGTGAAAGGAGACAGGCCTTACTAGGAAGAAATTGGTTGAGCTCACTGAAGCTGGATTGGAGTAAGATTTTCTGTGTGGAAGCGAGATTTTCATCAAAGAATGAGCTTATCAAGAAGTATCCGAAGGTGTTCTGCGAAAGGGGCAGTCCAATCCAAGGCTTCAAGGTGAGTGTCAGGGTACAGAAGGATGCTAGATCGGTTTACTACAAGCCACGTTCCGTACCATATGCACTCAAGGAGAATGTTGAGCAAGAACTCAAAAGACTAGAGACTGAGAACATTATTTGTAAGATAGATCGATGTAATTGGGCTACACCCATTGTTGTTGTACCTAAGTCTGATGGTAAGGTAAGATTGTGTGGTGATTATAAAGTAACCATAAACCATGTTCCAGAGGGTAATGTCCCCAATATATTACCGAATATAGAAGATTTGTTCACAACACTGACAGGTGGTCAGATTTTCTCAAAACTGGATCTTATGATGCCTACTTACAGCTTGAACCAGATGAGGAGTCCAAATCATGTTTGACTATAAATACTCATCTAGGCCTATATCAATTTAGTAGGCTACCGTTTGGAGTGTCTTCCACCCCTGCCATATTCCAAGAGGTGATGAACCAGATTTTGCAAGGTATTGAAGGGGTAGTATGTTATTTGGATAACGTATTAACTTCAGCACCAAATAGGCAAATTCATAATAACATGTTGAATGAAGTCTTCAAACAGCTAAAGAAGCACAGAGTACGAGTGTCTGCTCGTAACTGTGAGTTATTTCAAAACTCAGTGGAGTACTTAGGGTACAGAGTAGACAAAGAGGGTTTATATCCAACCATGGGAAAGCGGGATGCAATTAGAAATGCACCCTCTCCCAGGAATGTCACTGAACTTCGTTCATTCTTGGGTCTTTTGAACTATTATGGGAAGTTCCTACCAAAGTTAACTACAGTATTACATCACTGAATGAACTATTGAAAAAACAGGTCCATTGGAAATGGTCAAAAGAATGCAATACAGCATTCAAGGAGTGTAAAAGCAAATTGGTAGAGAGCACCATGTTAGTTCACTATGACATATCTAAGGAGGTTAAGCTAGCATGTGATGCCTCTCAGTATGGAGTTGGGGCAGTGATCTCTCATGTATCACGTAGTGGGGAGGAGAGACCAATTGCTTTTGCTTCACGCATTCTCAGTGCCAGTGAGAGTAATTATGTGTAAATTGAAAGGGAAGCTTTGGAATTAATTTTCAGGGTCAAGAAGTTTCACAAATACATGTATGGTCGTAAGGTTACCATCGTTACGGACCATAAGCCCCTAACAGCAATCCTCCATCCAAAGTCCCCAGTTCCAACATTAGCTGCAGCCTGAATACAGAGATTGGCTTTGATTTTGCCAGCATATCCATATGATATTGAATACAGACGATCTGCTGATCACAGTAATGCTGATGCACTGTCTAGATTGCCTTCCCCATCACAGGGTACACCCGATAGGGAAGAAGTGTTTTATTTTTCATACATTGATAAACTGCCAGTCACAGCTGAAGAGATTGGTAGATCAACCAAACGTGACCCAGTGATGTCAAAAGTGTATGAGTATATTGCAAATGGATGGCCAAATCAGATAACAGACAAAGATACACATCCATTCTTCATTCGTAGGAATGAATTATCAGTCGATAAAGATTGTATCATGTGGGGTGCAAGAGTGATTATACCAAATAAATTCAAGTCCAAATTATTAGGAGACCATCACCTGGGAATGTGCTTGACCAAGAGTTTTGCACGCAGTTATTTTTGGTGGCCAGGTCTTGATAAAGATATAGAGTACATCGTTAATCAGTGTACAATAGGTCAATCGGTAAGCAAGCAACCACCACCAATACCATTAAAGCCATGGAAATGGCCTCCCAGGGTATGGCAAAGGCTACATATTGATTTTGCTGAGTTAGAAGGACAACAATTGTTCATTGTGATTGATAGCCATTCGAAGTGGGTTGAGGTGTTCCCAATGTGGAAAATAACAACAATTAAAACATTGGACATTTTACGAAGATTATTTTCTTCATTTGGCCTCCCTGAAGAGATTGTTTCGGATAATGGACCACAATTTCGTTCAGAAGAATTTGCACAATTCACGAGCAAAAATGGTGTGAAACATACCAAGGTTCCACCATACCATCCTGCTTCGAATGGTGCAGCAGAGCGCACTGTACAAATTGTAAAACGTGCCCTCATAAAACAAATGTTAGATCCAAATCCAAGAAAACGACAGTTGTCATTGGATCACAAATTGGCTAATTTTTTGATTACATATCGAAATACTCCTCATACAACTACTGGTAGAACACCAGCAGAGTTGTTTTTCAAACGACAGCCACGAACCAGATTCTCATTGTTAAAGCCAAATTTGGCACAGTCCATGGAAGAGACACAATTAAGACAGAAAGAGAATCATGATAGAGGTAGAGTAAAAGAGAGATGTGTGAAATTAAACCAGAAAGTGAGAGTGAAGAACCATCAGCATAAATGGTTAAAGTGGTTACTAGGAAGAGTGGTGAAGATATGTGGTCCTCGCACATATTTGGTAAAGATGTTTGATAATGGACAGGTTAGGTTTGTTCATATTGATCATATTTTACCTACAGATATGGAAGGAGTTGAAGGTGGGAATGATTCAATTATTTCTGACTCATCAGATAGTTATGATACACCAGTAGCAAATCCTAAATCCAATGTACTGGAAACAAATCCAGGAGAGAATCAGAATGAAAGTCTGAGTCCGAATCAGGAAAGCAAAGAGCCTGAAGTTAGAGTGAGTTCAAATGAAAATCAAAGAAATTCCATGGAGGAAAATGTTTGGAAGGTTCCGTTCGAGAGCAAAGGTATCCTCTTCGAAACAGAAAACAAGTGGTAAAGTTAAATTTGTAAATATGGAAAAAAAAATAAGTTTATATCCTGTGTTATGTATAAACATGAAAGTTATGTATGTTATAATAACTTTTTCATTAGGAGGGAGAAGTAAAATGTCTGTAAGCTTGTAATGTTTGTAGCTCCACACTGTGGATGTGTATGTATTGTGTACTGCAACTGCAGAGTTAATAATAAACAGAACCAGGCAGATTCCGGAGGCTACCGAGAGAGCTGCCTGACATGTTAGGAGCTGTGTGTGCAGTGCTCTGTGAAGATATCACAGTCTGGAACTTTGATTATGTTATTTGCAGCGAAATACATTTCTAGCCGATCCACATACGCTTTAAAATGTTCCTGGTCATGTCTATATTCACCCAAATGTCCCATTACACCTGCCATTTTAATCTCTAGCTGGTCACACCGTGTGCTGTATTTTACCTCGGATTTTTTGTAGCTTTTTCCAAAGACAGAAACTTCCAAAGTCTCACTGTCGGTTGGCTGAATCCTTCACCAACAAAATTTAAGCTTTAAATCATCCAAAAAATCCCATCTCATCGCCAAATGTGATATATTCACAGAGCACAGCACACACAGCAAGGCAGGCAGCTCTGCCGGAAGCCTCCGGAAACTGCTGCTTCTGCTTATTATTAACTCTGCAGTTGCAGTACACAATATGTCCACATCCACAGTGTTGAGCTACAAACATTACAAGCTTACAGACATTACACATAGAATTATACAGTGACAAAAGAGGCCATTCGGCCCATCGTGCCTGTTCTTTGGTAGATATCCAATTAATCCTGCTCTTTCCCCGTAGCCCTGTATTATTTCCCCTTCACGTATTTATCCAGTTCTCTTTGAATGTTACTATTGAATCTGCTTCCACTGCCCTTTCAAGAAGCGCGTTCCAGATCACAACCCACTGTGTAAAAAAAATTTTCTTCATGTTGCCTCTGGTTCTTTTGCCAATCATCTGAAATCTGAGTCCTCTGGTTACTGACCCTCCTGCCACTGGAAACAGTTTTTTCCTTATTTACTCTATCACCTCTATCAACCTTCTCTGCTCTAAGGAGAGCAACCCTAGCTTCTCCACATAACTGAAGTTCCTCATCCCTGGTACCATTCTAGTAAATCTCTTCTGCACCCTCTACAAGGCTTTGTAATCGTGCATAAAGTGTGATGCCCAGAATTGGACACAATACTCCAACTGAGGTCCAACCAGTGTTTTATAAAAGTTTAGCATAACTATCCTTGCTTTGTGCTCTATGCCTCTATTAATAAAGCTCAGGATTCCACATGCTTTTTTTAACAGCCTTCTGAACTTATCCTGCCACCTTCAAAGTCATTTATAAATATAGTGATATAAATATAAATATAGCTGTGGCCCCAGTACAGATCCCTGGGGGACACAACCGATGTTCTCTTTAAGCTGCGTGACTGCGCAGTGCTCCAGGGGTCCTGTACAGCCGTTGAGCCGGCAATTAAATTGAAAGAAACGCACATGCACGGACTTTTGAATGGGCCGCGCAGCCCAAAAGAAAATGACGGGGAACATTAGACACCACGAGTCACACCTGGAGTCATCACCATCATCATCATAGGCAGTCCCTCGGAATCAAGGAGACTTGCTTCCACTCTAAACGTGAGCCCTTAGGTGGCAGAACAGTCCAATACGAGAACCACAGTCTCTGTCACAGGTGGGACAGTCGTTGAGGGATAGGGTGGGTGGGACTGGTTTGCTGCATGCTCTTTCTGCTGCCTGCGCTTGATTTCCGCATGCTCTCGGCTCGAGGTGTTCCGCGCTCTCCCGGATGCACTTCCTCCACTTAGGGCGGTCTTTGGCCAGGGACTCCCAGGTGTCAGTGGGGATGTTGCACTTTATCAGGGAGGCTTTGAGGGTGTCCTTATAACATTTCCACTAACCATCTTTGGCTCATTTGTCGTCAAGGAGTTCTGAGTAGAGCGCTTGCTTTGGGAGTCTCGTGTCTGACATGCGGACTGTTATGTATGTAATAACTCAATAAACTGAATACTGTAAACTAACACAGATACAAACCTGGCTCTGCTTTATTAGGGCCCAAAGTGATTACATTACATGATGGCTTGCCTTTTATACCTGGGCCGCACACACGTGCGTACAGCCCAATGACCTCTGATAGTGGTGCCACCTGGTGGCTAGTAATCCCAAGCATACATATGTGACAATATCCCCCTTTAAGATATTAGTAACAGTCTTTTTACAAATTGAGACGGTCCGGGGCTTTTCGCTCTCGAGTTGATTGTTTCAGTTCAACTCCAGCATTGGCCGAGCGTTCTGCGTCTGTTATGACTGGGTGCTGGGTAGCCAATCTAATGGGAGTGACAATGACCATGTCAGGAATTGAAAGTCCAGATTCATTGATGACAGCGGAGTCCTCTGATGACTGAGGGTAGTTTGGTTGGTCACTGATTGTGTCTTCCTCAGACTGTTCCAGTTCATCCGTGTGCCGCAGCTTTATCTGATCAACATGTTTCCTGCATGTTTGCCCATTCTTGAGCGTGATGATAAACGCTCTGTTACCCTCCTTGGGCATAACAGTACCGGCAATCCACTTGGGACCTTGACCATAATTTAGTACATACACAGGATCGTTAACAGAAATGTCACGTGACACAGCAGCACGATCATGATACCACTGCTGACTTTGACGTCTGTATTCAACATGATCGTTCAAGTCAGGATGGACAAGAGAGAGCTTGGTCGTGAAACTTCTCTTCATCAATAGTTCAGCAGGGGGGACCCCGGTAAGCGTGTGGGGTCTTGTCCTGTAACTAAGCAATATGCATGACAAGCGAGTCTACAGTGAACCTTGAGTTACACTTTTCATACTCTGCTTGATGGTTTGGACAGCACGCTCTGCTTGACCATTAGATGTGGGTTTGACTGGTGCTGACCTCACATGTTTGATACCATTGAGTTTCATGTACTCTTGAAACTCCAGACTAGTGAAGCAAGGTCCGTTGTCGCTTACAACGATGCTGGGCAGACCATGAGTGGCAAACATGACACGTCGACTCTCAGTGGTAGCTGTGGATGTACTGGATGACATGATTATACACTCTATCCACTTGGAATATGCATCCACCACAACTAAAAACATCTTTCCCAGAAAGGGACCTGCAAAGTCAATGTGGATCCTGGACCATGGTTTAGATGGCCACGACCACAGACTCAGCGGCGATTCCGCTGGTACTTTACTTAGCTGCATGCAAGTGTTGCACACATGATTCCAGATCAGAGTCAATTCCAGGCCACCATACATGAGACCTGGCAATGGCTTTCATCATGACAATACCGGGATGAGTGCTATGTAGATCATGTACAAATTTCTCTTTGCCTTTCTTAGGCATAACAACACGATTACCCCACAGTAAACAATTTGACTGAATGGATAGTTCGTCTTTGCGATGGTTGTAAGGTTTGGTCTCATCACCCATTTGCTTGGGTATGGCAGACCAATCACCACTAAGGACACAACGTTTCACAACTGATAATATCGGGTCCTGGCTGGTCCAGGTCTTAACTTGTTGAGCCGTGACAGGGGTTCCTTCATTTTCAAAAGCATCCATAACTAACGGTAGGTCTTCAGGTTGTGGCATCTCCACCTCCGGTGTGGGCAACAGCAGACAGCTCAGCGCATTGGCACAATTCTCGTTGCCAGGTCTATGGCGAATGACATAATCATAGGCAGATAATGTCAACATCCACCTCTGGATGCGGGACAATTGATACCTTTGTTTTCCGAAAACAATGAACTGAGTGGCTTGTGACCTGTTTCCAGTTCAAACCGAAGACCAAACAGGTATTGATGCATCTTTTTAACCCCATACACACAGGCTAATGCTTCTTTTTCTACCATGCTGTAAGCTCTTTCCACCTTTGACAAACTTTTCGAAGCATATGCAACAGGTTGTAGTTTACCCGACTCATTAGCTTGTTGGAGTACGCAACCAACTCCATATGACGAAGCATCACAGGCCAATACTAGATGCTTACATGGATCATAATGTACCAGCAACTTGTTAGAGCAAAGCAGATTAGTAGTTTTCTCAAAAGCTCTATCTTGTGAAGCACCCCAAACCCAGTTGTCGCCTTTTCTTAGCAGCATGTGCAGTGGCTCTAATGAAGTGCTCAATCTAGGTAGGAAATTACCAAAGTAGTTGAGTAGACCAAGGAATAACGCAACTCCGTCACATTCTGAGGCTTGGGTGCATTTTTGATGGCCTTGGTTTTTGAGTCCGTAGGCCTGATGCCGTCAGCAGCAATTTTCCTCCCCAGGAATTCGACTTCCGGTGCCATGAAGACGCACTTCGAACGTTTCAGTCTGAGTCCCACTTTGTCCAGAAGAAGTAGAACCTCTTCCAGGTTGTTCAGATATTTGGCAGTGTCACGACTGTAACCAGGATGTCATCTTGGAACACAACAGTTCTAGGGACGGACTTCAGTAGACTCTTCATGTTCCTCTGAAATATGGCTGCAGCTGAGCGAATTCCGAAAGGACACCCGTTGTAGATAAACAGTCCTTTATGAGTGTTGATGCATGTAAGCTTCTTCGACATCTCGATCAGCTCCTGTGTCATGTAGGCTGACGTCAGATCCAGTTTAGTGAACGACTTCCCCCCGGCTAACATTGCAAACAGGTCATCAGCCTTCAGTAATGGGTATTGATCCTATTTTGAAACTCGGTTGATTGTAACCTTGTAGTCTCCACAAATCCTGACAGTGCCATCACTCTTCAACACAGGAACAATGGGGCTAGCCCATTCGTTAAATTCGACTGGTGGTATGACCCCTTCACGCTGGAGTCTGACCAGTTCAATTTCGACCTTCTCCCTCATCATGTACAGAACCGCCCGAGCTTTATGATGGATGGGTCTTGCATCCGAGTCCACGTGGATCTGCACTTTGGCTCCCGTGAAATTGCCGATGCCTGGTTCAAACAGCGAGGGGAACTTGCTCAGCACTTGAGCACATGGAGTATCATCCTCCGACGACAACACTTTGATATCGTTCCAATTCCATTTCATTTTTTCTAGCCAATTCCTGCCGCACAGTGTTGGACTATTGCCTGGAACAATCCATAATGGTAAATCATGAACCGCACCATCATACGACACCTTGACTACTGCACTGCCAATCACTGTTATGAGTTCTTTAGTGTACGTATGCAACTTGGCATTGACTTGACTCAGCTTAGGCCTCACAGCCTTAGTATTCCACAGCTTGTCAAATGTCCTCTGACTCATAATTGATTGACTCGCACCCGTGTCTAATTCCATCGGTACCGGCACACCGTTAAGTTTCACATTAATTATTATCGGTTGGCTCTTTGTTAGGAACGAATACAGTCCATATACTTCCTTCTCTGGTATCTCAGATTGCATATCCGGATCCACGCTATACTGGTCATCATCCTCCATGTGGTGTGTCGCAGCACGCTTGTTCAGTTGCGGACACATGCGCTGGAGATGCCCCAATCTCGAACAGCCTTTACAAATGTACTGCTTAAACTGACACTGATGAGGCCGATGATTGTCCCCACAATGCCAACACGGTGAAATCGGATTCATTCCTGTTGGCGGACTTTGGACAGCCACAAGTTTTGCATATGCAGTCAAGTAGGCCCTGCCATATGCAGCTCTGCTAAACGATGATACGATCTTGTTTGCAGTTCTTGCTGAGTTCCGATTTTTCGATGATATCTGCTTTAAGTTTTTGTCCGTCGTCATGCAAGCCTGGGCAATCACGATGGCCTTGCTCAAATCCAGCGTCTCCACTGCCAGTAGCTTACGCAGGATCACCTCGTGGTTGATGCTGATTACAAAGAAGTCCCGCAGCATGTCTCCCAACGCGTTTTCGAATTTACATGGTCCAGCTAGACGTCTTAGGTCGGCAACAAATTCCGACACATCTTGGCCCTCAGAACGAACATGCTTGTAGAATCAATATCGTGAGATGATGATGCCTTCTTCTGGTTTGAGATGATCATGTACCAGAGCACACAATTCCTCAGTCCTTGTCCGTTGGACTTGCAGGCGAGAGAAGATTCTTTATGAGTCCATAGATTTTCGGACCGCAGACCGTGAGGAAGACCGCCCTGCGCCTAACTGCGTCAGTGGGTTCCTCCATTTTGTTGGCCACGAAGTACTGGTCCAGGCGAGCTACCAAATCAGCCCAGTCCTCTCCCTCCACGAATCTCTCCAGAATTCCAACTGTGCTCATTTTTGCATGTTCAGGTTCTTAAGTTACCTCGTCGCCAAATGTTATGTATGTAATAACTCGATAGACTGAATACTGTAAACTAACATAGGTACAAACCTGGCTCTGCTTTATTAGGGCCCAAAGTGATTACATTACATGATGGCTTGCCTTTTATACCTGGGCCACACACACGTGTGTACGGCCCAATGACCTCTGACAGTGGCGCCACCTGGTGGCTCTTCACACCTCAAGCATACATACATGACACGGACAATGTGGCCTGCCCAGCGGAGCTGATCAAGTGTGGTCAGTACTTAAACTGAAGTACATACCCATTGTCCCTATATTGTGTCTCCTACCTCCGAACCAATTCCCTATCCAAGCCAATAGGTTGCCTCTAATTCCATGCGCTCTCATTTTTGTTAACAGCCTCTTATATGGAAACTTATTGAATGCCTTCAGGAAGTCCATTGACACTCCCTTATTTACCACGCTAGTTACCTCCTCAAAAAATTCAACTAGATTTGTTAGACTTGACTTGACTTTACAAATCCGTGCTGGCTCTCTCTGATCAGCTCATATTTGTGCAAATGCTCAATCACTCTGTCCCTGATAACAGATTCTAGTAACATCCCCACAACAGACGTTAGACTAACAGGTCTATAATTTCCTAGCTTATTGCTCCAACTCTTCTTAAATAGTGCAGTGACATTGTCAATTTTCCAATCAAAAAGGACAATTCCTGAATCGATAATTTCAAAGATCATGACTAAAGCATCAACAATTTCCTCACTTACTTCTTTTAATACCCTGGGGTGGAAACCATAGAAATTTACAGCATGGAAGGAGGCCATTTCAGCCCTTCGTGTCTGTGCCGGCCGACAAAGAGCTATCCAGCCTAATCCCACTTTCCAGCTCTTGGTCCGTAGCCCTGAAGGATACGGCACTTCAAGTGCACATCCAAGTATTTTTTAAATGTGGTGAGGGTTTCTGCCTCTACCATCCTTTCAGGCAGTGAGTTCCAGACCCCCACCACCCTCTGGGTGAAGACATTTCCCTCAACTCAAATGCCCTCTAAACCTCCTACCAATGACTTTAAATCTCTGCCCTCTGGTTTACCATACCTGTACTGGCAGTGCTAGGAAGCATCATTTTAGGTCCCTAAGTGGGGTTGGGGTGGAGAGAGAACAAGGAACAGAGAGACACAGCTAAGTGCTGGATTTTCATTTCAGATATAATACAGAACATTCTGTATCTCTTCTCTAATATATGAAAAAAGGCATAAAGAAATGTCAAATCTTTATCTTGAAATAATCGAATTAGAGTTATGGAAATCTAAGCTCCTACATCTGCCCGGCAGAAAGCTCTCAGCTCTTATTTTCTTTCCTTTTCAGTGCAATGAAGCAATCAATCTGCAGATTCAGGGCTGCTTTTGGTGCTACTATTACATTCTCCAAGGGAACAGCATCACTTTGATGCCTGTCTATGGTTAGAAATTAATGAAGGGTCAAAGTGGTTCCATTTTATGGAGCTATCATCCAGAAAAATTGGAAGAGAGAGATTGTGGCTGCAGAAACTCCGCACTTTTAGGGGTCAGTTGCTTTGGTGATCTGATTGCAGAAGGCACGAGGCATGAGGCTCGGCACACGTTCAGGAAGCAGTCGCAAACCACGTGTATGTTATACTGGTCGCACTATAGCGCATGTAGGATGCCAAAGCACATTTTAAAAGTTCCAATTTTTGGTACTTTTTGAGCATATTTTTCACTGTTTTCACGAAACCTTTACTCCCATCAGCTTAACATGAAACTGCTGGCCAGATGCGGTTGAACGGGGCACCTCACATGTATCCGTGCACATATTTACAGAGCTTTGACGTTCCTGTGTCAGAGTGAATCGGGAGCTGACAGTGTAACTCAGGTCTGAGACTGGTGCCTGGAGGGTAATTGGCCGTGAACATTCAGGAGCAGTGAAAAAGCAAAAAGATTAAGGGGGAAAATTTGGGTCATTGGTGCCTCCTGTTAGTGCCCCCGGGGGCTCTTACGGGGCACAAATGACTATTTGCCCGGTGCGCCACCACTACTGAATCCTGTGAAATTTGGCAGCGGTTTAGCGGCAGCGCTAACTGGTTGTCCTCCGCTCCTGCCGGGCCGCTGCACCGGTGATGACATCATCACTGTGCGCAGTGACCTGTTTTTTGCCCTGGGGTGAAAATTCAATCGCGCCCCATGAAGCTGCTGTGGCTTTAGGCCGCTCGTGGGTGGAAAATTGAAGGGCAGGTGCGGCAATGAAAATTTTCCAACGGCCGACTTACCGGTCGTGCCCTTCTCATCTTCACAACGCGGGGTCCCTGCTGCGATGAGAGGTGATCTTATCGAAATGTATAAGATTATGAGGGGGCTTGACAAGGTGGATGCAGAGAGGATGTTTCTACTGATGGGGGAGACTAGAACTAGGGGGCGTAATCTTAGAATAAGGGGCCGGCCATTTAAAACTGAGATGAGGAGGAATTTCTTCTCTCAGAGGGTTGTAAACCTGTAGAATTCACTGCCTCAGAGAGCTGTGGAAGCCGGGACATTTAATACATTTAAGACAGAGATAGACAGTTTCTTAACCTATAAGGGAATAAGGGGTTATGGGGAGCGGGCAGCGAAGTGGACCTGAGTCCATGATCAGATCAGTCATAATCGTATTAAATGGCGGAGCAGGCTCGAGGGGCCGTATGGCCTACTCCTGCTCCAATTTCTTATGTTCTTATGTTGCATTCCGGCACTCCGCTTCTGTGCTGGGCTGTTGCCATGGTTCCTCGCTCCCTAGTGGTCTAGCGGTGGCCCCTTCTCCCTAATGCAGAGTCCGCAGTGTGCCCTCAAAGGGGAGGGCCCTCTGATTCTGCCAGCACTCCTCCGATGGTTAGCACCCCGGTCCCGCACCCCGAGAGGAAATGGAGCTCGAGATTTTGTGCTCCACTTCCTCTCGGGGGCGGTAAGCCCAATTTAGCGGGCGGGGCAGGACTTCTGCGTCTGGTGGCTGCGGTACACAATTTAGCGCCCTAAGCTTCACAATTACTTAGATGTGCATTACTAGGTTCCACAGTCTGTTACAGGGACTAAAGATGGACAAGTCCCCCGGACCTAGTGGCATGCATCCTAGGGTCTTAAAAGTAGCGACAGGGATAGTGGATGCATTGATTGTAATTTACCAAAATTCCCTGGATTCTGGGGAGGTCCCAGCAGATTGGAAAACCACAAATGTAACGCCCCTATTTAAAAAAGGAGGCAGACAAAAAGCAGGAAACTATAGACCAGTTAGCCTAACATCTGTGGTTGGGAAGATGTTGGAGTCCATTATTAAAGAAGCAGTAGCAGGACATTTGAAAAAGCATAATTCAATTAAGCAGAGTCAGCATGGTTTTATGAAAGGGAAATCATGTTTGACAAATTTGCTGGAGTTCTTTGAGAATGTAACCAGCAGGATGGATAAGGGGGAACCAGTGGATGTGGTGTAATAGAATTTCCAGAAGGCATTCGATAAGGCGCCACATGAAAGGTTACTGCACAAGATAAAAGTTCACGGGGTTGGGGGTAATATATTAGCATGGATAAAGGATTGGTAACTAACAGAAAACAGAGAGTTGGGATAAATGGGTCATTTTCCGGTTGGCAAACAGTGACTAGTGGAGTGCTGCAAGGATCAGTGCTGGGTCCTCAACTATTTACAATTTATATTAATGACTTGGATGAAGGGACCGAGTGTAATGTAGCCAAGTTTGCTGATGATACAAAGATGGATGGGAAAGCAAATTGTGACACAAAACATCTGCAAAGGGATATAGACAGGCTAAGTGAATGGGGAAAAAATTGGTATATAGAGTATAATGTGGGAAAATGTGAGGTTATCCATTTTGCAGAAAAAATAGAAAAGCAAATTATAATTTAAATGGAGAACAATTGCAAAGTGCTGCAATACAGAGGGACCTGGGGGTCCTTGTGCATGAAACACAAAAAGTTAGTATGCAGGTACAGCCAGTAATCAGGAAGGCAAATAGAATGTTGGCCTTTATTGCAAGGAGGATAGGGTATAAAAGCAGAGAAGTCCTGCTACAACTGTACAGGGTTTTGATGAGGCCACACCTGGAGTACTGCATACAGTTTTGGTCTCCATATTTAAGGTAGGATATACTTGCATTGGAGGCAGTTCAGAGAAGGTTCACTAGGTTGATTCCGGAGATGAGGGGGTTGACTTATGAAGATAGGTTGAGTATGTTGGGCCTATACACATTAGAGTTTGAAGAATGAAAGGGGATATCATCGAAACATATAAGATAATGAGGGGGCTCGACAAGGTGGAGGCAGAGAGGATATTTCCACTCATAGGGGAAACTAAAACTAGGGGACATTGTCTCAGAATAAGGGGCCGCCCATTTAAAACTGAGATGAGGAGAAATTTCTTCTCTCAGAGGGTGTAAATCTATGGAATTCTCTGCCCCAGAGAGCTGTGGAGGCTGAGTCATTGAATATATTTGAGGCAGAGAGAGACAGAGTTTTGAGCAATAAGAGAATAAAGGGTTATGGAGAGCGGGCGGGGAAGTGGAGCTGACTCCATGATCAGATCAGCCATGATCTTATTAAATGGTGGAGCAGGCTTGAGGTTCCAGGTGATCCTATTTCTTATGTTCTTGGATGATGTAGTGGGTTCAAACACTGCCCTTTTACCTCTGGGAGCTGGTTCTGAACCCAACCCGGACTGACAAAACAAACATCTCCTCTTTCTGCTGGCTGTAAGGGTCTTATGTGACATGAGTTTGGCAGGAGAAGAATACCGGCATGGTCTCTAAAGAACTAGTTATTCAGCCAATTGAGGCCTAAAGCTCTGTCTGATCCAGTAATGTAATGCCCTAAGCAAGACCCGGCGGGCAGGAGAAGGCCAGCTCCAAGAGCAAGGTGGTGGTTACACCTTCTGGAAAGGCAAACCAGAAGAAGAACGCCGCCTCCATGGAGTGGGCTTCGCCATCACGAATGAGCTGGTGGGCCATCTCAGAGACTCCCCTTGCAGGAGAAGTGAGTGTCTCATGACTCTTCGGCTCACCCTAGCCCGGAGCCAGTGCGCTACGATCATCAGCGCGTACGCCCCAACACTGGACCTTACAGATGAAACCAAAGAGAAATTCTACTCCAGCATCGAACAATCCCTGTCCCGCGTCCCTACGGACAACAAGAAGATCCTCCTGGGTGATTTCAATTCCATAGTCGGAAAGGACACAGACCTCTGGGGAGGTGTGTTCGGCAGAGAGGGGATAGGGAAAACCAACTCCAGCGGTACCCTGCTCCTGACGAAATGCCTAAACATGGCCTTGTCATAACCAACACTTTGTTCTGTCAGAGAGACAGGTACAAGGCATCGTGGCAGCACCCTTGCTCCAAGCACTGGCATCTGCTCGACTACGTCATCGTCCGAGCGAGGGACCGCAAGATCGTGCGCATCGCCCGCGCCATGACAGGAGCCAACGACTGCTGGACAGACCAATGCTTGATCTGCTCCATCATTAATATCAATGTAGGCCAAAACAGCAACGGCAACAAAAACAATGCTGCAGGAAAATCAATGCACAGGCAATCAAAGACCCTGATAAGAAAGCCCTATTTAGCCAGCACCTCACAAAGGCCTATAAAACTGTCAACCGTGAGGGATTATGGAGCGTCCTCCTCCCTTTCAGCTGCCCACAAAAGTTTGTCACCATCCTCCGTCTGCTCCACGATGACATGCAGGCCATGATCCTGACCAATGGATCCACCACAGACCCAATCCACATCCGGATTGGGGTCAAGCAAGGCTGCGTCATCGCACCAACACTCTTTTAGATCTTCTTTGCTGCAATTCCTGTAATGTCTGTGAGCTTGTAATGTTTGTAATAGTTAGTTTGCAGGTGCAGCAGGTAATCAGGAAGGCGAATGGAATGTTGGCCTTCATTGCGAGAGGGATGGAGTACAAAAGCAGGGAGGTCCTGCCGCAACTGTACAAGGTATTGGTGAGGCCGCACCTGGAGTACTGCATGTAGTTTTGGTCACCTTACTTAAGGAAGGATATACTAGCTTTGGAGGGGGTACAGAGACGATTCACTCGGCTGATTCCGGAGATGAGGAGGTTACCTTATGATGATAGATTGAGTAGACTGGGTCTTTACTTGTTGGAGTTCAGAAGGCTGAGGGGTGATCTTACAGAAACATTTAAAATAATGAAAGGGATAGACAAGATAGAGGCAGAGAGGTTGTTTCCACTGGTCGGGGAGACTAGAACTAGGGGGCACAGCCTCAAAATACGGGGGAGCCAATTTAAAACCGAGTTGAGAAGGAATTTCTTCTCCCAGAGGGTTGTGAATCTGTGGAATTCTCTGCCCAAGGAAGCAGTTGAGGCTAGCTTATTGAATGTATTCAAGTCATAGATAGATAGATTTTTAACCAATAAGGGAATTAAGGGTTTTGGGGAGCGGGCGGGTAAATGGAGCTGAGTCCATGGCCAGATCAGCCATGATCTTGTTGAATGGTGGAGCAGGCTCGAGGGGCTAGATGGCCTACTCCTGTTCCTAATTCTTATGTTTGTAGCTCCACACTGTGGATGTGGACGTATTATGTACTGAAGCTGCAGAGTTAATAATTAACCAGAAGCAGCACGGTCCGGAGACTTCCGAGAGCTGCCTGCCATGTTAGAAAGCTGTGTGTGCAGTGCTCTGTGAATATATCACATTTGGCGGCGAGATGAGATTTTTCGGATGATTTAATGCTGACATTTTGTTAGTGAAGGATTCAGCCAGCTGACAGTGAGACTTTGGAAGCTTCTGTCTTTGGAAAAAGCTACAAAATCCGAGGTAAAAAAACGAGCACACTGTCTACACTGTAGAGACAAAATGGCAGCACCCGCAGGTGTAATGGGACATTTGGGTGAATATAAACACGACCGGGAACATTTTAAAGCGTATGTGGATCGGCTAGAAATGTATTTCACTGCAAGTAACATAATCGAAGTTCCAGGGAAAGCAGATCTGAACCGGTCTGTGTTGGAACAGAAGCGAGCGATCTTCTTATCGGAAGCTGGTCCGGAATTGTATGAAACACTGATAAATCTGCTTGTGCCTGCCGAGCCAAAGGACACAATGCTGAAAGAAATTTTAATGAAGCTGGAGGAGCACTATAATTAGAAATTGCTGAAAACTATCGTTTCGGTATACAAAATCAAAAGACTGATGAAAGTATCAGTGATTACTTCGTAGCATTAAAAAAGCTATCGATGCACTGTAATTTCGGAAACTTTCAAAACCGAGCATTACGGGATCATTTTGTTTGTGGGGTGAAAAATTATGCGATCAGAAGGAAGTTATTGATGATGGATGACTTGACTTTTGAGCTTGCTTGTCAGAGAGCGAGGTCGATGGGCATGGCCGAACAATATTCCCCAGAATTTCATAATAATTATGATCATCAGTCAACCGAGGTAAATAACCTGCAGATTCAAAAAAAAAGGCGGTGGGGAGCCAAAGAATCAGAAACTGGAAATTCTAACAGAGCACCAAAGTCGTACTATAGGTGCCTGGGACAACTCATTGCTCAAAGTTGTCCATATGTGAAGGCAGAGTGTTTCTTCTGCAGAAAGACTGGGCATCTTGCAAGGGCATGCTGACTGAAGGGTAAATCAGCTTTCAAAGTTATGAGTCCAGCGTTCAAAGCTATGAATAGAAATCCCCAGAGACTACAGTGCATGGAAGAACAACAACCGGATGAGGAGATGTTAGAGCTACACGTCATCAGGAGCACGAGGTTAACAGACAGCGATTCAAAAAGTATCATAATCCACACAGATGTTGCGGGATTCAAGATACCAATGGAAATCGACACTGGTGCATCCCTGAGTGTAGTGCCAGAGTCACTATACCTCGACAAATTGCATGATTTCCCACTGGAGAAAGCCAAGATAGAGCTGCGAGGCTACTCGGGAGAGAAAATTGCTGTGGTAGGTTGTATCAACGTATGGGTGAAATACAAGGATCAATTTCAGAACTTGCCTCTAATAGTAGTGAAAGGAGACAAGCCTGCCTTACTAGGAAGAAATTGGTTGAGATCACTGAAGCTGGATTGGAGTAAGATTTGGAAGCAAGATTTTCATCAACAGATGACGTTATCAAGAAGTATCCGAAGGTGTTCTGCGAAACGGAAAGTCCGATCCAAGGCTTCAAGGCGAGTGTCAGATTACAGAAGGATGCTAGATCGGTTTACTACTAGCCACATTCCATACCATATGCACTCAAGAGAACGTTGAGCAAGAACTCAAAAAACAAGAGACCGAGAACATTATTTGTAAGATAGATCGAAGTAATTGGGCTACACCCATTGTTGTTGTACCTAAGTCCGATGATAAGGTAAGATTGTGTGATGATTATAAAGTAACGGTAAACCAGGTTCTAGAGGGTAATGTCCCCAATACATTGCCAAATGTAGAGGATTTGTTCACAACACTGACAGGGGGTCAGATCTTCTCAAAACTGGATCTTTCGAATGCCTTCTTACAGCTTGAACTCAATGAGGAGTCTAAGTCATGCTTGACTATAAATACTCATCTAGGCCTATATCAATTTAATAGGCTATCGTTTGGAGTGTCTTCTGGTCCTGCCATATTCCAAGGGGTGATGAACCAGATTTTGCAAGGTATTGAAGGGGAAGTATGTTATTTGGATGACATACTAATTTCAGCACCAAATAGGCAAATTCATAAGATATTGAATGAAGTTCTCAATCGGCTAGAGAAGCACAGAGTACGAGTGTCTGCTCGTAAGTGTGAGTTATTTAAAAACTCAGTGGAGTACTTAGGGTACAGAGTAGACAAAGATGGTTTACATCCAACCATGAGAAAGCTGGATGCAATCAGAAATGCACCCACTCCCAGGAATGTCACTGAACTTCAATCATTTTTGGGTCTTTTGAACTATTAGGGGAAGTTCCTACCAACTTTAGCTACAGTATTACATCCACTGAATGAACTATTGAAGAAACATGTCCATTGGAAGTGGTCAAAAGAATGCAATACAGCATTCAAGGAGTGTAAAAGCAAATTGGTAGAGAGCACCATGTTAGTTCACTATGACGTATCTAAGGAGATTAAGCTAGCATGTGATGCTTCTCTGTATGGAGTTGGGGCAGTAATCTCTCATGTATTACGGAGTGGGGAGGAGAGACCAATTGCTTTTGCTTCACGCATTCTCAGTGCCAGTGAGAGTAATTATGCGCAAATTGAAAGGGAACCTTTGGCATTAATTTTTGGGGTCAAGAAGTTTCACAAATACTTGTATGGTCGTAAGTTTACCATCGTTACTGACCATAAGCCCCTAATAGCAATCCTCCATCCAAAGTCCCCAGTTCCAACATTAGCTGCAGCCCGAATGCAGAGATGGGTTTTGATTTTGTCAGCATATACATATGATATTGAATACAGATGATCAGCTGATCACGGTAATGCTGATGCAATGTCTAGATTGCCTTCCCCATTACAAGTTACACCCGATAGGGAAGAAGTGTTTTATTTTTCATACATTGATGAACTGCTGAAGAGATTGGTAGAGCAACCAAATGTGACCCAGTGATGTCAAATGTGTATGAGTATATTGCAAATGGATGGCCAAACCAGGTAACAGACAAAGATATTCATCCATCCTTCATTCGAAGGAATGAATTATCAGTCGATAAAGATTGTATCTTGTGGGGTGCAAGAGTGGTTATACCAAATAAATTCAAGTCCAAATTATTAGGAGACCAGCACCTGGGAATGTGCTTGACCAAGAGTTTTGCACGCAGTTATTTATGGTGGCCAGGTCTTGATAAAGATATAGAGTACATTGTGAGTCAGTGTACGACATGTCAATCGGTAAGCAAGCAACCACCATCAATACCATTACAGCCATGCAAATGGCCTCCCAGGGTGCGGGAAAGGCTTCATATTGATTTTGCTGAGTTAGTAGGACAACAATTATTCATTGTGATTGATAGCCATTCAAAGTGGGTCGAGGTGTTCCCAATGTGGAAAATAACAACAAGTAAAACATTAGACATTTTGCGAGGATTATTTTCTTCATTTGGCCTCCCAGAAGAAATTGTTTTGGATAATGGACCACAATTCCGTTCAGAAGAATTTGCACAGTTCACGAACAAAAATGGGGTGAAACATACCATTGTTCCACCATACCATCCTTCTTCGAATAGTACAGCAGAGTGCACTGTACAAATTGTAAAACGTACCCTCATAAAAAATCCAAATCCAAAGAAACGACAGTTGTCATTGGATCACAAATTGGCTAATTTTCTAATTACGTATCGTAATATTCCTCACGCAACTGCCGGTAGAATACCAGCAGAGTTGTTTCTCAAATGACAGCCATGAACCAGATTCTCATATTTCAAACCAAATTTGGCACAGTCCGTGGAAGAGACACAATTAAGACAGAAAGAGAATCATGATGGAGATAGAGTAAAAGAGAGAAGTGTGAAATTAAACCAGGAGGTGAGAGTGAAGAACCATCACCATAAATGGATAAAGTGGTTACTAGGAAGAGTGGTGAAGATATGTGGGCCTCACACATATTTGGTCAAGATGTTTGATAATGGACAGGTTAGGTTTGTTCACATTGATCATATTTTACCTACAGACATGGAAGGAGTTGAAGGTGGGAATGATTCATTTATTTCTGACTCATCAGATAGTCTTGATATACCAGTCACATATCCTACATCTAATGTACTGGAAACAAATCCAAGAGAAAATCAGAATGTAAGTCTGAGTCCGAGTCAGGAAAACAAACAGCCTGAAGTTAGAGTGAGTTTAAATGAAAATCAAGGAAATTCTGTGGAGGACAACGTTCCTCAGGATGAGCCTCAAATGAGTGTGAAATCGACACCATGTTTGGAAGGTTCTGTTCGAGAGCGAAGGTATCCTCTTCGAAACAGAAAACAAGTGGTAAAGTTAAATTTGTAAATATGGAAAAAATAAGTCTATATCCTGTGTTATGTATAAACATGCAGTTATGTATGATGTTTGTTATAATAACTTCTTCATTAAGGAGGGAGAAGTGTAATGTCTGTGAGCTTGTAATGTTTGTAATGCCACACTGTGGATGTCGACGTATCGTGTACTGCAACTACAGAGTTAATAATTAAACAGAAGCAGCAGGTTCCGGAGACTTCAGAAAGCTGCCTGCCATGTTAGAAAGCTGTGTGTGTTGTGCTCTGTGAATATATCACATCAGCCTTAGCAAGCTCCCCACCAGAGTGGAGCTAAATTATAGAACAGATGGGAATCGGTTCAACCTCCAGACCAATTCCAAGGTCGTCCCATCCTCTGTCACTGAACTGCAGTATGCAGACGATGCTTGCGTCTGCGCACACTTGGAAGCCGAACTCCAAGCCATCGTCAACACCTTCACCGAGGCGTACGAGAGCATGGACCTTACGCTAAACATCCGTAAGACAAAGGACCTCTACCAACTTGAACCCGTCACACAGCACTGCCCCCCGATTATGAAACTCGATGACAAGGCCTTGGACAACGTGGACTATTTTCCATACCTTGGGAGCCTACTGTCAGCAAGAGCAGACATTGATGATGAGGTCCAACACCGTCTTCAATGCATCAGCGGAGCCTTCGGTCGCCTAAGGAAGAGAATGCTTGAAGGCCAGGACCTCAAATCTGGCACTAAGCTCATGGTCTACAGGGCAGTAGTGATACCCACCCTCCTATATGGCTCAGAGATGTGGACTATATACAGCAGGCATCTCAAAACCTTTGGAGAAGTACCACCAGCACTGCATCCGCAAGATCCTGCAAATCCATTGGCAGGACAGACGCACCAACATCAGCGTTCTCACTCAAGCCAACATCGCCAGCACCGAAGCATTGACCGCGCTCAATCAATTCCGTTGGGCGGGCCACATTGTCCACATGCCTGATACGAGACTCCCAAAGCAAGGCAAGCGAGCCCCATGGTGGACAGAGGAATCATTTCAAGGTCTCCCTCAAAGCCTCCTTGACAAAGTGCAACATCCTCACCGACTCCTGGGAATCCCTGGCCCACGACTGCCCAGAGTGGAAGAAGAGCATCCGGGAGGGTGCTGAGCACCTCGAGTCCCATCGCCGAGAACAAGCAGAAACCAAGCGTAGACAGCAGAAGGAGCGTGCATCAACCCAGGCTCCCCAACCACCCTTTCCTTCATTCACTGTCTGCCCCACCTGTGACAGAGTCTGTAGGTCCTGCATTGGACTCCTCACTCACCTGAGAACTCACTTTTAGAGTGGAAGCAAGTCACCCTCGACTCCGAGGGACTGCCTATGATGATGATGATGATGAATGTTGTAAGAATTTCTCGTGTCAGATGCTTGGTATTCCAGCATGAGGCTGCCCGTGCTTGCACAAGATAACTTTGCAATGCTGCATTACGAGTTAAACTTACATTCTGACAGCCAATTGGAGAGCGACACTGATCTGTCATGGTGATATTCACATGCCATCCTAACTGATAGGTAGCTTGAATGAATTGGTCCTTAATTAATTTGAGTGAATGGAAAATCTTTTGGAGCCCACTGGCCTCCGTGCCCAAATTTGAAATACTCACCATCAGAGTGAAAAGCTATGTACCAGGAGCAAAACATTTGTAAAATCTACCTTTCTGTGCCATACAGTGCCAGCTGTGGCTCAGTGGGTAGCACACTCGCCTCTGAGGTTGTGGGTTCAAGTCCCACTCCAGGGACTTGAGCACAAAAATCTAGGCTAACACTTCAGTGCAGTGCTGAGGGAGCACTGTACTGTCGGAGGTGCCATCTTTCAGATGAGATTTTAAACCGAGGTCCTGTCTGCTCTCTCAAGTGGATGTAAAATATCCCATGGTACTATTTCGACGAAGAGCAGGGGAGTTACCAATATTTATTCCTCAATCAACAAACAGAAAAAACAGATTATCTGGTCATTATCACATTGCTGTTTGTGGGAGCTTGCTGTGTGCAAATTGGCTGCCGCGTTTCCCACATTACAACAGTGGCTACACCCCAAAAGTACTTCATTGGCTGTAAAGCGCTTTGAGACACCCAGTGGTCGTGAAAGGCGCTATATAAATCCAAGTCTTTCTTTTTATACTACTGTTATGTATGCAATAAAGGTTCAAACTGAGTACTATTTAACTAAGCAAGGTACGACCTTGCCTGTGTTTTATTTAGTCCCAAAGTGCCTGACTCACAAAATGGCTGGCCTTTTATACCCGAGCAGCACCATGTGCGTGCTGCTCAGTGGCCTCCAACAATGACAGCATCTGGGGCTACAAACAGAATGTACATACATGACAATACCCTCCGCTGAGATCTTATCACAGTCTTTCACAGGTTGAGACGGTCCGGTGCTTTACGCTCCCGGGTTGACCGTCTCAGTTCGATTCCGGCCTTGGGTGAATGTGCGGAGCCTGTTCTGGCTGCTGACTGAATGGCTGACTTGTTGGGGGTAGCAGTAACCATGTCAGGAATTGCAGGTCCATTTTTAGTGAACAAGTCTGTGATGGGAATTCCGGGTTCACTGATGACCCTTGAGTCCACTGAAGGCTGCTGGTAGGTTGGTTGGTCCTTGATGATTTCTTCGTCCGACTGCTCTGGCTCGTCTGTGTGCCTCAGCTTTGTGTTTCCTGCAAGTTTGCTCATTCTTGAGCTTAATAACAAATACTCTGTTGCCCTCCTTGGTCATGCCCTTACCAGTGATCCATTTGGGCCCCTGACCATAATTCAACACATCTACAGGATCATTAACAGAAATCTTGCGTGACACAGTTGCGCGATCGTGGTACCCTTGTTGACTCTGCCTTCTGTATTCAACATGATGACTTAAATCCGGGTGTACAAGAGATAACTTGGTCTTAAGACCTCTTTTCATCATGAGTTCAGCAGGTGAGACCCCTGTGAGTGTGTGGGATCTTGTCCTGTAACCCAGCAGTATGCAAGACAAGCGGGTCTGCAGTGATCCTTGGGTTATTCTCCTCATGCTTTGCTTGATAATTTGTACTGCACGTTCTGCTTGCCCGTTGGACGCAGGCTTGAACGGTGCTGACTTTACATGTTTTATGCCGTTAAGTTTTAAAAACTCCTGAAACTCCTGACTGGTGAAACACGACCCATTGTCGCTCACCACTATGTCAGGCAGACCATATGTCGCGAACATGACATTGAGATTCTCTATGGTTGCAGTGGACGTACTGGATGACATGATTATGCATTCTATCCACTTCGCATAAGCATCCACCGCCACTAAAAATATCTTGCCCAGGAAGGGACCTGCAACATCTACATGGATCCTGGACTAAGGTTTGGAAGGCGATGACCACAGACTCAGCGGCGATTCTGCTGATGCTTTGCTGAGCTGCATGCAGGTGTTGCACTGATGCACGCATGCTTCCAGCTCAGAATCAATTCCAGGCCACCATACGTGGGACCTGCCGATGGCCTTCATCATCATTATACCAGGATGTGTGCTGTGTAACTCACGCAAAAACTTCTCTCTCCCTTTCTTAGGCAATACAACTCGATTACCCCACATTATGCAATTTGCTTGAATAGTCAGTTCATCCTTGCGACGAATGTACGGTTTGGCCTCCTCGCACATTTGCTTAGGTATGGCAGACCAATCCCCTTTGAGGATGCAACCCTTTACCACCGATAATATCGGGTCCTGGCTTGTTGAGCCGTGACAGGGGTACCTTCACTCTCAAAAGCATCCATGGTTAACATTAAATCTGCCGGTTGTGGTGTTTCCACCTCCGGTGTGGGCAACGGCAACTGGCTCAAAGCATCGGCACAATTCTCTGTGCCAGGTCTGTGGCAAATGACATAATCATAGGCAGGTAATCCCTTTGGATGTGGGATGAAGCATTGATATTGATACCTTTGCTCTCGGAAAACAACAAAATGAACGGCTTGTGATCAGTCTCTAATTCGAACCTCAGACCGAACAGGTATTGATGCATCTTTTTAACACCATACACACATGCTAAAGCTTCTTTTTCTACCATACTGTAGGCTCTTTCTGCTTTAAACAAACTTTTGGATGCATACGCGACAGGTTGAAGTTTCCCCGACTCATTGGCTTGTTGTAACACGCAACCAATTCCATATGTCGATGCGTCACAGGCCAAAACTAAACGTTTACATGGGTCATAATGTACCAGCAGCTTGTTCGAGCAAAGCAGATTGGTGGCTTTCTCAAAAGCTCTGTCTTGCAATGCGCCCCACACCCAGTTGTTGCCTTTTCTCAATAGCATGTGCAGTGGTTCAAGTAAGGTGCTCAATTTAGGTAGGAAGTTACCAAAGTAGTTGAGTAGACCCAGGAACGAACGCAGCTCCGTCACGTTCTGTGGCTCGGGTGCATTCTTGATGGCTTTGGTTTTCACGTCAGTAGGTCTGATGCCATCAGTGGCGATTTTCTTCCCGAGGAATTTGACCTCCGGTACGATGAAGATGCACTTCGAGCGTTTAAGTCTGAGTCCCACTCTGTCCAAACGCAGTAGAACCTCTTCCAGGTTGTTCAGATGTTCCTTGGAGTCACGACCTGTGATCAGGATGTCATCTTGGAACACGACGGTTCTGGGAACGGACTTCAGTAGACTTTCCATATTCCTCTGGAATATTGCTGCAGCTGAGCGAATTTCAAACGGGCACCTGTGGTAAATAAACAGTCCTCTGTGCGTATTAATGCACGTAAGTCTCTTCGACATCTCGACCAACTCCTGCGTCATATAGGCCGACGTCAAGTCCAGTTTTGTGAACAACTTCCCTCCGGCTAGCGTCGCAAACAAGTCATCAGCCTTCGGTAACAGGTACTGATCTTGTTTCAAAACCTTGTTGATTGTAGCCTTGTAGTCTCCACAGATTCTGACTGTGCCATTACTTTTCGGCACAGGAACAATGGGGCTGGCCCATTCATTAAATTCGACCGGTGATATGATCCCTTCACGCTGGAGTCTGTCCAGTTCAATTTCGACTTTCTCCCTCATCATATACGGCACTGCCCGAGCTTTATGATGGATGGGTCTTGCATCTGAGTCCATGTGGATCTGCACCTTGGCTCCTGTGAAGTTGCCGATACCCGGTTCGAACAGCGAGGGGAACTTGCTCAATACTTGGGCACATGTATCTTCCTCCGATGACAACGCCTTTATGTCGTTCCAATCGCATCTGATTTTCTCCAACCAGCTCCTGCCGAGCAGCGTGGGCCTTTGCCTGCAACAATCCACAGCTGTAACTCGTGAACCTCACCATTATACAACACATTAATTTATGCACTGCCAATCACCTTTATCAGTTCTTTGGTGTACGTGCGCAGCTTGGCGTTAACAGGACTCAGCCTGGGCCTCAAAGTCTTAGTATCCCACAGCTTATTAAATGCCCTCTTGTTCATGATCAATTGACTCGCCCCTGTGTCTAGTTCCATCGATACCGGTATCCCGTTAAACTTCACATTAATTAAAATAGGTTTACTCTTGGTTATGAAAGAGTACAGTCCATACACTTCCTCCTCTGGCATTTCGGATTGCGTATCCGGATCCGTGCTAGTCTGACTCTCATTCTCCATGTGGTGTGTCGTAGCTCGCTTGCTCATCTGCGGACACTTGCACTGGAGATGCCCCATTCTCAGACAGCCTTTGCAACTATATTGCTTAAATCGGCACTGCTGGTGCCGATGATTTCCCCCACAACACCAACATGGAGAAGTCGGATACATTCCCGCTGGCGGACTTTGGGCAGCCACAGGTTTCACGAACACAGCTGGATAGGCCCTGCCATGTGCTGCTCTGCCGAACGCCGAATCAATCACATTTACAGTACTTGCCGAGGTTCGATTCTTCACCGCTATTTGCTTTAGACTCCTGTCCGTCACCATACAAGATTGAGCGATCTGGATGGCCCTTTTTAAATCCAACTCCTCCACCACCAGAAGGTTGCACAGGATCATCTCATGGTTGATGCCGATATCAAAGAAGTCCCACAGCATGTCTGCCAACCCCGTCCCAAACTTGCCCAGTCCTGCTAGACATCTCAGGTCGGCAACGAATTCCGCCGTGCTCTGGCCCTCCGATCGAACGTGTGTATAAAACTTGTATCTCAAGATGATGATGGCATCATCTGGCTTAAGGTGCTCCCTTACCAATGTACAAAACTCCTCATTTGTTTTCTCTGTTGGATCACGAGGCAAGAGTAGATTCTTTATCAGACCGTAGATCTTTGAACCACACACAGTGAGGAACACGGCCCGGCACCGATCTGCATTATCGACCCCCTTCATTTTGTAGTTCACGAAATACTGGTTCAAACGGCTCACAAAGTCTGCCCAATCTTCTCCCTCCACCAATCACTCTAAAAATCCAATCGTGCTCATTTTGCAAACAAAGGTTCTTGTATTCTCTTCGCCAAATGTTATGTATGTAATAAAGGTTCAAACTGAGTACTGTTTAACTAAGCAAGGTACAACCTTGCTTCTGATTTTTTTTGGCCCAAAGTGCCTGACTCACAAAATGGCTGGCCTTTTATACCAGAGCAGCACCATGTGCGTGCTGCCCAGTGGCTTCCATCAATGACACCATCTGGTCGCTACAAACAGCATGTGCAAACATGACAATTACAGAGCAGTACAGCACAGAATTCACCTCAAGAGGAGTTCCTCAGCTCACCATCAAGGCAAAATTCCAAGCCGATCTGGGGTGCTGCTTTCTCCCTGCATATGGAAGGGGAAAAATCAACAGCTGATCGCCACAGGTGATCCATGTGTCCTTCCTAATGACTGGGTGAAGAACGTGTTTGACAAAGGCAAGGAAACAGGTTGTCAGTAAAAGCCATGTGTAATTCATGGCTTTCACAAATTGCACAGTATGTTTGGGCAGCACAACTAATTATCGGGACAGTTAGAGAACAGAATCAGGAGTTACACAATATGATCAAACAAAACAATTACAAATTACGCAGCACAACCAGACAGAGCAGATCTGAGCTGCAGATCGTAAAGAAAGAACTTACATTTATACAACGCTCTTCATAACCTTGGGATGCCCCAAAGCACTTCACAGCCAATTAAGTATTTGGAGTATAGTCACTGCTGCAATGTAGGGCAATGCGGCGGGCAATTTGCGCAGAGGACAGAGAGACCACGATTCACAGCACAAATGCAAGTTACACACCATGAGCAAACAATGTGAACACAAATTACAGAGCGCACCCACAGTAACAATGAGTTGCATAGCACATTCACAGAAACCCGTACCACATTCCTGACCTACTAAATGGTGTGCTAACCTTGCTAGAATCTATTATTAAAGGCGTGGTAACAGGGCACTTAGAATGTAATAATAGGATTAGGCAGAGTCAACACCAAATTATGAAAGGGAAAACATGTTTGAAATGTTAGAGTTTTTAGAAGTTGTAATGCGCAGAATAGATGAGGGGGAACCAGTGGGTGTGGTGTATTTGGAACATAAGAAATAGGAGCAGGAGTAGGCCATATAGCCCCTCGAGCCAGCTCCACCACTTAATACGATCCTGGCTGATCTGATCATGGACTCAGCTCCACCTCCCTGCCCACTCCCCATAACCCCTTATTCCCTTATTGGTTAAGAAACTGTCTATCTCTGTCTTAAATTTATTCAATGACCCAGCTTCCACAGCTCTCTGAGGCAGCGAATTCCGCAAATTTACATCCCTCTGAGAGAAGAAATTTCTCCTCATCTCAGTTTTAAATGGCCGACCCCTTATTCTGAGACTGTGACCCCTGCTTCTAGACAAGAGGTTACTAAACAAAATTAGGGCTCACGGAATTGGGGGTAATATACTAGTATGGACAGAAAACAGAGAGTAGGAATAAACGGGTCATTTTCAGGTTGGCAGGCTGTAACTAGTGGGGTGCCGCAAGGATCAACATTTGGGCCTCAGCTATTCACAATCTATATCAATGTTTTGGATGAGGGGCCCAAATGCAATATATCCAAGTTTGCTGATGATACAAAGCGAGGTGGGAATGTAAGTTGTGAGGAGGATGCAAAGAGGCTTCAAGGGGATATAGACAGGCTAAGTGAGTGGGCAAGAACATGGAAAATGGAATATAATGTGGAGAAATGTGAGTTATCCACTTTGGTAGGAAAAATAGAAAAGCAGAGTATTTGTTAAATGGTGAGAGATTGGGAAATGTTGGTGTTCAGAGGGACCTGGGTGTCCTTGTACACAAATCATTGAAAGTTAACATACAGGTACAGCAAGCAAATAAGAAAGCAAATGGTCTGTTGGCCTTTATTACAAGAGGATTTGAGTATGAGAGTAAAGACGTCTTACTGCAATTATATAGGGTCCTGGTGAGACCACATCTGGAGTATTGTGTACAATTTTGGTCTCCTTACATAAGGAAGGATATACTTACCATAGAGAGAGTGCAACGAAGGTTCACCAGACTGATTCCTGGGATGGGGGTATTGTCCTATGAGGAGAGATTGAGTAGAACATATTCTCTAGAGTTTAGAAGAATGAGAGGTGATCTCAGTGAAACATACAAAATTCTTACAGGGCTTGACATTGTAAATGCAGGGAGGATGTTTCCCCTGGTTGGGGAGTCTAGAACCAGGGGTCACAGTCTCAGAATAAGGGGTCAGCCATTTAAGACTGAGATGAGGAGAAATTTCTTCACCCAGTGGGTGGTGAATCTTTGGAATTCTCTACCCCAGAAGGTTCTGGAGACTCAGTCATTGAGTATATTCAAGACAGAGATCGATAGATTTTTGGATATTAAGGGAATAAAGGGATGTAGGGATAGAGCAGGAAAGTAGAGTTGAGGTCGATGATCAGCTATGGTCTCATTGAATGGCGGAGCAGGCACGAGCAGCCAAATGGCCTACTCCTGCTCCTATTTCTTATGTTCTCAATGAAATCAGTAATAATTTACATCACAGGAACCAGTTAGGAAATTATTTTGTAAAAATAAAAGTTAAATGCAAGCACGAATGCCCAACAAGCTGCCAGCTGTGGCTCAGTGGGCAGCACTCTCACCTCAGAGTCAGAAGGTTGTGGGTTCACATCCCATTCCAGAGACTTGAGCACAAAAATCTAGGCTGACATTCCAGTGCAGTGCTGAGGGAGTGTTGCTCTATCAGAGGTGCAAATGGACATTGAACCAAGGCCCCGTCTGCTCTCTCAGGTGAACGTTAAAGATCTCATGGCTCTATTTTGAAGAAGAGCAGGGGAGTTATCCCCTGTGTCCTGGCCAATATTTATTCCTCAATCAACATGACAAAAACAGATTATCTGTTCATTGTCACATTGCTGTTTGTGGGACCTTGCTTTGCCCAAATTGGCTGCTGCGTTTCCCACATTACAACAGTGACTACTGATACTTCATTGGCTGTAAAGTGCTTTGGAATGTCCCGAGATCATGAAAGGTGCTGTATAAATGTAAGTCTTTCCTTTTTTTCAAAGAATGTTATCGTATATACAGCATCATCATCGGCAGTCCCTCGAGATCGAGGAAGGCTTGCTTCCATTCTAACAATGAGTTCTGAGGTGACTGAACAGTGCAATACAGGAATTACAGTCTCTGGCACAGTGGGACAGACAGTGGTTGAAGGAAAGGGTGGGTGGGACTGGTTTGCAAACTGCAGCAGCAAACTAGCTAACTGCCAGTATAGTTTTATTACTTGGTAAAGGGTGCCCTCTGTTGGCTGTCACTGCTGAGGCTTGCACACGATACACTGAAACAATCGTCTTATTCATGTATGGCCAACAGGAGCTTGTACTTCACCTGCCCCTCATCTGAGCCCTTAGCAGACATTTGGTTGTCTCTCGGCCCCCAAGCACTGACCATCACTCTGGCATGTTGCTAGAAGCCAGGTGATATGCACAAGAATATAGAAAAGCACAGAACAAGAAAAAGCCATTCTGTTCATCGAGCTTGTTCCTTCCGCAAACAAGGTACAATCTTCCCTGCTGTAGATTATGTCCTAATTTGATCTCATAAGAGAAGGGTCTGCATAAATACTATTTGATTGCCAAACATAATCAAGCAAAATTAGAGAATATTAATTCATCTTCCCATCCTCAAACCTGAATTACTATCCTCTAGGCAACAATTTCCTCTGTGGAATATGCTAGCAAACCTAATTTTCTCAAACTGATATGGTATGCAAGAAGCATCATCCTGGATGGGTGATTTAATGGAACAAATTTGCATTCCTAGAATGTGTGTGTTCTGCTGATTTAATTCTTTGCAAACCAAATTTAACAATAGCAACAACTTAATCACCTGTAATTGCACCCAGGTTAAACAGGTTGTCAGCGGGTGGCAACAGACTATTCAATCATGAGTGCATCATAGGCATGCCTGATCCTGTCATAACCTGACATCCCTACATACGTACTTTCTCATGGGAATGATCAGAAGCTGTCACTTTAATTTATTGCAAGAGTATTTTTAAACCTCACAAACTCCTCCGTTATAATGAATTTATGAAGTAACCTGATATTGGCTTATATTCCTGATATTGAGTTTAGAAGGTGGTAGAGTGATTTAATTAAGGTGCTTAAAATGATGAAAAGATTCAACACTGATATATAGAGAAGCTGTTTCCTCTGGTTGGGGAATCCAGAACAAGGCGGCACAATATTAAAATTAGAGCCAGGCCAATCAGGAGTGAGATCAGGAATTCTCCACCCCCACCTGTAGATGTTGGGCGAATTGAAATTTTAAAGACTGCGATTGATAGATTTAATGGAGTGACTCCTGACAACGACCGGAAGCTGCCAGAAGCTGTGCAAATTTAAAAAATAACGTTCACACCGGCTCGTGTAGCTCTGCGGCAATGAAACCACATCAACTCGTGGTTAAAACGCTTTTCCGAAATCAAGAGCCCCCAACCAGCCTAGCTCCGGAGTTAAAAGGGGACGTGACATTTTCAGAATTGTAAAAATCTAAATGTTCATTTAAAGAGGCGAAGAATTTTTTTTTGAAAAAGCGGGAGGTGAGGGCATACACCTGTTTAGACTGTCCACACAGAGCTGTTCGGAGAAATGTCTGAGCAGAAACACTGAGGCAGATCACAATCCCCTTTCAAACAAGTGGCTCCTACCTGAATACATTCTACAATTAATAAATTATAATACAACTGAACAAGATGTTTTTTTGGATCCGCTTCTTAATTTCTCATTTTGGGAAGTCTGGCGACAACAAACAAAAAAACCCACTGGAGCTGCGCATGTGCAACTACTGGTTCGTTGGCAGCAGCCGCGTCCTCGATTTTATTGACAATGTCGCCGCAAGAGCCTACAAACCCGCTGGGAGGACAGACGCACCAACGTTAGTGTCCTCGACCAGGCCAACATCCCCAGCATTGAAGCATTGACCACACTTGGATCAGCTCCGCTGGGCAGGCCACATTGTCCGCATGCCAGACACGAGACTCCCAAAGCAAGCACTCTACTCGGAACTCCTTCACGGCAAGCGATCCAAAGCCAGAGGAAACATTACAAGGACACCCTCAAAGCCTCCCTGATAAAGTGCAACATCCCCACCGACACCTGGGAGTCCCTGGCCAAAGACCGCCCTAAGTGGAGGAAGTGCATCTGGGAGGGCGCTGAGCACCTTGAGTCTCATCGCCGAGAGCATGCAGAAATCAAGCGCAGACAGCGGAAGGAGCATGCGGCAAACCAGTCCCACCCACCCTTTCCTTCAACCACTGTCTGTCCCACCTGTGACAGGGACTGTGGTTCTCGTATTGGACTGTTCAGCCACCTAACGACTCATTGTTAGAATGGAAGCAAGTCCTCCTCGATTCCGAGGGACTGCCTATGATGATGATGATGAGATTTTATGAGATAAAAGGCAAAAATAAACATTGCACCCCTGCTGCGACCAGCGCAGTTGGCCGACATCCACTCTCAGGGCGGTACTTAAAGGGGAGGGCGTCAGTGCCATCATTTTACTGGTTTGCCGACTCTCGGGTCAGCACCAGTATGGCGACCCTAGCGTGGTCCGGGCCGCCATTGTGCAGCCCTACATTCCGTTTTGAGTGCTGGGCTGCAGGGTGGTGGCCTAGTGGAGGCCTTGCAGAGTGTGCAGTGGTCTTCCCCATTAAGCGAAGGGGAGGGGCTTTGAAGCGCATCAGTGCTACGTGGAGCATCCGCGTAGCACTTCACTCCCTGCCCCAGTAGCGCCCCGGGATCCGCCTCTAAAGGAAGTGGAGCGTGCGAGATTCTACTCCACTTCCTCTGAGCGGCGGTAAGCCCAATTCAGCGGCGGGACTTCTGCACCGGGCGCAGAAAGACCCGCACCCAGCTGGTTACCGCCCCCAATCGGGGCGCAGTGCAATTGCAGCCTCCAGTGCATTTTAAGCAAGTGCAGAGGCAGCAAAAGGGGGAGGGGAGACAAGACAAAAGTGAAGGTCTGTGATAGGGTGGAAGGCAGGAGAGATTAAATGACAAAAGCGACGATGGTACGAGGCAAAAGGAGATGGTAATGAGACAGGTAATGGAACAAAAGAACTCTAAATGGGAATAGCTATTACTTCAAATTAAATTACGAGTAAGTCAAAGGGACACAGATTCAAACTAGTAAAAGGCAAATTTAGGACTAATATTACGGAGTCTTTCTTCACATACAGAGTGACCAATCATGGAATGGGTTCCCAGATAAAGTACTGGAAACAAAAGCCATCTCATCATCACCATAGGTGGTCCCTTGAACGAGGATGACTTGCTTCCATATAAGTTCACAGATGTTTCAATGAAGGACCCGATGTTCCAGTCCTGAACTCCAATTGAAGGGTGGAAGATGCCTGTGCGTGGATTTTTTTAACGTGTGGTGACCGTTGCACACCAGCCACCACACGGGCTTGACAGAGCTAGGTCTTGGTCCAGTGGCAAGGGTTAACCAGGACGACTGGAGACCTGCTTTGCTGCATGGACCTAGTGCGCACACATATTGCAGTGTGGGCTGACCCGTGCTGCCCCTGGGCCCTCGGCTCTTCTGGGCTCCGAACTCTCACTCACCACACTTCCGCCACGATCTCCCGCCATTCCTGTGTCACAAACATTCACCGCACCTTTGCCACTATCCCTCACCGCTCCTCCGCCACAAAAACACTCGCCGCACCTCCGCTGCAATCTCCCGCCGTACCTCTGCACCAAACATTCGCCGAATCTCCGTCACGGACATTTAAGAACCAGTTGGATGCTGCACCGGAGGGACTGTAGTTTCATCCTTGATGGATGAGCTAAGAAGAGCCGACTGGCCTTCCTCACCCATAAATATCTTGCGATATGTAGAGGCAACTGGATGCTCAGGATTAGTGGGTTGTTGAAACTGAGGCGTTCACGCTCTTTGCCGCAGAGGCAGGACAGTGATGCCTACAATAAGACTTTACTTGGCACTTTACCATGACCTCAACATGTTGATGAACTCCGTCCGACTGTGGCACTAAAGTGAGACTCAATGATTATTTCACAACATCGGGAAATGTTCCCACTGTGAGCTTTTAAATGTGATTCACTATCTTCACAAAGGCTGCCGCGATGGACCAGTTCTCTGATCTTGCTTGTGTAGTGCTTCAAAATGCAGGGATCAATGGGAGACGATAAACATGCTTTCCTGCCCTCTGTCAGAATAGCTACAGTGAAAAAGCTGGGCTAGAAATTCCGGTGCGCCTACCTTTGGGAATGCGGGCAACGATCCCAGCATCGGAATGGTGAAGACCAAGGCATCATCAATGTTGTTTCCATCGAGCCAGCGAGCAGCAGGCAGCTTGCCGGTGAAGCGGATTGACACTCTTCTAATGTGGGGTTCTCCCCCCGGCTCCACTTGAAGTATATTTTAAAACTTACGCTGTTGGTTTTGGCCAGCCACATCAGTGCTGGCTGCCTCACGACAAACCAATCTTGCAGCGGGGCCTGAAACATGCATTAGGCTCATTATTTTCATGTCTCTCGAACGAGGATGACTTGCTTCCACAATAGTTGACAGATGAAGGACCCGATGTTCCAGTCCTGAACTCCAATTGAGGGGGTGGAAGATGCCTGTGCGTGGATTTTTTTAACGTGTGGTGACCGTTGCACACCAGCCACCACATGAGCTCGACAGAGCTAGGTCTTGGTCCAGTGGCAAGGGTTAACTAGGACGACTGGAGACCTGTTCTGCTGCACGGACCTAGTGCACACACATATCGCAGTGTGGGCTGGCCCGTGCCTCCCCTGGGCCCTCGGCTCTTCTGGGCCCAGAACCCTCATTCGCTGAACCTCCGCCCACAATCTCTCGCCGCTCCTCCGCCTGAAAAGGCACTAAAGCCTATTTCAGCCATGGGCACGGCCTCTGATTTTGCTGGCCTTTACAAATATGGCCGGAGTCACATCTCCAGCTCATAACCAGCATGCACTACCTGCTTGCCATATTGGAGCCTAAATTTCTATGCCTTGGTCTTTACAAAAAACATTAACTTGTGCAAAGTAGTACACAGCTTCACAAAGTCAGGCAAGTAAACAGACGGGTCTGCCATTAGACCTGGTGATGTCACCTAGTGATTTCTGCAGCCACAAGAAGCTCAAATCTGCAAGGTGATCTCTGTGAAAGCTACCTCGGCCCTCACATTGAGAATCCAACCTTTCAGCACTAATGCTCGACCAGCAATCTGAACAAGTCACTTGGCCTCTTTCAGTTCTTCTGCACAAGATTGAACTTGTATCTATTCTTGGCCCACTCCTATCTCTCATCTATATGCTGCTCCTTGGCGATATCATCCCAAAACACGGAGCTAGTTTTCACATGTACGCTGACAATACCCAGCTCTACCTCTCCACCATATCTCTCGACCCCTCCATGGTCTCTAAACTGTCAGACTGCTTGTCCGACAACCAGCACTGCATGAGTAGAAATTTACCCCAATTAAATATTGGGAAGACTGAAGCCATTGTCACAACCTGTGTTCCCTAGCCACCAGCTCCATCCCTCTCCCTAGCATCTATCTGAGGCTAAACCAGACTGTTCGCAATCTAGGCATCATATTTCACCCTGAAATGAGCTTCCGGCCACATATTCGCAGCATAACTAAGACCGCCTATTTGCACCTCTGTAACATCGCCCGTCTCTGCCCTTGCCTCAGCTCATCTGCTGCTGAAACCCTCATCCATGCCTTTGTTACCTCTAGACTTGACTTTTCCAACGCAATCCTGGCTGGCCTCCCACATTCTACCCTACGTAAATTTGAGGTCATCCAAAACTCAGCTGCCCGTGTCCTAACTCGCACCAAGTCCCGCTCACCCATCACCCCTGTGCTCTCTGACCTACATTGGCTTCCGGTTAAGCAACACATTGATTTCAAAATTCTCATCCTTGTTTACAAATTCCTCCATGGCCTCGCCCCTCCCTATCTCTGTAATCTCTCTCAGCCTCACAACCCCCCCCGAGATGTCTGCGTTCCTCTAATTCTGCCCTTTTGAACATCCCTGATTGTAATTGCTGATTGACCCGGGCAGCCGAGTTTTGGATCACCTCGAGTTTACGGAGGGTAGAATGAGGGAGGCCAGCCAGGAGTGTGTTGGAATAGTCAAGTCTAGAGGTAACAAAGGCATGGATGAGGGTTTCAGCAACGGATGAGCTGAGGCAGGGGCGGAGACGGACGATGTTACGGAGGTGGAAATCGGCGATCTTAGTTATGCTGCAGATATGTGGGCGGAAGCTCATTTCAGGGTCAAATATGACACCAAGGTTGCGAACACAGCAGGGTCACCATCATCATCATCGGCAGTCCCTCGGAATCAAGGAAGACTTACTTCCACTCTAAAAGTGAGTTCTCAGGTGACTGAACAGTCCAATACGGGAATTACCGTCTGTCACAGGTGGGACAGACAGTGGTTGTGGGAGCGGGTGGGTGAGACTGGTTTGCCGCATGCTCCTTCCGCTGCCTGCGCTTGATTTCTGCACGCTCTCGGCGACGAGACTCGAGGTGCTCAGCGCCCTCCCGGATGCACTCCCTCCACTTGGGGCGGCCTTTGGCCAGGGACCCCCAGGTGTGGCTGGGGATGGTCACTTTATCAGGGAGGTTTTGAGGGCGTCCCTGTAACCTTCACGCTGCCCACCTGGGGCCCGCTTGTATGCGGCTCCCTGAGCGAGCGCTTGACACCGCACTCGGACAGCGGGGAGACACCTGCGGGACAGGCGGCCCGATGGAGGGAAAGATGCAAAAAGAACATGTGTCGGCTCCCCTGTGGCGGAGATGTTGAGGGGCGAGAGCCGGCGCGCGGGGTCAGGCTCATTGTGCGAGGGCAGCAGCTTCCCGCCTTCAGGCCGCGCATGCCCGGATAGCCCGCCTCACCAACCGTCCGGCACAGAGTGGCGCACGTGCAGTGAGGCCCCAGTGAGGGGGCGGGGCCTGGGTGGCGCAGGCGCAGAGCGGCCGGGCCTGCGGCGGATGATGCGGCTGAACGCGGATTCGGTACTGTGGGGCTGGGCGGCGGCGCTGGTGCCTTACACCGCGCGGCATGTCCCCAGGTGCGGCCCCAGGGGCGGGGGCCCGGGGGGATGGGGCAGGTGCACCGAGTGTGTGGGAGAGGCTCACTGCCCTGTGGGAGGTGACAGGGTGTGCTCACTGTGTGTGAGGGTGGCAGGGTGCACTCACAGTGTGTGGGGGTGGCAGGGTGGGCTCACTGTGTGTGGGGGTGACAGGGTGCACTCTCTGTGTGTGGGGGTGGCAGGGTGCGCTCTCTGTGTGTGGGGGTGGCAGGGTTGGCTCACGGCCCTGTGCATGCACTCACGGCCCTGGGGAGGGGTGGTGTAGTTGTTGCTGTGATATGAACTGTGACAAACAATCCCCCCCTGAAAACACTGACCATGTGGGTAAAGGTTCCACAGATGACGTCCCCACCCGCCCAGGTGGCTGGGTACCTGGGCAGCGACGTTTGAGGGTCAACAGAGCCAAGCCTGATCCTGGCCCTGCCCAGCATCCAACCATCCAGTGTATTTAATCCCACTCCAGTTGAGTGTCAGAGACTGGAAATCACACAGCCTTTCCATCATAAAGTCATTGCCCCGAAGAGTAGGTTGATCACAATAGTCCTGCTCTGGAGTAAGTTTTCCTCCTGCATTATATGGCCTAGAATTGCCTCGTAGTTTTTGGTGCAACAACGGTGTAAGAGCAATGTTGCACCAAGGAAATTTGTATGTAAACGTCTTGCCAGGATCTCGGTAATGCACGTTTCCTTGGTTGGTTATGCCCACTGAAGCACCACTTAGCTCATTAAAAAAGAAAGGCCTGCATTTGTATATCGCCTTTCATGACCACTGGACATCTCAAAGCGCTTATCAGCCAATGAAATACTTTTGGACTGTGGTCACTGTTGTAATGTGGGAAACGTGGCAGTCAATTTGCTTACAGCAAGCTCTCACAAACAGCAATGTGATAATGACCAGATATTCTGTATTTGATAAGTAGATTGAGGGATAAATATTGGCCAGGACACCGGGGAGAACACCCCTGCTCTTCTTCGAAATAGTGCCATGGGATCTTTTACGTCCACCTGAGAAGGCAGACGGGGCCTCGGTTTAATGTCTCATCTGAAAAACGACACCTCCAACAATGCAGCACTCACTCAGCACTGCACTGGAGTGTCAGCCTAAAATGTTGTGCTCGAGTCCTGGAGTGGGTCTTGAACCCACAACCTTCTGACTCAGCCGAGAGTGCTACCCGCTGAGCCACAGCTGACACCATTAACATAGCCCCGCCCCCATCCAAAGACCAGGGAATGAAAGTTTCCTCCATTTACACCAGCTCTGAATGAGCATAAATCTGTATCACAGCACAGCCCGAATCAACGCAACAGATGTCTGGATCTCGATACTGATTTTCTTTGTATTTTAAAAAAAATTTTCTTACTGAGACCTGCACTGTACTTAATCAAAGTGCTGTCACTGTCTGTTTCGGTCCCCTGCCCCCTTCCTCCCCACGCATTCAGAAAGGCTACTTCGCTGGAATAGCCTTCCCAATGGGCGTAGCATTGTTCTGGAAGAGCAGAGGCATCAGGTTCAGTGAGATGCTGTGCCAGACAATAGCACATATCTTTTTACATTCACCCCTATTGGTCGCGTTACATTTGAGCTTGTTTGGCGCTGGTTTTTACAGTCGGGCGTGGGCAAACCAGTTCCGTCGGAAATTTGGGTGCAAGTTCCTGACGGCAAGATCGGAAGAGATAATGGTGTAAATTTTGACCGAAATGGGTATGAGGAATGACCATAAGAACATAAGAATTAGGAACAGGAGTAAGCCATTCGGCCCCTCGAGCCTGCTCTGCCATTGAATGAGATCATGGCTGATCTTCTACCTCAACTCCACTTTCCTGCACTATCCCCACATCCCTTGATTCCCTTTAATATCCAAAAATCTATCGATCTCTGTATTGAATATACTCAAAGACTGAGCATCCACAGCCCTTTGGGGCAGAGAATTCCAAAGATTCATCACCCTCTGAGTGAAAAAATTTCTCCTCATCTCAGTCCTAAATGGCTGAGTCCATTGTATAAGAATCCCTTATTCTGAGACTGTGACCCCTGGTTCTAGACCAGCAAGAAATGCACAGTACAGTCATAGCGAGTTCAACTTGGTGAATCGTACAGCACCCCCCCGTATTCCGAGCTGGAGAATTGGGCTGAAACGCCTGCAATTTCCCGTGCTGCTCACACCCGGGAGAGCCTGATCACAGAACACCCCCAACTATCTCCCACATGGAGGGTTAATCTTGACTTTGTGCTGTAAAATGGGTGACAGCGAATCTCAGCCCGTTTTACATCTCACAATTCTTATTTCCATTGACTTCCAGCGGAGATAAAAATCAGGAGAGATGTAAAACAGGCTGCCGATTCGCTGTCCCCCGTTTTACACTGTCGCACAAAGTCAAGATTACTCTCGATGGATATTTACACAATTTCTCAGTGCATAGATTGGGAGGAGAGTGCTTTATTCTAACGGTAGCCCTCCCCACCAACTATTTTTGTCCTGTCATTTATTGGTTGTTGTCAGAATATAAGAAATATGAGCAGGAGTAGACCATACGGACCCTTGAGCCCGCTCCGCCATTTAATACGATCGTAGCTGATCCGATCATGGATTCAGGTTCACTTCCCTGCCCGCTCCCCATAACCCTTTAATCCTTTATCGGTTAAGAAACTGTCTATCTCTGTCTTAAATTTATTCAATGAACATGGACGATGCTGCCTTTGGTTCATGATTTATATTTAATCGTTTACAGGTATCACCAATGGATGAAATCGGAGGAGTTACAGAAGCTCACAGCCTCGGAGCCGCTTACCTTGGAGCAGGAGTACCAGATGCAGAGGAGCTGGCGGATGGATGCCGATAGTAAGGACTCGTTAAAACTCAGGCCTCCCCTCATTGTAGAGTCTCGGGCTGTCACTGAGCAGGCCTGCAGCAGAGAGCTGGATCTCCGTTCACTGAGCCCGCAGGTTTACCAGCACAACACCTGGAATACTGCGTACAGTTGTGGTGTCCATACTTTACGAAAGGATATACTTGCTCTGGAGGCAGTTCAGAGAAGGTTCACTAGGTTGATTCCGCAGATGAGAGGGTTGACTTATGAGGAAAGGTTGAGTAGGAATTGAGTTGGACCGAAACATTTCAGTTGGAGTAGGAATGAGTAGGAATTGAGTTGGAATTCAGAAGAATGAGAGGTGATCTTATCGAAACGTATAAGATTATGAGGGGGCTTGACAAGGTGGATGCAGAGAGGATGTTTCCACTGATGGGGGAGACTAGAACTAGGGGCATAATCTTAGAATAAGGGGCTGCCCATTTAAAACTGAGATGAGGAGAAATTTCTTCTCTGAGAGTTGTAAATCTGTGGAATTCGCTGCCTCAGAGAGATGTGGAAGCTGGGACATTAAATAGATTTAAGACAGAGAGAGACAGTTTCTTAACTGATAAGTGATTAAGGGGTTATGGGGAACGGGCAGGGAAGTGGACCTGAGTCCATGATCAGATCAGCCATGATCTTACTGAATGGCGGAGCAGGCTCGAGGAACCGTATGGCCTACTCCAGTCCTATTTATGTTCTAATACCGAGTTCGTCCTGGCTGTGCTTTTTGTGTGTTCTATCAAGCTGAGGGATGTTAGAGCTGGGCAATGGAAATCTTTCCATTTCAGGCACCTTGGGCTAGCGCCCAGCATGTCTGTTCAGGTACAGCACAGGTTAGATGCTACTCTGCTGTGTGATATGCCTCCGCCCCAAACCAGGAGGGTGTGGTACTTGACCAGTGTGACGGTTTCTTATTTCTCTCACCAGCCAGTTTTGGAGCAGTGTTTGCGCTGAGAGGTTGTACCCAAATAGGGACGGTAATGGGACTGTTCACATTGATGCTGGCAGCCAGCCGAAAGCCCATCAGTCTGGGCTAGATTTCAACCCTGGTCCCAGAGGTAAAAGGCCAGTCTATAATCCACTGCACAGTCCCCTATCAACAATAACAACTTGCATTTATATAGTGCCTTTAATGGTTAGCGCATTAGAATTGCTCCCAGGTTATAAAGTGCCACACTAATGTGCTGTTTGGTGAATTACAGATTTGGCTGTCTACATTAAAAAATGTAAATATGTGATTTCTCCAATAAAGTTCTGGCTAACCACGGGCAGCTGCCTGTATGGACAAATAGTGCTGACCATTCATCATTACCACAGCAGTGAATTGCAAAGGCGCCACTTAAAACATATTAAGCGTCCGGCTATTTTGTACAGTTCAGTACTTACCAATTAAAGTCTCTGCTGATTTCCGGTAAAGTCCAGTATTCAAACAGCTGTTTGCACAGTTAACCGGACATCCCAAAGTGCTTTACAGCAAGCTCCCACAAACAGCAATGTGATAATGACCAGGTAATCTGTTTTACATGTTGATTGAGGGATAAATATTGGCCAGGACACTGGGAATAACTCCCCATCTCTTCTTAGAAATAGTGCCAGGGGATCTTTTACATCCACCTGAGAGAGCAGACGGGACCTCGGTTTAATTTCTCATCCGAAAGATGGCACCTCTGACAATGCAGCATTCCCTCAACACTACACTGGAGTGTCAGCCTAGATTTGTGTGCTCAAGTCTCTGGAGTGGGACTTGAACCCACAGCCTTCTGACTCAGGCAAGAGTGCTACCCACTGAGCCGCAATTGACACTAGTTATATCATTGCAACAGCCTCCAATATTTATCCCTCAATCAACACAACATAAAAACAGATTCTCTGGTCATTATCGCATTACTGTTTGTGGGAGCTTGCTGTGCGCAAATTGGCTGCCGCATTTCCCACATTACAACAGTGACTACACTCCAAAAGTACTTCATTGGCTGTAAAGTGCTTTGAGATGTCCGGTGGTCGTAAAAGGCGCTATATAAATCCTTCTATCTTTCATTATGGTTTTACCGCACACCGTGTATAACAGGCAAATTGTGTTAGCGCGAACGTGCTCCCCATATGCTGTGGAGGCTATATTTAAATATCTGAACTTTGACACTCTGTCCTCGTATTTCAACAGAATGTACCTTCATAGTGTTGGACAAGCTGAGATGGGTGAGTGGTTTGTGTACAGAAGAAGACTGCATGGTGGGAGACGTGAATGTGTTCCTCACAGATCCTGAAGACCCCACAATGGCTGAAATTGAAATCATGATTGCAGGTTAGCTCTCAGTTACAGCACTGTCACTGAGATTTTAGTAATGATTTCAAAATTCTCATCCTTGTTTACAAATCCCTCCATGGCCACACCCCTCCCTATCTCTGTAATCTCCTCCAGCCTTACAACCCCCCCCCCCCGCCCCCGAGATGTCTGCCCTCCACAAATTCTGCCCTCCTGAGCATCCCTGATTTTAATCGCTCCATCATCGGTGGCAAGGCCGTGCTTTCAGGTGCCTGGGCCCTAAGCTCTGGAACTCCCTCCCTAAACCTCTCCTCCTTCTCTACCTCTCTTTCCTCCTTTAAAACGTACCTCGTTGACCAAGCTTTTGGTCATCTGCCGTAATTTCTTCTTGTGTGGCTCAGTATCAGTTTTTTTTTCGTCTTATAACACTGCTGTGAAGCACCTTGGGATGTTTTACTACATTAAAGGCGCTATATAAATACAAGTTACTGTTGGAATGTGTAAAATATTCATATTGGGCCTTAATTTGCTGTCGGAGTGAGCCCAACGGCATCTGTCGTTAGATGGACTTGGTCTTGCCTGTTTTAATGTTGACGATATTTTGCACCAAAAGTTAGTGAAAGTGCGAGCTGATACGTCGCAGCGAGGGAGACGGGTATCTGGGAGTAGTGTGAACCGGGCAAGCCACTGAGTATCTCCTTAACCAATCAGATTGAAGGATTGCTAAATTAACAGCACAAGGACTGAGAATGAAGTGTAAATTAAATCCGTGCACCCAAAAAATAAATTAGGCGGGCTCATTGCTAGGGACCCCTCTGCAAATATTGCCGCACTCTCGGGGATCACTCTGCAAATATTGACACTCTCCCGGGGACTCCTCTGCAAATATTGACGCACTCCCAGGGACCCCTCTGCAAACATTGACACAGTCCCAAGGACCCCTCTCCAAGTATTGACACACTCCCGGGGACATCTCTACAAATATTGACACACTCCCAAGGACCCCTCTCCAAGTATTGACAAACTCCTGGGGATTCCTCTGCAAATATTGATGCACTCACGGGGACCCCTCTACAAATATTGACACACTCCCGAGGACCCCTCTGCAAACATTGACGCACTCCCGGGGACATCTCTGCAAATATTGACACACTCCCAAGGACCCCTCTCCAAGTATTGACACACTCCCGGGGACCCCTCTGCAAATATTGATGCACTCCCGGGGATCCCTCTGGAAATATTGATGCACTCCCGGGGACCCCTCTGCAAATATTGGCGCACTCCTGGGGACTCCTCTGCAAATATTGGCGCACTCCTGGGGATCCCTCTGCAAATATTGACGCACTCCCAGGGATCCCTCTGAAAATATTGACGTACTCCCGGGGACCCTTCTGCAAATATTGACTCATTCCAAGGTACCCCTCTGCAAATATTGATGCACTCCTAGGGACTTCTCTGCAAATACAGACACATGGTAGTTCTACTGGTTCACTTTATACTCTGTGTTACACATGGTATTTGTACTGGTACCCTCTAATCTGTGTGATACACACGGCAATATTAAACACTCTGTGCTTTTGTTTGTTTTTTTAAGAGCCCAGTTACAGAGGAAAGGGATTTGGCAAGGAAGTAACGATGATGATGATGTATTATGGTGAGAACACACACACTAATTCCGTCTCCATCACTAGCACACCCCTTTTGGATGTTTGTACTTTAATGTTCTTGGTACTACTTTAAAAATAAATAAATAACTTTATCTCCAGGAAAGGAATTTGGGTGGTCAGCAGTTTGGTGGGAATAGGGTCGAGGAAGCAGGAGGTGGGTCTCATATGGAATATGGAATTATAAGTCGAGGCATGGAATACAAGAGCAAGGAGGTTATGCTTGAACTGTATAAAAGACTGGTTAGGCTGCAGCTGGAGTACTGCGTGCAGTTCTGGTCACCACATTACAAGAAAGATGTGATTGCACTGGAAAGTGCAGAGAAGATTTACAAGAATGTTGCCTGTCCTGGAGAGTTTCGGCTATGAGGAAAGACTGGAGATGCTGGGTCTGTTTTCTTTGGAACAGAGGCGGCTGAGGGAAGACCTGATTGAGGTGTATAAGATTATGAGGGACCTGGATAGCGTGGATAGGACGGACCTGTTTCCCTTGCAGACGGGTCAACAATCAGGGGGCATAGATTTAAAGTAATTGGTAGAAGGTTTAGAGGGGATTTGAGGGGAAATGTCTTCACCCAGAGGGTGGTGGAGGTCTGGAACTCACTGCCTGAAAGGGTGGTAGAGGCAGAAACTCTCACCACATTTATAAAGTACTTGGATGTGCACTTGTAACCTGCAGGGCTACGGACCAAGAGCTGGAAAGTGGGATTAGGCTGGATAGCTCTTTGTCGGCCTGCACGGAAACGATGGGCCAAAATGGCCTCCTTCTGTGCTGTAAATTTCAATGATTCACGAGTAAGATGAGCTCGGAGATTGAGAGATAGGCGAGAAACTGGGAAACTGAAGAAAGATGCGAGTTCAGGGTGGGTTGGGGTTGGGGGGGCCTTAGAGGTAGAGCTGGGGGAAGGGGGGGAAGTCGCTGAGACAGTTGAACACATGATCTCAGTCTTCGAGACAAGGAAGTCCACGAGGTCCTCGCACTTGTTGTTGGAGGTGAGGGTGGAGGAGACGGGAGAGGGGTTTAAGAAGATGGTTTGCAGTAGGGAAAAGAAGCCAGGGTTTATCTTTGCATTCCAGGACGATTCTGGAATAGTGAGCAGTTTTGGCAGAGTGCTGTATGTGGTCCAGTCAGATCTGGCGATGAATGGCTTAACCATTCTGTCATATCTGTTCAAGTCTGCGTCTCTTGGATTTAAGGGAGCAGAGCTGAGAGCTGTACCGGGGGAACAACCACGGTGAGAGTAATAGTTTTAATGGGGACTAGGGCATCAAAGATGGAGGTGAGGGTGTGGTTGAGCAGCTCGGGTCCTGCAGAAATGTGTGGTGAATGGATGGCCAAAGGCCGGACAATTGGGATTTTGGAAGTGCAGTTCCAAGTGAATTGGGAGTATTTTCCAGGGTTGGACACAGGAGGAAGTAGGATTATGAGGGGGAAGGGGGATGTGGGTGGAGAGCGATACGAGGAAGTGATCAGAGATGGCCTTATCTGCGATTGACACAATGGGAATAACGAGGTCCCCTGAGATGGCAAGGTCAAGGAGATGGCCATCAATATGGGTGGGAGAGTTTACACAGAGGGAGAGATTAAGGGAGAATAGGATGGCAGTGAACTCATGGAGAGAGAGCATGATGAATTGAGATGGAGGTTGAAATCACCGAGGATGAGAAGTCGCTCGGTGCAGAGGCTGAAGGAGGAAAGCGGTGACGATATCTCGGTGAGAGAATTCGCATTGTGCTTGTTGGGGGGGCGGTAGAGAATGAGGATTTGAAATGAGAGGCGAGAGGTGGAACAAGGTGAGATGCTCAAAGGAGGAGAAGGTGGCGGTGGCGGAGGAGTCGGGGGACAGACCAGGGTGTGATTTGGCGATAGGTGCCACACCGTCACCATGCCATGTTGGGCGAGGCAAGTGGTGGAAGGTATAGCCCGGCGGGGAGGCTTCACTAAGGGGGAAGGTGTCATTGCCTCTTAATCAGGTTTCCATCAGGGCCATTATGTCATTGCAAACGTCCACAATAAGCCTATGGATGGCAAGGGCCTTGTTCACAAGTGAACGCACATTCAGGAGGGAGATGTGGAGAGGGGCAGTAATAGCTGATCCAGTGACAGTGTCCGCAGGGTCACCATAACCAACAGTTATCTCCCAACTCAGTCACCTCCTCTGTGACACAAGGGATACACTCTTTGCTCCTTGCTATTTATTATCTGCACTACTCCTCATCCACCAGCACCGAGCGAGCTTCCACATGTAGGCCAACAACAGCCAGCTCCAGCCTGAATAGGAAGACTCTGTCCATTCTGAGATCCCTGTTGGAGCCGGATCCCATTCTGCTGTGCTTGTCACCTACCGGGAAAACCATTACACACCAGAGCACCAGTGAAACGATGGTTGTGTGCTAAATATTTGTTTACATGGTTACCTTTTTTTCCCCCAGGAGTGACTAAACTGGGGATAACAAAATTCCAAGCCACAATCAACCTGGAAAATACAATCAGCATCGCAATGTTTCGAAACTTTCACTTTGAAGAGGTAACGCACCTTCCCCACGTATTAACTTCCCATTCCTACAGTTGAACTGTACCCTGATCCACTTACTAGTAGCATCTGTATAAATATACCAGGTGACATAAGAACATAAGAAATAGGAGCAGGAGTCGGCCCTACGGTCCCTTGAGTCTGCTCCGCCATTCAATAAGATCATGGCTGATCATCGACCTCAACTCCACTTTCCCGCCCGATCTCCATATCCCTTGATTTCCCCTAGACTCCAAAAATCTATCGATCTCAGCCTTGAATATATTCAGAGACTCAGCATCCACAGCCCTCTGGGGCAGAGAATTCCAAAGATTCACCACCCTCTGAGTGAAAAAATTCCTCCTCAATCTCTGTCTTCAATGGCTGATCCCTTATCCTGAGACTGTGCTCCTGGTTCTAGACACTCCAGCCCGGGGAAACAACCGCTTAACAACTACCCTGTTAACCTGTTTCTGTTCAGTTACGAGGTTCACTATTACACGGAGTTTGACTACCTTGTTTTCCACTTCTCTTCAGTTTTCTACCCGGCCCTCTCGAAGGCAGACTCTGGGGTGCTGGACTACAGCTGAGCCCACTCTTGTCCTCGTCTGAAGCCCGGACATATACTTCTCCAACTGGCCTTTCTTCATGTGTGAGCCTAGACACTGAGTGTTGGCAGGCTGTTGGACTGTGGCAGGCATCACGGCAGAAGCCGAACCTCTCCTCTTCCATCGTCCCCACACATGGACTTTCCAGCAGCGTGGTGACCGGGAGCAGATCCCCTGGCTGATTATCCTTCCCCCTCCCTCACAAGCCGAGGGATGAATTGTGTTACTCCAGCTCCTGCCCAAGCGGCAGATCAGCGACCCAGGATATACTGCCCGTGGAACACTCCCAGGGCAAGTACGGACTCATGCTCTGTATCTGACCCGTGCTGTACCTGCCTTGGGAGTGTTTGATGGGACAGTGTAGAGTGAGCGTTACACTGTATCTAACTCGTGCTGTACCTGCCCTGGGAGTGTTTGATGGCACAGTGTAGAGGGAGCTTTACTCTGTATCTAACCCGTGCTTTAGAGTCCAGAAATGGAAACAATTCTCTTTTCAGCATTGTTCTTTGTTATCTTGACAGCACAAAATTAAAAAAAGAACATTTATTCTGATGCCTGTTAGAGAATTTTATCTTGGTGTTTGTTACCAGGAACCTCTCCATCAGCACAGCCAACAAAGGGGCTTGTGGTGATTGTCAGCACAGTGCTGACACACCACAGCACAGTTCAGCTACACCCCCGCGCCACTTTAACTGTATTGTTCATATTGTGCTGGGTTTCATCTTAAATGTCCTAATTGTTTTCTGTTTCAGGTTTCTGTCAGTGAGGTCTTCCAGGAAGTGACCCTCTGGTTACTGGTGGATGACTGCAGGAGACGGTGGCTGCTTGAACAAATGAATCACGTCGAGGACGATCGGTACAGTTAGTGGCAGAGAAACAGCGGCTGGAAGGAACCACACGGGGAAATCCACCAGCCCTTTGACAGCTGAGCTACCTTACCGTTAGCACTGACTGCCAAAAGAGCCTATTGTTGCCTGTTCGAGAAGTTTGAGAGTGTCGTTCTGTCGTCCAGCAGGATTTGAGGTTGAAATGTGGCTGGGATAAATGCAGTTGCTACAGGCAGTCTCCAGCATCATAGGTTTTATTGTCACTGACCTGAAACTCTCATTATTCGCCCCTGACCCACACATACCCCCCTGGTTAACGCAAGTCACCAGTGGGTGTACAAGTGTGTCTTTTCAAGCAGTTCCCTCTCCACTCCCCGTGACTTAGTGCGTCAAGGTAGTCGCAGTATTAAACCACACTGACGAGGGAGGTTTGAGCTTTGACGTCCAGTCTGCAGTGGGTTCACTGTGGCAGCGATAGGGTGCTGCACTCGACCTCTGAACCTCCCAGTGTCCATGCTCCTGTTTGCTCCCCAGTGGGGTCCGACGGCAACATGCACAGTTTTGGTGAACAGACAAATGGCTTGTCGGCTGTGGTACTGGAAGCCTGCTGATGTCTGGTGTAAGGAATAGTCCTACACGGGTTCCCTCGCTCAGCAGTTTGCCTAAGTTGATGATATTGAAGGATTCCAATCACATCAGTTGTACAGAGAGCTGAGGTAGAAGGGCAGAACGCAAAAGCAGGCTTTGCTAAGAGGTCTAGCAAGGAACCTTGAGATTAAAAAGCTGTTCAAGAGAAGGTGTGATCTCATGGGAAGGGGATGGTTTTTCATCTAAGAGTTGAGACAAAGAACTCGACATATCATGGGTTAAATGGTCCTGTCCATTAATTACCCCAGGCCCAACCCGAAAAGAGAATAAGAGAGATATCTAAAGAGCTTTTCAGGGCAGACGGTGCAGAGAAGAGCTGTTCGTGTCACCAGCCGTCTGTCCGATCGGGACCAATACCAGCTACTTGTCATGGTCGTATGTCTATCCTCATTGTGTGTTGTGTTTGATTATATTTGAACTACCGCTCCTTAATAAAATGCATTCTGACTCCTAAGACCCTTTTGGGTAGTGTGTGTGTGACCTGTGATCTAAATCTGTAGGTGGGCGTGAATCCCCACCTCCTCATCCCCAGGTGGACATTGCTTTGGGTGACTGTTAGTGTCTCTTCTAATTCCAGTTCCCCAGCTGTACACTGGGCTATCCATCCGCCTGTGCTATTCACAAAGCTTTTACCAGTCGCTAGTGGCCCCGTGTAACCTGCTCGCTTCTGTGGTGAAACCTGGAATACACGTTGGGACATGTGGAGCAGAGGACATCATTTGCAGCGCGCAAGTCGAGGTTAATCGCTGTAAATCCCTCCCCTGCTTGAATTTGTATTCCTATATAATAAATGGCTCTATATTTTTCAAATGTGTAAAAGTGACCATCGAAAATAGTCAGTAAACTGTGCCGTGGTGTGTCAGTAAACTGTTCCGTGGTGCATCGGTAAACTGTGCCGTGGTGCGTCGGTAAACCGTGCCATGTTGCGTCGCAAACTGTGCTGTGGTGCGTCAGTGCTGTGCTGACAGCTCACTACAAGCCCCTTTGTTGACTGTTTGCAGCAAATAGGTGGGATTAGAATGTAAAAGAAGCATGGTATTCATCAAACCTGCTCCTTCCACAGCCCATGTGCACTTCACTCTCATGGACTCTAACCCATCCCTTTAATCTCCAGTGTGCATTCTCAGTCTCCTGCTGTAAGGGGAGGAAAACCGAGACCCGAATGAATTGTAGGGCTTATCAGTATTGGGTGGTTCTGAGTAATCATAAGTAGCCAACAATGCATTGACCTGCAGCACAGACTGATAGAAGATGGAAACCTACACTCAGTACTGAATAACAAGGGCAGCGGGAGTCAACATCCAGAAAGATGGCAAACCCTGGGAAGCAAGGTCAATTCACACGTCATGAGGAACTGAGGCAAAGTTGACGCCACTCATTAACACATTCCAGAAGGGTGACATGTGACGGGAGATGGACAGGTGGGGGAACCACCCAGAGCCAGTCTGAGCAGTCGGCCAATCGGTGGTTTTGTAGGAGGATCGCACACCTCAAACCTGTATAACTGTAATTGTAAAACCTTGGATCGAGGAAGTGTTCGTCAGAATCTTTCCGAGCATGCTCGAATAAAAAACGTTTGAACCAAGGTTTAGTCTGCGTGATTCCGTGGTCGCTATACAGGCAGGCAGGTGTCGATTCCTTACATCAGGGAGTCCACCTTGAAGAAGAGAAGTCTTTTTACCGCAACACCTGTTTAACCCTATGTCAAAGCTTCGAACCCATCCCAAAGCCCACATACTTCCACATGTATCCCTAACTCGCCACTGCCGCTGCTGAAGCTGTAATCCACACTTCTCCAAAGACACTTTCTCTAGTAACCTCATTATAGAAACATAGAAACATAGAAAATAGGTGCAGGAGTAGACCATTCGGCCCTTCTAGCCTGCACCGCCATTCAATGAGTTCATGGCTGAACATGCAACTTCAGTACCCCATTCCTGCTTTCTCACCATACCCCTTGATTCCCCTAGTAGTAAGGACTTCATCTAACTCCTTTTTGAATATATTTAGTGAATTGGCCTCAACAACTTTCTGTGGTAGAGAATTCCACAGGTTCACCACTCTCTGGGTGAAGAAATTCCTCCTCATCTCGGTCCAAAATGGCTTCCCCCTTATCCTTAGACTGTGTCCCCTGGTTCTGGACTTCCCCAACATTGGGAACATTCTTCCTGCATTTAACCTGTCTAACCCCGTCAGAATTTTAAACGTTTCTATGAGGTCCCCTCTCATTCTTCTGAACTCCAGTGAATACAAGCCCAGTTGATCCAGTCTTTCTTGATAGGTCAGTCCCGCCATCCTGGGAATCAGTCTGGTGAACCTTCGCTGCACTCCCTCAATAGCAAGAATATCCTTCCTCAGGTTAGGAGACCAAAACTGTACACAGTACTCCAGGTGTGGCCTCACCAAGGCCCTGTCCAATTGTAGCAACACCTCCCTGAGCTCCGAACTCCGACTTCTTCCTAACTCTGCCACCTGCATCAAGTCTCACTGCCCATCACCGGCCCCTTGTCCCCCTCAACGCACCAAATTTAAACTCTGTGCCCACGTTTGCAAGTCGCTGCTGCTATAACCTCGTCCAGCTCTGCACTTCTGACTCTGGTCTCCCCTGCCACCCTTCCCCTGGCATTTCTCACTTGGTGGCAAATTCTTCCTACCTTCTGGAACTCCCTCCCTATAACCTTACGATAACTCCACCGCCTTTTCAGACCGCTCTGTGACCTGCCCTAATTCGGCTGCTTGATCCAGTGTGAAATATTGTCGGATATTTCAATACCTCGAAGACAGTATATAAATGCATATTGCTGCTGGATCCTCCCCCGGGTAGTCTGCCTGTTTGATAGTGGGGAAAGAGAGCAGGGAATCGGATGAAAAGCTCACTGTCCATGTCAGGGGACAATGGGGGAGTTCTAGGTGGCACAGTGCCAGCTTGTCCCCAGGGACAAAGACGTTGGGCGGAATACTAACCCTTCATTGGGTGCCTTGCAGGAAACAGCCAAGGGTGTAAAGTAACTGGCTTGTAACAATCCTGACCAGAGCTGGTATGGGCTGATTTCAGAGCTGTGCTGAACTAGCTGAGATGCCTGTGACTAAGGAGGTAAAGATTGTGCAGGGTTGCTACTCCTGATCACTACCTCGTCAACCCTGTGCAAGTGTGTGTGTGTGTGTGGATAGCAGAAGACGGGATGATCATGGCTACGATGCCCTTGTAGTTGAATAGCCTACTGCTATGTCCTATCTGGACTCACACTTGGGAGAGGTACTGGAGCGATGCGAGCACCTGTGGCAATGCACCCAGTAAGTCAGCACCCTCGGGACAGCTGCAGAACAATCGCACCCCCGTTCACATTGAATCATCACAGGGGTCCCTCGAATGAGGATGACTTGCTTCCACATGAGTTCACAGATGTTTCAGTGAAGGACCCGATGTTCCAGTCCTGAACTCCAATTGTAGGGGTGGAAGATGCCTGTGCGTGGATTTTTTAACGTGTGGTGACCGTTGCACATCAGCCACCACACGGGCTCGACAGACCTCGGCCTTTGTCCAGTGGCAAGGGTTGAATACAGTCAGTCATCACACAGTGAGAATAATCGAGCTTTATTGACAGCAGTTCTAACAATAACACTTCACAGAGCTAAAACTAAATATGCATGATCGATCTTACTGAAGTAGTAACGAGTCGTCAGCAGACACCAAGGGCTGGCTGTTAGCCCGCGGAGTGGGGGGGGGGGGGGGGGGTGCTATTTTGACGTTGGGACACCCAGAGGTACAGGCAATAAAATCTGCAGGACATCTTTACATTTTTGCTGAGCTGGGGTGAGAGCAGGTATGTCTGGCGGGGAGAGATCAAAGTGGGCGTGTGGCGTGGTCCGATCGGGGGGGGGGGGCGGGGGGTGATATTCGATTGTGGAAGATGAGGTGGCAGATGGTGGTGGGGGGTAAGATCCCCAAACCGGTAGTGGGGCGGGGGGATGGTATTTTAACTTTCCTCTCTGGGCGGGAACGGACCGAGTGAGCAGCTAAAACGCAGTGGGTCCCGCTACATTCCTGCTGATCTCCCGATTTTAACGCTGCAGGTTTTAGCGGGTGCACACCAGACTCGGGCAGAAGCCTCGTTTGTAAACGCGAATCGCCGCCCTGTGACCTCAACAGGACCACAATGGCACTTTAGCCGGGGGCCCCCCGAGCAGGGAAGGCACTGTGGATTGGCCGCCGGGCTCGGGCCAATCGGCAGCTGGTGGGAAGGACGGAGGCTGTCCGGGTAAGTGGGGCTAGGAGAAGCAGGAGTTCTCCCCTACCCGGGACACCCCTTCTGTCCCACCACTCCCGCCCGAAACCCCCTCTCCGCCACTTCGCTGAAACTCGCTCCAGTTTACAATCAGCCCCAAAAACCATTCCTGCCATCATTTCTATTCAAGCAGTTTGAGCTGACTCTGTACGACCAGAGCAATGTCCTCAGAAGTGAAAGAACAGTTTATTCAGCTCGTCCGCCAAACCTCATACTTAACATGCCCAGATAATCCCCCAAAGGATTAATGTGGAATTTAATTGTTATCTGACTCCTAATTCTGCCTACTTTCCTTTTTTCTCTTGTGCTATTTAGCATTCCTGATACTATCTCCTGTTACACACAGCAGACAAGATTCTGAGGGGCATTGACAGGGTAGATGCTGAGAAGTTGTTTCCCCTGGCTGGAGAGTCTGGAACCAGGGGCACAGTCTCAGGATAAGGGGTCGGCCATTTCAGCCGGAGATGAGGAGGAATTTCTTCACTCAGAGGTTGGTGAATCTTTGGAATTCCCTGCCCCAGAGATCTGTGAATGCTGAGTCTCTGAATATATTCAAGGCTGAGATCGATAGATTTTTGGAGTCTGGGGGAAGCAAGGGATCTGGAGATCGGGCGGGAAAGTGGAGTTGAGGTTGAAGATCAGCCATGATCTTATTGAATGGTGGAGCAGGCCCAAGGGGCCGTAGGGCCTCCCGCTCCTAATGCTTAAAGTTCTTATGTTTGTTGCACTTATTTCTATTTGAATTACCACGGAACCTTTAATAGAATGAAGTATGTTTTTAGGTTAATTTGTCTGCACACATCTCTATTTAGCCCTGACAGTCTGACCACCTGAACCCCTGACCTACAGGAGCCTTGTCCTACTGTATGGATATAAAAATGCTCCTTTACTCTTGCGTCTACTACAATGTATCTGCTCCAAATCATGGCTTGCCCTCCAAAATAACTTAACAGCAGCATTAAGCAACTGAAATCTTGCCGTACAATTATCGCTATTGGCCAGACACTTTCCCCAGGTGCACATAGATACTGTTTCTGGATCGCTACCAACTCTAATTTGTACCATGTTGAATAAACGGTATTAGCTGCTTCTCGCTGTCGGTCAGTGAGCGGATGTTACACATGGCACCACTGTCAGTGAATGAGGGGATGTGTTAGAACATAGAACATAAGAAATCGAGCAGGAGTAGGCCATTCGGCCCCCTGAGCCTGCTCTGCCATTCAATACGATCATGGCTGATCTGATCCTAGCCTCAGCTCCACTTCCCTGCCCGCTCCCCAAAACCCTTGACTCCCTTATCATTAAAAGATCTGTCTATCTCCACCTTAAATATATTCAAGGACCCAGCCTCCACAGCTCTCTGGGGCAGAGAATTCCACAGATTCACAACCCTCTGAGAGAAGAAATTCCTCCTCATTTCCATTTTAAATGGGCGACCCCTTATTCTGAAAGTATGCCCCCTAGTTCTAGATTCCCAACGAGAGGAAACATCCTCTCTGCATCTACCCTGTCAAGCCCCCTCAGAATCTTTTACGTTTCAATAAGATCACCTCTCAGTCTTCTAAACTCCAATGGGTATAGGCCCAACCTGCTATAAACATTATCACTGCTTCCCCCTCAGTGCTCGAGAGTGCCTCCTCTGAGTCCGAACATTGGTAAAACGTCCTGCTGCTTGCCCATGTTCAGGATAAGGGGTCGGCCGTTTGGTACCAAGCTGAGGAGAAACTTCTTCACTCAGAGGGTGGTGAATCTCTGGACTTCTCTACCCAAGAGGGCTGTGGAGACTGAGGCCTGGATTTCAGGCTTTTCAGTTCTCGGAGCCAAACCGGAGGCGGGGCGGGCAAGTTACCGGCCAGGAATAGTTTGTGCTTTGTTAAGGAAGTTTGGGCATCTGGGCCCTCTGTCAGGGGTGCAGCGCGAAGGGAGGCGTTGTACACTTTTCGTGGCGCAGGGATGGGAAACTCGCGAGCTAAAGTGCCGGGCCGTGTGTGTCCGAGATAGGCCGGGGGGTGGGGGGGAACCTTAAATGAACTCAAAAACATTCCCAAAACATTGCCCACGTCACCACAACACAAATTGCTAAATATATGAAAAGAACAAACACTTACACTTACCCCTGGAGTACTTTACTTTCCTCACTGTTGCCGGCTATGCTGGACCACTCTGCTTACCCAGGCGGTCATTGTGGGCGGACGGATCAGACAAAAGGCCAAAGTACTGCCGGTGTCACAATCAGAGGCATTGCACACCCGGAGTAGCTCTTCCCAGCGGTGCTGCTCAGCGCCGCCGTAAAACGGGACGGGAGGATCACGGCAGGGCGCTGGAGACCTGAACGCCGCCTTTCACGCCACTCCGGGGCAAAACCCGGAATGCAAAGGACCGGAAAATCCAGCCCTCGGTCTTTGAGTATATTCAAGACAGAGATCGACAGATTGTTCGATATTAAGGGAATCAAGGGATATGGGGATAGTGCAGGAAATTGGAGTTGAGGTGGAAGATCGGCCGTGAACTCATTGAATGGCGGAGCAGGCTCGAGGGGCTGAATGGTCGACTCCTGCTTCTAATTGTTATGTTCTCATGTGGGACCTCCCTACCTCTTGGAGCATTGGCCTGCAGGGTTAAATGGAGCCGCACAGGAAGAATCCCTCTGTTGGCGATGGAGCGTGATAAACCGCGACCGGCAGCAGTCGGACATGGAGCTGCGGTAAGGTGGGCAGTGGCACCAAATGTGAGCCAATAGCATTGGCCGCAACTGTCTGGCTGCACTAATGAGACGGAGCAGGGCTGCACCAATAAGACGGAGCTTGGCTGCACCAATGAGACGGAGTTGGGCTGCAGCAATGAGACGGAGTTGGGTTGCACCAATGAGACGGAGCTGGGCTGCACCAATGAGACGGAACTGGGCTGCACCAATAAGACGGAGCTCGGCTGCACCAATGATACGGAGTTGGGTTGCACCATTGAGACGGAGCTGGGCTGCACTAATGAGACGGAACATGGCTGCACCAATGAGACGGAGCCGGGCTGCACCAATGAGACGGAGCTGGGCTGCACCAATGAGACGGAGTTGGGCTGCAGCATGATCAGTTTCGTCCTTAGTTTGTCCATCGTTCTAATACCTGGTGACCCTGTTTCCATTTGGGACTTTAGAAGATTGAGGTCAGCACTGCAGCAATAACCAACGTCAACGTCAGCACCACCAAATTAAAATTTTTCTTTCTCCATTTTTTTGTACAGTAAACAAATACAGGGACATTGGGTCACAATATCCACTGAACAAGGATTGTTTGCAGCAGTTTTTGATATGTGTGGGAAAAGCACAGGATAGAGGTACAATAGGGGTTAGGGGTATGGTAGCATAGTGGGTATGTTACTAGGCTAATAATCCAGAGGCCTGAACTAATGATCCAGGGTCAAGAGTTCAAATTTCACCATGGCAGCTGGAGAATTTAAATTCAGTTAGTTAATTAATTAAATAAATCTGGAATTAAAAAGCTAGTATCAGTAATGGTGACATGGAACTACTGGATTTTTGTAAAAACCCATCTGGTTCACTAATGTCCCTTTAGGGAAGTCAATCTGCTGTCCTTACCCGGTCTGGCCGATATGTGACTTGAGACCCACAGCAATGTGGTTGACTCTCAATTGCCCTCTGCGGTTCAAGGTGGCGGCTCACCACCACCTTCTCGAGGGCAATGAGGGAAGGCCAATAAATGCCGGCTTTGCTAGCGACGCTCACATCCCATGAATGAATTAAAAAAAAGAAATATCGCAGTGTGCGTTTGTGCAGTTGTAAGAGGATGCCTTGCAATAGCTCTGTGGGATCTGGTATGTTCATGGGCAATTAGGCCAAGCAAGCACTGCAGCTCCTGAGAGACAGGACATTTTGTTTTACTGTTCTATGTACCATGGACTGGGAGTGAGGGGGGCAGAAGAGCAGGAGGCCACTAAATGGAGAGAAAAGAGGTTGGAAGTTAAGACAAGAGGGAGTGCGAGGCCAGGAGTAAGACAGAGGGAAGTGGGAGAACTGGAATTGGACAGAAGGGAGCAGGAGGGCGAGAGTGGGAGAAAGAGGAGTCGGAGAGCCCCAAAATAGAGCAGGCCAGGAACAGTTCAGCGCACTCAAAGCGCACAGCAAGTGAAGGAGGCTGGGCATTGGACAGAAGGGGAACAGGAAACCAGGAGTGGGAGAGAGGGGAGTTGCAGGCCTAGGAAAAGGGAGCAGGTGGCCAAGTCACAAAGAAAGGTTTGAGGGTCTGAGAGAAGGGAGGGGGAGGCTTGGAGTTCGAGAGAGAGAGAGGAGGGGGAGCAGCACGAGAGAGGAGAGAATGACTGGGTGAAAAGCAGGTGAATATTGAGTGAGTGACTGTACAATCCACCACACTGACTCGTGTACAGAATAAACCCCCTCCCCCTCCCCAGCTTCCACCTGACAGCTGTTAGAAAACAATCCTAGGTGAAACACAAAAAGATAGCATGCAGGTACAGCAAGTAATCAGGAAGGTCAATGGAATGTTGGCCTTTATTGCAAGGGGGATGGACTATAAAAGAAGGGAAGTCCTGCTACAACGGTACAGGGTATTGGTGAGGCCAGACGTGGAGTATTGCGTACAGTTTTGGTCTTCATATTTAAGGAGGGTTATACTTGCATTGGAGGCAGTTCGGAGAAGGTTGACTAGATTGATTCCTGAGATGAAGGGGTTGTCTTATGAAGGAAAGTTGAGCAGGTTGGGCCTTTACTCATTGGAGTTTAGAAAAATGAGAGTGAAATGTATAAGATTCTGAGGGGGCTTGACAGATTAGATGCAGAGAGGATGTTTCTCCTCGTGGGGGAATCTTGAACTAGGGGGCATAGTTTCAGAATAAGGGGTTGCCCATTTAAAACAGGAGGAATTTCTTCTCTCAGAGGGTTGTAAATCTGTGGAATTCTCTGCCCCAGGGAGTTGTGGCGCTGGGTCATTGAATATATTTAAGGTGGAGATAGACAGATTTTTGAACGGTAAGGGAATAAAGGGTTATGGGGAGCGGGCAGGAAAGTGGAGTTGAGGCCAAGATCAGATCAGCCATGATCTTATTGAATAGCAGAGCAGGCTCGAGGGGCCAGGTGGCCTACTCCTGCTCCTATTTCTTCTGTTCAAACCTTCCAGTAACTCAGCGACTGGCACTCCCGCACCCCGATTGCCATCACTGAAGCTCCAACCCAGCTGCCAGCAATCCTCGGCCAATCTCTGCATTTACCTCCTTTGCCTTGGTGAGTCCAATCCAGAGCTTGAACCTCTTAATGAAGAACTCGATCATCTCGTAGTCTTGCTGGACGGTACATCTCTGCCCGGACGCCACTGTAACCCTGGATGGTGATGGCACTGAACAGGCTCCTTGCCACCCACAGCAGGTAGCTGAGGAAGTAGACGGGCGCGGTGACGGGGTACTGACGGACCGCTTCCCGCAGGGACACAGCTCCTCGCGAGAAGGCCACCAAGTACAGCAGGGTGTGCCTGAACGTCTTAAAGTCCTCCAGAGCAGGAGAGAACATCTGGGAGGGGAACACAAGGGAAGATCAGTCGGGGCCCTTCCTGACAGATATACGCCACCATAGCAATTAAAACAAGCCCTTTGGCCCAACCAGTCCGTACAGGTGTTTACCGTCCACAAGTAGTCCTAATCCCAGGTACCTGCCTATATGACACAGGAACTGGTCGAGCCGTCGAAGAAACTTACATTGATCAACACTCATAAAGGAATTCGCTCGGCTGCAGCCATATTTCAGAGGAACATGGCGAGTCTACTGAATTCTGTCCCTAGAACCGTCGTGTTCCAGGATGGCATCCTGGTCACAGGTCGTGACACCGCCGAACACCTGGAAGAGGTTCTACATCGTCTGAACAAAGTGGGACTCAGATTGAAATGTTCGAAGTGTGTCTTCATGGCACTGGAAGTCGAATTCCCGAGGAGGAAAATTGCTGCTGATGGCATAGGCCTGCGGACTCAAAAACCAAGGCCATCAAAAATGCACCCAAGACTCAGAATGTGACGGTGCTGCATTCGTTCCTTGGTCTACTCAACTACTTCGGTAATTTCCTACCTAGATTGAGCACTTCATTAGAGCCACCGCACATGCTGCTAAGAAGACAACTGGTTTTGGGGTGAGTCTCAAGATAGAGCTTTTGAGAAAGCTACTAATATGCTTTGCTCCAACAAGCTGCTGGTACATTATGATCCATGTAAGTGTCTAGTATTGGCCTGTGATGCTTCGTCCTATGGAGTTGGTTGCGTGCTCCAACAAGCTAATGAGTTGGGTAAACTACAACCTGTTGCGCATGCTTCTAAAAGTTTGTCAAAGGCGGAAAGAGCTTACAGCATGGCAGAAAAAGAAGCATTAGCCTTTGTGTATGGGGTTAAAAAGATGCATCAGTACCTGTTTGGTCTTTGGTTTGAACTGGAAACAGATCACAAGCCATTCATTTGATTGTTTTCAGAAAACAAAGGTATCAATACCAATGAATCGTACCGCATCAGAGGTGGGTGCTGACATTATCTGCCTACGATTATGTCATTCACCATAGACCTGGCAACGAGAATTGTGCCGATGCACTGAGCCGTCTGCCGTTGCCCACACCGGAGGTGGAGATGGCACAACCTGCAGACCTACTGTTAGTTATGGATGTTTTTGAAAGTGAAGGAACCCCTGTCACGGCTCAACAAGTTAAGACCTGGATCAGACAGGACCCGATATTATCGGTTGTGAAACGTTGTGTTCTTAGTGGTGATTAGTTTGCCATACCCAAGCAAATGGGTGATGAGACCAAACCGTACAACTGTCACAAAGACGAACTATCCATTCAGTCAGATTGTTTACTGTGGGGTAATCGTGTTGTTATGCCGAAGAAAGGCAGAGAGAAATTTGTACATGATCTACATAGCACTCATTCCGGTATTGTCATGATGAAAGCCATTGCCAGGTCTCATGTATGGTGGGCTGGAATTGACTCTGATCTGGAATCATGTGTGCATCAGTGCAACACTTGCATGCAGCTAATTAAAGCACCAGCGGAATCGTCGCTGAGTCTGTGGTCGTGGCCATCTAAACCATGGTCCAGGATCCACATCATCTTTGCAGGTCCCTTTCTGGGAAAGATATTTTTAGTTGTGGTGGATGCATATTCCAAGTGGATAGAGTGTATAATCATGTCATGCAGTACATCCACAGCTACCATTGAGAGCCTTCGTGTCATGTTTGCCACTCATGATCTGCCCGACATCATTGTAAGCGACAACGGACCTTGCTTCACTAGTCTGGAGTTTCAAGAATTCAAGAAACTCAATGGTATCAAACATGTGAGGTCAGCACCATTCAAACCCGCACCTAATGGTCAAGCAGCGCGTACTGTTCAAACCATCAAGCAGAGTATGAAACATGTAACTCAAGGTTCACTGTAGACTTGCTTGTCATGCATATTGCTTAGTTACAGGACAAGGCTCCACACGCTTACCGGGGTCTCCCCTGCTGAACTATTGATGAAAAGAGGTCTCAATACCAAGCTCTCTCTTGTCCATCCTGACTTGAACGATCATGTTGAATACAGACGTCAAAGTCAGCAGTGGTATCATGATCGTGCTGCTGTGTCACGTGACATTTCTGTTAACGATCCTGTGTATGTACTAAATTATTATCAAGGTCCCAAGTGGATCGCCGGGGAGGGTAACAGAGTGTTTATCGTCAAGCTCAAGAATGGGCAAACATGCAGGAAACATGTTGATCAGATAAAGCTGCGGCACACGGATGAACTGGAACAGTCTGAGGAAGACACAATCAGTGGCCAACCAACTTACCCTCAGTCATCAGAGGACTCCGCTGTCATCAATGAATCTGGACTTTCAATCCCTGACATGGTCATTGTCACTCCCATCAGATCGGCCACCCAGCCCCCAGTCATAACAGACTCAGAACGCTCGCCCAATGCTGGAGTTGAACTGAGACAATCAACTTGGGAGCGGAAAAATTTGTAAACAGACTGTTACTAATATTTTAAAAGGGGATATTGTCATGTATGTATGCTTGGGGTTACTAGCCACCAGGTGGCGTCACTATCAGAGGTCATTGGGCTGTACGCACATGTGTGCGGCCCAGGTATAAAAGGCAAGCCATCATGTAATGTAATCACTTTGGGCCCAAATAAAGCAGAGCCAGGTTTGTACCTGTGTTAGTTTACAGTATTCAGTCTATCGAGTTATTACATACATAACAGTCTGCATGTCAGACACGAGACTCCCAAAGCAAGCGCTCTACTCGGAACTCCTTCACGGCAAATGAGCCATAAGGTGAGCAGAGGAAACATTACAAGGACACCCTCAAAGCCTCCCTGATAAAGTGTAACATCCCCACTGACACATGGGAGTCCCTGGCCAAAGACCGCCCTGAGTGGAGGAAGTGCACCTTGAGTCTCATCGCCGAGAGCATGTAGAAATCAAGCGCAGGCAGCGGAAAGAGCGTGCGGCAAACCAGTCCCACCCACCCCTTCCCTCAACGACTATCTGTCCCACCTGCGACAGGGACTGTGGTTCTCATATTGGACTGTTCAACCATCTAAGGGCTCATATTTAAAATGGAAGCAAGTCTTCCTCGATTGAGAGGGACTGCCTATGATGATGATGATGATGATGACTCCAGTTGGCAAGGTGTGACTCGTGGTGTCCAGCGTTCCCCGTCATTTTCTTTTGGGCTGCGCAGCCCATTCAAAAGTCTGCGCATCCTTGGGTGGTGCTTTAAGTTCTGATGCGGCATGTCATCGTCTCCTCCCGTACCCATTCGCGCTTAGTGATGTAAGTTCTGGTAAGACGTTCCATGGTTTCACATCCTTCGAGGTTGAGGGTCACAGTAGTGGTGGTGGAATGCAGCTTGCAACACCCAGTTCCCCACTATCAGAGGTAGAGAATCCCAGTGGTGGTGGTAGAATGCAGCGTGGAACACCTAGGGCCCCATTATCAGAGGTAGAGGGTCACAGTGGTGGTAGAATGCAGTGTGGAACACCCAGGGCCCCAGTGTCAGAGGAAGCGGGTCCCAGTGGTGGTGGTGGTGGAGGAATGCAGTGTGGAACACCCAGGGCCCCAGTGTCAGAGGAAGCGGGTCCCAGTGGTGGTGGTGGTGGAATGCAGTGTGGAACACCCAGGGCCCCAGTGTCAGAGGAAGCGGGTCCCAGTGGTGGTGGTGGTGGAATGCAGTGTGGAACACCCAGGGCCCCACCGTCCCACCCTGAGCCTCACACTGGAGTGGTGCTGCGAGGCAGAGCCGGGGGGAGAGTAAGGAGAACTCGAGTAGGCTCTCCTAAGATGCAGCGTTCAACAAATGTGCTTGACGTTATTGCATTGGGTGTGGAGGGCAATGACCTTACCCGTTCACTGGAGGGCACCATCAGAGGGGTTGGTGATGAGTTGACAGCGCTGTCTGGGCAAATAGCAGTTATGCCACGTGAACTGAGTGCAGGAATCGCAGGGGTAGCGCAAATGCTGGCGGAGGCCATCAGGCAGTTAGCTGCTGCAATAAGCGCACACCTCCCGGCCAATCAAACACCCCTCCCACTGCAATCCCAGTATCAGCCTCTGTAGAGATCCAAGCTGGGACCCCCCCTCTCTCCCACCCCACCCTCTATCTTCCCCTATCCCCCTTCTCTCCCCCAACATCCCTTCTCTTCCCCTACACCCCCCCTCATGAGGCAGTGCACATGCACCGAGATGTGGATGAGAGCTGGGTGCAGCCTTTCTTTGTTGTTGGTGTTGATGTAATAGATTTGATGCCACTGTTGTAACTGTTTTCAAATTGAAATTGTGTACTAAGTTTTGTAACTTTACAAGTATATAAGTGATCTTAGAGTTTTTAAGTGATCTTAATAAGTTGTTTGAATGTACTGCGTTAAAAGTTATCTTCAGGTTTTTTAGTGATTTTGTTCACAAATTGAAATTGTTTACTAAGTTTTCTAACTTTAAAACTATATAAGTTTTTGCGGTTGTTAAGTGATCGGAAAGAGTCATCTCAAATTTGATACAAAAATGATTTTATTGCAATTAAGTAAAGTACATTGTAAAGATTTCAATGAAATATATTGTACATTGAAACTGAATCATGACAAGAATGCTTTTATTATTATTGCACTAAAGCAAAGTACATTGTAAATGTTTCAATAAAGTTCATTACTTAACATTACAACTGATTCATGGTCCATTATCATACCAAATACAACATTTAGGAACACCTGCAAAAGATAAACATCCCTCCCCCCTTCAGTCATGCCTGCCTCCCGCACGTAGCCATGACCGAGAGCGTGCTGGTGTGGCGTGTCGTGGTTCGGAGATCTCTCCTGCTGCAGTGGGATGGGTGTCCGTGGACCGAGGAAGCCAGCGACTAATTGCCCTACCATATCTGAGACACACAGATCGGTCCTGCTGCTGGCTGCGAGGGGTTGGGTTGGGGGCTGTGGGGGGGACGGGGAGGGGAGGGGAGGAGTGCTGTTGGGAGTGCAGTAGTGAGGAGGGACACACGGAGCAAAGGGTTCGGAGGTGGGGGAAGAGTGCTGATAGGGGTGTGGGAGACAATGGTGGGTTAGGGTGGCTTACAACACATTACTCTAACAGTCAGTCCCTGACAGAGGCACAATGCCAAACAGTTAGTTTTACAAACAAGGTGAGTCATTCCAGTAATAGGTTGGACTAATGGGGTATGATGATTTCCAAAGGATCAAATTAGCCATAATTAGGTGTTGATGTGCCTGCCTCAGCTGGGAGCCTACACTTGTTTATTTATAAAAAGAGAAACAACTATCCCCATTCAGCAGATATAAGGCAAGATATCATCGAAAGAGGTTTTAGGTCATTTTAAGTGATGTGTTTAATGCTTCAGTCCTTGTTATGTTTAATTCCCACCCCAGTCTCCGGCTGTGCCTGTACTGAGCTTAACTCTAGGTAAGGTTGTTCAGAACTTACAAAAGTGGGCACTTACTCCATTCTAAGTTAGTTTGGAGTAAGTTTTCACTGCCAAAACTTGCAAAACAGGTGTAAGTGGCTGGACACACCCCTTTTTGAAAAAAAAATACCTGAACTAAAACCAACCAAAACTAACTCACTAGAACTGGAGCAAAGTAAGTGCCGAGAATTGCAATTTCTAACATACTCCAAACTAAACTAGTTGCTCCAAAAAAATAGGAGCAACTCCACCTGAAACTTGGGCCCTAAGTTAGGTGGCACAGTAAATACTGTAGATGGGAGCAGAAAGTTGCAAATGGACATTGCTAGTAAGTGAGTAGGTAAAACTGTGGAAGATGGAGTTCAACGTGGGAACATGTGAGATCATCCACTTTGGATCTAAGAAAGATGAATCAGAATATTTTTTAAATGGCAAGAAGCTGAGACCTGTGGATGAGCAGAGATGTTTAGGAGTCCATACAGAAATCATTAAAAGCTAATGGACAGATACAATAAATAATTAAAAAAAAAGGCTAATGCAATGTTTTCTTGTTCTAAAGAGGGCTGGAATATAAAAGGTTGGAAGCTATGTTACAGCTGCACAGAGCTTTGTTTAGACCCCATCAGGCGAACTGTGTTTACTTTCTGGGCACCGCAGCTCAGGGAGGATGTATTGGCTTTGGAGGGGGCACTGCGCAGATTCACCGGAATGATATTGGGGATAAAAGGATTACATTACAAGGACAGCTCGCATAGAGTAAGCTTGTACTCCCCTGATGTCTCCAGTTGTCCTGGTTAATCCTTGGCACTGGACCAAGACCTAGCTCTGTGAAGCCCGTGTGGTGGCTGGTGTGCAACGGTCACCACATGTTAAAAAAAATCCACGCACAGGCATCTTCCACCCCCTCAATTGGAGTTCAGGACTGGAAAATCGGGTCCTTCATCGAAACACCTGTGAACTCTCATGGAAGCAAGTCATCCTCGTTCGAGGGACCGCCTATGAATGACTCCCTTGAATATAGAAGATTAAGGGGTGATCTAATCTAAATGTTTTAGATAATGAAAGGATTTGAGAGGGTAGAGAGAGAGAAACTATTTCCTCTGGCGGGACAGTCCAGAACAAGAGGGCATAACCTTAAAATTAGAGCCAGGCCGTTCAGGGATGATGTGAGGAAGCACTTGATCACACAAAGGGTCGTGGGAATCTGGAACTTTCTTCCCAAAAAGCTGTTGAAGCTTTTAAAACTATGATTGATAGATTTTTGTGATGCAAAGGTATAGCAGGTCAGGCAGCATCAGTGGAGAGAGAAACAGAGTTAACGTTTCAGGTTGATGACCCTTTGTCAGGACAAAAAAAATAACATCAACAATAGCCAGAGTTCTGATGAAGGGTCTTCGACCTGAAACCTTTTTCTCTCTCCACAGATGCTGCCTGACCTGCGGAGTATTTCCAGCATTTTCTGTTTTTATTTCAGATTCCACCATCCACAGTATTATGCTCTTGTACTGGGTGGGACTTCCACCCCAAAATCAGGAAATCCTAATTTGCGTTTCAAATGCCTATTTCCAAACATTTTTAATACATAATAAAGCTTTCACATAAGCTATGCAGGAGCATTTCAGGCTGAACTGAAGTTGTCATGGGACAGGTTCCAATTGGGACTGAGTTAGATCGCTAAAGGCAAGATTTTCCTGTTTCTGCGTCCCATTTTGCACCAGTGGAACATTCCAGACAATGGGAAATCCGCTTTGCAGATAAGGACAGGATGAGGTTAGGCTGTGGTGATTGAATCACTCACTGTCCAGGCTCACACATGACGCAGAGCCATATGGGTGAGATACTGGAGGACACATGGTGCTATTTACAACAGTCAAAATTGCAAGTTAATCCATGAATTTAGTTGCCCTGGACTTGCCCAACTTTGGCCATTTCTATTGCCATGCAATTACAACATTGGGCTAGAAATTATTGTTGGTTATTGTGGCAGAAAAAAAACTTACTTCCTCTGCCTGCTGTGTAAATGGATTAAGCATTCGGCCACTGTTATCACCACTAGTATATCGGCTGTAGCTCCTTGCATAGCACCTTCTTCCCTGAGTCACAAAGGTTGTGGGTTCAAGTCCCACTCCAGGTACTTGAGCACAGAAAATCTAGGCTGACACTCCAGTGCAGTGCTGAGGGAGTGTTGCACTGTCAAAGATGCCGTCTTTCGGATGAGAAGTTAAACCGAGGCCCTGTCTGGTGGATGTAAAAGATCCTGTGGCACCATTTTGAAGAAGAGCAGAGAAGTTCTCCCAGGTGTTCTGGCCATTATTTATCTCTCAATCAACATCACAAAAACAGATTATCTGGTCATTATCACATTGCTGTTTGTGGGAGCTTGCTGTGCGCAACTTGGCTGCCGTGTTTCCCACATTACAACAGTGACTACACTCCAAAGGTACTTCATTGGCTGTAAAGCGCTTTGAGAACGTCCGGTGGTCGTGAACAGACGTTATATAAATGCAAGTCTTTTTCTTTCTAGTAATTTCTAGTCTACAATTAAATATCTGATGCCTCAATCTTTATGCAGGAAGCATGATAGAAAAGGGAAAACTGGATTTGTGCATTTCAGATTCAGGGAAATAGGGCAGTAACAATCATTGAGAGTCTCGCCATCCTCAGGCAATCTCATTCTGACACAAACCGAATTTGAAAACAATACGTTCAACAATAGCCAGAATAACAAGTTTGAGATGAGGGTAATCAAAGCTTGAATGGCTTTCCACTTTCTGAATCTTTTTTGATTTTCTGTAGAATCCATTTGCTCAGAAGGAAACTGTATATAATAGGAAACCAAAGCTTCCCAACTCTGACAACATGTTGAGGAAATAGCTTTTAGATACAAAAGGGAGCGTCTGATGGACCACATTCGCAAATCCATTTATCCTTATAATTGATTGTAATGTGTTGGCAGCATATGAAAGAGCCGCTCGTAGTATGTAGGACTGTGACGTGTCTCTCTAATTATTAAATCTGCCTTGTGCACTCCGGGGGTCAAGAAAACTGAGCAGAGCTTCGCACAGCCTGTGTAAACCATAATATTAATTAAATTGCTATTGTATTCATGAAAACTGTTTTTTGCCAGACCTTTCTTGATTTGCTTACAAGCACGTGTTGCTGCCTGAGGTTGAGTTTTATAAGGATTAACACACAGAGGGAATTGACTGGTATATACAACATGATGTTTTTCAACAGTTGGTGTCATGGAAGTGTCACATCAAGGAAACCAACTGGGCAAGGATGTAGGGTGTGAGGTTAGATAGGGATTCTGGAAATGTGCTTGATTTACCTTTGTAGGACAGAGACCAACACTGCAGAATCCTTGTTTAGGTTTGGGGAGAGTCATTGACAGGGCAATTTGTTAATGGACTGTGGAAAGAACAGGTCTGGTGCGTTGAATGCTTTCTGCTTTCATATTTAAGTATTGACCTTAAATAATTTATTGGGTAGACAGTTGTTAATATTTACTAATACATCTGAATGTCCACTAATTTGTTTGTGATGGGGGAGCGGTTTATGAGATTGCCCATTTCTCACACTCTTGATCTAATTTTCCTCACCAGCCATTCCTGCGGCCTGCTCCGAGATTGTCACTCCGGTGCCAAATGGAGGTCACTTTTGCCCTGTGGGACCCGAGCCCATTGGGATTGGGTTGTGAGTTTTAGATTAAGGCAGAGATAGACAGATTTTTGAGCGATAAGGGGTTATGAGGAGCGGGCAGGGAAGTGGAGCTGAGTCCATGATCAGATCAACCATGTCTTATTGAATGGCGGAGCAGGCTCGAGGGGCCAAATGGCCTACTCCTGCTTCTATTTCTTATGCATCGAAACGAAAAGAGCGAGCAAGTTGTCCAACAGGAGGCTAGCCAAGAAAGTATTGGAATAGTCTAGTCTAGAGGTGATAAAGACATGCATGGGGTTTTCAGAAGGCTTGGGCGGGGTGGAAGTAGGCGATCTTTGTGATGGAGAGAGTATGATGTCGGAAGCTCGGCTCAAACGGCCTGCAGGCCTTGGGAAACTGAATGTAAAAATCGACAACTGCCAGATTCAGATTTCTCCACAGTAGCATCTAGGAGGTACATTCTCTTTCTTGAGGATTTAGAAATATTAGTGGTTCCATTAGATCTGTTCTATCACAGATCAGTGGTCATCATCATCATCAGAGGCAGTCCCTCGAAATCGAGGAAGACTTGCTTCCACTCTAAAAGTGAGTTCTTAGGTGACTGAACCGTCCAATACGGGAATTACAGTCTCTGTCACAGGTGGAACAGACAGTGGTTGAGGGAAAGGGTGGATGGGACAGGTTTGCCGCACGCTCCTTCCGCTGCCTGCGTTTGGTTTCTGCAGGCTCTGGGCGATAAGACTCGAGGTGCTCAGCGCTCTCCCGGATGCTCCAATTGGATGTGGCTGGGCGGTGCCAAATTTGAAAGATATAGCAGGGAAACTTGGCACATTTATTTTTGGAGTATTTCTGGCCTAGAAAAACGGGTGTAACTCTGGCAATATGCCAAAAAACGGCTTTGGGCAAAATTGAGCCCTATGTCCTAGGCCCAACCATTTTCAGCTGCTTCATCAATGACCTTCCCTCCATCATAAGGTCAGATGTGGGGATGTTCACTGATGATTGCAATGTTCAGTTCCATTCTCTGTATGCTTGGGCCGATATGTGGCAAGTAACAGTCATGCCACATAAGAGTCTAGCAAGCTCCCCTTGACATTCAACAGCATGACCATCGCCAAATCCCCCACCATCAATATTCTGGGGGGGTCATCATTGACCAGAAACTTTACTGGACCAACCACATAAATACTGTGGCCACAAGAGCGGGTCAGAAGCTGGGTATTCTGCGGCGAGTGTCTCACTTTCTGACTCCCCAAAGCCTCACCAATACCTATAACAACAACAACTTGTATTTATATAGCGCCTTTAATGTAGTAAAACGTCCCAAGTCACTTCACAGGAGTGTTTTAAGACAAAACAAATAAATTTGCCACTGAGATACATAAGAAGAAATTACGGTAGATGACCAAAAGCTTGGTCAAAGAGGTAGGTTTTAAGGAGCGTCTTAAAGGAGGAAAGAGAGGTGGAATGGTTTAGGGAGGATGTTCCAGAGCTTGGGGCCCAGGCAGCTAAAGGCACGGCCACCAATGGTTGAGAAGTTATAATCAGGAATGTTCAAAAGGGCAGAATTAGAGGAGTGCAGACATCTCGAGGGATTGTGAGGCTGGAGGAGATTACAGATAGGGAGGGGTGAGGCCATGGAGGGAATTGTAAACAAGGATGAGAATATTGAAATTGAGGCGTTGCTTAACCGAGAGCCAATGTAGGTCAGCGAACACAGGGGTGATGGGTGAGCGGGACTTGGTGCGAGTTAGGACACGGGCAGCCGAGTTTTGGATCACCTCAAGTTTACGTAGGGTAGAATGTGGGAGACCAGCCATGTTGGAGTAGTCAAGTATGGAGGTAACAAAGGCATGGATGAGGGTTTCAGCACAAGTCAGGAGTGTGAGGAACTATTCTCCAATTACCTGGATGGGTGCAGCTCCAACAACACTCAAGGAGCTCGATGCCATCCAAAATAAAGCAGCCCTTTTGATTGGCATCCCATCCACCACCTTAAACCGTGGCTGCGGTGTATACCATTTATAAGATGCACTGCAGCAGCTCGCTACGGCTTCTACAAAAGCACCCAAATCTTCAACCTCTAGCACCTTGAAGAACAAGAGCAGCAGGCGCATGGGAACACCTCCACCTGCAAGTTCCCCTCCAAGTCACACATAGTCTGGATTTGGAAATGTATCACCGTTCCTTCATCGTCGCTGGGTAAAAGTCCTGGGACCCTCTCCCTAACTGTGGGACCACCTTCACCACACGGACTGCAGCGGATCAAGAAGGTGGCTCACCATCACCTTCTCAAAGGCAATAAATGCTGGCCTTGCCAGCGATGCCCACATCTCATGAATTAATTTAAAAAATCATTTGTTAGAATGAACTTGTGAATCTTTAGGCTGCTGTTGGCCGATGCAGAGGGAAGGGGGCACATCAGAGGACCCCCTCGTAGGACTGCTCTTGGCCACTTTAAAAATGGCACTTTCTACCTCTTAAATTGCAATTTTCATAACCAATAAGTAGGCTGCTGTTGTCAGGGGAAACGGTGCCTGCCACCTCCATGGCAACAAGTTGCCTTGCCTGCTTCAAGTTCCATTCAATTTACTGAAGGACCCTCCTGCAACTGGAGAAAGATTAAACTGCTGTTCTCCCAAGAACCAATTACTGGCAGTAAGATAAATCTTTTTACAAGTTAATAACAAATACTTCTTGAGCTATCCTGTTAGAATTGGATTTGAGATATCATTAGCGTAAACTCTTTGCCAATGCTCCATTGGTTTCAGTACTAGTACTTCTAATGAGAGGTCGCTTCTAAATATAGGATCACAGGGAGAGAATTTTGAAAACTTGGGTCATTTTCACTAGACCAGAGAAGATCAATAAACTAACTTCTTGTGGCTAGCTGAATGTAAGACGTGTCTGTTCATTTCCTTTCAATGTATATCAGTCTCTGTGATGCATTCAGGATTATGGGGGAGAAATTGCGCCGCAGCCCGTTTGTGACGATAAATTCGCGGGAGCGCAAAAGTATCGCCGGGCGCTACGCGAGGGACTCCGACGCGATCTTCCGGTTTAGCACTCCAGGAAGGAAATGCTGCGCTAAATCAAGCGTCACCACTTCCCTTGGGCAGCGCTCCACCGCGAACGCCCCCCATCCCTTCTAAAGCCGGCAGGAGAGGCGGTCGCGGTGCAGCGCTGCCCAATGTCGAGGGAAATGCTGGCGGGATCGGAGGCTCCCTCCCTCCCTTAAAGGAAAAGGCCATCCCCACCCCCCGATCAACGCCTCCTGCAGCTGTTGGTGTTGCCGCCCGGTGATGCTGCAGGGGACGGAACCCAAGTTCGGGTCCGTGGCGATGCGCAGCACGATGATGTCACAATCTCCGGGTCGCAGGAGATCATGGCGCTCGGGGTTACCGCCGCCGCAAACCCCCACGGTAAGTTCACGGGCGTCGGTACTCTCGCCGCGTCCGGTCGCAAAGCCACTAGCGCCCCATTATCCCCCCCCCCCCCCCCAGAGGTGCGAGCAGGGGACGCAATTGAGGCAAGTTTCTAAGGCCAAAGTTTCCCAAAGTTGCTGCAGGTCTCTACCTCAGTCAAGTGACCAGTCTTCACATGCTGGCCTGAGCAGTGAATGTCAGTGGGCTATTGTACCATGAGGATGTCACCGGTGATCTCAATCCTGTTCTCATTCAACGGATGCAGAAGCCCACTCTCCAGTAACTGGAAGGCAGTTGGGAGTAGAAGCCATGGTTGATTTTTCTCCTATTCCCAGCTCTTGAGCAACCTTTTCCCATGCCTCTCCCAATGATGGCCTGAAAGATCTAAGTGGTCCACAAGGTTGACAAATCTCTGATTTCCCCTCCCTCTCGATAATAAAGTGCCAGCCTTTATGGCACTGCTCCCTAGAGCCTCCCTGTGATCGGGAACTCATTGTGTGGGGGGCCTTGAACATTACTTACTATCCTACATGTTATATCCTAGAGTTAGATAGAAAGATAGAATAATAGGAAAAGGGGTAGCATTGCTGGTTAAGGAGCAAATTAAGGCAATAGTTCGGAAGGACATTAGCTTGGATGATGTGGAATCTATATGGGTAGAGCTGCAGAATACCAAAGGACAAAAAACGTTAGTGGGAGTTGTGTACAGACCTCCAAACAGTAGTAGTGATGTTGGGGAGGGCATCAAACATGAAATTAGGGGTGCGTGCAATAAAGGTGCAGCAGTTATAATGGGTGACTTTAATATGCACATAGATTGGGTTAACCAAACTGGAAGCAATACGGTAGAGGAGGATTTCCTGGAGTGCATAAGGGATGGTTTTTTAGACCAATATGTCGAGGAACCAACTAGGGGGGAGGCCATCTTAGACTGGGTGTTGTGTAATGAGAGAGGATTAATTAGCAATCTCGTTGTGCGAGGCCCCTTGGGGAAGAGTGACCATAATATGGTGGAATTCTGCATTAGGATGGAGAATGAAACAGTTAATTCAGAGACCATGGTCCAGAACTTAAAGAAGGGTAACTTTGAAGATATGAGGCGTGAATTGGCTAGGATAGATTGGCGAATGATACTGAAGGGGTTGACTGTGGATGGGCAATGGCAGACATTTAGAGACCGCATGGATGAACTACAACAATTGTACATTCCTGTCTGTCGTAAAAATAAAAAAGGGAAGGCGGCTCAACCGTGGCTATCAAGGGAAATCAGGGATAGCATTAAAGCCAAGGAAGTGGCATACAAATTGGCCAGAAATAGCAGAGAACCCGGGGACTGGGAGAAATTTAGAACTCAGCAGAGGAGGACAAAGGGTTTGATTAGGGCAGGGAAAATGGAGTACGAGAAGAAGCTTGCAGGGAACATTAAGACGGATTGCAAAAGTTTCTATAGATATGTAAAGAGAAAAAGGTTAGTAAAGACAAACGTAGGTCCCCTGCAGTCAGAATCAGGGAAGTCATAACGGGGAACAAAGAAATGGCGGACCAATTGAACAAGTACTTTGGTTCGGTATTCACTGAGGAGGACACAAACAACCTTCCGGATATAAAAAGGGTCGGAGGGTCTAGTAAGGAGGAGGAACTGAGGGAAATCCTTATTAGTCGGGAAATTGTGTTGGGGAAATTGATGGGATTGAAGGCCGATAAATCCCCAGGGCCTGATGGACTGCATCCCAGAGTACTTAAGGAGGTGGCCTTGGAAATAGTGGATGCATTGACAGTCATTTTCCAACATTCCATTGACTCTGGATCAGTTCCTATGGAGTGGAGGGTAGCCAATGTAACCCCACTTTTTAAAAAAGGAGGGAGAGAGAAAACAGGGAATTACAGACCGGTCAGCCTGACATCGGTAGTGGGTAAAATGATGGAATCAATTATTAAGGATGTCATCGCAGTGCATTTGGAAAGAGGTAATATGATAGGTCCAAGTCAGCATGGATTTGTGAAAGGGAAATCATGCTTGACAAATCTTCTGGAATTTTTTGAGGATGTTTCCAGTAGAGTGGACAAGGGAGAACCAGTTGATGTGGTATATTTGGACTTTCAGAAGGCTTTCGACAAGGTCCCATACAAGAGATTAATGTGCAAAGTTAAAGCACATGGGATTGGGGGTAGTGTGTTGACATGGATTGAGAACTGGTTGTCAGACAGGAAGCAAAGAGTAGGAGTAAATGGGGACTTTTCAGAATGGCAGGCAGTGACTAGTGGGGTACCGCAAGGTTCTGTGCTGGGGCCCCAGCTGTTTACACTGTACATTAATGATTTAGACGAGGGGATTAAATGTAGTATCTCCAAATTTGCGGATGACACTAAGTTGGGTGGCAGTGTGAGCTGCAAGGAGGATTCTATGAGGCTGCAGAGCGACTTGGATAGGTTAGGTGAGTGGGCAAATGCATGGCAGATGAAGTATAATGTGGATAAATGTGAGGTTATCCACTTTGGTGGTAAAAACAGAGAGACAGACTATTATCTGAATGGTGACAGATTAGGAAAAGGGCAGGTGCAAAGAGACCTGGGTGTCATGGTACATCAGTCATTGAAGGTTGGCATGCAGGTACAGCAGGCGGTTAAGAAAGCAAATGGCATGTTGGCCTTCATAGCGAGGGGATTTGAGTACAAGGACAGGGAGGTGTTGCTACAATTGTACAGGGCCTTGGTGAGGCCACACCTGGAGTATTGTGTACAGTTTTGGTCTCCTAACCTGAGGAAGGACATTCTTGCTATTGAGGGAGTGCAGCGAAGGTTCACCAGACTGATTCCCGGGATGGCGGGACTGACCTATCAAGAAAGACTGGATCAACTGGGCTTGTATTCACTGGAGTTCAGAAGAATGAGAGGGGACCTCATAGAAACGTTTAAAATTCTGACGGGGTTAGACAGGTTAGATGCAGGAAGAATGTTCCCAATGTTGGGGAAGTCCAGAACCAGGGGACACAGTCTAAGGATAAGGGGGAAGCCATTTAGGACCGGGATGAGGAGGAATTTCTTCACCCAGAGAGTGGTGAACCTGTGGAATTCTCTACCACAGAAAGTTGTTGAGGCCAATTCACTAAATATATTCAAAAAGGAGTTAGATGAAGTCCTTCCTACTAGGGGAATCAAGGGGTATGGTGAGAAAGCAGGAATGGGGTACTGAAGTTGCATGTTCAGCCATGAACTCATTGAATGGCGGTGCAGGCTAGAAGGGCCGAATGGCCTACTCCTGCACCTATTTTCTATGTTTCTATGTTTCTATTATTCATGCAAAATCTTCTGAAGACAAAAGGATGGATTTTAACCCTACCTGCCCAGCAGAAAGCGAGCAGGTAGATAGTTACAATGTGTGGGGGCACTTACCTGCCAGAGAGCCAGTCGGATCCGACTGTTTCCAATTTGAAGTGACACTTCTGGGCATGTGGCTAAGCTGGCCACCTAAAGGGTCCTAATTCTCATATCATCGGGTGGGTACCAACAGCAATTGTAACTTGGACTGCAACTTTGTCGTCAGGTGAAGACCAGCCTGATTAGGATCGGAAGGCTGACCAGATGAGTTCTTTTACTTTCCTTTATGGGGCCAGGAGGAGCAGGAATACGCCTCCAGGTCCCACAAGAAAAGCTTGGATGGCGGTGGGGGGGGAAATTTCCCCCTTTAAGGCCCGTTACCGCCTCTAATGTGGCAGTAAAACCTTTCTGACCTGAGGCTGGCGGCGGGACCGACCTATCCATGATTGCCCCTGAGCCGGGGCAATGGGAACAGGTTTCTGCCCCGCCTGGGGCGCTAACCCCTTACCACCTGGCACCGACCTCTTACCACCCGGCACCGACCTCTTACCACCTGGCACCGATCCCTTACCACCCGGCACCAACCCCTTACCACCCGGCACCGACCCCTTACCACCCGGCGCCAACCCCTTACCACCCGGTGCCGATCCCTTGCCTCCCGGCGCCAATCCCTTACCGCCCGGTACCGACACCTTACCGCCCGGCGCTGACCCCTTACCGCCCAGCGCCAACCCCTTACTGCCCAGCAGCAACCCCATACCGCCACGCGGGGGAAATTGCATTGTGGGAGTGTAGCCACCGCCACTCGGTGCCCCCAACAGCTTTGCACGGTGGGAAGCTGCCAGTGGCTGGGCGGTGCGGCTGCCCTTAAAGGGGAGGGCACACCGCCGCGGCCGCCATTTAATTTTAATTGTCGGCCGACTCCTGAGTCACTGAGTCCTGACCGCCGGCCCAGCCGAACCCCTCCCTGCGGCCCAGTGGGCTCCGTCGGCCTCTCAGCGTCCCCCTCTTTAACTGAAGGGGAGGGACATTGTGATGCGTCAACAAGACATGGCGCGACCGTGTCGCGCTGGCATCATCACCCCACACCGCTGATAGACACCACCCCGCTCCCTTGCAAACCTGCCCCTATACTGCCTCAAACGGTGCTCCAAAGTGCTGAGAGACAGTGTCAGAGTTAAAAAGCCCAATTTTCCAGCTCTTCCCTCTGACTCCCACCGGGTGGTAAATTTCCGGTTAATTCAAAGTGCCCTCCCCAATTTCCCACCGAGGGCAATTTTGACCTCTTAGGTCGCCACTGCTCTGGTCTCTCCCTTCCCTGCCGCATGGTCCGATGGAACTCCCCACATTTACCTGACTGACGGTGGTTATAAAGATATTCATAAGTCTGTTTGATTCAACAAGGGGCTAGGAAGAGAATATAGAGACCCTATGATATGACTAGTCTATGATTTCGGTAGCTTTTAAATTTTTAGGCATTTTATAATAATGATAATATTACGCCCAGAGGGCTGGAAATGTGTCTCAGGCAATGGCGCAGAACAGGCTGTGCATTATACGCAGTGGCTAATGTCAGGTCTGTGTCTAACGGGAGGCCGATCTGACTTAGCCGGCTTTGTGCCAATGCCCCAGACAGGTTTCTAGGCCAGATCTATATTTTAGATTACGCTCATAGGTCAGTCTTAGTTCCTTGAAAATATCTTCACTATCTCTAATATCTATGTATGTTTTTGATAGTGTGCCCAGGGCGAGCAGGAGATATTTCTATCAATTACTTTAGCTATTGGATCTAATCTGTATCGCCACACAAATTTGTTTCCATCTTCGACTTGTTAATCATCATCATCATCATCACCAGCATAGGTGGTCCCTCGAAGCGAGGATGACTTGCTTCCACGCCGAAAAGGGATCAGTTCACAGGTGTTTCAATGAAGGACCTAATATTACGGATCCCGCACTACATGTTGAAGGGTGGAAGATGCCTGTGCGTGGATTTTTTTAATGTGTGGTGACCGTTGCACACCAGCCACCACACGGGCTTGACAGAGCTAGGTCTTGGTCCAGTGGCAAGGGTTAACCAAGACGACTAGAGACCAGCTCTGCTGCACGGACCTAGTGCGCACACATACAGCAGTGTGGGCTGGCCCGTGTTGCCCCTGGGCCCTCGCCTCTTCTGGGCCCCGAACTCGTGCCTCTTCTGGGCCCTGATCTCGTCCCTCTACGAACTCTTGTCGCTCCTTCGCCCTGACCTCGCCGCTCCTGCTGTACCTGCCCACACTACATTCAGACTTGTTATTTACTGCCCAGTGATGGTATCAGGCATTTAGCCCAAAACTCTTTGTTCCACATTTGCTGGTTTGCTAATAAATGAAAAGCTCAAATAGAATGATTAGAATCAGGTGATTGATATGCCATTAACACAGTTATTCCTAGAAGAATCATTGTAAGAATATAGGTATGTTTTTACACCATTTTAATACAGAACAGCTTATGTCATAATTATGGTTCAACCACATGAGTAAGTCAGAATTAGTTTAAACTTTGCTGGCAGATCTTATCTTTTGATCACAATGACGTCCCAGGACAAAAGCCATAGTTCCGAAAGAGCGAAGATTGGAAGCAGAGGTTGTTGAAGGATGGAACCTCATGCAGTATGTTCAATGTTCAATGATCTAAGGGTAATAAAACACCCAGCAAAGTTAACCTCAGCAAGAAATGGACAATGGAAGCTTGTTTTTACAATGGTATAAAAGAGATACAAAGCAAACTTCAGTAGGAACTTTGGCTACCTTCAAGCAGAGCCATCAAGTACGGCTTTGGGTAAGCAATTGCTCACGATTCTTGGGACGTCCTTTACACCTAAGTTTCTAGACGGACTGTGTGTACTATGTATATAGTTTTAAGATGAATGTTTTTGGAATAATAAATAGTTAATTGTCAGTTAAATATCACTGTCTCTAGCTTTTCGAATCTATTAAAAAGTATAAAGAATTTATCTTTCTAACAATCATGAGTTAGAACATAAGAAATAGAAGCAGGAGTAGGCCCCTCGAGCCTGCTCTGCCATTCAATAAGATCATGGTTGATCTGATCTTGGCCTCAACTCCACTTCCCTGCCCACTCCCCATAACCCTTGACTCCCTTATCGTTCAAAAATCTATCTATCTTCACCTTAAATATATTCAATGACCCAGCCTCTACAGCTCTCTGGGGCAGAGAATTCCACAAATTCACGACCCTCTGAGAGAAGAAATTCCTCCTCACCCCTATTTTGAATGTGCGACCCTTTATTCTGTTAAATGATCTATACTCTCTCCTGCGAGGCTCACTGTAGATATGCATTTCACTGCTAGTTCAAGAGCACACTCTGATTCTTGGTACTGTTTTACATCTAGAGGAAGAGAGAGTACGATTGGTGGGGTCAGAGTTGACTTGCTTTCAGAAGAAGCATTAACAAGAGGCTGTTTGCAGGAAGGTTCGAGGTGCTCCAGCAACAAAAGATTGAGCAGTAGCAGAATGTCCCGGTGAACTGACCCCCGACACTCACTCTCCCACTTCGCTGTCTCCCACTCGCTCGTCTGAAGGCCTCCCCAGCAGTTCAAGTGCTTCCTCCTCGAAGGTGACTGGAGGCCTCAATCAAGTGACCCACTCTCCCCTGTGGCCTGTGTCTCCCGTGTATTCGCAAGCTTAGTGTCATATTTGACCCTGAAATGAGCTTCCGGCCACATATCCACGGCATAACTAAAACCGCCTATTTTCACCTCCGCAACATCATCTGTCTCCATCCCTGCCTCAGCTCATCTGTTGCTGAAACGCTCATCCATGCCTTTGTTAGCTCTAGACTTGACTACTCCAACGCACTCCTGGTTGGCCCCTCACATTCTATTCTACGTAAACTTGAGGTCATCCAAAACTCGGCAGCCCATGTCCTAACTCGCACCAAGTCCCACTCCCCCATCACCCCTGTGCTCGCCAACCTACATTGGCTCCCGGTTAAGCAACACCTCAATTTCAAAATTCTCATCCTTGTCTACAAATCCCTCCATGGCCTCGCTCCTCCCTATCTCTGTAATCTCCTGCAGCCCCACAACCCCCCCCCGCAGCCCGAGATGTCTGCGCTCCTCTAATTCTGCCCTCTTGAGCATCTCTGATTATAATCGCTCAACCATTGGTGGCCGTGCCTTCTGTTGCCTAGGCCCCAAGCTCTGGAACTCCCTGCCCAAACCTCTCTGGCTCTCTACCTCTCTTTCCTCCTTTAAGACGCTCCTTGAAGCCTACCTCTTTGACCAAGCTTTCGGCCATCTGCCATAATTCCTTCTTATGTGGCTCAGTGTCAAAGTTATTGGTTTTGTCTTAACACTCTTGTGAAGCACCTTGGGACATTTTACTACGTTTAAGCGCAATATAAATACAAGTTGTTGTTGTTATTATGTGCAACCTTCTCCTGTAGGAAGGATGCAGCATAAAAAGTCTGCGTTCTGCAAGATGTGCAGTGCAGTGCAACCCAGGTGTGAGCAGGCAGAACATTGGGATGACTGCAGGTTCTGCAAGCAAACGACGACATTCCTGATGTGCCTCTCAGGGAGACACCTGCATGTCAGGCTGAGAGGTTGAGGGCTTCTGTTTAATCCTCTGTTGCAGCCCTGTAACACAAGTGAGAGTCTGGAAATAACATGTATGGTAGTACAGTGCCTTTTTGTAGCTGTGGGTGAAAGATTTCTGTTGCCTCCCTACCTTTGTCGGGCCATTAAACTTCGTTTGAACATAACATAAGAACATAAGAATTAGGAACAGGAGTAGGCCATCTAGCCCCTCATGGCTGATCTGGCCGTGGACTCAGCTCCACTTACCCGCCCGCTCCCCGTAACCCTTAATTCCCTTATTGGTTAAAAATCTATCTATCTGTGATTTGAATACATTCAATGAGCTACCCTCAACTGCTTCCTTGGGCAGAGAATTCCACAGATTCACAACCCTCTGGGAGAAGAAATTCCTTCTCAACTCGGTTTTAAATTGGCTCCCCCGTATTTTGAGGCTGTGCCCCCTAGTTCTAGTCTCCCCGACCAGTGGAAACAACCTCTCTGCCTCTATCTTGTCTATCCCTTTCATTATTTTAAATGTTTCTATAAGATCACCCCTCATCCTTCTGAACTCCAATGAGTAAAGACCCAGTCTACTCAATCTATCATCATAAGGTAACCCCCTCATCTCCGGAATCAGCCAAGTGAATCGTCTCTGTACCCCCCTCCAAAGCTAGTATATCTTCCTTAAGTAAGGTGACCAAAACTGCATGCAGTACTCCAGGTGCGGCCTCACCAATACCCTATACAGTTGCAGCAGGACCTCCCTGCTTTTGTACTCCATCCCTCTCGCAATGAAGGCCAACATTCCATTCACCTTCCTGATTACCAGCTGCACCTGCAAACTAACTTTTTGGGATTCATGCACAAGGACCCCCAGGTCCCTCTGCACTGCAGCATGTTGTAATTTCTCCCCATTCAAATAATATTCCCTTTTACTGTTTTTTTTTCCAAGGTGGATGACCTCACATTTTCCGACATTGTATTCCATCTGCCAAACCTTAGCCCATTCGCTTAACCTATCTAAATTTCTTTGCAGCCTCTCTGTGTCCTCTACACAACCCGCTTTCCCACTAATCTTTGTGTCATCTGCAAATTTTGTTACACTACACTTTGCCCCCTCTTCCAGGTCATCTATGTATATTGTAAACAGTTGTGATCCCAGCACCGATCCCTGTGGCACACCACTAACCACCGATTTCCAACCCGAAAAGGACCCATTTATCCCGACTCTCTGCTTTCTGCTAGCCAGCCAATTCTCGATCCATGCTAATACATTTCCTCTGACTCCGCGTACCTTTATCTTCTGCAGTAACTGGCACTGCACAGCTATCCCAGGGGCACGGAAATGGCATTTATATCACAAAGTCCTGCATTTGCAGACAGAATGCGCCTGCACCTGACCCCGCTCTTCTCCACGCCGACCCTCCGGGCTGATTTTCCTTTTGCTTTGTGCCCAGCGATCACGGAGGGGAAAAGGCCAAAGGCCATGAAGCTTTCGGGCCGAGATTGCCCACTGCTGGAAACCGGGCGCACACACCCGGTATCTGTTACGTTTTCCGCCGCGGTGAATGAAGTGGCCTCTTGAGCGAAATTACGATCTCTGGCTTTTTTTTCTTCGAAGGACCGGAAGTCGCTCATAGTGTGAGCGGATCAGCGGCGATGAGCATGAGAGGGGCGGAAGTTGGAGCGGGGTGTCGTGTCCGCCGCTGTCAGTCATCAGCGTAGCGTAGTGCTGATGGCGGCATCACGGCGCCGCGTCACTTAAAGGGGAGAGCCTTCGCAGTTTTTAAAGTTCGGCCCACTGGGCCACCAGGGAGGGTGCCTGAAGCGAGATTTAGGGCAAATATCATCGACTCCGCTGCCGTCTTGTAGGGACACCCAGTTGATAGTGACCTTGTAGTCGCCACAGATCCTGACCGAGCCATCCACCTTTAGGACGGGAACAATGGGACTCGGCCAGTCGCTGAATTCAACGGGTGAGATGATGCCCTCTCTCAGCAACCGGTCCAACTCACTCTCAATTTTCTCCCGCATCACATACGGCACAGCTCTGGCTTTGTGGTGCACTGGTCTGGAATCCGGGGTGATGCGAATCACTACTTTGGTACCTTTGAACGTCCCGACGCCAGGTTGGAATAGCGACTCAAATTGCTGTAGGACCTGTGAGCATGAACTTCGCTCCACAGATGACACTGCGTGCACATCCCCCCATTTACAGTTCATCTCAGCTAACCAGCTCCTCCCCAACAGTGCGGGACCATTGCCCGGGACAATCCAGAGCGGCAGCCGGTTCACTGATCCATTGTGTGTGACAGCCAACATTGCACTGACTAGCACTGGAATGATTTCTTTGGTGTACGTCCGCAATTGAGTCTCAATGTGTTCTAGTTTGGATCTGCTGGCTTTGAGTGGCCATAACTTTTTGAATTGTTGAACACTCATGAGTGACTGGCTGGCCCCCGTGTCCAGCTCCATGCGTACTGGGATGCCGTTTAATAGGACCTTCATCATCATAGGTGGCATTTTGGTATATGAGCTGTGAATGTTTGCCACATGAACCCGCTGAACTTCAGCGTCCATTGATTTGCCCCATGCGTCATCCTGCCTCGCAGACCCCTCTTCTGGTCCATCTGCCTCATAAATTAGCCTGGTCGCAGGCTTCCTGCACATTCTAGCTAAATGGCCACTGAGGTTACAATTTCTGCAGACAAACTGTTGAAACCTGCAAGTCCTGGCAGCATGTCTGCCCCCACACCTCCAGCATGAGCTGAGATTCCCATTGTTGTGAACAAAGGAGCTATGACCCGGCATTCCTTGCTGATTGTCCCTTTGACTGCTCTTGAGCACCCTGTTAGTGGGTGTCAAAGGCCCCATCCCAGAATGCATTGTCCACTGGGGTGGCATAAATGTCCGTTCAGCCTGCCATTGTATGTGTTGAAAACCTGTTCTGGGGTCTATTGCTGCCTGGGGTGTGTCAAACTGCCCTTGCCTGCCTGCTGGGCTCTGAGTCACGTTTATGATATTGACCCCCTGATCCATCGCCACATTGGAGTCAGAGTTGCACACGTATATTATCTTGGTTTCCTCCTCCCCCGCCATAAAAGTCAGAGCCAGCAACGCCGCCGCTTCCAAGGTCAAGTCCTTGGTCTCGATTACATTTCTGAAAATCCCGGCATGACCGATGCCCTCAATAAAGAAATCCCTTAGCATCTCCCCCCTGCAGGCGTCTGTGAACTTACAGAGGCTGGCCAAGCGCTGGAGATCCGCAACGAAGTCCGGTATGCTCTGTCCTTCCCGACGTCGGTGGGTATAAAATCTGTGTCGGGCCATGTGTATGCTGCTCGCCGGTTTGAGGTGCTCACCGATTAGCTTGCTGAGCTCTTCAAAGGTTTTGTCCGCCAGCTTCTCGGGTACTAGCAGGTCTTTCATGAGCGCATAAGTCTTAGATCCACAGCTGGTCAGTAGATGAGCTCTTCGCTTGTCGGCCGCTGCATCTCCCAGCCAGTCCTTCGTGACAAAACTCTGCTGAAGCCTTTCAATGAAATCGTCCCAGTCCTCACCAACACAGTACCGTTCCTCTGTGCTACCAGTAGCCATTCTCGTGGGTCATTGAGTCCCGTTTCTCGTCGCCACTGTAAAGTCCTTACACAATACCACAAATCCACATGAGGCACATTCTATGGACAAGGTCACTCTGTGACCTGCACCTTTATTCACAGCACCAAGGAGTAAAGACCCTGCGTGGGACCTCCCTTTATATCCCTGGATGACCAGGTGAGGAGTGTCTCCCACAAATTCACCTCCTGTGGTCAATGTGTGCATTTCTCAAGTATATACAGTATTGCAGTGTTGTTACATGAAGGTTACATACATGACACCTATGATGATAATGATGATGATCTCGGACAGGTAAGAGCCAGGTCGATTTCAACTGCCCGCCCACAAGGTCTCTGCTGAGCGAGTCGGGTTAAAATCGCTCCTGTTCCAGTCCCCACTGCTCTGATACTTAAAAGCAAAACTCACACAAAAGAAGTACGTTGGTGGAACTTCAGACATGATCTACTTATGAACATACGAACAATGACGGGCAGGTAAAGACCATCTGGTCTATCGAGCCTGTCCCACACAACTGTGATACCTTGTGTATCACAACCTACACACACCATCCTACCCCACCCCAAGCCATGGGATCTCCTGGGAGAGGCAAAAAAACATAAAAAACCCAGGCCCATTTGGGGGGAAAAAAAATCCTTTCCGACCCATCTAGGTGATCAAAACTAGTCCAGGAGATCACTCTGGCCCTGAATTCCCTATATTCGCTCCCTTCTGTAAGAGTTGATCTCTGCCCCAGCCTGAAAAAAATCCAGCTCTCGCTTGAAGGAATTCAGTGAGTCTGCATCCACCACATGAAACGGCAGCTTGTTCCAGAGATCTGTATTCTCTGGGAAAAGAACCACCTCCAGACGTCTAACATAGATCTAGCCCTATACACCTTAAATGTGTGCTCCCTGGCCCTGCCTAACCTATTGAAATAAACTGTCAGCTAGAACACCGTCTATTCCCTTCATTATCTTACAAACTTCAATCAGATCGCCCCTTAGTCTACACTGCTCTAAGATTTAAGGCTGGACTTTCCACTAGGTGGCTAAGGCCCCAAAAAATGGGGCTTATTCCAGCGATGTGTGATGTATCGCCCATGCTGATCACCAGCATAAGGTCAATTTTTTTTTTTGCGATTTTCCACTCAGCCTTACCCCAGCGATGTCAAGTAGGTGATCTGATTTCTCAGCGATCTAACGATCGCCCAAAAAAAGCGGAAGTGAAGCGGAAGTCCAAAAATAAAAAGCTTCCCTCGCAACGATATTGTGCACATGTGTGTGGGATGTTTTTTTTTTGGATCGATTTTTTTTGCCGTGTTTGAAGAGTTCATGGGTCATCACATGTGCTTAGAAGGAAAGGGAGGGTCGGTGAGAGCAGGAGAGAGAGGAGAGAGGAGTTCATCGGTAGATTGTTATCAGTTATCATTACAGACGTTTCAGCAATGGCCATGTCTATTCAATATCAAGATGAAGGTGAAAGTGAAAGAAGAAGGGCCAAAGCCTTCAGTGAGGAGGCAAACGAGGCACTTGTCCATGTTGTATCAACAAGGTGGAAGGACATGACACGGGGCGGCCCTGGGAAACCTCCACCCC